>NC_083413.1:50290163-50915163 GCF_020745735.1 Hemiscyllium ocellatum
AGTGTCCTCTAAATTGCTGAATGACCTGAACAAAGTGAATGGCAGGATTTTCCAATCCATGCGATGGTTAGAGAATGGCGTGGTGGTGGTGGTGGTGGGAGGTGCTTGGTGAACCTTATTGGGTGAGAAGCCACAAAGCAGATTCCCATTGTCGACATAAACCTTGTAGATTAGGTTTTCCCCTTTTGATGGTGGATTGAGGATGTCATCATAAGGCGAACTGTATGCACTTACAACTCATTCCTTCCACAACCTGCTGGAATTTACTTCATTTTCCCAATAAATTTCGACCCATTCGAGAAACTCAGTCCTTCAGACAACTGGCTGCAAAACACAGGGGTGGAGCAGGTGAGTAGCACTTTATCCATCTCTGGGAATCCATTTGCTGCTTTCGCCATAGAGCAATGTGACTTTAATTGATGCTTGTAGCCACTTGTAATCTCATTTCTGTAAGTACAATCAATGCATCTAAATGAATCCAGGCACACTGCCTACTTATCTGTAAGCCCTACTGGCTCATGAGAAATGGGGGACAATTTACAACTCAAGGGCAGACTTTAATATATAGCAAATAGGGCTGCTTATAGCTGAACAGCATGGAATCAAACAGAAAGTCCAAATGTCATCAAATTGAGAAAGAAAGGAAATGGAGGTAGGTTATGCTTCAGTGTCTCTGAGTGTAGTGTCCTGTGGTGATTCTAGGGTGCTGCAGGGACTGTTGCCCATACTGAAGTTGACTTCTTATCTCGAGATCAGTCTGAGGGCTGGGGAACTGGAGGGAATGATAACATGTTGTACATGAAAGGTGAGGAACGAGGAGTATACAGTCATGTAAGAGTGGTTAAAGAATATTTGAATTTGAGTCTCTGCTTTGGAAGCTGGCCCTTCGGCCCAACAAGTCCACACTGACCTTGCCAAGAGCATCCCACCCAGACCAATTCCCCTACATTTACCCCTGACTCATGCACCTAACTTGTACACTATGGAAAATTTAATATGGCCAGTTCACCCTAACCTGCACATCTTTGGACGGTGGGAGGAAACCCACTCGGACACAGAGAGAATGTGCAAACTCCACACAGACAGTCGCCTGAGGCTGGAATCGAACCTGGGTCCCTGCTGCTGTGAGGCAGCAGTGCTAACCACTGAGCCACTGTTTATACAGTATGGTCAGCAGAGGCATTAGGACTTCATTGTCCTGGGCTCCAGGGGAAAGGCTGGGGATATCATTGGTGACAATAAATGCTTTGCATTGAGGAGTGAAGGATGTTGGGTCTGAGGAGCAGGGTGATACTTAAATGGCCCAATGAAGGAGGACAATGATTTAATTTTTGCCAGAAAATAATGTAGATACATTGCAAGTATATCAGGCTACATCAAACATCAGAACGGTGAAAGTATGCTGAGCTGTATGGTATTTATTTCTTTAACTTAAACTTCTGTGCTTTCAAAAGGATTTCTTCCTCCATTGCCTACCACTCCATCGAGATCAGGTCTGACATCTGCAATGGGGTTGGGGCGGGCCTGATGACTGGTGTGCACTGGTGACTGTAAAGAAATTGCTGGGCATCATCTTGGCATCAGGGCTCAGTCTCCTTGGCTTGATGGGTAGCTGATAATGTGCTCATCTGGGTAGCTGATGGGTAGCTGATAATGGCAGAGGGGAATTAGAGAGGCTGGGCATGGCTGGAATGTGCTGAGCTGAAGTTTCCCAGGGTGCCTGCTCATCACTTCTCCTCCAGCCTGCTATAGTACCATCCTGCCTCCCTGAGAGGAAAGGGCAACTGCAGAAGTGAAGCTGAACAGTGAGAGCTAGAGCAATGGAGTACAGGTCTGTGCCTATATCTGGCAAGCACTGACTCCAAGGTAGCCACCACCCTTTCCATGGAGGAAGCCAAGCACTTGCAATCAAGAGCCACCACTCTCAACAGGAGATGGACAGATTCTTCTGACCTTTGCTCCAAATTAGCAAGAGCCTCTGGCATTCCTGCCTGATGTTCCCCAGCCTGTCACTGCAGCCTGAGAATGTCAGTTATGACAAGGGGAAGGGGCTGTGCAGGGGCCTGGTTTCTGGCAGACATTGAGTGTCTGAAACCTTGAGTATTTCCTGCCCTTCTGGCTACAGACATACTCACCAGACAGTGCTAAAGGTACTCACAGAGGTGACCATCTCTGTGGTGATGGAGGGTGCAGCAGAACACCTTGCTGAGATGTCAAAGGCTTCATACATGGAGGGGCTTGTGTCCCACAGTCCAAAGATGCTCAGGTTAGGTGGATTGGTCATGCTAAATTGCCACATTTTGTTAAGCGATGTACATGCTAGGGAGGTTAAATACGGTAAATGTGGGATTACAGGGAGAGAGTGGGGTCCTTTTCAGAAGGTCAATGCAGACTTGATGGGGCCAAATAGAGTCATAGTGTTTCTATGATTCTGATTCAATGGACAAGGCTTCCAACAGGAGATGAGCTGAGTTGGGTAGTGTTATAAAAGGTGGATATAGGCAATCTTAATGATGGCTGAAAATGTGTTGCTGGAAAAGCACAGCACGTCAGGCAGCATCCAAGGAGCAGGAGAATCGATGTTTCGGGCATGAGCCCTTCTTCAGGAATCAGGCTCATGCCCGAAACATCGATTCTCCTGCTCCTTGGAGGCTGCCTGACCTGCTGCGCTTTTCCAGCAACACATTTTCAGTTCTGATCTCCAGCATCTGCAGTCCTCACTTTAATATTAATGATGGTTCAGATATGTAGTCACAATGTAAATTGTGTGTCAAAAACTACATCCAGGTTATGAACAGTCTTTTTATGTTAATTGTTTTACAATCTTTCCTTCCTGGCAGGATACATTTCTTCAGTTGAATTTATCGTTAGGCTCAAATCTCAACAAGGAGAGATTTTAAAAGATTCCAGCGCCTATAACTATAGACTTGGTCTTAAAATAAAATTTCATTCTCCTTCGGAGTTTTCAAAATAAAATACTTCTACAAAGGTATTTTATAACAGAAACAACTCACTTGAATTAACAAATACAAAGAATCTGATTTACAATTGCAGAATACTTTTAGTTATTTGTTTTGTGGATCAGATCTTGGGACATTAAATGTCAGCCAATAACATTTTAATAATTGCTTGCTATAACTTTATGCTAAGAATCCATTACCTGGATTACATTATAGTAATAGTTAAAATGTCATAAAGTACAGGCTAATTATAATCAATTCCTTAAGATTAATGGTTATACTAATGAATCCACCCAGATAATGCTGATCATATACATTTCATCTAGAAAGAAATGTAAGGTAACAATTTCTATTTAGAAATGTAACACAATTTTCTAAGCCACACAGAAGTAGCTATTCAGAATATTCAATTTTATATAAAAACACTGTGAAGTATTCAAATCCAACTAGAAAAAGACTCAAAGAATATAAAAAAATCTTTAAAAAACATATAATCCCAATATAAACTTAAAAACTGAGACAAGACACAAAATATCTATATGAAAAGATGGCCGATCAAGTAATAGAGTCTTAGAGATGTACAGCACAGAAACAGACGCTTCAGTCCAACCCTTGCTGACCAGACATCCTAACCTAATCTAGTCCCATTTGCCAACATTTGACCCATATCTCTCTAAACCCTTCCTATTCATATAGCTATCCAGATGTTTTTTAAATGTTGTAATTGTACCAGCCTCCACCACTTCCTCTGGCAGCTCATTCCATGCATGCACCACCCTCTGCATGAAAAAGGTACCCCTTAGGTCCCTTTTAAATCTTATCCCTCTCACTTTAAACCTATGCCCTCTAGTTCTGGACTCCTCCGCCCACAGAAAAGACCTTGGCTATTCACCCCATCCATGCCCCTCATGATTTCATAAACATCTATAAGGTCACCCCTCAGCTTCCTATGCTTCAGTGAAAATAGCCCCAACCTATTCAGCCTCACCCGATAGCTGAAATCCTCCAACTCTGGCAACATCATTGTATTCTTTTCTGAACCATTTCAAGTTTCACAAAATCCTCCCTTTAGGAGAGAGATCAGAACTGCTTGCAGTATTCCAAAAGTGACTGAATCAATGCCATGTACAGCTGCAACATGACATCCAACTCCTATACTTAATGCAGTGACTAATAAAGGAAAGTATACCAAATGCTTTCTTCACTATCCTATCTACTTTCAAGGAACTATGAACCTGCACTCCAAGGTCTCTTTGTTCAGCAACACTCCCCAGAGCCCTACCTTTAAGTGTATGAGTCCTGCCCTAACTTGCCTTTCCAAAATGCAGCACCTCATATTTATCTAAATTAAACTCCATCTGCCACTCCTTGGCCCATTGGTCCATCTCATCAAGATCCCGTTGTACTCTGAGGTAACCTTCTTCACTGTCTACTACACCTCCAATTTTGTTGTCATCCGCAAACTTACTAACTATACCTCCAATGTTCACATCCAAATAATTTATATAAACGATGAAAGGACCTCGCATCGATCCTTGTGGTACACCACTCATCACAGGCCTCATGTCTGAAAAGCAGCCCTCCATCACTACTGCCCTCTGTCTTCTACCTTTGAACCAGTTCTGAATCCAAATAGCTTCCTCTCTCTCTCTATTCCATGAGATCTAACCATGCTAACCCAGTCTACCATAAGGAACCTTGTCGAACGCCTTACTGAAGTCCATTTATGTCACATCCACTGCTCTGCCCTCATCAATTCTCTTTGTTACTTCTTCAAAAATCTCAATCAAGTTCATGATACATGATTTCCAACACACAAAGCCGTGTTGACTATCCCTAATCAGTTCTTGCCTTTCCAAATATATGTAAATCCTGTCCTCAAGATTTCCTCCAACAACTTGTCAGGCTCACCTAGTCTATAGTTCCCTGGCTTTTCCTTCCCACCTTTCTTAGATAGTGGCATCAATTTAACCAACCTCCAATCTTCAGGCATCTCGCCAGTGATTAATGATGCAAATATCTCAACAAGAGGCCCAGCAATCACTTCCTTAGCTTCCCAGAGTTCTAGGATACACCTGATCAGGTCCCGGGGATTTATCCACTTTTATGCATTTCTAATTTAAAAGCTGGCATTAATTAACTCCTATGTCTTACGGTTTTGTGTCACTTTGAAATGACACTGTACATCAGAAGGTTACATCAGAATCACTCCGAAGATGAGTCACTGGACCTGAAATGTTATTTCTACTTTTTATCCTCAGAGGCTGCCAGACCTGTTGAATTTCTCCAGCAATTTCTGTTTTTAATATCAGATCCTTGTTTATTGTGAGTTACGTGTGAATAAATCCATTGAAGAACTAACATCTGCTGCTGTCTTATTTGTTCTCAAGGTTCTTCTATTTATCTTTCCTGCACTTGTTTCCATGTTCTGGGTTTGGCAAAGTTTCAAATTCTGTGCTTGCTGTTTTTTTTTTCAAAGTGTGATCTCAATACTAATTTTCTTTAAGTTAACCACCTTTTACAAAAAGAAATCACAAACAGATTAAAATTAATGTTGCTACACTTCGAAGTGCATCTTTAACGACTGTTGTAAAAGCACATAAACTGCCCAGCGAAGTTGGCTGCTATGACCAGTGACTGGACTTGGCAGTAACCCTCCAACATTTTCTCAGAAATCAAAGTCATAGAGTCATAGAAAGTTTTGAGAAGATTTGTAGCTCAGGTTGAGGTTCTGCATGTAGGTTTGCTCGCTGAACTGGAAGGTTGATTTCCAGACATTTTGTCACCCTACTAGGTAACGTCTTCAGTCTCCCATGGGGTACCTTGTCAAAAGCCTTACTGAAGTCCAGATAGATCACATCTACCACTCTGCCCTCATCATTCCTTTGTTACTTCTTCAAAAAACTCAATCAAGTTTGTGAGACATGATTTCCCGCACACATAGCCATGTTGCCCAGCCCTAATCAGTCCTTGCCTTTCCAAATACATGTACAACAACTTGGAGGGTGGCATGGTGGCTCAGTGGCTAGCACTGCAGCCTCACAACACCACAGACCTAGGTTCGATTCCAGCCTCGGGCGACAGTATGTGGAGTGTGCATATTCTCCCTGTGTCTGCGTGGGTTTCCTCCGTGTGCTCTGGTTTCCTCCCACAATCCAAAGAAGTGCAGATCAGGTGAATTGGCCATCCTAAATTGCCCCAGTGTTCCATGCATTAGTCAGTGGGAAATGGGTCTGGGTGGGTTGCTCTTTCAAGGATCGGCGTGGACTGGTTGTGCCAAAGGGCCTGTTTCCACACTGTAGGGAATCTAATTTAAAAAAACTTACCCACCACTGACCTCAGGCTCACTGATCTATAGTTCCCTAGCTTGTCTTTACCACCCTTCTTAAACAGTGGCATTGTGTCAGCCAAACTCCAGTGTTCTGGCACCTCAGCTGTGACTATAAATGATACAAATATCTCAGTAAGAGGCCCAGCAATCAGTTCCCTAGCTTCCTACAGAGTTCTAGTGTACACCTGATCAGGTCCTGGGGATTTATCCACTTTTATGCATTTCAAGAAATCCAGCACTTCCTCCTCTGTAATATGGACATTTTTCAAGATGTCACCATCTATTTCCCTACAGTCTATATCTTCCAGGTCCTTTTCCACAGTAAATACTGATGCAAAATACTCGTTTAGTATCTGCTCCATCTCCTGCAGCTCCACACAAAGGCCGCCTTGCTGATTTTTAAAGGGCCCTATTCTCTCCTTAGTTATCTTTTTGTCCTTAATGTATTTGTAAATAAAACCCTTTGGATCCTCCTTAACTGTACTTGCCAAAGCTATCTCATGCCTCCATTTTGCCCTCCTGATTTCTCTCTTAATTATACTCCTACTGCCTTTATACCCTTCTAAGGATTCAATCGAACTATCCTGTCTATATCTGGCATATGCTTCCTTCTTTTTCTTAACCAAACCCTCAATTTCTTTAGTCATCCAGCATTCCCTACACCTACCAACTTTCACCCTGACAGATTAGATTAGATTACTTACAGTGTGGAAACAGGCCCTTCGGCCCAACAAGTCCACACCGACCCGCCGAAGTGCAACCCACCCATACCCCTACATTTACCCCTTACTTAACAGTACGGGCAATTTAGCATGGCCAATTCACCTGACCCACAGGTCTTTAGACTGTGGGAGGAAACCAGAGCACCCAGAGGAAACCCACGCAGACACGGGGAGAACGTGCAAACTCCACACAGTCAGTCGTCTGAGGCGGGAAATGAACCTGGGTTTCTGGCGCTGTGAGGCAGCAGTGCTAACCACTGTGCCACCGTGCTGCCCACAAACAGGTATATACTTTCTCTGAACTCCCGTTATCTCATTTCTAATGGCTTCCCATTTTCTAGCCGCCCTTTTACCTGCGACCATCCGCACCCAATCAGCTTTTGAAAGTTCTTGCTTAATACCGTCAAAATTGGCCTTCCTCCAATTTAGAACTTCAACTTTTAGATCTGGTCTATCCTTTTCACTATTTTAAAACAAATAGAATTATGGTCGCTGGCCCCAAAGTGCTCCCCCACTGACTCCTCAGTCACTTGCCCTGCCTTATTTCCCAAGAGTAGGTCAAGTTTTGCGCCTTCTCTGGTAGGTACATCTACACAATCAATGCCTCATGTAAACTGAGAATGGGAGCGGAATGTCAACTGTGGTGTTATAAACTTCCACAGAGACAGAATGTTTCTAAGGAAACTCTCTACTCCACCTAGCCCTCAAAATAAATTGCAACATTATTCCTATCCTGCAGGGAGGCATGTTAATGGCTCCAATTAACCTCTAAGTTGCTTCGTAGACAGTTGGTTATCTGCAATTCAAGCCTTGGTCTTAATGGTAACTTCCAAACCCCCTTTCCCACCCCTCACCACCCCCCCTCCCCCCCTACCCCTGGAGGCTTAGTCATTGAGTGCTAAACTTGACTGTTTTTTAACCATACAATTTTAAAATAGTAGTAATCAGTTTAAGGGTCAGAGCTGCTTCACAGAAGATCTGCTGATGATACAAAAACCCCTATGTTAGGGTTGTAAAGGAAAAGCCTGTAAAAAAAGCAGCTATCATCCTGCATTTTGCTCTCAGCAAGAAATCAACCTTCTTCTGTTGCAACAGGAAAGCAGAAGTTACATTTCAGCAATGTTCTTCTGGGAAATTTTAAAGAGAAGATACTATCTATGGCCCTTGAATGACTAGCCAGCCAACTAAACAGCTAACTACAAATTTTAACTTCTGGTCTCCATCTTAAAAGCAAGTACATTGATAAACCGGTATCCCTCAACAGTTTTGTACTTAAGTTGTTACGAATTGAATAATTTCTTTATTCTTATGGATTTGAACTTTCCTTGGTGCACCATTGTGTGTGAGATAAAACCATGTCTAGTATAACTTTATAACACTGTCATTGAGGTGTTCACAAGGTCATAAACTGTGGAAAATACACTGCAATGTTTAGAAAGAGTAGAAATTAAATTCTTGATATGTTTTTAGGATGGATGGTGAGAATATGGAGAGAGATTAGTTTTAAAACTCACAAATCTGTCTGTAATGCATTAGCTGTTGCATTCAATTGATTTTCTACTTCACAGTTCAGCCTTGGCAGTTGCCAGAGACAGCAATAGGGGGTAGAGAAAATGGCTTTAGTTTTCTAAATATTTCATTGTGAGAAATTTCTTGGATTTTGGGAAAGTAATTTTGTAATGGTGGAGGAGTTGACAGAAGTGGTGATAAGGGAGAGCAAGGTGTCAGTTGTTTATACATGTCAACTAACATAGTCCTTTTGGGATGTGTTGCTTTGAATAGCAATGAAGGGATGGATGA
Organism: Hemiscyllium ocellatum; assembly: GCF_020745735.1. Taxonomy (NCBI): domain Eukaryota; kingdom Metazoa; phylum Chordata; class Chondrichthyes; order Orectolobiformes; family Hemiscylliidae; genus Hemiscyllium; species Hemiscyllium ocellatum. The sequence goes on from NC_083413.1 coordinate 50,298,977, forward strand.
TTGAGGGGCACCAAGGTGTGGGAGCTGGAAGTGAAATCATTGTCAGTTATTCTGCCTGCGATCAGTTCAATCAGAATGGAACCTGGAGAATGCAATGCTATTTATCTCCTGACATCAATTAGCAGCCATTGACACGCATCAACCCTGGATCAATTGACAAACTCTATCACCGCTCCCCCCACTTCCCCCATCAATTACCCAGCTCACCCTCAATTACTGTCCTCTCTCCCTCAAACAGTTGCTGAACTATCCTCCTGAACAATAGATAGTTCCTCTGGTTCAATGATAGCGTCCTTCTTTCTGAGCCAGGAGACCTGGATTCAAGTAAATAAAACAAAGACCTGTGAATGGTGGAGATCTCAAAAACAAAACAAGGACAGAAATTGCCGGAGAAATTCAGCAGGCCTGGAAGCAACTCTGGAGAGAAAACAGAGTTAACATTTTGAGTCCAGTGAGCCTTCTTCAGAACTCGAAGCAGCTAGGAAAAGGCACTAATGACAGTGGAATGGCGGAGAAGAGGAGTGAGTGAAAACCTGGAGGCCCCACCTGTTTTAGAGGGGTTGATAACATCTCTAAGCAGATTTATTAGAAAGCCACTTCTTCTGATCAATAACTGGCCTCTCCCTGAGGTCAACTACATACCTCTTACTCAGAGGAGAAAGAGGGGTGGGGAGGGGGAAGGAAGAGGGGACAAGTTTCTGTCAGAGCACATTGGATCTACTCAGCAAAACATGGATGTTGAATATACGAACAAGCATCAAGAATAAGCCACCCTGCCATTCAATAAGATCATGGTTGATCTGATTTGACCTCAGCTCTACATTCCTGCACAGCTCCAATAATTTTCATCCCCATGGTTATCAAGAATCTACCCCTACCTTAACAATATTTAATAATACTCTATCCCTTCAATTTGAGGAAAGGAATTCCAAAGATTCACAACCCTTTGAGGAAAACAATGTCTTCTCATCTCTGTTTTAAATGGAAGCCCCCTTATTTTTAAACTATGACCTCTACTTCTAGATCCTTGCACAAGAGGAAGCATTGATTTGACATCCACCTGGTCAAGTCTCCTGAGGATCTTATATTTTTCAATTAAGTCATTTCTGACATTTCCACATTCCACAGGGTACAGGCCTAGCATGTTTAGCCATTTCTCATGAGCCTTTGAGCTGGATGAGCAGAGAAAGGTGCTTTCAGCCTTTTGAGTTGCATTGCACATGAATGGAAAGGAGGTTGTAGGAGTTGATCTCTAATATGATGTCTCAGACCCATGGAAAGAAAGGACAACTGTGTGAGCAGCAGGCTGAACAGTTGACTGAGTGAATGCTGGCTTTCATCAATGATCTGGATATTCTGAATGAAGTTCGAAGCAAGATTAAATACAGCCTCAGTTCATCTGTTCAGCATCTTATGGATGTGGAGCAATACACTGCTTAGCTCTTTGATAGCCAGGAAATAAGGCTGGGCCAGGACAGTGAAGATTGATAAACCGCTCAAGGACATGGGATCACAGATACCACTTTTAAGTCCCCACTCTGTCCTCAATCAGAGCCTCACAAGTTGCGTCCTGTCCCAATGTCCATGTCTACCCCTGTGCAGGTAGTATTGACAGGCACATCATGGCTTCAAAACCCATAGGGTGCCAGCCAACAGCATCTCAGCAGGCAAAGCAGGGGATTGAGAACCTTCTAAAGCCAATATGGTTGCAATACATAGGAGAATAAGGAAGGGGAAAGGAAGGACTTGCAGTTATGCAAGAGTGTCTGCTTTGGAGTTGTCACATTTCTGTTTAATATTTATCAGCCATAAACTTGATTTCAAACCAGCATTGCTCCATTGTTGCTGTTTGTCTTGTAAAAACATGGTATGACAAGAACAAAACAGAGAGTGACGGAAGTCAGTGAGAGGGATGAATTTGCTGACAGAGGGATTGTTTTGTGTTGTGGACTGGGAGGCAAAGTGTGCTCAGAATTAGTGTGTAATAATTAATATAGATTGCAAATAATTGGATTCTGAGGACTGAACTCCATCAGTCCTGCCATTGGAGAGTAGCTCTTGTCTTCAAGAGGTCATTGTTGACCCTGTGTTGACGTGCAAAGATCATTGTAGGTGTGGACTGACAGGCGGCGAAAGAATCTGGGTAATGGAGGATACCCAGGTCTTCCAGGCTCACCATCACCTTCCCAGAAGGCCTTATGAAGGAGTCTTATGAAAAAATACTAAAAGAGAATATTGCTGATGTGCATGATGATGTTTTGTTGTTTGGATAGTAGCTGAACATAAATGGAGTGAAATCGCTATTGTCTTAAACACAGCTGGGCCATCAAGGAGGAGGAGGGGGGATTGCTTTGGTCATCACTTGTGTGCAGTCTGTGACTCCCAGAAAATTCATTAACTGCAGCATATACAAGGGTTCTCTCATTCTGACTGATCTCATCAGAGGATCTAAGTGATAGCCCTGGCAAACATGGCATCCATCACCAAGGAGTTATAATTCGACACATCAGGTTGTGAGTAACTATAAATATACAACCACCCGATGAAGGACCAGCACTCCTAAAGTTAGTGCTTCCAAATAAACCTGTTGGACTATAACCTGGTATTGTGTGATTTTTAACCTTGTTCACCGCAGTCCAACACCAGTACCTTCAATTCATCATAAATATCACATTCTTAGAGGGAGCCAGAGGCAAAGAAATTCAGGGCACACTGATCTTGACAGCAAGAGGCTGAAAATGTCAGCAAGCACCTGACAGAAAGATCTTCAGCTCCTGAGGGACTGCTGCTCAGCCATGTCTAGAAAGCTAATCCTCTGTCTTTATATCCTCTGTAAGACACATCCTTCCTACAAACCTCAGCTCTGTGTTCATTTCCCAAGTGCAGTGGAACAGCAGGTATTTGTGGAGAAATCTGCTTGTGCTGTTCCTGTTACTGTTACTGCGGCTCCTCCTCTTGTTCCCCATCTGAGTTTGAAGGTAGAGTGGCACATATGGTCCCATAGTGCTCTGAATGCTAACAACTAGGAAATGCAAATCTCTGCCAAAGCAATTACAATAGTTTCTCACAACAGATTTTGAATGATCTCAGGATAACAGTAACTGCACGCTTTTGGGGCTCCAAAATGCATGCCTAACTATTTGACAGGATTTTCCAGTTTGTGAGTCACACTGAAGTCCACGAAGGGTGTATAGATCAGCTTTTCAGAAGGCCTGCCTTCATTCTCCAACACAGTTGGAATTTTCTAATCTTCCAGGGCACCTCCATACTCTCACACATCTCTCATGCCATCCCATGTACCCTCTGACACTCCATGCTAATTCTATCCCTCCTAAGTATCATCTGTAGTCACTTAACAGTGTACATTTTTACATTGCTGTAGCAATGGGACTTAGAATCATGGAATCGCTACATTGTGGAAGGAGGCCATTTGGCCCATTGACTCAGTACTGATCCTCTAAAGAGCATCCCACCCAGATCCAGCCAACCACCCTGTGCCTGTAACCCCACATTTACAGTGGCTAACTCACTTAACCTTCACATTCCTTGACACATTGGAACAATTTAGCATGGCCAATCCACCTACCTGCACATCTTTGGACTGTGGGAGGAAACTGGAACATCCCATTGAAACCCACATGGACATGGGAAGAAAGTGCAGCCTCCAAACAGCCAGTTGCCCCAGGTTGGGTTCGAACCAAGGTCTCTAACACTGTGAGGCATCTGTGCTAACCACGGAGATACCGCACTGTTTATTTAAAAATCATTTGAAAATAAAAATTAGATGTCTAAAAATGTAATAAGTCAAACACATGGTAAATGATACTATAAATAAATTACTCCAGTACATAATGAGGTAATTGTTTAAATGCCTATTTGTTTATAAACCTAATAAGAAACTAAATTAAATACACATTCTGTTATTGCAGCCTTATTAAAAGTTTCAATTGTTTTTTGAATCAATCGACCACTTACAGAGCTGAAGCCATTATATTTATTTGAAACATTCATAATGGTGACAGCTGTCATAGCAAAAGATTCCAGCTGCATTGTCAGAAACTGAGAGATTCGAATGATGTCACCTTCCATTTCTGAGCTAAGTGATCATCAATTAGTGGAGGGGATAAAGCACAGAGATTTTGTTCAACTTTCAAAAGCAGATTATTTTAGAATATTCAAAGCCAATCAATTTAACTCACATCACAACACAGCAAAGAACGACAGGACATTTCTTTCACTTATTTTAACACATTATGGAACTTTTGACAATTGAAATAGTATAGTAACGTAAGACAACAGTTACAAAATGTTAGTCCACGCAAGAGTCAGCTTTTCTTTGCAGGACAGACCCATGATGAATCACTACATTCTAAACACACTTACATTTTAATAGAGATTCATAATAATATACGAAGTTGTTTAAACTTTTTATACTTATGTTTTGGAATGTTCTTGATTTCTTAGTCTGTTTCCCTTGTGGTCACACAGTCACCAGAAATGTGCAGTTGTAGGACTTACTAAAACCCACAGCAATACGTGAAAATAAAGTGTGGGAGGAGACACATCTTTTTTGTGGTCCTTACAATGGGTAGGCTCCTGACTTTAGAAGAGGCTCATGTGCATTTCGTACCCGAGGTGTTCCCGATCTGCTTAAAGGCCTCATGAAAGCAGAACAGGGTTGGAAAGGCACAGGAAATTTGTTCTACTGGTGAAAACCAAAACTAATTTCTGTGTTTTGTGACTTGATGCACACCGTCACTGTGAAACTAACTGCAGTCTTAAGCTCCAGAGCAATGCTGTCTAATGTCAGAATCTATCTACTCTGCATACTCTTTGTGCAGTCCTAATGCTTATGCTAACAGCTTCACTGAACTGACATCCATCAGAAGTGTTCATGTGAGGCACAAATACCAATTTTCACCTAAAACTGCAACCAAATTGAATTTTGCATCCTAGATCTGTAATGGGTCTTATTTTGGCAGTGACATTTTGACCTCTTCTTCAAATGTAAATAAATTGGTCACAGTTGGAGAATGGAGATGGAGTGTAATGTGAAGATACAATGTTAAACTATAACTTGTATCTGTGATCATATTATATTATGATAATTGGCAAGTGAGCCATTCCAGTTCAAGAAAGAGGTATGCCCGGAAGAGACAGGAAATTGCAGTAAGCTGAGAGGCAAAGAACCTTGGCTGAACCCAATTACTTTAAAAGGATGATATTTGTAGACATTTATATGCAAGTAACACTTGGTGCAATTTAAACAGCTGATGCTGCACATCTGACATTACTTTGTAAGAACTCACTGACAAAGATAAGTCTCATTCTCTTCAAATGACAGTGCAACTCTGAGGAAGATATCAAAAGTTTGTTTTTTAGCTGCTGATAGTCAAAAACATTCTCAGAAAATACATTGTACATTTCAAAAATGATAAAACTAAAGATTTGCTGTTTGGAGTGTTTGCGATAGATAGCATTTAGTCAATACTCATTCTCCAACACAAACAGTGCACAACAGGACCTTGCTGGAACTAAATACTGTGCCTATTAATCTCTCTGTGCACACAGAATCTGGGAAACAGAATTTAAACGCCTTTATGTTCACAAGGTTGTTGAGAAAATTGCTTTAACAAAAGTACACTTAAAAGTTGCCTTACTCCAAAAGATTGAGTTTTTCACGTATCTTCCAAAAAATTTCCTTTGCAATAAAATGGAATGATGTTTACATCATATGTATATTGCACAGTATTATGCTGGCCACTAAGACTAATTCATTCAAAATGAAATTAAAGTTAATAAACAATTCAAATTTTCAAAATGAAAGCAAATACCAGCACCATGAATTAAAGTAGTTTCTAAATTAGCAGTATTTTCTCTATTACTGCTGAAATAACACAATGATGGATATCATTTTTCCAATCTTGAATGTTACCAGCAAGTTTATATGCAAACAGAAAGCAAAGTATGTAAACAAAGATTTTTCTAGAAACAATTTGTAAAGGCACTTTTCTGTAATGCTATCCCTGTACCCTGAGACACTGTAATGCAGCTCAAGTAGAGAAGAAACAAAATCCTCAGATGGCTATAAAGGTCAGGAGTTTCAGGGTATCACCATTCACTTATTATGAGTCCATATTCTATTGCAAGCTGCTCATTTTATTAAAAATTCAACACCCAAAATTATCTGGCATATTGCAATGCATTGAAGACCTGATTATCCGGAATGATGCCAGCATATCCATCCTATGAGTTCTTCACAGCCCGGTTGTCTTTAAAATCTTTGCCCTTAATTCCACCTTAATGGTACGTATGGAATGAGCTGCCAGAGGATGTGGTGGAACCTGGTACAATTGCAACATTGAAGAGGCATTTGGATGGGTATATGAATAGGAAGGGTTTGGAGGGATACGGGCCGGGTACTGGCAGGTGGGACTAGATTGAGTTGGGATATCCGGTCGGCATGGACTGGTTGGACCGAAGGGTCTGTTTCCATGCTGTACATCTCTATGACTCTAACTACTGCCAGCAACATTTGATGCTCAAAGAGGCCAGCAAAACCAATGTGGAGATGTTGGCATGGTATCTCGGGCCAATCCCAGGTGTGTAGCAGGGTCAATAGTTGATTGTTTCTGATTTTGGTACAAGTCGGCTTTTTCTTTGAATTGGGCATCCAGATATGGTCATCTCTGGTGAGCTCTTTCACCTTCCCCACCGCTGGAAGGCCCTGGTGCAATTACTCCAGCATCTAGCATTGTACCTTTCCCCATAACAGACAGTCAATCTGTACCAACCACTCCCACTTCTGGGACATACATGGCTTGAGCTCCTGGTGGCTTCTGCTAGCCCTCCCTTTTAGAACCAAATCCATCACCTGGTTTAAAATGGGGCCATTTCTGGTGTCATTTTTCACTTGTGTTGCATCACCAGCATACTTTCTCATTGGGAGAATTAGGAAACTTTTAACCCACTGCTGGATTGCCCTTCCCTCAAGGGCAGACATAGGCCTATGTTTGCGCATTGCTCTGACTGCGTACAAGTGTGCCAAGAGGAGTGGGCGCACGTCTGAAGCTGACTCAACACCATTGATGGGATCCCAGTGTATGGATTGAAAGGGGACAGTGGTCTGTTAGCAGAATGGAGTGGAAACTGTATTTGTAGAGATAACATTTCCTCACACTTAGAAAGCTGCTGATGATTCCTTCTTCAATTTTGATGGGTTACACATTCAATTTAGGCATAACCCAAAATCTATGCATTCACCCTGAACTGCTAGGACATTCAACATAAATTCTTCATCGGAGATGTTTGATTCACTAACAGCATCCACATCTTCCCTGTGGCCTCCAGTATGGGCCTTCGTCCTCAGGCTTAGTTGATCTTCGTTTGGCAGGGATTTTTGTATACTGTTCTGTTTCTCCAGCTAGCTGTAGCAATGTGCCTGTTCAGTTAGCGTTCTTGAACTGGGCCTTCCTGACCAGTAGTCAGTCTCAGAGGTTCAAGATCTGCCAGTCCTGTGGCATTCTTGCTGCTGCCGGAGTTTTTTTTTGTGTGGCTGCCATTTTATGTACTTGGGTGCTAGGCCATAGCTGTATAGCTTCTTTGGTTGCTATCACCATTCACAGTAAAGAAGGCTTTTGGCATGCTTGCCTTCACACAGCACCATCATGTTACGGCCGTACAGGACATTGGTGAGGCTACTTTTGGAGTACTGTGTACAACTCACCCTTCTATAGGAAGGATATTGTTAGACAGGGCAGTCGGTCGGCATGGTGGCTCAGTGGTTAACAATGCTGTCTCACAGCACCGGGGTTCCAGGTTCAATTCCAGCCTCAGGTGACTGTCTGTGTGGAGTTTGCACTTTCTCTCTGTGTCTGGGAAGGTTTCCTTTGGGTGCTCTGGTTTCCTCCCACAGTTCAAAGATGTGAATTGGCCATGCTAAATTGCCCATAGAGCTACGTGCATTAGTCAGAGGGAAGTGGGTCTGGGTGGGTTACTCTTTGGAGGGTTGGTGTAGACTTGTTGCACCGAAGAGCTTGTTTCCACACTGTAGGGAATCTAATCTAGATTGGAAACAGTCCAGAAATGCTTCACAAGGATGTTACCAGGACAGGAGGGTTTGAGTTATAAGGAGAGGCTAGATAGGCTGGGACATTTCTTTCCCGTGGACAGTAAAAAGCTGAGGAGTGATCTTACAGAGATTTATAAAATCATTAAGGGTATAGATAAGGTGAATTTTAAACGTATTTTTCCCAGGGTGGGGGAGTTCAAAACTAGAGTTCATAAGTTTAAAGTGAGAGGTGAAAGATTTGAAAGGGACCTGAGAGGCAATTTCTTTCACCTAGAGGGTAGTGTATATGGGCAATGAACTGCCGGAGGAAGTAGTAGACGCAGGTATAGTTACAACATTTAAAAGTCATTTGGACAGGTACATGAATGGGAAAACTTTCAAGGGATATGGGCCAAATGCAGACAATTGGGATTAGTTTAGTTTGGGAAACCTGGTCACCATTAATGAGTTGGGCTGTATGATTCTACTTAGAATTTTCTCAGTCAGTATGCAATATTGGACAGTGTTATTTTGTAGGCCTCATCTAAAACATTTTCAAACTCAGTGTTCTGTGAGGTGCTGAAGAGGCACGGTGAATTGAGCCACTAATTCCCCTTCCAGTTGATTCCTCTTGTGAAATCTGAATCTTTCTGTGATTTGTAGGGGTTTTAGGGCATAGCGGTCCTCTAAAATATCAATTAACTCCTGGTGCATTTTGATTCCAAGTTGGCCTAGCTGGCAGGGCAAAATAAATTGAAGGCTTTACTGCCTACATTGCTGAGGAATACTGTTACCACCAATTCAACTGCAATTCTAGCCTATGGTGCAATTCCTTCTAGCCTTTAGTATGAGTGAAAGAAAATTCAGTAAGAAACAAGAAATAAAAAACAAAGAACTGCAGTTGGTGGAATCCTGAAACAAAAACAGAAATTGTGAGAGAAACTCAGCAGGTCCAGCAGCATCTTTGGCAAGAAAGCAGAGTTAATGTTTTGGGTTCAATGACCCTGATTGTAGATAGGAAAAAGTGGTATAAATGCTGAAGATGGAGTCAAGGGAGGGGGTGGGGGATTAAACGATAGGTAGAAATGGAGCTCACAGAGAGGGAACAGCAGTTGGGCAGCTAAAGGAATGGGTAAAGGTCAATCTGGGGAATCAATAGCTGTTAAAGGGGACCATCAATAGATGAAAGTGGGTTGGCTGTGCTGAAAGCAGCCCATGTCATGACAGGGCCTGGGGTGGATGGGTGGGTAAAGGATGTGGAAAGTGGTGCTTAGATTCTAAAATTATTGAACTTCATATTGAGTCCTGAAGGCTGCAGGGTCCCCGAATGGACAATGAGATGTCGTTCTTCCAGCTTGCTCTGAGTTTTGCTGCAGCACTGCAGCAAGGCAGAGACAGAGATGTTAGCCAGGGAACATGGTGGTGTGTTGAAATGGCAGACAAATGGAAGCTGGTGCTCATTTCTGCAGATGGAACGTAGCTGTTCTCCAAAGCGGTCACCCAGTCTATGCTTCGTTTCCTCAAAGTAGAGGAGAGCATATTGTGAACAGCGAATACAGTAGACTAGATTGAATAATGTGCAGGAAAAGTGCTGCTTCACCTGGAAGGTATGTCTGAGACCTTGGATAATGAGAAGGGAGGAGGTAAACAGACAGGTGGTCTGCAGGACAAGGTGTCAAGGGGCAATGGGCGAGGGGTCAAGGCTTGTTGGGAATGGAGGAGGAGTGGACTAGGGTGTTCCAGATGGAACAGTCCTTGCAGAAGGCTCATAAGGGAGGAGAGGGGGATCTGTGTTTAGTGGTGGTATCCTGCTGGAAGTGACGGAAATGGTGGCTCATGATCCTTTGGAGATAGACACTGGTGGGATGGCAGGTGAGGACCAGGGAGGCCCCTATTATTAATTTCCTTCAATAAACAGTGGAACACAATTACCATGAATTGAATTTTGGGGCCCATCTGAAATGTACTCACTGCCCATAACAGAAAATCCATGGCATTGATATTTTTTGAGTACTATTGCAATTTACTGTTTTTCTGTTGATTCAGTATCAAAACAAATGCTATAAACTCTGCAAAAACCAGCCTACAACTAGTCTTATAGAAAAGAGGGGTCACCTATTAGGTTCTCTGATATATCAGAACCTAAGAAGCCTTCTGCAGATCAAGACATAAGGGCTGTAAAAATGTTGAAAATTACAACCTTTCTGTTCCATATAAGCATTATTCAAATCCAGCAGGGGGAAGCAAAACCTAAAAGATGCTTTCTGGAATTTTTTCGAATGTCAAAATGTGGGTAACTGGAGCATTAGTTGATTAAAGGGTTTTTTTGGCAGAATTTCAATCAGGGTTTGCATTGTTAAGGAAGTAAACAGTTAAACTTTCTCAAACTTGAAGCAAACCCACTTTGAATTTGCCTTCTGTTAGTTTTGATGTAGACTGAAGAGGACTCAACAGGGTAGATGCTGAAAAGTTGTTTCTCCTTGTGAGAGAGTCTAGGACCACAGGGCATAATCTCAGAATAAGATACCACACATTTAAGACAGAGATGAGGAGATATTTCTTTTCTAACAGAGTTGTAAATCTGTAGAATTCTTTACCAGAGGGTTGTTAAGGCCCTCCAAGGCCCCAAGGGATCCTTCCATATCCGCCACAAGTTCACCTACACCTCCACACACATCATCTATTGCATCCGCTGCACCTGATGTGGCCTCCTCTACATTGGGGAGACGGGCCGCTTACTTGCGGAACGCTTCAGAGAACACCTCAGGGACGCCCGGACCAACCAACCCAACCACCCCGTGGCTCAACACTTTAACTCTCCCTCCCACTCCACCGAGGACATGCAGGTCCTTGGACTCCTCCACTGGCAAAACATAACAACACGACGGTTGGAGGAAGAACGCCTCATCTTCCGCCTGGGAACCCTCCAACCACAAGGGATGAACTCAGATTTCTCCAGTTTCCTCATTTCCCCTCCCCCCACCTTGTCTCAGTCGGTTCCCTCAACTCAGCACCGCCCTCCTAACCTGCAATCTTCTTCCTAACCTCTCCACCCCCACCCCACTCCGGCCTATCACCCTCACCTTGACCTCCTTCCACCTATCACATCTCCATCGCCCCTCCCCCAAGTCCCTCCTCCCTACCTTTTATCTTAGCCTGCCTGGCACCCTCTCCTCATTCCTGATGAAGGGCTTATGCCCGAAACGTCGAATTTCCTATTCCTTGGATGCTGCCTGACCTGATGCGCTTTAACCAGCAACACATTTTCAGTTGTTAAGGATGGGTCAATAAGTATTTACAAGGCTGAGGTTTTTAGATTAGTAAGTAAATCAAGGGTTATAGGAAAAAGGCAGGAAAGTTAAATTGACAATGATCAGACCAGCCCTGATCACATTGAATAGCCCAGCAATGTCAATGGGCTGAATGGCCTCCGTCTGCTCCTATAACTTATGGTTTATGGGAAAGAGAGACTGATGAGCCTGTTCCTTGGAAGTGGGTCATTTGTTTAATTATAAGACTGCATACATCATGTTGTATCTCTCTTCCAGTTTTAATCCTGATGGCCAATTCTCAGGCTTGGAAAATCTAGCAGCAAAATTAAGTTAGGATACCCATATAGAATAGCTCAGTGATTCTCCAGTCCAGCTTCCCTTCAGGCCCCTCAAACAAATCCATTCACCCTCCCATGTGATTGGATCCCACCCTGCAATGCGATGCCCTCCTGCTTTAATTGACAGCCCACAATCTCCCTCTCTCTCTACCACATCCCTCACCAGACCTATCAATCTTCCATTCTCCTTTGATCTCCTTCACCTTTTCCACAATTCTTTCCTTTTCTCCCCATATTCCAAACCTTCCTTTCTGCACCTCTTTACTCTTCACTGTGGTTTGATGCTAATGCCTTAGCCAGTTTGGTTGGTTCTCATTGGGAAATACTTTCCAAAAGTGCTAATCAGCAGCTGCTGTTAAAATTATCAGGATCTGAGGAGATTCCATTTTTCTGAATTACCTTATTGCATTACTGCTGCTTCCTCCCTGCAACCATCACCTCTTCCCCATCTTCTATGGGATCTTGGTGTCAGAGTATGTGATACTTCATGGTATTGTGATGTTGGCTGTGTAAAGGAATTGATCAAATTAATGTAAAAATTAAGGTGTTAACTAAATTAATAGAAGCTGATTTCGATTAACTGCGTCATATCCAGTATTTGAATAAGGAAAAAGAAGAATGGTATGGAAAAGCACATAATGTCCAGAATCTTGGGGTGCGGGGAATGGGGTGGGGAAAGGACAGCCTAACATGTGTGATGGAAATCAGAGGGCAGAATTATTTGAACCAGAACAATTCATGAAATGCACTTTTATTGACCGAATTGCATCAGAATGTTCTTACACATATTTGGTTACTTGTCAACTTGTTCAAATCAAAAATAAATTTTATTCATGAAGAAGTCATAAGTACATACAAATGTTCAAAATCAGTTCTGTACAGTGTTTGCAGAGAAAAACACAAACAAAACATTGGAATTTTGACATTTCTCAGAGCTTCTCTACAGTTGCAAAAACCAAAACCATCTTCTATTTATGCTTGAAACTTTTTTTGTTCAGTCTGAAGCAACAAGAGAATCTGATAATTTATTGGACCTTCTGTTATACTTTGGCTGAAAGACCTGGCATAATGGTCTTTCCCCACTGCACCTTGGTGGCAGCTGCCCTCAGCTTTAGTGTGTTCCTCAACACATAGCCTTGGACCTTGGAATGTGCCAGTCCACAACACTTGGTTGAGGTTAACTCTTTGTGCTGGAAGACCAACAGGTTTTAGACACACCAAAGAATGTTTTCCACAGAATTGATGGTCTTCCAGGCATAGTAAATGTTTGTTTAGTGTACATCTCAGGGAAAAGCAGTAGAGCACAATAGAGCTCCTGCGTCATCGAGCTGCTTGGCATGAAACTTGACAAAAACCACTGCGTCTCTCTCCAGACTTCCTTTACAAAAGTACATTCCAGCAGGTGTTGTGTGACAGTCTGTACTCTCCGCAGCCACTTCGAGGGCAGTGTGCGGTGGCGTAGAGAGTCCGGGCATACATGAGGATCTGATGGCTCTTCTCATCAACAGTCAAGTGACGTCTTACTGCCTGTTGGAAAGTTCTGGTGGAGGCATTCTGCCAAATGACTTTGACAGTCTGCAAAGGGAACAACCTCACTGAACTCACCTTTGTGATTCCTCTAGGGTCTTGAGGATGCAATGGTGCTGACCACTATCAGATGGACATGTGGTCAAAAGTGTGTTGCTTTGCAAATTTCTCCTTGAAGGCCAGGTGAACAAAATGAGCCTGCCTTTTTCTGCCATGGAGACATTACAAGGCAGCAACACAGATATGCTGACAGACCCTGTGACCTTAGGACAATTTTTACTAAAACTTCCCTTCAAGGAATTAAGAAGTCAATGTGAATAAATTATATTGCATGATGATTTTAGTTTTCTTCAAATGTATTTGATTGAATATCCAGTTATTTTTAAGATGCTTTCCAACACTGGATGAATCTTATTGGTGAAAGTGAGGACTGCACATGCTGGAGATCAGAGTCGAGAGAGTGGTGTTGGAAAAGCACAATAGGTCAGGCAGCATCCGAGGAGCTGGAAAATCAACGTTTCGAGCATAAGCCCTTCATCAGGAATTTGAAACATCAATTCTCCTGCTTCGTGGATGCTGCCTGACCTGGTGTGCTTTTGATTCTGAAACTTATAGGTGCTCGAGTAAGGTGGACTATGGTGAGATTCATAACAGAATCAGGCAAGAGCTGTCTTGATGCTGGAAACAATTTTCTGCATCTTTAATGTAGATGTAGGCAACAGTAGATTGTCATTGAAGCAGGATTAAGGCTGGTTATATACGTAATTAGTACCACAACTTGCCGTAACAATATTCAGCTTCCTATCTTGCTAACAAGATGGATTTTAAGAGTTCTCGACATGAAGGTCAGAGCAGGTTCCTGGTGATTTTAGCAGCCTCCATATTGATTAAACAGCATCTCAGGAACTGAGTCACAGTCACCAGTCACACACACCCCTTGTATATAGATATTGGCATCCATAATTTGCCAACTTCTCATAACCATTATGGCATTTGTCTGACTTACAGGCCATTTAGGAAGCACACTTGCAATTCAGCCAACAGCCATTGTAAGACTACAACAAGGAAACTCTGCACAGACACAGGCATGCAACGGAAATATTAGAATGGGCTGCTCTCTTAATGCTTGATCACTTAGTGCCTACCTGCATGCTCACAGCATCCATACCATGCTTCACACTGCTGAGCTCAGCCATGCCTGTTAATGCTGTTACACAATCAAGACAGTTTTCCTTGCTGCTCCACAGTCCTCAGTAAAGGGGGCATATATCTTGCTGTACGGCAATGTGTATGTCAATGTCACACCTGCACCAAGTACCAGCAGGTTACACAGTATGCACAACAAGCAAGAAACTATGTCTCAAAGAATTAGTGAACTAGTCCTCACCAGAGTCCATGGAATAACTACTTGAGAAGGTCACTGGCACTGACCAGTGCAGTTACCGGGTACCAGGCTGGACATATTGATGGGATGACTTCATGGTGCTATGCCCAGGGAAGAGAATATCCTTTCTATCATTGACCCTATCCAAGTCCAGTTGTAATGGTTTACTGAATTGTGATCCCTGTTTTTGCTCCTTAGGGGGCATTTTTCTCTGTTAGGGGTGACAACCATCGGCTCCAGAGATGTTCTTGGGAAGATCCTGGCTTGCAGTGACTGAAGTAGCTGGCCTTTAAATATGTGCCAGTGCCTTCAACCAGAGACAGTCCCGTCAGGAACAAAAATATCTTTCTCACTTGCTATATGTGAGTTACTGTGTCATTGACACATCTTACTTGCATAGCCAATGAGTCAGAAAGCATGTCATAGCACAAGATAACTCACTCCAGGTATTGGTGGGTATGATACCATCTAAGTATCTTGACATCATATTTTAACTCCATATGGAAACATTTTAGAATATTCACATTGTATTCTATCTGCCATTTTGTTGCTTATTCTCTTTACCTGTTCAAGTTCCCCAGAAGACCCTTTGCATCTTGCTAAAAAATTGACATTCACACCTAGCTGTGTGTATCGTCAGCAGGTTTGGAAATATTAGAATTAGTTGAATTAATTTTGTCAACACTGTCCTGTATAAATACATTTTAATATATATTAAGAAATGTTAAATATAATTAATGTTAAATATTTTGTCTTATGTTTAGGGCCATTCGGGTCTGATTGCTTGTTTAATTACAATCTTTTATATACAGGGTTACTATTCATACATTCATGGATTTATACAAGCTGAGAGTCTCCTCCATGAGATCACTCTCTAGACCTCTTGCCTTGTGACCGTTTATCTACATGACCTCATGAGTTTTTAGACTCATGCTGTTAACACATTACATCACAAAACAAAAATTCTACCATTTCAAATAATATAAAATTATTGACCAAAGCTCCTTAGGTGGCACCTTCCAAACCCATGACCACTACCACCTAGGATCCAAGGACATTGGAACACCACTATCTGCCAGTTACTCTCCAAACAACTCACCATCCTGACCATTTTGCCATTCCATCAATGTCACTGGATCAAAATCCTGGAGCTCCCTCTCTAACTGCATTTTCAGTATACCTAGCCAAATGGACTGCAGCAGTTCAAGAAGACAGCTCAACATCACAATTACAAATGGGTAATAAATGCTGGCTCAGCCAGTAAACCCGCATTCTCTGAATGAATTTAAAAGATGCAGACAAAGAAAATGAAGCCAGCAATGCACCTAAATCAGAAGGATTTCAATAGTTTAAACTGTGGGGCCAGTAGTTGACAGATGCATTTAATTGTGGCTACATGTTAATAGCTGGAACCAAAAGAGGAAGTATGTGTTAAGTGGTACAACATGTTGATCTCAAAGGACATCTTGGAGTTATGCAGAATAACTACAAAGCTGTCACCATAGTTCCTAGTTCCAGTTTTCTTTGAAAAAATTGCAAATGAAGTTTGAAATGAGATCTGGGTCATATTTGCAGGATAGAATATACATGTAAGGAATCTGTAAAGATACTCTTTATGGCACTGCTCAAGCTCCATCTAAAATAATATTATGTATTCTAGACAGCTCAGCCTGGGAAGGATATTACAACATATTGGAGACTAGAAATGGATACAAAAAAGAATGTTCTGGATATCTGTAATTTAAGTAATGAAGGAAAAATTAAGAAAGTTAAACTTGCATTGTTTGGTAAAAAGTCTGACATGGGTATTTTAAACAAAGTAAAGTTGCCATAGTCCCAGATGAACATGAGCTGTTCTCTCATTAGAGAGAGACAACTAATGATTTGCTTAACCTGAGAGTCACCAGGCCTTAGGCGAGGGGTGAGGTTGAGAAGGCAGGATGATCTCAGCCACACTGGCTGGAATGAGTTGTCTCATGCTGTGATACGCCTTCTGACTAAGGGGCTATGCAAGCAAGACATGTCTGTAACTCAGTGACTCACATGTGGCAAGTGATAAGAACATTTTTGGTCCTGACGGGACCATTTCTGGTTGAAGGCACTGGCACATATTTAAAGGCCAGCTGGATCCTACTTCAGTCACTGCAAGCCAAGAACTTCCAATGAACATTCTAAGAGTGTCTAGTTGTCACTCCTAACAGAAAGAAGTACCCCCTAAGAAGCAGAAACTGGGCTCCCAATTCAGTGATGCTTCATCATAACTGCTCTTGGACGGGGTCACTGATAGAAAGGATAACCTCTTCTCTGGGGATAGCACCAGGAGATTATCCCAACAAATATAACCAGCTGATCACTGTGTAAGTCAGTGGCAATGGCCCTCACAAACAAATACCACCACGGATTTTGGTAAGGATGACTGTCTTCAGAGTTTGAGAAGTAGCTGCTTGCTTGCTGCACATGCTATGTGTTTCCTGTGTTATTGGTACAGCTGTGAGATTGACATAGCAAGACGTATGGGTAAAAAAATGAGGTCTGCAGATGCTGGCGATCACAGTTGAAAATGTGTTGCTGGTTAAAGCACAGCAGGTCAGGCAGCATCCAAGGAATAGGAAATTCTACGTTTCGGGCATAAGCCCTTCCTGATGAAGGGCTTATGCCCGAAACGTCGAATTTCCTATTCCTTGGATGCTGCCTCACCTGCTGTGCTTTAACCAGCAACACATTTTCAACAATAGCAAGACGTACATTGCTTTGATAGAGGACTACTGCCCACAAGGCAAGCTGCCTGATTGTGTGACTGTACTAAGGGGCATGGCCCAGCACAGCAAGGCAAAACATGGCATGGATGCTGCAAGCATGCATAAAGTGATTGAATATTAAGTGAAGAAGTGAGCAGCTCTAGGATGCACCTTGGTTTAATCTTTTCATGGGGAATTCAACCAGCAAGGTTGGGTGCTAATGTGCATCACAAACTAACTGTCCAACTTACTGAGCTAATTGACCCCCTTTACTGACACCAGCATTGATGGATATGTTGAATATGAGCAGTTGATCTATGAAAAGACCCAAATAATATGGCTCTGCTGCTCTTCCATTCATGAGGGTTGTTTAAATATAAATTTTATTTTATAATGTAGAACTGGACAGATGAAAATGTTTTTTTATATTTTAATCAGTCATAGAACTAAAATCTTGCAAAGGTAGCCCTGAAAACAACTCATGACAGAGTGAATAGAAACTCCTGAAGTTGTCAGAGAAATAGACTCTGTGGATTCAAATCAAGTAGCCAATAAGTTCTCAACCCTGCTTTCTGGGAATGTCCTCAGAAGTGTGAATGAGCTGGGAAGCCGGCTCAATGCCATATTGAGTCAGAACTTCATCAAAATCAGCTTGTAATGCTATGTTTGCTTGTTGCTGGTGTAAGGGAAGGAATGTTGGAGCTTGCGAATATCATGGAATATTGCATTCTTTTCATATTTGGTCATGCTAATCTTTAGTCTTTTCATGTTGAGCAGAGACATAGGTCAATATAACTTACCAATGGCATTCGGTCAGGGCTGATGATACAGCAATGGTTAGCAGCTTCAGTATGAACAAATAAGAGGTTTATTTAAATAGTGTTGTACTTTGGTTCTTCAAGTTACAGAGAACTCTAATAATTTGATAGCAATGTGGGAAAACATCTGGGCAAACATGTTTTTAAATTGGTATGAATTCCATAGGAACAAAGGTAGACTTAGTTAAAAGTCTAATTTAGTAGAACCATAATTAACTGCAACAAAAATGAAACTATCAAAATGTTTGTAAACAACAGAAGTTATGGCTACACATTGGATAAAGCACTCAACAAGTAAGGAAAAGAGAAGCTATTTATCTCGCATAAGCCAATAAAATTCCCATTACATGGAGTTGTACTGAAATTTCTACACTATCTTATGAATTGTAGGAATTAGTGCGTGGGAGAGTATAAAAGAAAGATATGAAGCATTTGTATTGAGTATTTAGATTCATAATGGCCGAAGATGCTGAGCTCAGAACTGAAGCACTTATAACTTTATATGTAAAAGATCTAAGCTACACTGTACAACATTGCTTTTCTTTGTATGTGAATTACTGAAGTTGTTGCATAGAAGTGTATTTGTTCACATCAAATACAAGTGCAGTTTCCCAAATTGTACATATTACAAAGATTCACTTCATATTATTTGAAGTTCATCCAAAGCTGTGATGACTAAGCCACAAAGCTTATAAAGGAGACACACATCTCAGAAAGAATGGTGTGCCTCTTATGATATGACCTTTTCTGTTTTATTAGTTTTGGAGATGACAAGCAGGCTGTTGTTCAATAATTAGTTTTTTCCGATGTGTGGATAGGAATTTAAGAAAATGATCCATTGAAAGAGAAAGAAAATATTCTTTGCAATGCCATCTGTTCTGGCAATGTTAACTTTTCCACCACAGAGGTCAACTTTAAGAATGTGCGGTTTGTGAACTCCAGTCTTCAGCACTTGGTTCCAGTACATTGATTGGCAGGATCGTGGGTCTGCAAAGAGGTCAGTGTTACTAAAACACAGCCGAGATATTTGTGAAATTTAACCTCTTGTCAAAATAATTTAACTATCTCCAAAACTGATGTCATGAGTAAGATCACTTGAAGAACAGGCTTCTTTAGCTCCTCATGGAGGACTGCCAGAAAATGTACCAAAGAAAAGGAACAATTCTGCTTGAAGTTATTTGTTTTCAGTGAGAAAAGCTTGCATTTTCATAGGATTTTTAGTCGAGAACAATATTCCAAAGTGAACCCATAAATGCCATTACGTTATTAAAGAGAGGGAAAAAAAACCAGATGTGTCAGTTTAACAACAGTTGTAGGGATGTTGCTGAAGCTATCATCTGTCAGAGTAATTGAGCACATGGAAGAGTATCAGTTGTTTCAAAAGAGTCAGCATGGTGTCATGAAGAACGTAAGAAATATTGCGGAAGGAGGTCATTTGGACTGTTATGCCTGCTGTGGCATTCAATAAGATTAAGGCTGATCGGATTGTATCTATAAGACTATAAAATATAGGAATAGAATCAAGCCATTCAGCCCATCAGGTCTGCTCAACCAGTTGATTCTGGCTGATATGTTTCTCATCGCAATTCTCCTGCTTTCTCCCATAACCCTTGATCCCCTTACCAATCAAGAACCTGTACATTTCTGTCTTAAACACACTCAATGACCTGATCGCCATAGACTGATGTGGCAATGAGTTTCACAGGTTCACCTCCCTCAGGTGGAAGAAATTCCTCCTTATCTCAGTTCTAAAGAGTCATCGCCTCACTCCAAGGCTGTGTCCTTCGATGCTTCTTATTAGTGAAAATATCTCCTTCATGTCCACTCTATTCAGGCCTCTCAGTATTTTGTAAGTTTCAATCAGAATCCCTCATTCTTTTAAATTCCATCGAGTACAGACCCAGAGTCCTCATGTGAAAAGACCTTCTTCCCTGGGATTATTCTTGTAAACCTCCTCTGGGCTCCCTCCAATGCCAGCACATTCTTCCTTAGGTACCTGGCCCAAAACTGCTCCGAATATTCCAAATGTGAGTCAAGATTAGAGTGGGTGCTGGAAAAGCACAGCATGGCAGGCAGCATCCAAGGAGCAGGAAAATCGACATTTTGGGCAAAAGCCCTTCATCAAGAATGAAGCAGGGAGCCTAAGGGGTGGAAAGCTAAATGGGAAGGGGGTGGGGCTGAGGGAAAGGTAGCTGAGAGTGCAATAGGTGGATGGAGGTGGGGGTAAATGTGATAGGTCAGAGAGGAGGGTGGAATGAATGGGGGGAAGGAAGATTGACAGGTGAGATAGGTCATGATGTCGGTGCTGAGCTGGAAGATTGGAACTGGGGTAAGGTCGGGGGAGGGGAAATGAGAAAACTGGTGAAGTCCACATTGATACCATGGGGTTGAAGGGTCCCTAGGTGGAAGATGAGGTGTTCTTCCTCCAGCCGTTGGGTGGTGAGGGAGTGGCGATGGAGGAGGCCCAGGACCTGCATGTCCTCAGCAGAATGGGAGAGGGAGTTGAAATGTTCGGCCATGGGCCAGTGGGTTTGATTGGCATGGGTGTCCTGGAGATGTTCTCTTAAGTACTCTGCGAGAAGGCGTCCAGTCTCGTCAAAGTAGAGGAGCCAGGCGCCAACTCGAAGAAAACTCCTCCTATGACCCTTTGACCATGACCTTACTCCCATCATTCAAAACATCATCTCCTAGACCATCCACAACCTCATCACCTTAGGGGATCTCCAACCCACCCACATCTCCCTTCCAACCTCAGAATTCAGGATCCCCGCACCGCCCAATTCTACCTCCTTCCCAAAATTCACAAGTCTGACTACCCCGCCGACCCATGCCCGAAACGTCAATTCTCCTGCTCCTTGGATGTTGCCTGACCTGCTGCACTTTTCCAGCAACACATATTTTCAGCCCGGTCTACTGCTGCCCTACCTCCACCTACCTCGATACTGTCCTATTCCCCCCTAGTCCAGGTATTCTCCATACACGTTCAGGACACCACCCTTGCCCTCCACTTCCTCCAAGTCTTCCATTTCCTTGGACCCCAGCACCTCAAACTCACCATGGACATCCAATCCCTCTACACCTCCATCCGCCATGACCAGGGCCTCCAAACCCTCCATTTCTTCCTCCCCCGACGTCCCCACCAGTACCCTTCCACTGACACTATCATTCGTTTGTCTGAACTGGTCCTCACCCTTAGCAATTTCTCCTTCGAATCCTCCCACTTCCTCCAGATGAAAGGGGTAGCCATGGCCACCCACATGGGCCCCAGCTATGCCTGTCTCTTTGTTGGCTATGTAGAATAGTCCATCTTCCGTAGTTACACCGGCACCACTCCGCACCTTTTCCTCTGCCACATTGATGACTGCATCGGCGGCACCTAGTGCTCTCATGAGGAGGTTGAACAGTTCATCAGATTCACCAACACATTCCACCCCAACCTTAAATTCACCTGGACCATCTCTGACACCTCCCTCCCCTTCCTGGACCTCTCCATCTCCATCAATGATGACTGACTCAACACTGACATCTTTTACAAAGCCGCATCTTCTCCCTAGGGACCCTCAACCCCATGGTATCAATGTGAACTTCACCAGTTTCCTCATTTCCCCTCCCCACCTTATCCCAGTTCCAATCTTCCAGCTCAGCACCGACCTCATGACCTGTTCCACCTGTCAATCTTCCTTCCCACCTATTCCCTCCACCCTCCTCTCCAACCTATCACCTTTACCCCCACCTCCATCCACCTAGTGCACTCTCAGCAACCTTCCTCCCAGCCCCACTCCCTTCCCATTTATCTCTCCACCCCTTAGGCTCCCTGTTTCATTCCTGATGAAGGGCTTTTGCACGAAATGTCGATTCTCCTGCTCCTCGGATGCTGCCTGACCTGCTGTGCTTTTCCAGCATCACTCTAATCTTGACTCTCATTGCCAGCATCTGCAGTACCACATCTGCCTATATTTGAAATGTGGTCTGACCAGAGCCTTGTACCATCTCAATAGTACATTTCTGCTCTGTGATTCTAGCTCTCGTGAATTGAATGCTAACATTGTACTTGCCTTCCTATCTGCCAACTAAACTTACATATTAACCTTAAGAAAACCCTGAACTAAGACTTGTAAATTCCCTTGTGTTTTAGATTTTCAAATCTTTCCCTGTTTAAAAAATAGTCCGGCGCCTCTAATCTTTCAACCAAAGTGCGTAACCTCATACCTTCTGATATTGAATTCTATCTGCCATGTCTTTGCCTAACCTCCTAGCCTATCCAAATCCTTCTGCCTCCTTTCTTCCTTTAACAGTACTTGTCCCTCTACCTATCTTTGTGTCAAACTTAACAACAATGCCCTCAGTTTCTTCATCTAGATTGTTAATATGTAAAGCAGTGGTGTGACCCCAACATGGACCTCAGTGGAACCCAACACGTCACCAGCTTCCATCCTGAAAAAGACCCCCTTCTCCCTAAACTCTACCTTTTGCCAGTCAGCTAATCAGCAAACTGCAGAGTAAATTCTATTATATCATAGTCAGTGCCCCCTAAGGACTCATTCACCTTAAGCTCCCTTATCAAGTCCACCTCATTACACATCACCAAATCCAGAATTATCTGCTCCATAGTGGACTCTGCCACAAACTGCTCCAAAAATGTTTGCATAGAGATCCCACAAATTTAGTTGTGTGGGATCCGCTACTAACCTGATTTTCCTATCCCACCTGCACATTCAAGTCCTCATGATTATTATAATAGACTCTTTCTTCCATGTGTTTTCTATCTCCTGATTTCATTTCTACACCTCATCCTGACTACTACTAGGAGGCCTCTACGCAGCTCCAATGGTCCTTTACCTTTGCAATTCAGAGTTGAAAAGTGTGGCACTGGAAAACACAGCAGGTCAGGCAGCAGCTGAGCAGCAGGAGGATTGATGTTTCGGGCATGCGTCCTTCATCAGCAATGTGGGGGGGGGTCGAGAGATAGGAGGCTGAGAGATAAATAAGACGGTGGGAGTGGGGCTGGGGGGAAGGTAGCTGCGAAGGTGAGAGGTAGATGCAGGTGGGGGGTGATGGTGATAGGTAGGTGGGGAGGGTGGAGTGGATAGGTAGGAAGGAAGATGGACAGATAGGACAGTTCAAGTGGGCGGTGCTGAGTTGGAGAATTTGATCTGCGATAAGGTGACAGAAGGAGAGATGAGGAAACTGGTGAAATCAACATTGATGCCATGTATTTCGAGGGTCCCAAGATGGAAAATGAGGCATTCTTCCTCCAGGTGTCATGTTGGCTTGGATTTAGCAGTGGAGGAGACCCAGATCTTGCATGTCCTTGATGGAGTCGGAGGGGGAGTTGAAGTGCGTAGGATTTATACCTCTTGTGGCGGCAAGGGAATGTGCTGGGTGTGGAGGGTGAGTTAGTGGGGGATGTAGACTTAATGAGGGAGTTGCAGATGGAATGGTCTCTGCACAATGGTGAAAGGGTGGGGAGAGAAACGTCTCTCTAGTGGTGGGGTCTGACTGTAGCTGGTGGAAATGATGGATGGATAATGCACTATATCCAGAGATTAATGGGGTGGAAGGTGAGGACTGAGGTGTAGTCCAGGTAGCTGTGGGAGTTGGTGGCTTTGAAGAAGATGTCTTTGTTGAATCACTTGCTGAAGATGGAGACAGAGAGGTCCAGGAAGGGGAGGGAGGTGTCTGAGATGGTCCAGATGAACTTAAGAACCTACGCATTCTGCCTTTATATCACTTCTTGCTATTGACTTAATTTAATTTCTTTTAACAAGGCAAACCTACTCTCTTTGCCCATTTGCCTGTCCTATCAATAAGATGTGTATCCTGGGATATGTGGTTCTCAGTCCTGATCCCCTTGCAGCTATGTCTCTGTGATGCCCACAACATCATTCCCATCAAGTTCAATCTGCGCTACAAGCTTGTTACCTTGTTTCGTATACTACATGCATTTAACTACAACACCCTCAGTCCTGAATTGACTACCCTACATTCTCATAGTTGTCTCCATACATGCTGTGCCTTAAGTTAGATTCCATTCTCAGTCCTCTAATTGTTCTGAAAACTTTAATAACCTCTGCTGAGCCCTTCTCCCACTTAATTTGTTTTCAGTATTTTCCATGTAACTGACTCCAACCTTACTTTCAAGTTAAAACACGATTCACAGCCCTAGTTATGTGATTCACCAGAAACCTAGTCCCAGCATGATTCAGGTGGAGCCCAACACAAATAGGAAGAGCTCCCTCACTCCTCAGTGCTGGTGCCAACATCCCACTAATTCAAACCTGTTTCTCCAAAACCAATCTTTGATCCAGGCATTTAACTCATTAATCTCATTGATCCTGTGTCATCCTTAGCTCATGGCTCAGGCAGTCTGGATATTATCACCATTTTGGTTCTGTTTTTTTTAAAGTTAACCCTTTGCTGCTCAAATTCCCTCAGCAGAACCTCTTTCCTCTTTCTACCTATATTGTGGTCCCTATGTGGACCATGAAGGGTATGGAAGTTAGTCTGAACATCAAGGACAGAAGGGCTTGTCTGTCTTATACTGCTCCATGTTCTATGATAACTGGATCTTCCATTCCAAGTTCCTCTGCAGCCCAGATGAGATATCTTGTTTCTGGGCACGAGGCAGGCAACACATTCTTCGAGACTCTCGATCCCTACAGAGAACAGAATCTATTACCCTGAGGAAGAGCTCATGCTCAAAATGTCGATTCTCCTGCTCCTTGGATGCTGCTTGACTGGCTTTTCCAGCACCACACTTTTCAACTCTGATCTCTAGCATCTGCAGTCCATACTTTCTCCTCTCTGTTCCCCTGTCCATCTTATTAATGCACAATTTTCCTAACTACACCCCATAACCCTTTACAAGCAGCTACCATACAATTGAGCTGACATGAACTGCATATGAAATGGCTTAAGGGATGGAAGTGGTGGTGGTGTTGGGAGTTGCCCACAAAAGAAAACATGGAGGCTATAATCTAAAGGAAAACAGGATGTGTTGAATAAAAGCAATGTATAAATATGCAAAAACCTAAAAGGACAAGTCCAATCTTAGACCCTCAGGAGTCTTTAAGGCCAAGCTTCAAGAACTAATAAAAATGTTACAAGCAATGTAATTGTGTACAAAATGTGACTGGTTGCTTGGAGACCTCAGATGTGTCAACTGAGATAATGTCTAATAGTCTTACCAAAAGACAGAAGACAAAGAACTAGTTATTGCACATGGTCGAAATCAAGAGATAAGACCTTCTAAAACAAGCAGTGCCAACTGACCATGGGTGTTGTGATATAAACATGATGCCTACTAGTGGCTAAATGACCAAACACTGAGAACTGGACAATGAAGAGGTGCCATAAGCAAAAATAACACTTGATAATAGTGGAAGATTTATTGGTCCATATTTTCCACTGGTCAGGTAGAGATTATTCCAACATGGATGGGAGGTGCGCATGGGGACCCTGTGGAATTCCCATTGTAGAACGTACCAAAAAAAAGTGCCTGGGAAAATGAATTTTCTGTTTGGCTATTCCTCTATATCTGGAACCCTCTGAAAGGGTCTGTTTAAATCAGTGACTTTGGTAGGTCTGATAAAATGAAATAAAATAGTCATTAAACATTTAATAATATTAAAAATGTAGTTTAACTGCTGGAATAACAATTAATGTGCCCCGCAGTCAGAACACACACATGCTCAACTATACCTTCCCAGAACCCTGCAAATTCTCTAGACCCTGACCCTGACCCAGGATCTCCCCAAAGTCAAAGCATCGAGAAATCCTACAGAACTCCATGAGAGTCATCGAGGTATTACAAATTCCAGAGCAAAGGGCACAACAATCAGTGTGATGGCCAATGGAAAGACATAGAGTGTTACATTTCATTTTGCCAAATGTGTATAGTAATGATTTCCTCAAGATTTCCATGGGAAAGGCTTAAAATAGATTAGTTCAATTTTAGAAGGAAACCGTATTAAATCCAAGTTAAGGTGGATTGAAGTGGCAGATTATCTTTTGATCACAGCTGACTCAATGGTCATGACCCTGAGAAAGGATTGCTGCGATATACAGTTTCCTGGAAGAATTAGCACTGGTCTTCAGTTTGCGAATCTGGATTTCAGGGAGTTCTCTTTGGAGGAAGGCAACAACCAGTCATTGAGCAATGTGTGCACACAAGGAATCATTAATGTGGAGGAGGTTAAAAACCAATATATCAATTTTAGAACACAACCACAGGCCATATCCAATCTCTCATGGCTGGAAGGAGGTGGAATATGTTGAGCAAAACCACAGCAAAAAAGCAGCCAGAGGTGTTACATCTACAAGGACAGGGTACAAACTCAGTCAACGTTACAGCCAGAAAGTCCAGTTAAGAAACAGGAAATCAGAGATCATGGTCATCAGAGAAACAGATCAACCAAGATCGTTAATTGTCAGAAAACCTGAAGGGACTTTCAGGACGAATGGGATAGTGGCAATCTTACTCAAGCCAAGAAGTGAGGCAGAGCAAGGCTATCAAGGGAATTGGAACAGATTTGTGTGTACATCATTGGATATTTTAGAGTAATACAACTATACCAGACACAGTACAACACCATCACCCTGATTTTGAACTGAAAAAGACAGAATTTAATGTTTGGTCAGAGTTCCTGACTGTCTCAACCTGTGAGATTTGAACTTTGGGGTTGGAAGGGAGGAAGTGTTGGTGATAATAGTGAAAATAATGATCATGGTGCCTATCATGATGTCAATATTTTTAAATATGCATGAAAATAAAAGTAAACTACTGGAATAATGTAACTCAATTAGATTGAAGCTTGAGGTGGGATGTGGTATTGTGGAATTCATGGTAATTACATTGATGCAACTGATCACATAATTCTGACATCTGTAAGAGAGATGACACCATTCGAGAGTATGAATGTGGAGAGAGATATTACACAAGAGGACTGTATTTGATAGCCTACTGCGTACTGATGTAAGTAAAGGAATGTTACAGTACCTCAGGAGTTAAAGCATCTTACTCCAAATAAAGGGCCAACTGCATCAGGAACAATGTATATGCTGGTGGCCTCATCCCAAAAACACCGCAGACTGTTATCTCAGTGTAGGCAACTGTATTAGTCTAAAGCACTGGATAAAGCAGTTTTGATTTCTATAGTGAAGGAAAGATATATTTAGCCTGGAGAGGATGGAGGGGCCACATGGAGGCTCACATGCTGAACTCTTTAGAGAAATAAAAGTGATACTCATTGAAGCCAATAAGATTTTGAGAGCCCCAATGGTGTAAATAACTGAAAAGTTATTTTCTATGGCTGAGGAGTTTATAGGATAGATTACATATCTTTGGTCATTTCAGACTAATGTTAGGAGAAAATTCTTCTCTCAAAGGATTGCGAATCTTTGGAATTCTATAACCCTGGAGAGTTGTGAATGCTTTGCTGTTGAATATTCAGGAGAAAGTGAATATTCAGCTTGATTCAATTGGGAAGATGGTGGTTTAGTCATAATGTCATTGGACTAGTAATCCAGAGCTCTACACTACTAGCCTGGCCTCCTGGGTTTGAATCCAACTATAGCAGATTGTGAAATTTGAATTCAATAAAAGCTGGAATTAAAGAAGCTAGTCTAATGGTGACAATGAAAGCTTTGTTTGCTATTTTGTAAAAGAAAAAAGAGTCTTGTTCACTAATGTCCTGAGTGAAGGAAATCTTTGCTGCCCAGACTGGCCTACATTTGACTCCAGAGCCACAGAAATGTACTTGACTCTTGACTGCCCTCTGTAGTGGCAGAGAGAGCCAATCAGCTCACAGCTCAAGTGCAGTTAGGATCAGCAACAAAATGTTGGTACTGTTTAATTGACAATCCACATAATGTACCTGTCAAATAAAAGCAAATTACTGTGGAAGCTGGAAATATGAAATAAAAACAAAGTGCTGGAGAAACTGAGCAGTCTGAAAGCATCCATTGAAAGAGGAACAGAGATAACGTTTCGAGTCCAGTTTAAATTAGCTAAGGAAATGAAAGGAGCTGAATAATGACTTTTTTTTGTGCTGTTAACAGAGGGAAGAGAGATTGAGTGGAATAGTTTGTGAGCATGCACAGAGCAAAAGGCAAAAGCAGTGATAATGGTGGTAAAAAATAGTTAGAGATACATAATAGGTGTAAATATTAGTTGTGAGAAGGAGAAAACGCATTCACTCTGCCAAGAGCAAAACCAACAAGATATAAACAAGATATGACTGGAGGTGGAGAAAGTGGGAAATGCAGAAAAATGGAGGTCAGACACAGATACTGCCAGACCTGTTGAGTTTCTCCAGCACTTTGTTTTTATCTGTCCTTTAGCTGTTCTTACCAACATCCCATCTTTCAACCCTCTCTAAAACTCTGCTATTCTTTCCCCACAGCCCCATGTAGCTTAGTGTTTTATCATTGTTCAGTGCAGGACCATCACATACAGGAAAGAATTCAGTTGTCCCAAAAAATTCAGTTTTATTTACAAACACCAAAGAGAACAATATTTTAGTAGCTGCTTTTGAGCAACAGAGCAAAGAGAAAGAACGAAAATTGGTTTCTGAACAAGAGCAGTAAATCTCTCTCTCCTGGCCCTGTCAGCCTCTCTAAAGATGGGATTCGGTGAAGAGTTCAGGAAACAACTTCAACAAGAACTCAAAGATATCTAAATGCTTCACCACGTCTGAGGCTGCAAGTCCAGCATTAAAAAAGTCTACTGTCTCAGCATAAACGTTCAGCACCTGAAAGTCTCTAAGTACCTTTAAACAACATAACCTTCATTCTTCCTGTCTGACCTACTTTCTCCATTTTAAACTTACTACTTATGATACTGTGTGCAATTGATGCATTTTTATTCATTTTTGCGGGGTTAATTGGTAATAAACTTCCTTTTTCTTTCATTCAAGGAAATCTTGAAATTGAATCATTTATTTTAATCCAGTAACTTCATTTCTCATTGACATGTTAAATAGCTACTTGCTAAAAAGAAGTCAAAGTATTTGTTGTGACTGACCACGAGGAGATTAAAAAGGGAATCGAATCACCTTCCTCATCTGCTTGTAGCTAACGGCACAAATGATCCTTGTATACAATCTTGAAGAGATTGTCTGCTGGATGCATTTGGAGCACTTTTCCTTTTCCATTCTTCCAGGTTCTGCCAAATGTAACATTGACAATTTGTTCTACAGTTCTAATTAATTAATTGAGTCAGTTATCAAACCAAAACCTATTAAAAATACATGACTCATGTTCAAATACATGCTCTGTGTTCAGTTCAAGCTGCTGAGTTCCAAATTTTTGATTATTTCTTTAAAGTGGATAAACAAGCCAGCTTTAAAGTAATTAAAACAGACAACTTTGCTGGAACGCAGACTGTTTGGCACCTTTAAGACAACGTAGAACAGTAAAACCAATTCTGTTAAGTCAATCGGCTAGCAGGAATTCAAACTGAACTTCTATAAAGATAGCAAAAGCAAAATCTTAAATTGTTCCTTCAAACCAACATTGTACTTAAAAGTTAATTGCCTCATCAAAATCTAACAAGGTGCAAAAGCAGCTTGGCAGAAAGCCTGTCTCAGTGCACCAACACTGTTCAAATAAAACAAAAGACAAAGAAACAGCTAGGGACTGGCAATAAATGCTGGCCCAAGGATAGGCATGTCCCACAAGCGAATCAAGACAAAAATATGTAACTTCAGGTTTCAGATTTGTTTTTAAGCGCTTCGTTATTTGACTATTCACTAGGAGACTCTTAACCTCAGTTCAATCAAGATTTATTTTAAATTCGATCGCAAATTTGTTTTTTCACTTTTGTTTGAATTATTTCTGAAGAGTAGGACTTGCACAATCGGGGAAAAGAGCTCTGTAAATGCAATGTCAGTCAGCTGCTATACCTCATGGGGACACACTCAAAATCAAGCTTAACTATGTTCCAGTTAAAAATCACACAACACCAGGTTATAGAGCAACAGGTTTATTTGGAAGCACTAGCTTTTGGAGTGCTGATCCTTCATCAGGTGGTGGTGGAGAATCTTATTCTAAACCACCTGATGAAGGAGCAGTGCTCAGAAAGGTAGTGCTTCCAAATAAACCTGTTGGACTATAACTTGGTGCTGTGTGACTTTTAGTTTTGTACACCCCAGTCCAATAGTGACGTCTCCAAATCTTAACTATTTCACAGTTGTTACAAATGTTAACAACATTAACAAAGTTAACATAATTCTTCAACTTACCTGTCTTTTAGACCCAGGTACCTGTACTTGATGAGAATGACAATTTATTACAAAATAATTCTAACTACAGAGAAAAAAAATATGTACCATTAACACAGAACTCTACTAAGTAAGTTTCTAACTCACTTATAAAACTCTATACCACACACATACAGACGGACACAAAAAATGGCTGTTATTGGTGGAGGGAAAGATGTGGAAGGCAGTTAAGTCGGACATACTTTTACTGATCAGAAGCAGCTTCTCCAGACACATTCACTTGCCTGCAGGTGAGATAAAGTGACTGACTGGTTCACTCTTATGATGATACCTGACTTATTAATTAAAAATTATCATTTACTGTAACTTGCTGAGATATTTGTAACATTGATAGTCACAGGTGAGAGGCAAACGTGGTGCCACTGTTTAAGAAGGTAGTAAGGACAAGCCAGGGAACTATAGACCAGTGAGCCTGACCTCGGTGGTGGGCAAGTTGTTGGAGGGAATCCTGAGGGACAGGATGTACATGTATTTGGAAAAGCAAGGAATGATTCGATATAGTCAACATGGCTTTGTGCATGGGAAATCATGTCTCACAAACTTGATTGAGTTTTTGAAGAAGTAACAAAGAAGATTGGTGAGGGCAGAACAGTAGATGTGATCTATATGGACTTCACTAAGGTGTTTGAGAAAGTTCCCCATGGGAGACTGATTAGCAAGGTTAGATCTCATGGAATACAGGGAGAACTAGCCATTTGGATACAGAACTAGCTCAAAGGTAGAAGACAAAGGGTGGTGGTGGAGGGCTGTTTTTCAGACTGGAGGCCTGCGACCAGTGGAGTGCCACAAGGATTGGAGCTGGGCCCTCTTCTTTTTGTCATTTACATAAATGATTTGGATGCGAGCATAAGAGGTACAGTTAGTAAGTTTGCAGATGACACCAAAATGGGAGGTGTAGTGGACAGCGAAGAGGGTTACCTCAGATTACAACAGGATCTGGACCAGATGGGCCAATGGTCTGAGAAGTGGCAGATGGAGTTTAATTCAGATAAATGAGAGGTGCTACATTTTGGGAAAGCAAATCTTAGCAGGACTTATACACTTAATGGTAAGGTCCTAGGGACCTGAACAAAGAGACCTTGGAGTGCAGGTTCATAGCTCCTTGAATTTGGAGTCGCAGGTAGATAGGATAGTGAAGAAGGCGTTTGGTATGCTTTCCTTTATTGGTCAGAGTATTGAGTACAGGAGTTGTGAGGTCATGTTGCAGCTGTACAGAACATTGGTTAGGCCATTGTTGGAATATTGCATGCAATTCTGGTCTCCTTCCTATTGGAAAGATGTTGTGAAACTTGAAGGGTTCAGAAAAGATTTACAAGGATGTTGCCAGGGTTGGAGGATCTGAGCTGCAGGGAGAGGCTGAACAAGTGGGGGCTGTTTTCCCTAGAGCGTCAGAGGCTGCGGGAAGACCTTATAGAGGTTTACAAAATTATGAGGGGCATTGATAGGATAAATAGACCAAGTCTTTTCCCTGGAGTCGGGAAGTCCAGAACTAGACGGCATAGGTTTAGTGTGAGAGGGGAAGGATATAAAAGAGATCTAAGGGGCAACTTTTTCACGCAGAGGGTGGTACATGTATGGAATGAGCTGCCAGAGGAAGTGGTGGAGGCTGGTAATTTGCAACATTTAAGAGGCATTTGGATGGGTATATGAATAGGAAGGGTTTGGAGGGATATGGGCTGGGTGCTTGTAGGTGGGACTAGATTGGGTTGGGATATCTGGTCGGCATGGACAGGTTGGACTGTTTCCATGGTGTACATCTCTATGACTCTATGACTCTATGATGAGAGGAAACAAACTGGATATCTTCATTCTGCAGAAGAGTTTCTTTATTTCTGGAGGTCCAACTGGCTCTGGCCATC
Organism: Hemiscyllium ocellatum; assembly: GCF_020745735.1. NCBI lineage: Eukaryota > Metazoa > Chordata > Chondrichthyes > Orectolobiformes > Hemiscylliidae > Hemiscyllium > Hemiscyllium ocellatum. Next base: position 50,331,244 of record NC_083413.1, read on the forward strand.
TTGGTCATACCTACAAGTTGTTCAGCTACCTGGGAGATAATCGTCCGACAGGTTAGAGACTTAAACAGTAGAGTTATATGTCAAGCTAGATTTTGTTTGTAATAGATAGTCATTCTTATTAATTACAGAAACCTGGTCTGTGCTTTCTGTCAAGGGAGCAGGGAGAAGGTCAGCACTCCACAGATCAATCAGCTATTTGTTGCTGGTTGAACCTCCTTTGCATAAATTCCCTGGAGGCTAGTCCATCTGCAACTAAACATCTGCCACAAATGTTCAACCAATGACGTAAACAGAACTTAAATTAAATGTTATCAGTTTGTTTTCAAGAAGTGCAGCAATCCTTCCACAATCTTTGGTTTTTAAAACACTCCCTTTCCTATTTCAGTCCACAGTGACTAATTTAAAAAAAGAAAAATCTTTATATGTCTTTACTGGAAATTGACCAGCAACTGCAAAATGTATCTACTATCAATCATATGAGGAAAAGACAAACATTCTGTAATTTCTACAAGACCTTGCATTCCAAAAACATCCATTTGAGTCTGTCCATACCTCATTGATGGAGGAGGTTAAGAAAATGCTATCTAAACGCAAGCACTTCTTTCTTACAGACAAAAGGGGTGGTTTGGAGGCAGAGGGAAGGAATTTACATATTTTACCTGCGTGTAACCACTTTTGTCATGTTTCCATCTTGTCAGTCTAATCGGAGTTAGAGAATAGCATATAATGGTTCTTTTCCTTCCATTCCCATGTCATTACATTTGCTGTCAGACCTTGGTCTATTGTTGACCCCTTCCTATTTCCCATCTACATAATGTACCACAATGAAATCATCTGAAAGTTTCTATACGTAAAAACATTAATGACAGCATTCATTTCTCATGATTAACATTTTCAACCCAGCTATTGTCTCTAAACTGTCTGACTGAAATTGCCTCCAACTAAGTAATAAAGGATCTGACCTATTGCTTTCAGACCCCACCATACTCTCTGTTCTCCAGCCAAGCTCCATCATCTTCCTCGCAATTGCATGACGCTCAGCCAGATTGTTTGCTACCTTGTCAGTGAAATGACTGTTTGACCACTTATCTACAACACCACTGATCTACAACACCACTGACACAACCAATTTCCATTTCTCAAACATCATTTGGCTCAACTCTGCCTCAGCCCACCTGCTGTTGCAAGCCCTTGGTCTTGCCTTTGTTACCTCAAATCTTGACTCTTCCAAGGCATTCCTTGCCAGCATTTACTCTGATTTTCTAACCATCTGAATGAAGCACGTTCATAGCAGTGACATTTGGATCCTTGTGCACAGAACATTGCAGCAACTGCACATGCATACTGCTTGGAGGGAATGTAGCTCCGAGCTGACCTCTCATGTTTTGTCTTATGTAACTTTGAGTTGATCCAATACTCCACAGCCTTTGTCCTAACTTACATCTATTCCTGTTCATCGATTACTTGTTTTTGCTAAATGCACATTGACTATTAAGCTGTGCCTCAATTTAAAAACTGAATTGCGGATTCTAAGAGATTTTTGCACAATTATTATTATTACTTGGTGCTCTATTATTACTTAACTAATCCTTCTTGAATAAATGCTGTTATATTACCCACTCTCCCTCACACAATTTGCTTATTTAAGGAGAGTCAAAAAACGTGCCAAAGCTTCTGTGAACTCCTTTCTGATTTCTTTCAGCAGCCTGAGGCTTAGTGACTTATCCACTAAGTCCCATTCATCTACATGCCTTTTGATCATGTTATCATGTTAAGCTGTCCAGTGTAAGCCATTGAAGTACTGTTTATCAACCCTGTGTCAAACTCCTTAAATCCTGTTGCAAAATCTTAAATACAATTCTATCTTTGTCAGAGAATATGAATGTTATTTTTGGCTCTTTTCCCAACCTTTCTTGAAGTTGTTCTACCCATTCTGTACAGTCGATCATCCTCATACCAGCGTGCAAACACATTTGCAACTTACAATTATTGCTCAATGCTTCACTGTCCACCTCAGATCCATCTAACATTATTTTATTTCTGCACCTGAGAACTCCATGTCCTCTGCTGCCAAGATCCTAAGCTTTGGAAATTCACTTCTCTACCTGTCTTAAGCTACTCCTTAAAAATGATCTATGGTCAAGTTTTTGGTCATCCGACTTCTGGAAAGTTGGCATGTCCATAAGGACCTTCACTAACTTTTACAAATGCACCACAGAAAACATTCTATTTGGGTGCATAATGGCCTGGTATGACAACTACTCTGCCCAGGACCATAAGAAACTACAGAAGGTTGTGTGCATAGCCCAGACCATCACAGAAGCCAACACCCCATCCATGGACTCCACTTACATTGCTCATTGCCACAGAAAGGCTGCCAACATCAAAGACCCCTCCAAGCCCGGTAACGCGGTCTTCCAACTTCTTCCGTCAGGCAGACGATACAGAAGCTTGAACACATGCACCAAGAAGTACAGCTTCTTCCCTGATGTTATTAGACCGCTGAATGGATTCTCTAACTTCGAGTAATGCTAAAAATCACACAGCACCAGGTTATAGTCCAACAGATTTATTTGGAAGTACAAGCTTTCGAAGCACTGCTCCTTCATCAGGTAGCTGGGGGTGGGGTGGAGGGACAGGGCAGAATCATAGGACACAGAATTTATAGTAAAAACATTAAAGTGTCATATAACTGATGTGGTGCGTAGAACAAACCTAAATTGCTGTTAAGTCTTAATCATTTACAATGGGTTGCAAGTTTCAATTCATTAATATGTAAATCCCAGAGTGTCTTTCAAGTCACATTCCTGAGATAACTTAAGGTTTTATTAAACAAAAGTGACATTCCAGGACAGACAATGTATTAAAGGTGTAAGGTTAGAGTCTGTCTATAATCCAACCTTGAGTCGGACTTTGGTTCTATTTCCAAAGTAGGAATTTATAAAATGTCACATGGACTGACTGCCTACAGATTGTGTGCTTTTTGCACAAAATATAATGTATCTACAAATACAAATCTGCAAATGCAAATTCACCACATAGACTTGGGGGTGCGTGTCTGCGTGCACGCACATGCATGTATGTGGAAGAGAGGGAGTGTGTATACTTGATAGAGTTTGTCCATGAGTGTGACGGAGTATATGCCTGTGAGAGGGTACACGCACACACACTCACTCCCTCACATGCTCGTACACATATACACACATTATATATACCTGTGGGTGAATTTGCATTGCAGATACATTCTATTTGACCTTGCTACTGCTGATCTTGCTTCTGTGCACCTCATGTTCAGCCGGAACCTTGTAGGTCTCACTCTGTCTAAGCACCCTATGATCTGTATGCCCTTGTTTGCCATGATTTGCCTATACTGCTCATAAAACAAAGCTTTTCATTGGACTTAATTACATGTAAATACAATAAATCAAATCAAATTATTTGACATTGAGATTTATGAAGGGGATGGATATTGTGGAAATTTGAAGCTCAGCATATATGTGGAAGTTACCCATAACAATGTGAATAATCTCACTGAGGGGTGATATGTAGGTCAGGAAGTGAAAAAAACCAACGTTAAACACTTACTGACTCCAAGAGCTGCTTGTGTATAGGTGGTCAGAGAAGTTGTGCTGGTTGTACATGATCAGGTGAGCTGGAATCACGTGATGGACTTCCCAACAGCTGAACAATCAAAACAATTGTTGAAGGAAACTTGCTAAAAAGTAACAACGACATGACTTTAGCACTTTGTGTCTTAGGCAGAAGTTAGACTGAAATGACAGGAATGGCATCTCCCAGGAGAGGTGGGCACTGAAGTGGATGGTAATAAAATGTTCAAATACGTTAGCTGAAAAATAACCTCACTAAAAGTCATGTTTATGTATTAATATTTGGTAGCAGTTACTTGAAAACAACATTAATTTTATCAACCATGTTTTAACCAAGTTATTTCTACTAGCTCTGAAGTGAAATCTACCAGCATTGTATTGAAATAGAAGTGAGAGTTCCTTTGACAAAGAAACAATTGTTCTTTCTTTAAGTAGGTCAGTGTGAAACGTACCTCATATCTGCCTGTTTCCCTTCATTCCAACTCAGAAGAGTGCTTTTATTATGTATGGCAGTAGTTTTAGAATTCCTCCTTTCATATACAAGGATACATCACAAAGAGGAACTTGAGTCAATAATGTAAATAAACTCAAAACTCTGTTGTTTACCAAGTACAGCTACTGTTGTAATATTTTTATTGCATTTCAAAGTGGAAATGATGATCTTTGGGGTCTGTTTGATAGACTTACAAATAATAGGCCTTTAGAACTTATACGTGCATTCCAGAGACTATGCCACACTGGGGGAGAAGGAATCTCTCTGGGGGTCTGAAGTAACAAATAAATTAGAACATTACAGCGTTTATATTTTATTACTGTGCAGTTCCACAATTGCAAAACCAGGACAGTGTTGACCCATTTCAAATATAATTCATTACTGTAATATAAATATCATGGGACCAATATTCAGTCCAATAAATGACTAAATTGGCATTGATGTCAGAAAGTAAAAAGTGATCAACGTAGGAAAAGAACATTGGGGTATATTACTGGAGACAATCCGCTCCAAATCATTTGTTGTTTGGCTGGATGACATACAACTAAAACATTAACTTCCTCATTTATTTCTTTCTGGATATCTTGTGACTATATGAAATAGTACATTAGTACATTTGGGGAATTAAAAAAAAGGCTGGTGAGTTATTCACGGATAAAAGGTTTTTGGTAGGCAGTCGATGTCAGGATGTAATTAAGGCCCACAAGTTTTAAAAACCCTGGTCCCAACTGATAACTCTGGATGAATATTTTACTTCTTGTTAGATCTTTGTTCTGCAAAGGATCTGAAATGAATTACTTCCAGTGTTCTGTTCTAAGAGGATACCATAATTACTGTTAATTTAAAAAGAAGTTGACAGGGTGGTTTGAGAAATGGGGACCTGAAACAGTCCTTATTTCAAGTTTTAGTGTTAGTCTCAGGTTAACAGATGGAAATAATAAATATTTAGCATCTTACTTAATGAACAACTCATAACCAATATTTTAGAAAATATTCAATCTCTTTTTTGATTGTGAACTGTCGAAACCTAAAACTATTTCAGACACCTACAAAGGCACTGTAGCTTTTGCAACATAAGTTATGTTTAGATGCACAGATTCCAAGGAGGGCAACATCAAAAATATTAGGTAGCATGTTTACATCATTCCACAACAACAAGTTTTTTGAATTTGAATTAGGGAATTTGATTATAAATATTACTCTGCACTTCCACCTTACCAATGGAAAAAGCGGTTTTTCGCACTGCATTTCACCTCATATAATGTTAATAGGATTCAAATAGATTGAAAAAGTGGATGTGCAAACATTACATATATCTGGGTAGTCACAAATGCAAAATCTTCCATGAACCAGTATAATCGAAAAGTGTAATGGAGGGTACTCTTTCCTATGAAAAATGTATATTCATTTTAAGCTTGGAACCAAGTGCAGTATTATTAATAAAATTAAAAGTAAGCTTGCAACAAAAAGGCAATCCTCCACCTACAGTGTTCAGATATTAAAACATTCCATAAAAATAATTTATAAAATATGGGAGCAATTTCATAGTTTTTTAATAAGTAAAACAGTTTTAAAATTAAATAACTTTTAAAACATGCCTTCTGATGTCTGTTTTCTGGAAAAAAAATGAATGCAATTTGAAAAGCCTTTTGGAGCCAGAGCAATTAGAGAACTGCTAAATTTTCAGGTCTGCGTTAAACATTTCCCAATCTTTTCTGTTACTTCAACCAATTCCGTTTAGGTTCTATTGATATAACTTATGGCAACAAAGTGGAAACACAACCTCAAAATCTTTGGATTGCTTATGGGAGTGATTAATGTCATTGACCCCAGGTCGATCTTTGGAACAGATTTGCATTTGTAACTCCTAACCAGTACAAATAAATCAATGACTTTAGACAATCTGTAGTCAGAAGACTTTGGAATGATGGTTTTCTTTTCCTATATTGATCTTAATGCATATTTAGGTTTTACATTTATAAAAACAAGTAAAGTCAATGATATGAACAATATGGTTCATATTAAATTTGATACAATTGGTAATGAAGATTACTTTACTGACAGTCAATGTTCTGGCCAACTCATACCTGAGGCTGTTATCTTTCAGAGTCATGTAACAAACCAGCAATGGACTAAATTTTCTATTAAATTAGTGAAATACTTTATATGAAAAAAAATTTAAAAGCCCTAGGGCATATTACATTATACTTTATCAATTGAGCAATGTATAACTAACTGGGCAAGAAATGTTATAGTTGAACTACAATATATTGCTAACTGGCTCTGTAAACTCCAAATATAATTTATGAAATTCATAAATCTCTATAATGACAACCCATCAGTAATGCTAATAATACTTGTCCATAAGCATCTATGAGTAGCACACTGGGGTAAATTCATGCAATTTGCCATTGGTAGCAGTAAATTACAAAGAATTCTAAAATCCTGAATTATCAATGCAAAAATATTTTAAAGTTAACATCCTTCAAAGACAGTGTGATGATTCCAACATGATCTTATTATGGTCGAGGAGTTGATGCTGAGTTTTTTTTAAAGAGATGATTATATGTAAGGTTTTGAAAGGCATAGTAGCAAATGCTTGGTTGGAAAGAACATTTACAAGCATGTTGCTAAGTGTATTTTCATATCCTGAACAGTATGTCATGAGGTGAGGAACCATTATTGAACCATGCCAATACTAACTTTCTTCAGTTATGACATTGCTTTGTTTTGCACAGATACATACTATCAATCACACAGGCAGACATCACTGGTGTGATTCAAATTACCTTATTCAACCGCAAAAGTGACTTAAGTGAAGTTTAGCCAAGTACAATGTGTCTGTTAGAAAAACAAATGTTTGTATATAAGTAAAATAAAAATTCTACACTTACTTTTACATTTATTTTGTAAATCAAAGCACATGAGCTTAGTTACACCCATTTCATCTAACACTTCTGAGTTATTAAGCATAGCATTGATTTCTTATTAATCATACAATCCTGATAGTGCAGAAGCAGGCCATTCAGCCTATCAAGTGCACAATGATCCTGCAAAGAGCATCCCACCCAGAACTACCTACCCCACCAAACCTTATTTCCTGTAATCCTGCATTCCCCATGACTAGTCCACCTAACCTATACTTCCCTGGGCACTATGGGAAACTTAGCATGGTCAATCCATCTAACCTGCATATCTTTGGACTGTGGGAGGAAACTGGATCACCCGGAAGGAACTCACACAGAAAGAAGGAGAACATGCAAACGCCATACAAATAGTCCCTCAAGGGTGAAATCGAACCCAGATCCCTGATGCTGTCAGGCAGCAGAGCTAACCACTGAGCCACCTTTGTGCTTCTTAATTAATGGTTACTTTAATATTTCCTTCTTGGTTAGAAACAATGAAGAGAGTGGGAGAACTTTTATTATAAAAAATATAATTTTTATAAAACCTATTTTAAATTGGAAAAGAAATGTTAAAGAGTCTTGAAAATAAACAAACATCATCTAAGGGAAAAGGTATTAGGAGAAAATGGATAGACACCACCTTGATGGTGAATTAATTCATGAAGTCTACATACAGGCATATAATGTAGAAAATAGGTGTTTAGGGAGACAATTTATAGCAGAAAAATTAGTATATTAATTTACTAGAATTGTTATAGAAAAGTGCATAATTTGGTGGATCCATTTTCCTGTTTCCAAAACTCCTTTTCCACTTGGACTCCATCTTCTAATCTCTTGTTTTCATTCGACCAGTTTATTGAGAACTGTTGACATTAAGGTTACCGTAATTTCTATATTTCTGCTCTATGTTTGCACAAGTGCCCTATCTTGCCATATCTTATCCATTATTCATGAGAGAAGTTGGAAAGACATTATCAGTAGTATACGGCTATATGATTTTAATCAATTCAGGTCCTGTGCTTACTCAAAATCCTCAGGCACTTTTTCAGCAGAAGCCACTAGGGGACAGTTGCAAACAGGAACTCTGGCTGAACTTCAATAGGGTTCAGCTTGCTCAGCCAGACATGGCATAGCATTTTAGATTTTCTGATTAGTATAGCTCAATAATAAACAGGTAGTTCTCCTAGAGCACCATAGTTGCATTCCGGCAAAACTTCACTTCATAAAATATTGCTTAATAGAGAAAAATGGGGCTTAAGGGAAAAATGGGGCTGGGACATACCAGAAAAAAAATCACTCACGATCGCTCAAAATTCACCCAAAAGCCTAACACAGCCTGAATGAAGGTTTAAATCATATTTATTAATTAAATAAAAGTAAATTTAAGACATTACATTGAAAAAATATTGCTAATGCAGGGACAGCGGGTCATCATCATCACTACCTTCAGGTGCAGTTTTGGTTGCAGAAGTGGATGGCTGTGGTTGATTGTCTTCTGATTGTCTCTTGTGAGATATGCAGGTACAAGAACAAATTAGAAAGGCAAATGATATGTATAAGTGTAATGCAGTCTTACAGGAAGTATACGGGGATTATACAGGAATTATATAAGAATATTCTTGTCTCAGAGGGAGAGCAATAAACATGCATTAGTTTAATTTTTGAGATGAAGCTGGTCAGTGTACTGTACTGTACCTCTCACATGCTCTGATGACAGCTGACATTGGCACATGCGCAGAACAAAGGGTGTGAAGAGATTGCCGCTGGAATCGTGCTATTGAGAACAGAGGTAAGTGTTCTCTAAAATACCATTGCCTATTTCTTCAGTGATATTACTGCTAAACCGTGCTGCTGAAACAGTCTTTATACGAGAATTACCTGTACCAGGGGATGCATCAAGCATTAAGCATTCAAAGAACAGAATGGAAATTATAGATAAAAATAAACTTACTTAAAATTAAGTGAAGGTGAAATACAGATTTATTAATAATTTTTAAATTCTTTTTACCATAATATGATAATAATAAAAGTACTCAAGGTGTCCCAGTAGCTTTCTATCAGGTGATTTTCAGCTTCACATGGTTTAAGCTGAAATGTTTTTAATAAATATTGTTAGCAGTTAGAGAAGATATTGAGTTCCTGGGAAACAGCAGAGTTACACTCTGCTATTTAATGAAATTGAATCAGACAACAAAATACAAGTTTATATCCTAACTTTGGCTGTTAACCTCTCTTTCATTATTAAGGATTTTGTTTTGCTCTCAGCTAGGCTTGTAGCTATGAGAATAGTGGACAACTATTAGGAATGAGAAAGAAAAAAAGACGTTTCAGTATATCAAAGATTAGCATTTACTACAACTATGGCATCACACCCAACTCTCTTGACAGAAATATAATTGCAATATTGCTTGTAGAAAAATGTATCTGAACTATATACAATAGTGCTCTTCTCTCCTTAAATTGTTTATCATATGTTTTTGAGAAGCCCATTTCAAATTCTACCATTTAAAGAAGAGAACCCTATTAGTTAGAACTTATCTACTACTATACCATAATATCAATTTGCCCCAAATCATTTAGTAACTGGTGTACTATTTTGAAGTGAATCACATCTATTGTAGCCAATTTACATGGAATAAAAACTACCAACAAGAAAGCAATGGATGAATCACGAGATTTGTTGGATAACTTCCCCTTTGGGATTATAATATTGTCATATTTCAGAAGTCAGACTTCTTCAAATTTGAACCCACCTGAGCAGCAGACCTCACTTAACAACTTATGGAGAAGATTATATTTCAGTTCTCAAGTGGCAACACAAATTATCTGAATAACTCTTCAGTGAGTCTTCAATTCACAAATTTCTGAATTGCAGTCCATCAAATAAACTAAGCTGAAGTTGCTGGGGAATTTCCTTGGGGTTGTTGCAACTGAGTTCAGATACTCTGCTGGATCTTGTTTACAATGTATTACTGGGGGATTCACTGCCTTTCAGGTGGATTAGGACGATCTGATAAATCTGCAGTAGGGTTTCAGGAACATCTGGTAAATCTACAGTGGGAGAGATCCAGAACATCTGTTAAATCTACAGTGGAGGATCAGGAACGTCTGAGTAATCTACAGTGGGGGATTGGGAATGTCTAATAAATCTACTTTGGGGGATCTGGAGGAGCTCAAAGGAAATTCTTCATCAATATCATTGAGACGCAATAAGTTTCCTTGTTTTCTTCAAATCAACATTCATGGATGTAGTAAAAATTATGCCATTCAAGATCAAAATTGAGGAATTGTTATGGTGACAGTAGTTATTGTTAAATAGAAATAGTTAGCAGATATTACTCTAGAAAGTCTCATAAAAGAAAGTGGAACTTTCAGCTAATGGTAAATTTCTACAACAAAATTGAATCTGATCAAGGTAAAATACATAAAAGATTAATATAACATATACCTCCTTCATAGCTCGTTTTTTTCCTGGAACTCAAATTCATCAATCTCTGATTATTTCAAATAATGTAACACTTGTGACATTGGATACTATCCATGCTATTTGACATGTCAACCTTTGTTAACCAAGGATTTCTTCAGGTCACCTGTAACCCATTTTGAGAGAAATCTATTCATACTTGTGTATTGCAATCAAAAAGTTGATTAGTTTATGTTATATATCATAGCTGAATTCCAGAAATGTAAAAGGAACCTAATTTACTGAGCCAAAACAAACTGAGTATCATATCTATAACATAGCACACAAACATCATGGCATATATTATTCTACAACGTGAAATTTTATTCCTGGTTAGATAAATCTGTGAAAAAAATGTCTTATTTTATATGATAAATCCACAAAGGGCCAAGAAAAGTCTCTTTTTGTTACTGAAACAAAACTAAACTAATGGTGAAATAAATACTAGCTGTATTTTCTGTACTCGTTTCCATTCTCTATTCTTCTACAATTATTCATCATTTTCCTCTATACCTGAGGTTTATTCATCATGTGTAAATTCAGAGTGAACATCAATGATCTTCATGATCATGGGACCAACCTAACTGGATTTGAACCTGAAACTGTCCATACCCAGGGTCATTGGGTGGACAAGTACATAGCAGATGATGTATAATATAGATAAATGTGAAATTATCCATATTGGTAGCAAAATAGGAAAGCAGGTTATTCTCTGAATGGTGATAGTTTGGGAAAGGGAGAGGTACAATGAGATCTGGGTGTCATTGTACACCAGTCACTGACAGCATGTAAGTGCAGCAGGTGACGAAAACTTTAGATGATATGCTTGCCTTCACAACACGAGGATTTGAGTCCATGAGCAGGGAAGTCTTGTTGCAATTGTAAAGGGCCTTGATGAGACTAAACCTGGAGTATTGTATTTTGGTCTGTTTATCTGAGGAAGGTTGAAATCAAAACATTGAATATTTTCAAGAAAGTGTTAGATATAACTCTTAGGGCTAAAGATATCAAAGAGTATGGGGAGAAAACAGAAACAGAATGCTGAGTTAGACGATCAGCCATGATTATACTGAATGATGGAGCAAGCTTGTAAGACTAAATGGCCTACTCTTTCTCCTAGCTTTGCTGTTTCTATAGTGTTATGTACGTGCTTTGTGTTCAGTAATCACAAAGTCAAGCCTTGTAAAGGCATATTTGTTAACTCTTGTTTTTCTATTAACTTAATCATTACACCATTTTCCAGACTTTTTCTTTGACGCTTCAAATGGGTATGCTAATTTGATATATCCTACACTTACACAGAACAGAGTTCCAGGTTTTTGTTCCATACTAGCACAAGTGCTATCTTTCAGATATCTCTTCAATGTAGATTCAGATGTTCTACATTGAAGTATGCCTGCAAGGTTGACGTAGTAATTCACCTTGATAGTTATTTCATTGCCAGCCATCCATTTGTCCAATGTGAATCAGATTTGTTCATAGGTATGTTGTTGCCTCTCTGCTTTCTCTTTGTTTTGCCTGAGCCACTGCAACATTGATACACTGTAACCACTCCTCGGCATTCTTCTCATCTCTTGCTTTGAAGACATATGTCTTGTTGTCTGTGAAGATTTCAAAGGCTCGAGGAAGGCTACGGTCTCTCCGCTTTTTAGTGATAACCTTTACACTTTGTACCTTGCTCAGTTCAATTGGACAATCATCTGGATCATCTTTCTGAAAGGTGAAGACACATAGCATATAATGTGACATTTGCAAATCTCCAGTTAGTTCCATTGAAATTATGTACAAGTAACAGTGATTGCCCGTGACATCAAGACAACATAGGATAGAATGGCATCAAAAAGCACAAGCAAACTTCAGCTCAATGGAAATCTGGGAAAAGTCTACACTGGTTGAAGTCATACCTAGAATGAAGAAAAATAGTTGTAATCAAAGTTTATGAGAAGATTTGTAGCTCGGGTGCTCGTTGTTGTGGTTCTGTTCGCCGAGCTGGGAATTTGTGTTGCAGATGTTTCATCCCCTGTCTAGGTGACATCCTCAGTGCTTGGGAGCCTCCTGTGAAGCATTTCTGTGATCTTTCCTCCGGCATTTGTAGTGGTTTGAATCTGCCACTTCCGGTTGTCAGTTCCAGCTGTCCATTGCAGTGGTCGATATATTGGGATCCAGGTCGATGTGCTTATTGATTGAATCTGTGGATGAGTGCCATGCCTTTAGGAATTCCCTGGCTGTTCTCTGTCTGGCTTGTCCTATAATAGTAGTGTTGTCCCAGTCGGATTCATGTTGCTTGTCATCTGCGTGTGTGGCTACTAAGGATAGCTGGTTGTGTCATTTCTACTGCACAAAATCCCATGCAAGGACTGCACAAATCACTACATAGAACAAACAGGAAGACAGCTAACGATCCGCATCCATGAACACCAACTAGCCATGAAACGACACGACCAGCTATCCTTAGTAGCCACACACGCAGATGACAAGCAACATGAATCCGACTGGGACAACACTACTATTATAGGACAAGCCAAACAGAAAACAGCCAGGGAATTCCTAAAGGCATGGCACTCATCCACAGATTCAATCAATAAGCACATCGATCTGGACCCCAATATACCGACCACTGCAACGGACAGCTGGAACTGACAACCGGAAGTGGCAGATTCAAACCACTACAAATGCCGGAGGAAAGATCACAGAAGCGCTTCACAGGAGGCTCCCAAGCACTGAGGATGTCACCTAGACAGGGGATGAAACGTCTGCAACACAAATTCCCAGCTCAGTGAACAGAACCACAACAATAGTTGTAATTACTAGAGACCAATCATCCCATGCCCAGGACATCACTGCAGGAGCTCCTCCAGGTAGTGCTCCAGCCAAACCATCTTCAGCTGTTTCACCAATGCTCATAAGATTTGAAATTGGGATGTTTTCTGATGAGTGCAATGATTGTTATCAATTGTGACCCCTCAAACACTGGTAGTTGGTGTCTGTGTGCAGTAGTCCTTGGACAACATTCAGCCTGGGACTAATAAGTGACAGTAAATTTTCATCCCGAAGTGCCAGGCAATGACTATGTCCATCAAGAGACAACCTAATGATCGTCTCTGACAGCCAATGGCATTACTGACATTGAATGCTGCAACATCAACAGACTGAATTATTATTGACCAGAAATTGAATTGGATCAACCTTATTAATTATTGTGAGTGTAAGAGCAGTTCAAAGGCTAGACATTTTGGGGGGAGTAATTTACCCCCTGATTTCCTAGAGCAGATCCACCATCTATATCAGAAGTATGATGGAACACTCTCCACTTTCTTGGATGAACACAGTTCTAACAACACTGCAGAGGCTTACAACCATCCAGGACTAAGCAGTCCCCTTGATTCGCCATGCCATTCACCACCATAAATGTTAATTTCCCCCACTAGCACACAATGTTAGCAATATGCATAATTTACATGATGCATTGCAGTGACTTACCAAGACTCCTTTGACAACTGTTCCAAACCTAATATTACCACCTAGAAGGACAAGGGCAGCAGATGTACCTCCACCCCTCCAAGTGACACACTATCCTGACTTGGAACTACATCACCAGGCCTTCACTGTTGTTTGGGTCAGAAACCTGGAATTATTTTACTAACAATGGGTGTACATAAACAGATGGAACTGCATAATTTCAAGAATGCGGCTCACTCCCACCTTCTCCAGGGTCATTAAGGAAGGGCTGTGCCTTGCCATTGACACTCATATCATATAAAGAATATATAAAAACAACAATTGTCTCTGAGTCATGCAGAGATTCTTGCAAAAGTGATAATGCCACTGGAGTATTAATAGAGAGACCCAGGTTAGTACTCTGGGTCACATGTTCAAATCCTACTTCAGCAGCTGGAATTTGACCTTAATTAACAAAACTTTATGTGAAAGCTAGACATAAGAACTATAATCAATTATTGTAAAACCCCATCTTGTTCATGAAAATTCTTTAGTGAAGGAAATTAGCTGTCCTTAATTGGTTTGGCCATCATATGACCTCAGATCCCCAACAATGTGGTTGACTCTTAACTGCCCTCTGAAATGGCTTAACATGGCACTCAGGTTAAGGACAATTTATAATAAACAAAAGATCAATTCTAACTGATTAGTGAATCCCATATTCTGTGAAAGAATAAAGAAAAAATTCAAATAATTCCAGTGGCTCAGCTTATCTGCTTTAATATTCAATAACTCATTGTCATATTTTGAGGGATGTAAAAGTGTTCAGTAAAATTTCCCATATCGTTTGCATCCATAAAATGCAAATTTACCATTTTCCCCTTTAATTCCTTACAACTGCTCAGGCAGTTATCAAATCTGGGCGAAAGCAATGTAAATCAAGTAAGGCTCTTTGTTTTTTTCAAGTAAAAAGTGAGGTCTGCAGATGCTGGAGATCAGAGCTGAAACTGTGTTGCTGGTTAAAGCACAGCAGGTTAGGCAGCATCCAAGGAACAGGAAATTCGACGTTTTGGGCCAGAGCCCTTCATCAGGAATGAAGGGCTCTGGCCCGGAACGTCTAATTTCCTGTTCCTTGGATGCTGCCTAACCTGCTGTGCTTTAACCAGCAACACAGTTTCAGCTCTTCGTTTTTTCATCCGACCCGCCCCCTAGATGTTGCCACCAGTGCTTTGTGTTTTATGTTTTAGGTGAACATTCCAATATTCTCCTATCTTGTTCAGTTTAGACCTTTTATTTGTTCCTTGATCTTATTTTCTTTTCTGTACCTGTATTTTATTTGCTTTAAATATTTTTCATGATTACTTTTCCATATTTACACTATACCAACTTAATTCCAGACACTTAAATATTCTGTTTGTGAATTCTTTTGATTATTGATCTGAAATGTTTAACTCAGTATATCTCTCCATTGATGCTGTCTGACTTGGAAGGCAATTCCAGCTATTATTTTAGATTTCTAGCACCCACAGAAGGTCACTCACATTAAACAAAATACAAATCAATGTGCAACTACCTATGATGCTTAGTTCCATTGACTTCATCTAACAAATGTTAATCATCTACCTACTGATTTTCCTTTGCAAAATAGAAGCTGATTCCCAGCCAGTGTGAAATAGCGGGTCTTCCATCTCTTTATGAATTTCCATCTCACTTGCTTTTCTTTGAGCTTGCCTTCGATGAGTGGTTGACCATCCTGGTTTACAACTGTTAAAGGAATATTAAACTAGAATGACCAATTATTGACATACTAACAAGCAAATATCATCGGCATGCTAATCTGCATTATTAATATACATTAGTCTGGATTTTGGAGTTACAAGAAATGTATGAACTAACCATTTATTACATACATAGCTGTTGGTAGGCCAGAGGAGTACTGGGACCTTGCTAAAAAGAGGAATCCACGGTATACTTTCCTAACCAGACTAAAGGATCTTCACTGAGACATATGGGGGTAAATTCTAACTGAAACACACAAACATAAATTCTAACTGAAATACACAAGCCTAAATTCTAACTGAGACACAAGAGGCAAATTTTGACTGAGACACATAGAGTAAATTTTAACTGAGACACATAGGGTAAATTTTAACTGAGACACACAGGGTAAATTTTAACTGAGACACATAAGGATGAATTTCAACAGCCAAAGTCAGGTCAAATGCTACAATTTGATAAATATGAAACTTGTCTACAATTCACTCACTGAGGTGGGACAAGGGGCACTAAGGAGCTTCGAGAAGACGTTAAGTGTCTTAACAGCATTGCTGGTCAGTCAGGAGCAAAAGTGCTTTCGCCCAAACAACAAACTCTCACCACTCCATATGCAACAAAACCTGAGGGTGGAATTTTCCCAGCCCCTGAAAAAACTTGGTTAATGGTGATTCAGTTTGGAAAATATTGCAAGAACAGAAAAATGAGATCCCTGACATGAACAAAAGGTACAAATTTCCACCAAGGCTTGAATGAAGAGATGGCAGTCTTGCTTGTGAGCAGGGAGGAGCTTATGTGCGTGCATAAACAATTCATAACCTATTCTTGCCTCATTAATATGCAGCCTGCTATTCTCCCATACTGTGGAGAGAAACCAGACAGTGACAATTCCCAACATGAAAGGAAGAGTGGGTACTGGGTGCTTCAGATCACTGCTTGCTTCTCTGGGCTTCCACTTTGGACAGCACTCCCCAACACCTCAGGTCACACTTTATGGGCAGCACCTATTTGCATCATTCATCCAGGAAAGTTGACATTAGATCTACACCAGCCTCACTGCATCATCATTACACATCTCCACTTCAATACTGCAGTTTGAAGTGCACTAACACCTTGCTTTGTAATGCTGCTGTCAGATCACATTGCATACAGGGACAGGCATACTTCACAGTAGAGTTCAGGGATTCTCAGTGCCCATTGCTATCTCCCTTCATGCTCACTTAATTTGTGTCTACTCAAATGCTCACAACATCTCTACTTTGCCTTGCTGTGCTGTTTTGCATTTTACTGCTTCATTCAAAACATTGTTTCAAACAAATGGTCATGGCTTGAAGTTCAGTAGTCCGAGTCATGTCAAGATGGACTGTATCCACTCAGGGGCTACCAGCAGAGTACATCAAGGGCATTGGCTGCTATCAGTTCAGGGGCTTGGATACATTATTGGGAGGTCCATAGCACTAGGCTGGGGTATGGTCCACAGCCAGTCCTGCAGGTCCAGTGTAACTCTCCAAGGATTTGTGAGAGGTCATTCGGGGAGTTAATGATTAATCATGGATGTACATTTAAAAGTCAAGGGTTTAGTTATTCAATAGTTGGAGTTGTCTTTCCAAGCCTACCTAGGGGTTTGTCCATGTCAGTGCAAGGGCTCTGTCCATTGAAAGTTGAAGGCAGTTAACAGGATACAGTGCTGTGGTGGTGAAGCTGGTGCAGAGAATTATGAGAATTGGAGGCACAATGCTCGGATACAGAAGGGATAATAATTATGAAGGGGGGCAAACTCAACATAGAAGAGTGGAAGATGATGGAGCAGGGTAAGTGGAGTTCACTGATGTTCATCACCTCTCAGGCTTTGACAGGGGAATATTGCATCAACTATATTTAGAATGATGAAGATGTATGCCTAGGGAGATGAGCAGATAAATAAATAGTTGGGTGGAAATATGGGGGAAGATCAAATCTGATGGGATTGACATGGAAGGTAGGACAGGAAGGTTCATGGAAGTCTGAAGGGCCACCTAGACTATCAGGCTGAGACTTCGACTCACCCTGCATAGTGCAACCTGTGCTGCCTTTCATTCGCATCCCAAGTATGCAATGGAAATGGAAAATGGCCACTACCACAACCAGAGCAGACAGTGTTATTCATTTTTTTCTCTGAAGTAGCGGAATTTGCCTTTGTGCAATTTGAGCCCCTCAGGACAATGGTATTAAACGCACAATCACACAGTACAGGTTAAAGATATCAATATTCACAGAATTCTGTACATGGATCTCATGCATTCATGGATGACAAAATGACCCATGCCATTATTATGTATGAGATTCTGCATTTCTTGGGGAATGTGAGAGGAGAGGGGTCAGGTTCCCGTTACTGCCAATGCACATACAGTCTGAGAGAGCGCATGTGCCGAAAGGCTTGAACAGCATCATTTGAATCAGGTCAATGATGTATAAGATCCATGTAGAGGTGTCCTGTTGTCCTTCTTGTCAGAGGTCTCCATGAGCTAAAACTGGAAATCGGACCCAAGAGGAAATTGGTCAAACTAAATTAACCAGCAGTCAGCAGGTCAAAGAAAACTAAGATCAAAGATGTTACAAATGTTCGGGGGAGCCAGTTAAAACCAGCCTGAGGGTTGTGTATTGGACAGGCATTGATCAGACTTTCTGGCACCCTGACTTCCAACCAGTACCTGAAGAAGTACACTTTACACTTCCCCAGCATGGCAACAGTGAAGGCTAGTGGAGCAGCTTTGAATCCCACTCATGACCCCATTGGCCAAAGGCCACAGAATAGTCTGGAAGGTCTGGGGCAAGGACAATAAAAACACACACCTGGAAGTCAGCGCCCAGTGAAAACTCACAGCAAGACTTATGGTGGAAGACTACGTGGCAACCCAAGAAGATTCACCCTGGCCTGTGACACCCACTTTTGTGGAAGACAGCCAGACATTGGAACTCCTACATTGGAGGGGAAAGAGATTCCAATTGGCCAAGCTCAAACACATGGATTGTTGCGAGTAATAGCCTTTCTCAGATGGATACAGCTAGATAGAAAGTAAATGTTGCAAGAACTTGGGAAATGCTCACATAGTGTTTTTAATAAGGAATATTTTGTTAATAAAATCAAGTTGAATGCAAACCGAATTCTGTGTCCCTTTATCTGCTTTGCCAACAAGAGCGCTTGGGTAAAGTGTTTTGAATGCGTAAACAAGTAATGGAAAACACGTTGTCATTAAAATGTTATTTAAATGCATGTGGTACATCTGCTGAACGTTCATATTACTGAACAGGTACTTTGTTTCTGAAATAAAAATAAAAAATGGCTGAGATACTCAGCAGTTCTTTCGCAGCTGTGGACGGAGCTGTAGACTTAATGATTTGAGTCCCAGGACTCTTCTTTAGAAATGGTAGTGCCCACGTAAGCTGATTGGAACTGTCCACAGTGCAACCAGACGCAGAAGGTGTGACTGTTTGTGTGGTCTTTACACTAAGAGTATCCACACCAATGGATGGGAAACACATCCAACTGGAAGCTCAGTGAGTCTCTATGCTGCATGATGAAGGTCAGAGAGAGCCACAGCATTGTGTCAAGTAAGAAGATGAGGACTCTCGCCAAAAGGGAACAGCGGTGACAGCCAGAACACTGCAGGCTGTACAACTCTCTGAACCTTATTCAAGGGAACTGAGTTGTGAGAAGTCATCTTTCACTCACTGTAAATGTTTCGATGCTGCAGGATCCCCTGTGTAATCCTAATTGCAAATGCACCTTAACAGTTTAATCTTTCTATGATTTTCCTGTTGTTTTGTATAAGTTAGGATCATCACCTGATGAAAACTTTCAAAACATCTCAAGCTCATTCATGAGGTAATTTCAGGCTAGTTTGGATCATATGGAAAGGACTGCTACCAATCAGACAGGATTAGAACATTGGGTAGCACTAATGATGGCTTTCATTGTTGTAGCAGTAGCTAGAATAACAGCCAGACACAGCTGATGATGAAGTGTGAACATATATTTACAAACGTGTTCAAGGTATTTACAATGAGGTTTTACCCATTCTACCAAGGTTCCCTGAGAAGGCTTTTCTTTAGTCTTTCTCTCACACTTTGACTAGGTACAGCTGGTGTGGAAGGAGCCTTCCCACATGGCCCTGACATGCAAGTGTGGTACTGCTGCGGTGCAGGTTCACCCTCTTCAGTTTGAATTCCCACAAGGCGGGGTGGTGCATGGAGTGGGGGAGGAGGGGGATAGGTGGGTGGGGTGGGGGTGGGGTGTTGGAGCTTACACATCTGCAGTGCCCTGACAGGAGACTTTTGATAGTGCTAGCAGCCACTAATCTGTCCACTGAGGCAGACAGGTAGCACACAACAGAGGCAGCACACTTGAGAATAGGGCCCCTCAAAGATCAGCAAGGCAGCCTTTGTGTGAAGCCACGGTAAAGGTAGGGGGATACTAAACGAGTATTTTGCATCAGTATTTACTGTGGAAAAGAATATGGAAGATATCGACTGTAGGGAAATAGATGGTGACACCTTGCAAAATGTCCAAATTACAGAGGAGGAAGTGCTGGATGTCTTGAAATGCTAAAGGTGGATAAATCCCCAGGAACTGATCAGGTGTACCCTAGAACTCTGTGGGAAGCTAGGGAAGTGGTTGCTGGGCCTCTTGCTGAGATACTTGCATCATCGATAGTCGCAGATGAAGTGCAGGAAGATTGGAGATTGGCTAACGTGGTGCCACTGTTTAAGAAGTGTGGTAAGGACAAGCCAGGGAACTATAGACCAGTGAGCCTGATGTCAGTGGGTCCTCTACTTTTTGACTTGGATGCGAACATAAGAGAAGAAAGTGAGGACTGCAGATGCTGGAGATAAGAGCTGAAGAATGTGTTGCTGGAAAAGTGCAGCAGGTCAGGCAGCATTCAAGGAGCAGGAGGATCAATGCTTCTTCAGGAATCTTTATCCTTGTAGTGGGAGGAAGAGAGTTTCTTCAAGGAAGGCACCCTTGCAAGAGAGGATTCGCAGTAAGTTAAAATCAATTAGGAGAAAGTGAGGACTGCAGATGCTGGAGATCAGAGCTTAAAAAAGTGTTGCTGGAAAAGCGCAGCAGGTCAGGCAGCATCCAAGGAGCTGGGGGTGAGAAGTTAACTATCAGGCACACCTCCAACAGCCTCACCCCCGTTATTGCAGGCAGTTTTATCATTGAATGAGAGAATGGGAGGGATAGATGAAAGTGGCCGGCATAACTGTTAGTGCTGTTGCAGGTGGGAGAAAGATGTGGGATGTTCTGAGTGACTGAGCTGGAAACACTGAGGGGACATAGAATTAGTGGGAATGGTGGGGGTGTGTGGTCGGGGGTGTTGGTTAGAGTTTGAAGGGGGAAGAGAGTTGGGTGAGAGAAACTGAGGAAAGTCACTGCAGTCAATAGTGAGAGTGGTGGAGCATGAGTCTTAGTGAGATGAGTGTGCAGTACAAATTTTGAGTGACTGTGAGGTAGCAAAGAGAAGATGGTGGATATTGTGGAGTGCAGCTTTTTGCAGCATTGCTGGGCAAACCTTTTAGACTATGGGCACTGGACTAAACAAGATAGAAAATTTGGACCATGCTGGCAGCATCTAATGCCATGGTTGCTTCTGGTGGTGCCAGGATAAGAGGATGGTTCACCATTATTCTGTCCAGCAGTACCTCACCAACCCCTTGGCAGTGATCCAAGGGGTGGCATGGTGGCTCAGTGGTTAGCACTGCTGCCTCACAACACCAGGGACCCTGGTTCGATTCCACCCTTGGGCGACTGTCTTTGTGGAGTTTGCACATTCTCCTGTGTCTGTGTGGATTTCCTCCCACAGTCCAAAGATGTGCAGGTCAGGTGAATTGGCCATGCTAAATTGCCCATTAGTCAGAGAGAAATGAGTCTTCAGAGGGTCAGTGTGGACTTATGGGGCCGAAGGGCCTGTTCCCACACTGTAGGGAATCTAATCTAAAACCTGCCTCTGTAGGTTATCTCTAGGATCATTCTTCCACAAGTCAGTTGTGGCGAATAACAAGAACCTGATGTAGCAGTTGTACAGCCGGGCTTTAAGTAGAGTGCCGATGGGACAAATCTTGGAAGTACTTTAACTGCTGTCCGAGCACAAGGCAGCATTAGGGTGGTACCACAGAATAGTCGTGCAGATATTGTGAGGTGAGCAGCAAAGAAGTGTGTGAAATAACTTACTAGAGATCACAGACAGAAACCCTCCATGAAAGACCCTGAAACTGATATTTTGTCACTTTTCAGGAAAATTCAGCCCTAGGACTCTTGCACTTTGAAATTTTGCCTATAAGAACTACCCAGGTGTAGGTAATATCCATTAATACTGAGATCATAGGCTTGGAAACAACAAAGCATCACATCAAGCAAAATAGAAAATGCAAAATAATGAGATTGAGTGAGCTTAAAAGTCAAAATTGAATAAAATACCTTATACTTAAATTGTTATTGTTTTAAATCTCCAACAGTAATTATAATGTCAAACAATGTAAACCAAAACTTAAATTCAGTTTTAAGCACCAAAGATTTTGTTTGATGGCAATTAGGACTTGAGATACCATTAAAATTTCATTTCTATTCCAAATGAAAAGACTGAACTCTTTCAGAAGAGGTTTGAGGGAATTAGAAATTCATGATGTTCCATTCCAAACCTGTGTGATAAACTTTTGTAACAGAGTTCCTGAAGGAGCAGGGCAATTTGGCAACACCTTCTCCATTTCTGAATTTAACCATGCAAAAGCATCTGTCTGAGGTTATGGATGGATTTACTCTTTAGTGATAGTGGACATGGATAAGCTTATTCTTTATAACATACAATCTGAGCCAATATATGCCTCACTGGAAACAAGTTTTTATAACTATTGCAGTATGTTAGAGCACAGGGTTGATGAACTGGAGATTTATTTCAACAGTCATATGGAAATTGTAACTAATTTCTTTCATGACCGTTGAGATTTATTTATCCTTAATGGAAACTCAAAGTTAAAAATCAAATGGTCATGGATTCTGCAATAATACAATAGGGAAATTCTGATTCCCAGAAATATTCTGAATTTGGAATATATTTAAGAAGCTAAAACAATTATGAAAGCTAGGGATGTTTTCAGTTAGGAATAGATGTGAAATGTACTCTTTGAGTTGCAAGGATATCATAAAGTAAAACATACATTTAACACAATTGTTAATTTCCTTGGTCAGATGCAACTGAATTTTACCAAAATCAGCAAAGTGTTAAACTCAGGATGTTTCATGGAGGGTTTCTCTTCAGGAGCTCCGGTGAGTTTTCTCACACAATTCTCCACTGCTCACCTCATTATGCATGTATTATGTCTCTACGTTCATATTACCTTTTATCAGCAACAGACGTAGTCACAACTACTGGGACCTAATGGGATTTCTGCCATGGTGCCATATTTAAAGCCCAGCTATACACCAGTTCAATCACTGTCAGCCATGAATACTCCTTTACAATGCACATAGTGGGAAAGTAATAATTAAGAAAGACGTCTAAGGGCACATAGGTACATGGTAAGACTGAATTGGAAATGGAATATCATGTTCACAAATATATTGCTGCTTCATATTGTCATTAGTCTGGTGGTCTGTCATTGTCACTGCAGCTACAGAATGAAGCTACACAGAATAGCCATCCTTTGTGCTATACCATGTTTGAACCCTCTTTAAGAGAGTGCTACTGTTTTCCCACATACCCAGCGCAGCATATCTTGTCATTGGTCAGGACTGACTATGACCCAATCTCTAACCAACCTGAAAAGACAGCCCCGAGAACTGAGTGGGCAGATCCTGATCTAATCTCTGCATAGCTCCCAAGTGACTTACTGCTAACTCCTTTTTTGACTGCACTGCTCCTGCAGGACTAACAATGGACCACTCCCACATGGTAATGACATTGAACCTCTGACTCTGACTGTCCCAAGCACCAACTAACCATGCGCAAGCCGCTAGACTGACATCAGATGATGTCTTAACTTACAGTGCCAATACCTCCAGACCAACAACAGTCTCCTTTGACTTGACTGAGGACTACTCTACTTACACTTGAGACATGGTCATCTGGTTGGAGTATATGCAATGTGTTTGTCAAGTATGCTGCTGGCATATGCTGTAGTCATAACATTGATGCAGTATATAGCAACATATCCATCTCCTTGACTGAACATTGCTCACTAATATGACAAGCTGCTTGCCTTTGTGTTTGTGCTAAAAGGCAAGACAAGCCAGTACAGTGAGCTGCTAACCTCTGAAAGATGCAACAATACACAGAAGGCTCAGCAAAGCAGAGATACTGTGAGAATCCAAGTTGGTGCAAAATGAGGGAGCACTGAGAGAGCAAGCAAAAAATCTTGAGATGCGCCCAGCTCCGATTTATGAGAAATGTGCCTGTCCCTGCACACAAAAGGGTCTGGCAGCAGCATTTCAAGGCAAGGATTAGGAATGAATAGGAAAACTGTTTTCAAAGAGAGTAGAAGATGGGCGATGATGGTGTGGTTATGTTCTATGCCAACTCTCGTGGGTGGGACAGTACAATTGTTTGCTACCCATGGAGCTATGTGGAGGTATTGGGGACTGATGGAGAAGATAGAGGCCAGCAGTGAGCCGGAGTCACCAGGTAGCTACTTTGACTTCATGTCAGAAATCATTGCCATCCAGTTTTCTTCTAGCTCATGGGAGAGTAGCAAACTGTGTATAAATGAGGCAACGATAGGTAATAATGAGCTGTTTGTGCATAGAACATAGAACATAGAACATAGAAGGATACAGCGCAGTACAGGCCCTTCGGCCCTCGATGTTGCGCCGACCGAATCCTACCTAACCTATACTAGCCCAATAACTTCCAAATGCCTATCCAATGCCCGCTTAAATGACCATAAAGAAGGAGAGTTCACCACTGATACGGGCAGGGCATTCCATGAACTCACAACCCGCTGTGTGAAGAATCTACCCCTAACATCTGTCCTATACCTACCACCCCTTAATTTAAAGCTATGTCCCCTAGTAACACCTGCCTCCATTAGCGGTAAAAGGTTCTTAGTATCTACCCTATCTAAACCCCTAATCATCTTATACACTTCTATCAGATCTCCCCTAAACCTTCTCTTCTCCAATGAGAACAGCCCCAAGTGCCTCAGCCTTTCCTCATAAGATTTTCCTACCATTCCAGGCAACATCCTGGTAAACCTCCTCTGCACTCGTTCTAAAGCTTCCACATCCTTCCTATAGTATGGCGACCAAAACTGCACACAATACTCCAGATGAGGCCGCACCAGAGTCTTATACAGTTGCAACATGACCTCAGGACTCCGGAACTCAATTCCTCTGCCAATAAAGCCCAGTACACCATATGCCTTCCTCACAGCACTATTTACCTGGGTGGCAACTTTCAGAGATCTGTGTACATGGACACCAAGATCCCTCTGCTCATCCACACTACCAAGTAGCCTACCATTAGCCCAGTAATCCATCATCTTGTTATTCCTACCAAAGTGAACGACTTCGCACTTAGCTACATTGAATTCCATTTGCCACATTTCCGCCCAGCTCTGCAACTTATCTATATCCCGCTGTAACCTACCACTTCCTTCCTCACTATCCACAACTCCACCGACTTTTGTGTCATCCGCAAACTTGCTTACCCAGCTTTCAAGTCCTTCCTCTAGATCATTTATAAAGATAACAAAAAGCAATGGTCCCAAAACAGATCCTTGTGGTACACCGCTAGTAACTGCACTCCAAGATGAACATAATCCATCAACTACTACCCTCTGTCTCCTTCCAGCCAGCCAATTCCTAATCCAAACCTCTAATGTATCCTCAATGCCATACCTCCGAAGTTTTAGCATTAGCCTACCATGGGGAACCTTATCGAACGCTTTACTAAAATCCATATACACAACATCTACTGCTTTACCCTCATCCACTTCCTTGGTCACCTTCTCGAAGAACTCAATAAGGTTTGTGAGGCACGACCTGCCCTTCACAAAACCATGCTGGCTATCCCTGATCACGTTATTCCTACCCAGATGTTCATAAATCTTATCCCTTACCATTCTCTCTAAGACTTTGCCCACCACTGAAGTCAGACTCACTGGCCTATAGTTGCTAGGGCTATCCCTACTCCCTTTCTTGAACAATGGGACCACATTCGCTATCCTCCAGTCCTCTGGTACTATTCCTGTTGACAACGACGACATAAAAATCCAGGCCAATGGCTCTGCTATCTCCTCCCTAGCTTCCCATAGGATCCTGGGGTAAATGCCATCAGGCCCAGGAGACTTATCTATATTCATCCTTTCCAATATTCCCAAAACCTCTTCCCTGCATATTTCCAGGGCATCCATTCTAATTATTTGTGATTCCATATTCACATCAGCAACAGTGTCCTGTTCCTGAGTGAATACTGATGAAAAGTACTGATTTAATGTCTCTCCAATCTCCTCCGCATAGGTGGGGACAACTTGCAGTTCAATTTTACAAGACAAAGAGTGGATTAATTTGCAGTTTATAAAATATAGCAATCTCCAAGTATAAATATCAAACTGTAATTGAGAAAAAGGCCTGTTCTTAAAAAGCCTTAAATATGATGAATATATTATATTGTGGACCTTAGAAAAGTTGATGTAAATGTCAGACTACAGTTGAAATCGTTGCATGTTTTATTAACTGGATGTGAAGTATTAAATTGGGATGTGTATACTTCCATAAATGGAGAATTTACACATATGTTACTCTGCAATTTTCTAAACTTGGAGTGGAATTATTATGATTTGGTTGTGTAAATTTTTTATCCAAATCATATTCAATGAGAACAATTCTCAAAATGTGGCTTGATTTATCTTGTGTTTTCGCATATTCCTCTTTGCACAGTTTTCTGTTTGGTTGGTATTTTAAAATTCAGTTGCTTCCATCATTGCCAGATTATATTATAAACTGATGATTACAGCAAAGCACCTAGTGTAACTAAACTATGTCAAATATAGATTATTCAACACACAAACATCTGTTATAATGAAAGGTTTCTTAAATGTCTTTTGTTGGACTATAGGGCAAAGTTTTACATGTCTCAAGTAGTGGCTTTGCAGATGGTAGGAGTCTGTAATACTCTCCAGGTGACCTTCCAACTGCCAGCCCCTTAGCCCAAACCAATCTTTGATGTTATGAAGGACAGGAGGAGCCTTGACAATTAATAGGCACTTTGGAGGATGGTAGGAAGGAGTCAAGGACAGAGTTGACACTCCAAGTTGCAGGGGAAGTTGAGCACGACACCCTACTCAAACCACAAGAGGGACAGAGGGGCCTTCCGTTATTGGCTTCCTTTCCTGATTGAAACCACCCACCCTCAAGTTCTGCACCCACTGACCGTTTTTTATGATCTCTGACCTCTCCACTAAGACCCTCAACCCCAGTACAACACCCTTCCAATAATTTATCCTGCCTTGGAGCTATTTCCACTGTGACACACCCCCGAGCATTCAGATGCATCCTGGTTTGTGGTTACCCTGGGACTACAGCACTGTCAGGCAAGCTCTATAAGGTGTGACTTCCTCACAAGTAAAGGGTCAAAGTCTCACCTACAGGAATTAATGTTCCTTGATGGGACAGCCAGTATCAGTAATGATGTGGTTGCGTTAATGTGTTGGAAGGCAAGGCAGGAAACTCTGCTAACTATTTCATTCTTCCCAGAATGTTTCTTTGTTAAGGGGGGACAGTTCTTTTCTTTCTTTGTCCTGAACCTACCATTGATTGAGATACAATCAGAAGCCTATAAATACTGGCGGAGGGAACCAGAGGGTTGTTGCAATTTGGAATCCCTTTAAAACTGGAGTTCTTTCTCATGTAGCAGGGATCTCATTTAACTTCTGTTACAACAGTCCCTTGCTTTTCCCCAAATGCAAACCATTTCTAATCATCAAGACAAAACAAAAAGGATGATGACAATCGAGGCCACAATGTACTATGAATTGATAGTACAAAGAACTATACGGCAGTATATGTACCCTATTATCAATGTAGTGTTAAGGAAAATAGAAGGTTTGCTTCCAAAAAGAATGAAAACTAACATTTGGATGAAGGTGGGGAAGTTGGGAATGGTTATCTAGATGCTATGTTTAACTGTCCCATGTCCATTTGCTTGAAGGATTCAAATGGGTGATTATCACGGTGTAGAATATTGGCCCTTAGAAATAGGTTAAATTTACAAGTTCTCAGTATGAGAGGATAGTACTCATCAGATGGCTGCCTCCTTCAGATGGAAGATAGACCAGGAAGAGAGGAAGAAAAACCAATGAACCCTTCCACTGCCTTTAGAACTTCAATTCGTCATAGATTGTATACTCTTCTGTCTGATGAACTAAGGTAGCTTATCTCATAATGATACCTATCTGCTGCTTCATAATGAACTTAAACTATTTGAAAATTCCTTATGAATGGTCAATGACCTATATTCACTAACTGTGATCATGAACCTTCAAATTCTAACAGGTGATTTTGGGTGATGCTAGAGTCCATTGAATTGAGGACTACAGATGATTTACAAAGTCCAGAGGACCAACTGCAGACTGTCTAGTCATTATAAATTAGCAGCTCATTGTCAGAAGCTGAAACATCCAAGCAGGAGTGAGGGTGTCTCCATTGCTTGTTGATGGACAAAGCAGGGATAAGTAAGAGAACAACATGAGTTCAATCAGACACATGTGGGAAAGCTGTGTCTCAGAAATTCTATGGGGTTGTAGCTGACTTTTTAAGTAGTGCCTCTGGTACCTTTGGTCACCTTTGGTAACTCATCATGGATTGTGGGGGTGGGGTGGTGGTGAGGGGTGTTAACATTCCATCCTCAATTCAACTCACACATAAGCCTGTGGAGACCAGACCACACTATGGAACCAGTCTAATGGGATTTCCCTCCCACCATCTGCATCCAGATGCAACACTAGCAACCATTGAAAGTTCAACTCAGGAAGTTTCCCTGGACAACTTCACAGCATTGGTTTACATTATTTTGATGTGGTTTATCTTTGAAATCTTAACTGTCTTCTTCCATTTACTGGCACACATATGGCTTTTGCTGCTTTTTGAAGGAATGTTATTAATGGCCTACAAATAACCCATTCACATAATTGACTTCATGTGTAACTTGGCCATGTTGTGGAGAAGAAGAACCACAGGGACTGGGAATACGGTTTTCTACAACAGGCAAACAAATGGAATTTGAATTTGAAAAAAAAATGTGGATGACTTAACAAGTTAAATACATTGGGCAAACCTCACAAATACAATGTAAAAGTCTCTATTGTTCATGTTTCCCTGACAATTTTGAACTAAGTATTGTCTTCTATTTTAATTAATTTATTTTTGCCATTTAATTCACCAATGCTTGTTTTTTTTAAAGCAAAAGGAGAAAATCTTATACAAACATACAAAAATAATTTCCATAAACCTGTGCACACTTAATGCCTTAAATATTCCTATTGGATGTATTTAGCATTTCCTGAAGACAACATGACTAATTAGAACACTGAAACATGACATTTAGTACTATTTGGTGATACAAGGACCATTCTTCTGCATTGTTTAGCATAGATAAACATCAGAGAGCAAACTCAGGTTTTTGTCTTCTTACTGCCCCATATGTGCCTAAAGTGAAGGTAGTAGGTATATTTAAACCACATTGTGTGTAAAATCAGCTTACTATGGTTGTTTGCTTTATAGATTTGACAGTGAACTTTGATAGTTTTCTTCAAACCTGTTGATCTTCCAGCTGAAGGAGTTGACCCCGACTGAGTGTTGCAGACTGGCACATTCCAAGGTTCAGGACTACGTGTTGAGGGACACGCTGAAGCTTGGGGCAACTGCCGTCAAGACACGGTGGGGAAAGACCACTGTGTAACATCTGCCTGCTTAAAGAAGAACAGGGGGCCCATGCAGTCATTTGGGCTCTGCTGACGCCTCAGCTAATTATATGGGCATGATTGAAAAATGTACAGACCTGTATAAAAAATGACAAATTCTGATCTGGGTATGTAAATGTTTACATATGTATGGCATGACCAACTGTACAGACCATCAAATTGTTTTATGAATAAAGTATATTTTTGAAATAAAAAAAACTTTGATAGTTTTCTTCAGCAAATTTTCTGATATTTTTCAGCTATTCAGAGATGTTATCACTATCTGTCGAGCAAGTGGGACCTGAACTTGTGCCTCCTTGCCCAGAAGTAGAGGCACCAAAAGTACTCTTTTCTCAGGAATCTTTTGATAAATAAATACAAACGGGAATCAGATGACACAGTCAGTATTCTTTATGCCATATCTATTTATCACTAATTCAAATGTTGGTAAAATGTTATAAACTCTGAAATAGGGAAGAAAAAGTTAATATTGATGGAGTTAAAGATAAAGTGCATGATAGCATTTGCTCAATTTTTTTCCTGGTAAGATGGGATACTTAACAGAATAGTTTTTGAGGTTGTTAATTCACCATTTAAACATAAACAGCCTGTGTAACCATATTGTTTATTGATACACAAACTGTAGATCAGGAGAACTGAAGGCCAGACAAGACAGTTGAGTCTAGATTAGAGTGGTGCTGGAAAAGCACAGCAGGTCAGGCAGCATCCGAGGAGCAGGAAAATCGACGTTTCAGGCAACAGCCCTTCATTAGGAATAGAGGCAGGGTGCCTGCAGAGTGGAGGGATAAATGAGAGAGGGGTGGGGGTGGGGAGAAAGTAGCATGGAGTACAATAGGTGAATGGGGGTGGGGATGGAGGTGATAGGTCAGAGAGGAAGGTGGAGGTGATAGGTGGAAAGGAAGATAGGCAGGTAGGACAGGTCATGAGGGCAGTGCTGAGCTGGAAGGTTGAAGCTGGGGTGAGGTGGGGGAAGGGGAAATGAGGAAACTGGTGAAATCCACATTGAAACCATGGGGTTGAAGTGTTCCGAGACGGAAGATGAGGCATTCTTCCTCTAGGCGTTGGGTAGTGAGGGAGCGGCGGTGGAGGAGGGTGGAGATGAGTTTGGTGGGGCAGGAGCATGCTGGTGACAGTTGAGTCACGAAGCAGACTAAGCTGAAGGTTATGATAACAAAGTTGAGAACTATGTGCTGTAAACTTCCGTCATTGAGAATTTCTTGGGGTAGCCAAGATCTTCCCCCTTCTGTGTTTGAATGAAACTTTTGCTTCCTCTCCTCAGTCAGGCCTGAGAGTGCTCACATTTTACTATAAAATCTTTTGAGAAGCTTCCAGCTATGCATTATATGGGGTCAATCTTTTGGCAAGTAACCCTAGCAGGAGCAACAATGGCACAAAAAAAGAGCAAACAAAGCTGCTAATAAAGGGAGGTAAGCCTCAAAGGAAGTTTTATCCTTCTGGCAGAGTTTAGCAGCCTTCACAGCACTCCTACAGATGTACGAGGATAGTACATCAGGGAGACTTTTTTCCAGAGACACTATCATTGAGCTGTCCGTTTTTGCAACAATACCTGCAAGCAATTACCCTGACAGCCTGTGTAGTCTAAATCATTTCAGTCCTGAATCTGCAGCAGTTAATTTGCGGTTTTCGTTAAGTGCATAATGGGTGTCATGTTTGCTAGAACAAATGGTATTATCATTTTTCTCATGGATGTAGTCTTCAGCTCAGACATAACATTTCTCTCCCTGCGTGAGGAGTTGGTTGTTGAAACTCCGCTCAAAGAATCCAGCTCAAGTGGGAACTGAAGCTTCAATTCTGAACTTTGGGTTGACATCTACTTTGTGACTTGCACCCCTGGAGATGTGGATGATCTCTCATCATTGA
Source organism: Hemiscyllium ocellatum (assembly GCF_020745735.1). Taxonomy (NCBI): domain Eukaryota; kingdom Metazoa; phylum Chordata; class Chondrichthyes; order Orectolobiformes; family Hemiscylliidae; genus Hemiscyllium; species Hemiscyllium ocellatum. Next base: position 50,362,759 of record NC_083413.1, read on the forward strand.
TTACCTGAGACCACACGCGCATCACTTGGACAGGACTAACCATACTATCTAATAAGTGAGTTATAGCCAAAGAATGAATTATGATGTTGCTGCCTGTCAAACTGTTAATTAGTCTGTGAATCCTTGTACTACTCTGACATAACTCTGATGAAGAGTCAAGTAGATTCAAAATGTAAGCTTGCTTTCTCTCCATGGATGCTGCCTGGCCCACTGTGATCTCCAACATTTTTTGTTTTCAGTATAGATTCCAGAATCTGCAGTAATTTGCTCCTTATTTCACACACTGTTGATTTTTGCTTGATTGGCTGTTAAGTCCAGTTATACCACAGAAACCACTTTGAAACTCGTTTACAGGGACAAAGGCCAACCAGATCAGTGACATACTGCTTTCACACATGGATTGTTCTACCTTTGGAAATGGAGATAAGCTCAGTCATTGTGGAGCCAAAAACAAAGGGTACAATATTTAACACTAATATTATAGGTCAGAGACCAGGGGGACCTCTTATTTTAAACAGAGAGTCATCAAGGTGTGGAATATACTATTGGCAGCATTTGTTGATAAACTTGAGCAGTTAAACTTTTTGAGGCTAATGTTCAATGAAAGGTGACAGAAATCCTACCAGCATTGATGAACTAAATCTGATTATACCAATATTAAAAATGAATAAAATCTTTCACCATCAGAAAATTGATTTGTTCTCTGAGGTGGGGAGGGGGTGTAACTGAACCCAATATGTTAACTCTGATCTCTCTCCACAAATGCCGCCAGATGTGCTGAGTGTTACCAGCAATGTCCATTTTTGTCTCTGACTTCCAGCATCCACAGCTTTTTTTTTGTGTTTTCAAAATTGACAAAATCCTATTCCTGCGAACAAAAGATGCTGATGTATCAAGTTTATCACATGAAATTATTCAGCAAAGTAAAAAGGATTCAATTCAGGGCTGAAAATATTTACCAATAGGAGCCTTAGAAATATTTAAAGTCAATAGAGGCAGATATTCACAATTTAGAACTTCTGAGGACAGCAAAAACATTTCTGTATCATATGCGAACTATATGTGCTTCTTATTAAACTCTCTGAGTGTTACATTGATTCCTCAGCCCCTGGTTATTCAATAAAAGTTTACATACACAAGGACATTTCTCCTACATGGTGATCAAGGATGTTCAACACCTAATCTTCCTTTCAACATAATTTGTATTTCAGGAAGTGAAATGTCACTATGTAAATTAACTTAGAGAATCTTAGAATTCTATCTACAGTGATAATGAAGATACTCAACTTTTCAAACCAATGCTAACAGCGTGAAAGGATTATGTACTCAATCCCATTACATTCCATTTTTTAAAAAAAATCTATTCCTTTTCCATTCAAAAGATATTATGGATTCTGTTTTCACCACTATTTTTGAGCAGACAAACTGTGTATAGAAAAACTTGGTTGTTCTTTATTTGTTTTGTGATAAACATATATTAATATTGATCAGTTTATTGATTCATTGATCAGTGCAAATAACTTTTCTCAACAAAGGCAGCATGGTGCTCAGTGGTTAGCACCGCTGTTTCACAGTGCTGGGAACCTGGGGTTGATTCCACCCTCAGATGACTTGTCTGTGTGAAGTTTGCATATTCTTCCTGCATCTGAGATCTGAGTGAGTTTTCTCTGGGTGCTTTGATTCCCTTCCATAGTCCAAAGATGTACAGGTTAGTTGGATTGACCAGGCTAAATTGCCCTCAGTGTCCACGGATGTGCAGGCGACATGGATTAAACATGGGAAATGTAGGGTTAAAGGGATAGAGTTTCCATCTTGAGCTCTAATGGTTGAGTTTGCCCTGACCCAGGTGCATGGAGAGAGGTCTTTGGTGGGAGCCTCATGATATCTAAAACATAGAGAAGGTCAGTCAAGGGCAGTAATCCCTTCACCATTGCTGATACCTCAATCTCAGTAAAGTTTTGTCATTTGACAAGGTTTTGCATATGGGTATGTTGCACAGTGTTAAATCCTTAAGCTTCTGCTTATTGTTCTGTGTTACATAAATATTTTTCACTTCCACCACTCTCCCATCTAGGCCATTTTGCCTGTTGGGTCGGTGACCTTTTCAGTCATGACACATGGTAAGACAAGACTTAAAGCAGTCTTGTGAAAAATCTGTGAAACCGATGCAGCATTGATTTCAAGTCTACTTTGTGGTCTCTTGGTGGTTGGAAACAAGCTCCATTTGTTCGAAGGCCTGACAGATCACAAAGTGAACTGAACTGCTTCACCTGTATAGTCAATGATGTCTGCACGATGGGAAACCAACCCAAGCTGCAAACCTGAGACCAACATTGTGACTGGCCTCAGCTGTGAAGAAAGATGCACATTTGCTTGCCCCATCCTGACAAACAATGATAACCACAAAGCAGATAGGCACCACCTGCACCCTCCAACCCCAAACTTAAAATGAAGCATGGTGCGTCAGGTTACCAATGCAAATCAACACAAGTGTCTCAAATATTACAAAACGAACAGACCCATAACTCTCAAAGCCATCTGCCATCTGCAAATGATCATTTAACCAACAAAGGAATTGATTAAAAAAAATGGAATGGAACTTTTCATTGTGATACCCTCGCTCATAGAAATCATCTCCAAAGGAGCAAATGGAAAGTTTTAGAACAAGATCTTTGAAAAAATGCCTTTCACTTCAGCAAGAAAGCAGGTGAGAGTCTCACATTTAGATGTTTTTGTCTCCTCAATTGCAGGTTTCACTGGCAAGTTCTCAGAAGCTTGGGAAACCTGTGAACTCTCAAATTAAAGTCAAAACACCAGGTAAACTAGCTGCTAGCTGTTGATATATCTAAATTGTTAATTCCCTCTGAGAAGTTTTTTTGCATGCAGCATACCATGCTGCTGTTAAACGTAGAACTACATGGCTTGGAGCTGGATTCCCACCAGTTTACCAATGTTAGTGCTTTTAACCATGACACATTTGGTTTTTGAAGTTAAAATTATTCCCACCCCATATTTCCACCTTTTGTTTCCCCTTTTATAATTTTTTTGTCTAATTTGTCACTTTCCCCTACTCCATAACCTCTTAATGTTTTGAAAGTCTCCTTTCTGGTGCATTATTGAAAGCTTTCTGAAAATACGCTTCTTTTTTAAATGCAATTTTGCACATTTTTCAGGTAAGACTGAGGCACAATTCTCCATAATGTTGTTCTTACCTGTTGCCTTCTCAGGATTGTTGCACATGAAACACTGCCAGACTCCTGCTTTCTCACTGTAACCAAACAAGTCAAAAAACCTGACGTCCTCAAGATGCATCTGCAGTCTGTCCAGATCCTGTTTAAATATTTAATATTACAGTTTAGTATGTTAAATGCTTGTTTATAAAAATAACAAGGGCATCTTTAACAGTTTGCTTTCAGCTTGTTAATTCAGGAATTACTTGAACAATTTTCACAATTCTATTTCTTCTTTTTGAGGAGGAAAGAATCCATTCTTACTTATCACTTCATTTCTCATCAAACGTTTACAAGGTGAGCAACCAGCTTCAAGGGTTAAGCTGAAGCTCTGAATGGAAGATAAGCATCAATGGCCCAGACAAAAATCTGTGACATCATAAATCAGAATGTCTTAAACTGTTTCCCACTGTGACCCCATTTCGAGACATGAAAATTCTGGTGACCTTTCAATAAGAACTGGTGGAGTGAGGACCTTTTAGATTAGGTGCATTGCTGTTGTAAATGGATTTGAACTCTCTAGCATGTTGGCTCAGATTGTATGACACCAACATTTCAGCTTGTGATCTCATACGGGGATATTTTGCCATAAACTGTGTTTTCCATCTGGGAAACATCTTCGTGCAAACCCGATTACAACTGGAACAGCATTTAGAGGATGAATTAATTTTAAGAGTCCCAAGTCTGATATAACATTAAACAACTCTGCTTAAGTTACTGTAAAAACATTAAAGACTAAAATTTTAAATTGCTGAACAATATTATAGGGCAGCTGCACATTTCACATAAAGTGACTAGAAGTAATAGCTTTTCTGAGATCCTTCACAATTCTATCTCAATTCATATGAATAGGAAGGGTTGAGAGGGATATGGGTCAAGTGCTGGAAAATGGAACTAGATGAGGTTATGACATCTGATTGGCATCTATGACTTGGGCTGAAGAGTCTGTTTCCATGCTGCACATGTCTATGACTCTATGACAATTTAGACAATTTAGATCATGCTCTCCTGCAGACTTCATACTTTTTTTTGAATCAATAAATATTGTATAAACACTGGACCATTGGCAAAGTCTTTCAATGATCTGCCCTCATCCTTCTTGGCTGATGGTGAAACCTTTGACAAATCAAATGAATTCCTTCTATTGGGCCCACCTGTACAATCCTTGTTCTCAAGCAGTAGACAGCAAACAAGCATATGTTACAACTTTGCAATAAAAGGAAATTTCAAGTATTTCCATTACGTGACTGTATCAGCTCCAAGATATATTGCAGCAAGCCACCATAGCTCCTTTGACAGCATTTTTAAAACCCAAGAGGTTTACCGTTTAAAAGGACAAGGATAGCAGATACATTGGAACATCAACACCTACTTCTACTACAAGCCATTCAGCATCCTGACTTGGAATATATCACTGTTCCTTCACAGTCGCTGGATCAAAATCCTGGAATTCCCTCTCTAATGGTATTGTGGGCCAACCTACACCATGTTCACTGCTGTGGTTCAAGAAGGCAGCTCACCATCATCGTTTCAAGGGCAACTAGGGACAGGCAATAAATGCTGACCAGCCAACAATGCCCATGTTCCACTGTTGATTTAAAAATAATGCAGAATCAAGAAAGCACATTGAATGTTAGCCTCTATTACAAAGGGATTTGAGTAAGCAAGTTTTGCTACAAATTTACAGGAATCGATAAATTACATTTGGAGTATTGTCTACAGTTTTGGTCTCCTTAACTAAGGGAGGATATATTTACTTTGACTGTTTGGCAGTAAAACAAGATTGCTGAATGCAGCAAAATTGAATAGACTAGGTCTTTATTCCCCATAGTTTTGAATAAAAGGCTTGACTGAGATGAAGCTGGGAGGATAGTCCGAGCAAGTTTTGAGAAGATTTGTAGCTCAGGTGGATGTAGGTTTGCTCACTGAGCTGCAAGGTTCACTTTCAGATGTTTTGTCATCATACTAGGTAACATCATTAGTAAGCCTCTGGATGAAGCGCTGGTGGCATGGTCCACTTTCTATTTATGTATTTAGGTTTCATTTGGTTGGTTTGTCATTTCCTGTGATGACATCATTTCATGTAGTGATGTCATTTCCTGTTCTTTTTCTCATGGGGTGATAAATGGGATCCAAGTCAATGTGTTTGTTGATAGAGTTCCAGTTGGAATGCTATACTTCTAAGAATGTTCATGCTTGTCTCTGTTTGACTTGTTCTAGGATGGATGTGTCATCCTAGTTGAAGTGGTGTCCTCCCTTATCTGTATGTAAGGACACAGGTGAAAGTGGGTCATGTCTTTTTGTGGCTAGTTGATGTCCATGTATCTTGGTGGCTAGTTTTCTGTCTGTTTGTCCAATAATGTTTGTTACAGTTCTTGCAAGATATTTTGTAAATGACATAAGTTTCGTTTGTTGTCAGTATAGGGTTCTTCAAGTTCATTAGCTGCTGTTTTAGTGTGTTAGTGGGTTTGTGGGCTACCATGGTGCCAAGAGGTCTGAGTAGTCTGGCATTCAGTTCTGAGATGTCTTTGATGTAGAGGAGAGTTGCTCGGGTTTCTGGACATGTTTTGTCTGCTTGTTTGTATTTGTTGCTGAGAAATTGGCAGACTGTTCATTGGGTACTTGTTCTTTTTAAATACACCATATAGATGATTTTCCTCTGCTCTGCATAGTTCCTCTATGCTGCAGTGTATGGTGGCTTGTTGAAATAATATTCTAATGCAATTTCGTTTGTGGATGTTGGGATGATTGCTTCTGTAGTTCAGTATTTGGTCCGTATGTGTTGTTTTTCTGTAGATGCCAGTTTGAAGCTCCCCATTGGCTGTTTGCTCTACTGCGATATCAAGGAATCGGAGTTTGTTGTTGTTTTCCTCCTCCTTAGTGAATTTTATGCCAGTAAGGGTATTATTGATGGTCTTGAAGGTTTCCTCTAATTTGATTTGTGTAGTGATGACAAAAGTGTCATCCATGTAGCGGACCCAAAGTTTGGGTTGGATGGTTGGCAGAGCTGTTTGTTCGAGTCTCTGCATTATTGCTTTTGCCATTAACTCTGATATCGGAGATCCCATGGGAGTTCTGTCGGTTTGTCTGTCGGTTTTGTTGTTGAAGATGAAGTGGGTGGTAAGGCATAGGCACAGCAGCTTGACGATGTTGTCCTTACTAATGAGGTTGGTGGTGCTTGGTGCATGTGTCTTTGGTTCTTCTAATAATGTAGTCAGTGTTTCTTTGGCCAGGTTGATGTTGTTGGATGTAAACAGGGCTGTTACATTAAAGGATATCATTATTTTATCCTCTTCTTTCTTGGTGTCTTTGATGGGTCTTCAGGAATTCTTGGGTGGAGTGGAGTGAGTCTTCTACTAAGTGTTTTCGTTTTTGGTGTAGCTCCTTGAACAATCCCTAAGTTGGTGTTCCAGGTAGTGAGACCACAGATCTGAGGGGGGGCTCCTGGTTTGTGAACTTTTGGTAATCCGTAGAAGCATTGAATGTTGGATCCATCTGGTTTCATTTTTTGGAAGTCAGTCTTATTTATTTCTTCAGATTTCTAAAGTACCTTTGAGGCCTGTGATTTGGTGCTCTAGTTGTGGATAGTCTCTCTGGCTGAAGCAGGGATCAAACACGAACTTCCTTAGCACTTACTACTAAAGGGAAATGAATTCATCCAAATGATGGGAATTTTTGAAATTCTCTACCTGAGAAGATTTTGGATTCTCAGTCATTGAGTCAAAGATTGATAGATATTTAGATACTATAGCAGTGCCAAAGGATTCAGGGACAGGGCAGGAAGATGTAGCGGAGGTAGAAAATCACGAATGATCTTACTGAATGGAGAAGTAGGCACGAAGGACCAAATCCTATCCATGTTATTTACTGAATTTGGAGTTCAGTTTTCTCCCTGGATTTCAGGTCAGATGATCACTGCTATCACGCTAAACTTAATCGTGAATCCTAAAATTTGAGATGGAATGGAAATTGGCAGCATATATAAATGTTTGCTTTGACCACCAACTCCAAGTTTACAAAATAAACTCCTGCAGAAACTTTATTTGATAATTGCAATCGTGTTAAAGTGATTTAAGGTAAGCAGATATTGCTGTTAATCTTGTTGCCGAATTCAACTTAAATGTTCTCATTACTGTCTGTCACTCATTTGAATAGGCACAAAAGTTATGGTAGTATAGCAAATGATGAACAGTTTCTACAGTGAGCATGATTACACGCGTTTGTATTTAACGCATAAGTCAAGAGGCTTCGTAATGCCTTTATAGCCTCTGGCATCATGTAACCAAAGAAATGTAACTGCCAATTCACGAGTTACTCCTATATCTGACTGTAGAACAGTGTAGTCGACAGTGTAGTCATTCAAAGTGTTGATAAATTGGTTATGACATCACACAGCTCTTGCTGGAGCATGACCAATCAGTGGTGCAGCTCCGACCATGGCTATTCGTAATCACAGTTCTTAATTTTAATGTTTTTATGCCCTTTCTAATTAGCCATGCAAAATTGACAGAAAGGACCCTTTAAACTTGCAAAATGCTAAGTCTCTGCCAAGGTACTATGCACTGTACTATGTGAACTTTGGCACTGCGCAATATTGCAATGATCCAACCAACAAAGTTTATTTAATATTAACAATTTCCCAAGGGAACAGACATCATAGCACATACATCACCCATTTCTGCACTTGAGTCTGCCTCAGGCTAAGTGGTTAAAGTGAAGTCAGTACATGATGCCAACATGAGCATTCTCTAGTTGTTGTTGTCTGTTGGATGTTACAAGATCATATTAAATAGCTACTCCACAGAGATAGGGCTGAAATGGGAGTGACTGATTCTGGCTCTCCTCTTTGACCTTGCTCTGATAATCATTAGGCTTATGAAGCAATAAAGTATGCCTAAAGTTAAACCATAGTGACCACTTACTGTAGTGTTTAATGGTTTTTTTAAAAATCAACACTCACGAAGCTTAACACTTTCCAGGACAAAGTAGTCCACTTGATTGGCAACACATCCACAAGCACCCATTCCCTCTGTCACTGACATTCAGTTACAGCAGTGTGTACTGTCTTCCACTCTGGACTAGTGGGTCCTGAGGTGACTGAACAGGCTGCAGCTGGAACTGCACATCCTTCCACAAAGGAGTTAATTGGAGTTTAGAAAGGGAGTTGTGTGGGACTGAAATGCTCAGAGTTTCACCCACTCCTTCCACTGTTTGGTAATCTCCTAGGCTTTTTGGAGACCTTGAAATAGATGACATTTTTACAGTGGCTTCTTCTGTAGTTTGGAAGGTCTTGAGTAGGATATTTCCCTGAGTTGATGGGATATATACCGTTTTTTTCAGAGAGGCTTTGACCATGTCCTTGAAGTATATCCTTCCCCTCCTGGAAAGTGTTGCCATGACAAAGCTTGATGGAAATCTTGTATCAGATAAATGGATGATGGGCCCACCCACTGCATCCAATTGACAGTAACCAACACCTGGATGCTGGCCTGAAAGAGGACACTGAAATTGGGGGTGCCTTTCCTGTCACCATTGCTGCGATTATTCAAGAGATCTGAGGTGTCTGCTGTACATTGTTCAGGCCTACAGTGTGTACACAGGGGCAGGTAACTTATTGTTTTTTTAGATCATGAGCTTTGTACTGGTTTGAAGGTCTACATCATCAAGCACACTATTTGTCAGGTATTGTACTGTGTTGCCTGGCACATTGATGATTAAATTCAACATTAGAAACAATGTCTACAATCATTGAAAGGAGGCTCCAGGGATATAAGAATTCATCCATCTGGTCCGAAGCGTGCTGTGGATGATGATAGTCTGCAGTCAGTGTTGCAAGTTGGTTATAGAATGATAGAAGACCTTGTCTAACAGATGTTTATGAAAGGCCCAGTCTCTCATACATGTGAATGTGAAGAAGACAATTTGGAGCTCAGACTTAGTGTATATATACACATACATACACATGCCCTTACACACAAATATCATCTGTGCACTGCAGCATAATAAGCAGTTGGAATAGTCTTGATTTTGAACTGGAGCTGATACATACTGAGCAATGTCTTACCTATCCTGTAGAGAAGCTTCTTCCCACAGGAAGATTCAAGGATATGGGCTGCAGTAATGCACTAAGGAGGAGGAAAAAGAGGAGCATTGGCTCCAGCTTTAATTGGCTCCAGTTTGTACAATACATCAGGTCTGTAGTGAATCTACCCAGGAGGATCATAGTTTACATGTTACTGTGCAGCAGACAGGACAGTAATGAATTACTGAAAAGGGCCAAACTTGAGGAGGATGCCCCACAATCGCTCTGGGTTGACAGTGTCAGAGGACATTATGAAGTTGAAGGTGGTCATGGTCAAAGATTGTTGTCGCTGTCTGCACCTTTGGATTTGTCTTGCTCTGAAGATCATGCGCATTGTATCTTTTCATGGCTGGAAATGCATTTGGACTCTGGAAGAAGCTCCTCAGCCATTGGGAGAAGGTGACGGAAGAGGACTTTTGCAAGAACCTTCTACATGGCAGACAGTAGGGAGATCCCTTTGTAGTTAGCATAATCAATTATCCATTTTCTTGAAGATGGCCACAGTCACAGCAGTTTGGAGATCTGATGTGGAGAAATCTGGAGATTTCTTTTCTCCCTCCAGATGACAGAAATGAGGTTGAGTAATTGTGTCAAAAGTGCTTCTCTGTTGTATTTCAGTACTTCTGCAGGGATTCCAGCTGTGCCACTGGGTTATTCGGTCTGAGCTGTTGGATGGTTGCTTCAACTTCCCGTCTGATTGAGGTTTTGCTGAGATGGTGGAAAGTGCTTGAAAACACCCGCATCAAAGAGTGAAGCTCAGTTGTGAATCAGGGATCCACAAATTGTTCCTTCCAAATAATGCTGACTGCCTCTCAGTCTTTGATGACTTCTACAGTGTACTTAGCATTCAGAGTAATAGATCATCAAGTGCTCAGGCTTGTCTGCACTGAAGAATCTATGCATATGTCGGTGATTTGCTGCATTTCCTGTGTGTTTTCCACTCACCATCTTTTCTTTAGGCTATGGTTTATTTCATTTGACCTTGGCCTTCTCATGTTTTGCAGGCCTGCTTTCTTTCCTTTGGCTTTTGATTATGTTCCCAGTTCAAGAATGTCTTGTCAATGCAATTCAGTAGCTCCTGGATCTCTTATTTGTTCCTAATAGATCAGTGCTGATGTTTTCTGGTAGAGAAAACCAAAGTCTAGTGCTAATTGCGATAGATTGAAGGGCAGACCAGTCCACTGGACAATCTGTGGTTCCCGAAGAGGCCATGCTCTCCTCATTTTGTCAGAAGGATGATGACATTGCTGTTTGTCTTCCTTACACCTTCTTTGCCAAATCATACATTGGTGCTTCAATGTTGCATTGACCTGTGGAACCAATCTGAAGCCTATCTAACCTACACTATTCCATTTTCATCCATATGTTTATCCAATAACCATTTGAATGCCCTTAAAGTTGGTGAGTCTACTATTGTTGCAGGCAAGGCATTCCATGCCCCTACTACTCTCTGAGTAAAGAGATTGACTAGCATTGAAATCACAGACAGTATCAGTTTGTTTCCCTATGGGACCAGGAATAATGATTGATCAAGGTTGGAGTAGAATTCCTCTTTAGTCTCATCCATTGCTTCTATGGAGTGGTATATGTACTGATGACTGTGGCATGCAGCTTCTGGATTATGGTAAGCCAAAGTGATATGAGTCACTTGGTTATCCCACATGGAAGGCTCATTGAGATGAATAACTGGTTTCTTTTTTTTAAACAGCAAAATCAAAGCCATGGAATCATCAACCTTCTACAGATTTATTTCCTCTTCAGGAAAGTGCATCCACTGCCACGCTGTTCTTTGAGCTGACCTTGTGCCCACTACATTTTGCTGTAGGCAGCAATGTTAATGTCACAGCCTGGCATTTCCTGGCTTATGATAGTTGCAATGTTCAGGTGTGTGACTGCTGGGGCTGCCTGTTCCAGGTACATGTACATTTTCACAAACTTTACAGAATTCATTAAGTTTAACCTAACAAGTACAAAATGAATGATACTTAATAAAAATGATTTTCAACCAATCCACTTTGGAATACCAGCTTGCATTTCAGGTTGACTAGGCACATGTCTCTTGTCCTTTCCTGTTAACTTCTGTCTTTTCTGCTGCCCACTAACTCAAGGAGAAGCACTGTTAACCCTTCCTCATTCCTCATTCCTGTGTATTCACTAATTAGCTTTTCAATCCATGGCCTCGCAAAATAGTATATGTTCAATTCCTCACTGGTTTCTCTCAAAGTGATGATGATCCATTGATTTCACTTCCTTTTAGCCCAATTGATCCTTGAAATGACAATCACATCTCTTTTATCACAGTTTGTCTCTATTAACGTAATAACATCAATCTCTACTAAGATAATGTGATATCAGTCGAACAATTTATATGCCTGCTTAGAGTATGATGTGCCACCCATTTGTTTCTTCATATCATCCCAAACACTCCAATTGACATAAATAAATATTCTCTAAAACCCAATGGTGGCCTTTAATAATAGAACCATTGATGACCTCTCAAGAGCTGTTGTCAACTAAAGCAAATTAGAGTTCAAAACAGCCACACAAACTGACATAAATAGGTCTGTTACACATTATTACAAAACAAAACAATTTTATAATTTGTCTGTGCCTTTGAGTAAAAATATTTTACATCAAAGCATTTTCACATTTGTTAGCTGATGTTTACATTAGAGATATAAAAACAATAATAAACTATAAACTAATGATATTACTTCGGACATGGGTGATTATCTTGACTTTCTTACAACTCGCCACAACCAATCAAAAATAATCAAATTCTTCACCTGATTCAGTAAGGGGGTGGTAGATGACAGCTGAGTGGTATTAGCAATAGATTATTAATCCTGAGACCCAGGTTTGAATCCTGCCAAGGCAGATGGTGGAGTTTTAATTCCATTTTAAAAATCTGAAACTCACAGTCTAATAATGACCATGCAATAGTTGTCAACTGTCAGAAAAATCCATCTAATTCACTAATGTCCATTTGGAAGAAAATCTACCATCCTCACTGGTCGGGCCTACATGTAACTCAAGACCCACAGCAATCTAATTGGCTCATAATTATTGCCTGGGCAACTAGGGATGGGGAATAAATGCTGGCTTAGTCAGTGACACTCTCATCCCATGAAGGAATTAAAAAAAAGACAATATTACTGAAAACTCAATCAATCTTATAAGGTCATGATGGTTCAGGACCCACCCAAACTTCATATTGAGGGGACATAGATGCCAGGAGAAAGTGAGGACTGCAGATGCTGGAGATCAGAGCTGAAAATGTGTTGCTGGAAAAGTGCAGCAGGTCAGGCAGCATCCAAAGAGCAGGAAAATCAACATTTCGGGCATGAGCCCTTCTTCAGGAATGAGCTTCTTCGGGCATGAGCCCTTCCTGAAGAAGGGCTCATGCTTGAAACGTTGATTCTCCTGCTCTTTGGATGCTGCCTGACATAGATGCCAATTTGGAAGTTTATTTTTAATGTGGAATGGCTGCTGAACACAGACTACCTTGTTATGGGCAGAGTAAGATCTTTGTCCAATGGCAGGGGTAGCCAAAATCATTGGAGATCACACTCCACTGCACAGACTGGGATTGACACACACACATGTTATTGTCCCTAACTCAACCTCTATCCTAGCTGCTAGCAGTCTGACTTACTTGTTGATTGGCACTGAAGCGGAGTGGGTGGTCCATATCAAGCAGCCTTTGCATGATCAAGAAAAACTCATTGCTACCATAGCAAGAGGCTGCAAATCTTTAGAAGTTTCAAATCCTCTCCTTGTGCTGATGACACCATCTATAATTTCCTGACATAAAATTTCAAGTTCTGGGTTTCCCTTTCCTTCCTGTCCTCTCCTCTCTGTCACTGATTGATGTATAATTCTACATGTCAAGTAAAAATGCAAAGCTAAACTGACCTTTACTAATTTGTTAAATCTGGCTCAGCGTATAGTGTGTCCTATCTTAAGGCAAACAAGCTGTGGGTGCAACAAAGAATGTTAACCTACTGCCTGAAGAAAACCAAAAGCTGCAGTGAAATGATATGGGTTCCATTGCATTCATTTGCCTGGGTAATTTGCTCAATGTCAGCAAATTTCTTCTGCATTCTGACTTCACTTCTCATTACAGACACAGGAGTGACACATCAATCTGGATTTCTGCTCCAAGACCCTCATACTAGATGTATAAGTCAGTGAGCTGACAGAAGAAAATGTCTGGGTATTTGAACACTATGCAGTTTCAATAACTGTGTGCATTAAGAAAACATTTATTAACAGTGTTTTATTTTATTCCTGCTGGCAGTTTGATTCCAATAACCCCTTGGGCAAATTCTTCACCAACAGAGTGGTATCAATGCTGGTACCAATGAAATTCTGAGAGGGCATTTAGGAGACGAGAAGGAGCTAATCATGAAAGGATGCCAGGGTGCACAACCATCTCATCTCATCCATGGAGTTCAGGTCTTTTGTCCACATTTGGACAATGTTGTTTTCCATGTACAAAGACAGCAGGTTTTAGTGTCATACAATATGCCAAGCTGAATATCAGCTGTTGCATGAACAAATATTATTTAAAAGTTTTTTTGTTCAAACAGTAAATAAAGTGTGTTTTCTTGATAAGGGCTGCAATCCTTGCCCCCCCACCCCCATCCCGACATTCCATTCTCCAAATTTGTTTTACTCGCTACAGCTGTCTCATTGGGATTGTAAAGGAATTTACTAGAATTTTGGTTTCCCTCACCATTGATGGAAGTGACACAGGGAGGTAACTTCATATTATGGAAAAGAAAGGCTGCTAGCAGTGATTGTCATTTGTCTTAACAATAACATTATTTGGAACAACACAGAGTGAAGGAATTAGTTCATCAAAGAAACTGACAAGACATTTTTCTCCTGTAATAACATCTTAATTATCTGATTTATTCACATAGTTCTGCCTTTAAGTATGAAATCTAACCAAATTACTTGATCCTAATAGAGGAATTACAGAGTCTCAGTGTACAGAACATGTGCAAATTCTTGCCTCAAGAAAGTCTTAACTGTCTTTGTAAATTACACAAAGATGATAAAATAATATATGGTTGAGATATCTGCAGTAATTTGCTTTTATTATGGTTGAGATGAATTTATTTTTGTGCCATTATGGATCTTTATAAAACTTCATGCATGACTATATAAGTTTATGTCATGAGATATTTCAATTGTTCACTTATTCATAACTTTTTTTAAAGAATTCAGTTTCCTGAACTGGGAAACCTATTGGCAGTTGATATTAAAGAGCTGGCTGCTAAAGAACCCCTGGAGATAATACTGATGTAATCCAATATAAGCATTCGCTGAGTATCATCTGGAAATGTTCTAGGAACTGGCATAGATTCAAGAACATGGTGAAATGTTGCAAAATCAATAGTACTCAAAAGTTACCTTGTCCTTAAAAAGTAATTTGTGTTATGCAATCACTACATCTTTTAGAAGAAAAATCCCATTTTAGCACAACAGTACAAACTGTAATTAGTAAAATACAGGAAAAATATGAATCTACTAATATACCCATCTGTTTGCATGCAGTTTTGTACAGTTATTTTGTTAAATTTTCACTGCAAAAATAGTGTTTTTCTTCCTGAGTGAATTAGACTCTCATTTAATGCTTACATTTAATACTTTTGAATACTGTGACATTTTCAACCATAAAGAAGATAGAAGCTCTTCAATTGCTTGAAGCAATATCACAAGCATCTGATTATAAGTTGCACCACCTCTTATAATTTCTAAAATTAATCAAAATTTATGCAAATAAATTAGTTCCCTATATCAAATGCTTTACTTTCTCTTATCTCTGTACTGAGTAGATGCAAACTCAAGTTCTGACCATTAACCTTGTAAACAAATTAGTGAATTTGAAATGGGCCGGGAGATAAAGTCTGAAATATATATTTGCGGACCCAAACCTGCCTCCCAATCATCACTTCCAGCTTAAACTGAGGCTGGAAACTGGGTAGGTACCAACCCATTTCAAGCAGCAGGTTGAAGCTTTAAGTATGATGATACAACTGTGAACCTCATTGTCTTCGGGCCTGTAGCTTTGCTGTCAGCCAGGTTTCCTGGATGTCAGGTAACTTAGCAGCTTTATCTACACAGGATCAATAGATTTGGGAAATTAATGCCTTCACACATATCTCTGGGTGTTTGCTGGAGAAATCTCCCTATTAGGGCAATGGCAATAAGATGTTCTCTAAGGCCTCTGGATTTGATTCCCCATCCTACTCCTTGAGGCATCTGATTCCCCCTGGGCCTCCAATTCTCTCCCAGCTTTTAAATACCAATGTCCGCCAAGGACAAGACCAGCAATGAATTAAGAGCATAGAGTAAATTGGTTTGATCGAACAGCCATTACCAAGTTAAAAGCAAAATACTGTGGATGCTGGAAATCTAAAACAGAATCAGAATGTTGGAGAATCTCAGCAGATCTCATAGAATTTGTGGAGAGAGGAACAGATTTAATGTTTCGAGTCTGATATGACTCTTTTTCAGAACATTGAGAGATGTAGCTGACTTTTCAATGGTCTGTGGGAGCAAGTCCAGAGTGGAGAGCTGGGTCAGGAAAATGGAAATAAAATCATGTCAGCTGGTCACATGACTGTCTTCATAGAATATCCAGCATGTTGAGGTGAAGACAAAGATGGATATGTGCTTGCACAAGGTGGGTGAACAATGAAACCCATCAAGGGTACTATCCTGACAAATGGATTTTCCAGCTGACATACCCTCTAATGGTCATCTGCAAAAGAGTGGTGGCTTTCAGTGTCAGGTTTTGTAGACATCAGTATCTCTCGTCAATGTGGATGGCAACAGTCCAAAGCTCACCCACAAATGTCTTAGTGCCCATTACTGTGGGGTCGTTCCTCCTCATACCTGAAGGCCCTCACGCTTTAGCGCTCGTATTTACCTTTTCTGTGACTGGAAAAGGGGATGGTAGGTGCCTTCTCACCTCCTCATACTTCGTCAGTGTCCACCTCGGGTGGTGAGGTTGGCAACCTAAGACAGTTGAATACCATCCTAATGGATCCCAGCTACGGGTCCATTCACCTCAATTGGACAGAGTTCCAAGAGGTAGCCACTTTCTTGACCACATGGAGAACATCCATCCTTTTTCAGATAACCTCATTCCAATTTGAATGCATCAGTTGATCTGCCTCCACTACACACTCAGGCAGAGCATTCCAGACCTTAATGACTCATTGAGTGAAAAATAAATTTTTTCATATTGCTTTCACTCCTTTTGTCAATTTCTTTATATTTGCACGCCCTGGTTCTCAATCATTCATGAATGGGAACAGTTTCTTCCCATTTCTTCTGTACAGAACCCTCATGATTTTGAAGTTTAAGCTGAGAGGAGAAAGATTTAAGAGGGATCTGGGTTTTTGTTTTGCATGAGGTGATGCATTTATAGATTGACCTGCCAGAAGAAGTGAGAGAGACGGGTACCATTATGACAGTTAAAAGACATTTAGATAGGTACATGAACAGGAATGCTTTAGAGGGATATAGGCCAAACACAGGCAAATGGGACTAGCTCAGTTTAGAATACCTGGCTGGCATGGATGGTCAGACCGAAGGGTCTGTTTCCATGCTGTATGGCTCAATGACTACATCGAACATTTCTCTTCTCAGCCATCTCGTTTTCAAGGTAAACAATCCCAACTTCATAAGTCAAGTTCCTCATCCATTCTTGTGAATCTTTTCTGCACTCCTTCACATACTTCCTCAAGTGCGGCACCCAGAACTAGATGCAATATTTCAGCCAGGCAGAACCAATGCGACATATATGTCCGTCTTGCAACCTTTGCATTTGTACTCAATGTCCCTATTATAAATGCCTCAGATAATGTGTGCTTTGTTTACTATTCTGTCAGCCTGTTCAGTCACCTTCAATGATTTAGGTACATATGCATCCAGGACAAAGAGTCATAGAATCATAGAGATGGAAACAGACCCTTTGGTCCAACCTGTCCATGCCGACCAGATATCCCAACCCAATCTAGTCCCACCTGCCAGTATCCAGCCCATATCCCTCCAAATCCTTCCTATTCATATACCCATTCAAATGCCTTTTAAATGTTGCAATTGTACCAGCCTCCACCACTTCCTCTGGCAGTTCATTCCATACATGTACCACCCTCTGCATGAAAGAGTTGCCCCTTAGGTCTCTTTTATATCTTTCCGCTCTCACCCTGAACCTATGCCCTCTAGTTCTGGACTCCCCCACTCCAGGGAAAAGACTTTGTCTATTTCTCCTATCCATGCCCATCATAATTTTGTAAACCTCTATAAGATCACCTGCCCAGCCTCCGATGTTCCAGGGAAAACAGTTCCAGCCTGTTCAGCCTCTCCCTGTAGCTCAAATCCCCCAAGCCTGGAAACATCCTTGTCAATTTTTTCTGAACATTTTCAAGTTTCACAACATCTTTCCGATAGGGAGGAGACCAGAATTGCATGCAATATCCCAAGAGTGGCCTAACCAATGTCCTGTACAGCTGCAACATGACCTCCAAACTCCTGTACTCAATACTCTGACCGATAAAGGAAAGCATTCCAAACGCCTTCTTCACTATCCTATCTGTCTGAACTCCACTTTAAAGGAGCTATGAACCTGCACGCCAAGGTCTCTTTGTTCAGCAGCACTCCTTAGGATCTTACCATTAAGTGTATAAGTCCTGCTAAGATTTGCTTTCCCAAAATGCAGCACTTCGCTTCTATCTGAATTCAACTCCATCTGCCACTTCTCAGCTATTGGCCCATTTGATCAAGATCCTGTAGTAATCTGAGGTAATCCTCTTCGCTGTCCACAACATCTCCAATTTTGATGTCATCTGCAAACTTACTAACTGTACCTCTTATGCTCGCATCCAAGTCATTTATATAAATGACAAAAAGTAGAGGGCCCAGCACCGATCCTTGTGGCACACCACTGGTCACAGGCCTCCAGTCTGGAATAAAAACCCTCCATCACCACCCTCTGTCTTCTACCTTTGAGTTAGTTCTGTAGCCAAATGGCTAGTTCTCCCTGTATTCCGTGAGATTTAATCTTGCGAACCAGTCTCCCATGGGGAACCTTGTTGAACAATTTACTGAAGTTCATATAGATGACATCTACCACTCTGCCCTCATCAATGCTCTTTGTTACTTCTTCAAAAAACTCAATTAAATTTGTGAGACATGATTTCCCATGCATAAAGCCATGTTAACTCTCCCTAATCAATCCTTGCCTTTCCAAATACATGTACATCCTGTCCCTCAGGATTCCCTCCAACAACCTGCCCACCACCGACGTCAGGCTCACTGGTCTATAGTTCCCTGGCTTGTTCTTACCACCCTTCTTAAACAGTGGCACCATGTTAGCCAACCTCCAGTCTTCCGGCACCTCACCTGTGACTATCAATGATATAAATATCTCAGCAAGAGACCCAGCAATCACTTTCCTAGCTTCCCGCAGAGTTCTAATCAGGTCCTTGGGATTTATCCACCTTTATGTGTTTCAAGACATCCAGCACTTCTACCTCTGTAATATGGACATTTTGCAAGATGTCGCCATCTATTTCCCGACATGCAAAACTTCCATATCGTTTTCCACAGTAAACACTGATACAAAATACTCGTTTAGTATCTCCCCCATTTTACATGCTGCCCTTGCACCCACTTTTGATTTAAAGTCTTTACTTTAGATTTGTCCACATATTGCACTAACTTGTTTATGTCCTCTTGAAGTTGTACACTAGCTTCCTCACAGTTCATTATATCTCCCAAAGTTTATATCTTCCATAAACTTCACAATAATGGATTCTACACTGAAGTCTGGGTTACTAATATACATTAGGAAAAACAATGGTCCCAATACAGACTGATAAGGAACTCCATTACAAAGCTTCCTCTAGTTCACTACATAACAACTAGGCCCATCTTGTGGCACAGTGGCTTTGTCCCTACCCCTATACTGGGAGACCTAGGTTCTAAATCCTAACTGCTCCAGAGGTGTGTAATAACATCTCTAAACAGTTTGATTAGAAAATGGACTAAATTTTAAAAAAATTAATCACTACTCCGTTTCCTATCCCTCTGCCAGCTTTACATCCATGTTTCTACTGTTATTTTTATTTCAAGAGCTATAACTTTGCTCACAAATCTACTGCATAGTACTGCATCAAACACATTTTAGAAACACGTTTCATGATATAAACTGCATTGCTCTCATTAAATTAATTAATTAACTTTAATTAATCCTGTTTTCTTATGTAAAATTATATCTAATTTTCTTTATTTCCCTTCCAAACAACTCCTGTAAGTTAGTTATTATACAGGCCATGGTGAGGCCACACCTAGAATATTGTGTGCAGTTTTGGTCTCCTTTTCTGAGGGAGGATGCTCATTCTCCTGAAGGAGTGCAGCGAAGGTTTACCAGGTTGATTCCAAGGTTGACAAGACTCATGTATGAGGAGCGATCAATGAGGTTAGGATTATTTTCGTTGGAGTTTGGATGAATCGGAGGAACCTCATAGAAGCTAATAAAATTCTATCAGGACGAGACAGGTTAGATGCCAGGAGGATGTTCCCGATGATGGGTGTGACCAGAACCGGGGTCACAGTCTGAGGATTCGGAGTAGACCATTCAGGATGGAGATGAGGAGACAATTCTTCACCCAAAGAGTGGTGAGCCTGTGGAATTCATTACCACAGGAAGTAGTTGATGCCAAAGCATTGAATATATTCAAGAGGCAGCTAGATATAACACTTGGAGAGAATGGGATTAAAGGTTATGGGAGAAAGCAGGATTAGGTTATTGAGTTGGATGATCAGCCATGATTGCGATGAATGGTGGACCAGGCTTAAAGGGCCAAATGGCTTCCTCCAGCTCCTATCTTCTATGTTTCTATGTTTCTACTTTAAACTAGATTTCCTATTCAGAAAAGCCTGCTGGCTTTCTTTAATTAACTTGCAGCGGTCTGTTTAACTATTATTATTTTCCTGAATTACTGTTTCTAATGAGAAAGGACAATCCCTTAGAAGATAAAGATGGAAATTTAGTCTAAGTAGAGCTAAGAAATAACTAATGGAAGAGTTTACAGACTTTAACAGTATCTATTGTTTGGAACAAAACATATATCAATTAAAGGAGCATGTAACATGCATAATGCCAGAATTGTGAGGGCCATGAAACAGAATATAGATTGGGAAAACCAAATTGCAAAAGCAACTTACAATGCACTGGGACAGTTTTCCAAAATAATTTATTGAAGCATCGGCTGGGAAACTTTAATTAATCCTGTTTTCTTATGTAAAATTATATATAATTTTCTTAATTGAAAAAGATTCTCGGGGGAAAGAGTGGCCATAATTTTAATGAGGTTCTCAATCCACAAAATTATCTTTTTATTCCTACTGTTTTTAAATCTATAAATCAATATTCAATTCATGCTCATCTATTATCTCCAATCTCATGAACTTTAATCTTTTGTAATGACTTTGAAAACCCAAATATATTACATACATTGGTTTTTCATCATTTATCTGTTATCATAAACTTAATAACAAATTCAAATGTCTTCCCCACTACTGTTCTGTCTATGGACATTACGGGATATGGGGATCAGCTGGGAAATTGCAGTTGACATAAAAGATTAGAGCAGATTCCAGGTGCCTCGTACCCTCCTCCTGCTCTTATTTTGTATTTTCATATTGTTAAGGCAGCTTCATATTTAAGAATTTTTGTGGACTTGAGTTTGAAAGATTGCAGATACTTGAATCAGAGTTTTGTTTGAAAGAGGCTACCGAAAGGATATTGAAAAAAAGGCATTTTTTAGTAGTCACATGTCTTGTGATAACTTTCTGTAACTGGTACCTTCTGCCTGGTCTATGGCGCAAAGGATCGAGTTTCTCCTTTTGATATGGTTTCAAGTAGTTGGGAAGAAGCCTTCTGAGAGAAAGAATCTTCTCAGCTCAGTTCTCCTGTTCTGAAAAACAGCTCTTGCCGTGGGCCTAGCGTGGTATCTGGAAGCCTGGTCTACTTGCTCCTGCACCTTGGGGTTTATTGATATTTCCTGAATGAATACAAATGCATTTGTTCAGCAGCAAGAATTTTTTGCACCAGAATGTCAAACTACCAGCCATCTAAACAGCTCGAATCTCATCATTCTTGCTTTTGAGAACTAAAACTTATCAACTAAAAGGTTTTGTAATTTAAGTGAATCTGTGTAGAAATAAATAAACAATGAGCGGTGAATACTGGAGATCTGAAACAAAAACAAAACAGATTTGATAAAGAAACAACGGACTCAAAATATGAACTCTGGTTTTCTCCCCAAAGATGCTGCCAGATCTGCTGAGTTTCTCCAGCAATTTCTGATTTTGTCTGCAGAAATAAATCTTGTCTGTGTGTATGTGTGTCTGCACGTATGCGTGTGTATGTGTGTGTGCGTGCATGTGCATGTGGAGGGGGGAGCTGGGGATTAAATATTTAGAAAGGAAACCATTTATTAATTTAATATTGCCAAACTGTCTGTTAACCAATCCTCCATCTTTGTGGAATATGTTTGTTTTATGAATAAATCAAGAATTGGCTGTTTATTAAAGAAACCTGGTTAATGGATCTTCTTATTTTAAGTCTAATATATAGAGAGCATATGATTGCCCATATCCGAGATCTGGGTAAAACAGTTAATTTCATAATGTGATGAGAAATGTTATGACTAGAAAATTCAGTGCACTCTTCCCATCGCAGTCATAATATTATGCTCAGTTGGAAATGTTTTTGTCAAAAATTTGGTGCAATCCATAAGATTTTAGCAGAAAGAAGAACAACAATGTGATTAAAACCAAACATGCAGTGGGATGTTCATATACAATAGAAAATAAATTACATAGATTGACCCAAACTTAGGAAAGGTGGTAGTGGAGAAGGGGCTTTCAGATGCCTGGCTGTGGAGAATTTTTGTATTTGCATGCAAGGTTCACAAGATACCATTTGATTGTCTGGAAATCTGCTGTTCTCCACAATATGTTTTCAAAGCATAGATACAGGATGGATTCCAACAGGACCACTAATCCAGCTGATAGTCAGCATCTTTGCCTTACAGGAATTAAGAAGAATTACGTCAACTAATACGATCTAAATCATGGACAGTTATGGAAATCAAACATCTTGTTTAACTTATCTGGAGTGAGTCAGTTGGTGAAACATAAAGTACAAATAATCCTGAGAAGAGCCAGGCATGTCAATGATGAGCGAGAGAAATAGAGCAGACTCACAACACAAATTACTCCAGTGGTATTCTAGATCATAGTTGCACATAAATATTCTTTGAGGAACTGCCAGTGAGGCAATAACTGAATCCATTAAAATATAAAGCTGAATGAGTTTGTTACTTTTCTGTAAATAAAAAAGTGTGGATGCTGGAGATCTGAAACAAACAAAAACAAAAATTACTGGAGAAACTCAGTAGGTCTGGTAACATCTGTGCAGAGAAAAGAAAATTAACATTTTGAGTCCAGGGACCTTTCTTCAGAAGAAGCTTCTTCTTCAGCATTCTGAAGAAGGGTTATGGGACTTAATTTGTTAACTCTGATTAGAAGGTTCACTAGGATCATCCCCCATCTGGAGGGATTGTCTCTGAGCAAAGACCAAACATTCTATTCACTGGAGTTTAGAAGATTGAGATGTGATCTCATTGAAACGAAAGAATTCTTAAGAGGGTAAATGTTGAGAGTATGTTTTGCCTCACAGGAAAGTCTGGGACCAGATGGCCTAGCATCAGAATAAAGAAGTGTAAGTTTAAGGTTGAGATGAGGAGGAATTTCTTCACTCAGACGGTTGAGAGACTTTGGAATCATTTACTACAGAGAGCTGTGGGGGCAGAATCGTCATGTATATTTAAGGCTGTGGAAGATCATTTCTTGATCAAGAATCAAGGGTTACTGGAATCAAGGGTTACTGGAATATTGGATCAACCACGATCCTATTGAAAGGCAGAGCAGGGTCACGGAGCCATATAGCCTAATTCTGTTCCTATTTCTTATGGTCTTATTGTGGAAAATCAGAATTATACTTTGTATCTTTTTTAACACTGTTCAATGGCCTCATATATCCGTTTTGAGAAGAATTGAGGGCTTTGGCACCGGAGCCAAAAGTACAAGAATTAGGAGCAGGAATACCCTTTGAGCCTGCTCTGTCATTCAGTGCTCTGATGGCTGATCTTGGGCTTCATCTCCTGTTTTCATTCTGTTCCCCATATCCCTTGATTCTGAGAAACTGCACATTTGACTAACACAGCCTTAAACATATTAACAATGGAGCATTCACAACATTATAGGATGAGAATTCCAAACACTCACAACTGTGCGAAGAAATTACTCCTCATATTAATCCTAAATGATCATCCCCTTCCCTAAGACTGTGCCCAATGTTTTACATTCATCAGCAGCAGAAACAACCTCTCAATGGTAACACTGTCGAGCCCTATCAGAATTTTATATGTTTCAATTAAATAACCTATCATTCTTCCAAATTCCAGAGACTAAAGCCTCAATTTACAAAGTTCTTCAACACTGCTGGGTGCTGGCAGGTGGGACTAGATTGGGTTGGGATAGCTGGTCGGCCTGGATGAGTTGGACAGAAGGGTCTGTGTCTGTGCTGTACACCTCTATGACTCTATCAACTCTCTCATGTTTCTTGACTAATTTGGTGAACCTTTGCTGTACTGCCTCCAATGCAATTATATTCTTCCCTAAACTTGGAGACTAAAACTGCACACGGTATTCCAGGTATACCTAAATCTCTACAATTCAAACTGAACTGCCCCAATTCTCTACAGTAAAGGCCAAAACAACCTGTGCTTCCCAATTGTTTGCTGTGATGCTGCATGCTAACATTGACAGCCTTACATGAGCACATCTAGGTCTCTCTGAACGTCAACATTTTTAGGCTTCACACCTTTTGCAGATATTCTGCTCTTCTAATCTTCTCACCAATGTGAGTTACCTCTCACTTTCCTCCATTACACTCCCTCTGCCATCATGCTGCCTACTCACTTAACCTGTCCATATCTCCTTGCAGAATCTATGTCCTCCTTACAATTTGCATTTCCTCCTGAATAGGTATTGCCAATACAGCCAAATTCTTCAATTTTACCTCACAGTTAAACAGTGGTGGATCAGAGTTGAGGGCTTTGGTTTATTTTTCCCAAGTGATTAACCCAAGCTGGAGAACAATATGAATTATTTGTTTTTGCTTAATGGTCCCTGTCCATGTCAATCCCAACAAGTTCAGTCTGCCCAAATTCAGAACAAATTCCCTGCTCAGAATGAAAATGAACAATTTTTGGAATTTAAGGTACTCTTTCACATAAAAATTTATACTGAGGAAATTGGGGGATGTTCAAACGTTTTGCAGTAACTTTCTGTTGAAGAAATTCATCTTTCTTGAAGATTATTGCAGGATCTCTCTACGAGAGATCGTTCAACCATTCTCCAAATTTGATGGAAAACTGGCAGACATCCTGTAAACATCATGCCAAGCAATTGGTAGAACACCCAAAGAATTTCCTGGTTTATATATTGACAATTATATAAACCATACCGAATGTTTTAATTCCAAAACTGACAATAGAGAATGGGATGGCAGAGTAAAAAGGCAACTGTAAAATCGCCAGCGTCTCAGAGGACCATAGGGCTGCTCTCTCATTAGGCAGAGAAGACTGCTGGTCATTTAACCTGAGGGTCATCACATTTCAGCAGAAAGGAGAGGTTAGGAAGGCGAATCCTTCATGATAACCTCAGCCTGGGTGGGAATTGAACCCACGGTGTGGATATCACTCTACATCCCAAACTAGCTGTCCAGCCAACCGAGTTAATGATATGGCAGAGTATCGTTGACTATGTGTCCAATTCTGTAGTATTCGAGCTGTTAACTAATCTATTAGGAAGAATTCAGAATTAAACAAAATTCTACGTTTTAGTTACATTTTGAAATGTAAAAACATACAACTTTTATTTGAAAATTTGAAATCATAACATATTTTACATTCATATTCACCTTTTTATAATTAATTGCCTGAATCATCGCTGTTTCAAAGCTGTGTGTGCCCTTCAGCTGTGTCTTCTCCCACAGTGCTTTAAGAATTTGTACTGATTCATCATGGGAGGACAAAGGGTTTGCTGAACAGCTCTGCAACAGACAAGAAACCATAGGCACTGACTGATGATTGAGGCTCACACATTCAAAACTTTAGTTCAGTTTTAGATAGATGTGCTTGATTCTTATCAAAATGATTGTAGTCAGTTTAAGGCAAATAAATGGGAAGGTAATGTAATTTTTTTGGTAAATATTACATGCTTGGAAGAGTTATGCCTATTGCTGGCAAAAGAAAATTCTAATCAAAAAACATTGTTCACTGCCATTAGCCTGGGCAGAGTCTGTCATTAATAATTTCTTATGAAAATTGGTATAGAAATGTTCAAATAAATAATTTTAAAAATTCAAACTACCATTTGAATTACTTTGCTTTTTCTAAATTTACTTTGCAAAGAGCTGAGAGCTAAAGGAGCGAAAGTGAGTAGCAAAATATGGAAACACTGTAGAAAGGAGTACAGTGTACATTTTAGGGCAACAGTTTTCAAAACATTAATGACAATTGTATTATGTTTGTGTCTTATGGAGTGAAGGGTAAAGAAAATAAAAACAAGAAAAGCTTCTTTTCAAAATTTGTCATATTATCACCCTAGTTTTAGACTTGAGTCACTTTGAACTGATTAATTTTAATGAACTGATGCTTAGACAAAAAAAGATTAAGTTTTGCCATGTTTTGATGGGAAACATACCAGCGTAATACTTCAATGTGTAATTATTTTCATTTTAATGATTTACTAGCAGGATCTATTGCTTAACTCATAGTAAATTAGAGCCATAGAATCATGAGATTTACAGCACAGAAAAAGGCCCTTCGGCCTATCGTGTTCGTGCCAGTCAAAAACAACCACATAATTACCCTAATCCCATTTTCCAGCACTTCGTTGATAGGCTTCAACGCCTGGCTTTGCATGTGCACATCAAAATATTTCTTAAATGTCATAAGGGTTTTGCACCTACCACCCTTACAGGCAGTGAGTTCCAAATTCCCAGAACCCTCTGAGTGAAAATGGCTTTCTTCACATTTCCTCGAATTTCTCTATACCGTACCTTAAATCTATGTCCCTTGATCATTGATCCCTTCACTAAGGGGAAAGATTTTTTCCTGTCTACCCTGTTTATGCCCCTCATAATTTTATACAACTCAATCATCTCCCTGTTTGCCCATCAGTGGTGTGTGATGTCCCTCAGTGATTAGTGTTGGGACCACAATTGTTTGCAATTTCCATAGATGTTTAAAGCTGTGGACCAAGTGTTGACTGTCAAAGTTCACAGATGACACTAAAATGAGTGGTAGTACAAAGTGTGCAGAGGACACCGAAAGTCTGCAGAGGGATATTGACAGTTTAACTGAGTGGACAAGGGTCGGGCAGATGGAGTACAATATTGGTAAATGTGGAGTCATCTATTTTGGTAGGAATAAAAACAAAATGGACTATTATTTAAATGCTGAAAACTTGCAGCACGCTGCTGTGCAAAGGGACCTGGGTGACCTTGTGCATGAATCACAAAAAGTTGGTATGCAGGTACAGCAGGTAATTAACAAGGCAAATGGTTTCTTTCATCACAAAAGGGATGGAGTTTAAAAACACAGACCTTATGCTGCAGCTGGATAAGGTGCTGGTGAGGCCAAACCTGGAGTCCTGTGTACAATTTTGTCTCCTTACTTAAGAAAGAATGTACTGACACATGAGGGGTTACAGAGGAGGTTCACCAGGTTAATTCTGGAATTGAGATGATCGGCTTATGTGAAGAGATTGAGTCGACTGAGACTATACTCATTCGAGTTAGAAGAATGAGGGGATCTGATAGAAACATATAAAATAATGAAGGGAATAGATAAGATAGAAGCAGGGACGTTGTTTCCACTGGCGGGTGAAACTAGAATTTGGGAGCATAGCCTCACAATAAGGGGGAGCAAATTTAGGACTGAGTTGAGGAGGAACTTCTTTGTGCAAAGGGTTGTCAATCTGTGGAATTCTCTGAGGCTACCTCAATGAATGTTTTTAAGACAAAGATAGATGGATTTTTGAACAGTCAAGGAATTAAGCATCATAGGGTAGGGGAATGGGTCTGGGTGGGTTACTCTTCAGAGGGTTAGTGTGGACTTGTTGGGCCAAAGGGCCTGTTTCCTCACTGTAGGGATTCTATGATTCTATAAATGGTGGAACAGTTTCATTGCGCCAAATGGCCTACTCCTGCTTCTATTTCTTACATTCTCTCAATCTCCTCTGCTTGAAAGAAATCAATCCCAGTCTGTTCACTGTGTCTTCATAACTGAAACGCTCCAGCCCTTGTAACATCCTGATAAATCTGCTCTGAACCCTCTCTATTACATCCCTCTTATAATGTCGATTCCAGAACTACACATAATACTCTGCTGTGACCTAATCAATGTTTTCTACCGTGCCAGGGTTAACCCCCTGCTCTTAAACTCTATGCCTCCATGAATAAAGGCAAGCTTACCAAATGCCACCTTAACTGTTTTGGCCAACTTTCCTGATACCTTAAATGACTGTTGTACATGCATTCTAAGGTATCGCTGATCCTTGGTACTTCCAAGTGTACTACCATGAATCACGTATTCTCTTGCCTTGTTTGTGCTGACCAAGTGCATTACTTCACATTTTCCAAACTGAATTCTATTTGTCACTGATCAGCCCATCTGACCAGCCCATTTGTATCCTTTTGTAGTCTAAGGCTATCCATTTCATTAGTTACCACTCAGCAAATTTTTGTCATCTGTGAATTTCCTGATCAATCCTCCTAAATTCAAGTCTAAATCATTTATATAAACCACAAACTGCAAGGGTCCCAACAGTTACTCCTGTGGGATCCCAGTTGACACAGAATTCCAGTCAGAAAAACATTTGTCAGCCATTACTCTCTGCTTCCTATCACTCAGTCACTTGTGGATTCAATTTACTAAATTTTCTTGGATCCTATGGCCCCTTACCTCTGCTCTCAGTTTCCCATGTGGGACCGTATCAAAAGTCTCGCTGAAGTCTAACCAGACCACATCAAAAGCAGTGCCCTCATCTACACACCTGGTCACCTCTTCAAAAGATTGAATCAAATTGGTCAGACATGACCTCCCCTTAACAAAACCATGCTTACAGTTCTTGATTAATCCCACCCTCTCCAAATGCACATTAATTCTGGCCCTACGAATTGCTTCCAATTATTCCTAGCACCGTGATTACACTGGCCAGCCTACAAGATTCCTGGTTTATCTCTTTCTCCCTTCTTGAATAATGATACCACATTAACTGTCCTCTTGCTCTCTGACATATCACCTGTGGCTAGAGAGAAACTGAAAATTTTTGAAAGTATCCTTCTTCCCTCGCCTCACTCAACAGCCTGAGATCCATTTCATCTGGCCCTCGACATTGATCTACCACTCAGAACCTCCTTTCTTTTTGTGCTAAGTCTTTAATTATATTACAGATCTTCTCTCTATACCTATATGGTCTCTTTTGCTAGTGAATACCAACTCAAAGTATTTATTTAGAATCCTACCAATCTCCTTTGACTCTATGCACAAATTACCACTGGGGACATTAATGGGCACTACTCTTTCCCACATTATTCTTTTCCCCTAAGTATCAATGAGCACCTATATTTCAGATGGCCTTGTGCTTCAAGTCACAAAGTAGCAATGACCTTAGGTACATGGTGATTTAAGTGTGGAGAGTGACTTTTAAATTCCTGGGTCTGAGGCAGAAGAGAATGGAATCACATGAAGTGAATGCCAAGTTGAATAATACATTGCAGAAGTACAGTGTAATGTATCAGTGTTATTTTCTTGCTAAAATGTGCGCAAGATATTAACATAGAATAGTGTCTAAGTAAATGGAAGTAGAGGTAAAATCAAATTTAATGTGGAAGATCATCTTTTATTCTGGTCGTCAAGCTGCAGTTGAGAGTTTACGATGATGAAATGACAGTCTGTCTCTTCTTTACAACTGTGATAGCCAAGGTTATTTTCTCATGTTATAGATTTCATACATACTCACTCAGTACCAAGGTATTTTCTGTAGTTGGGGCAATTTCTATTAACACACAATTGGCTGACATTCTCTTCCTTAAATAGTGGAGCAGATTTTCAAATACATTATTTAGTGTTGAGGAAAGAGTATGCAATCAGTTTGACTACAATTAATCATGACTATAAATGTAAGGGTGGCATGATGGTCAGAAAATTTGCACACAAATATAATTTTTATTGCATAATTAGCAAATTTCCCATTGTATTGTTCATCATAGGCAAAAAACAATGATTTTTTTTACAAGGACAGAACATTATAACTCGGAGATGCCAACATTGGACTGGGGTAGAAAAAGTTAAATATCACACAATACCAGGTTGTAGTCCAACAGGTTCATTTGGAAGCACTAACTTTCGGAGCGTAGCTCCTTCATCAGGTGGCTGCTTCTGGAGAGTTCCTTCCAGGATAGTATGTAAAAAAAATGCTGGCACAGGCAAACTTCATCATTTGCTAATTATCATACAGAATAACATTGAAAGCAGAGAACTAGTGAGGGAGATAAACTGAATTATCCTGTGACACAAAACAGGCTACTTCAGTAAGAACACAAACAAAAGCTACTTGCCTTGTTGCAATTAATCACAAGACTGGTAAAGTTAATTACAGATGAGTTGGAATACTAAGATTACATGGAATTTATGTCATTAACTATGACAATGTACAGGATAAAGAAATGCCATGGATATAGGAACTGGTTCTGGTAATAATAACTAAGAGAAGCAGGAGTTCACATGGAAACAGATCATGATAGGAGTGGCATTTTCAAAAAAATATCACATGACGATAAAGGACCTGCAAGTTAAAACTAGTTAATTATCAATTACAATAAAAATGAGATCTGATTAAAAGTTAAGAATATGATCGGCATGATAAACGAGCCTGAACATGTAGCTCCAGGCTAGGATAACTGGTTCAATCAGGTTTAGACAAATGAGGAAATACAACATTTATGAGTAGCTGATATAATGTAAGAGCTGAAGTCCAGAAACAAGGTCAGAGTGGTTGCCTTTGACATCAAGGCAGCATTTTACCAAGCATGGCGTCAATGTGTCTGAACAAAACTGAAGTCAGTGAGAATCTGCTTGCTGGAATATCCAAAGGAAGAAGGTTATGACTATTGGAGGTCAATCATCTGCGACTGAGGATATCACTGCATGTATTCTTCAGCACAGTGTCCTACTGCCCAACCATCTTTGGTTGCTGCATCAATGACCCGTCCTTCAATATAAGATCAAATGTCTAGTTGTTCGCTGATAACTGCATTATGTTCAGCACCATTCATGACTCTTTAGACATTGAAGATGTCCTGCCAATATGTAGCAAGACCAGAATATAGGTCTAAGCATAGACTGATAAGTGGGAAGTAACACTAATGCCATCATTTCAAATCATAGAAAATTTATTAAACATCCCTTCACATTCAATAGCATTATTATTGTTGAATCCTGCATTATCAATATTGTAGAGGTTACCATTGATGAACCAGTGAAGTGGACCAGCTGTCAAATGACTGTATCTATGAGAGCCAGTCCAAGGGTAGAATGTGGCGAGTAACTCACCTCCTGTCTACCCAGTGCCTGTCCATCTCTGCAAGGTCGAGGTCAGAGGTGTCATGAAAAACCATCCACTTGTTTGGATGAGTGCAGCCAAAACAATAATCAAGAAATTCCACATATCCAGGGTGAAATGATACACTTGATTAGCACCTCATCCACTACTGACACAGTGGCAGTAATGTGCAGAAGATGCACTGCAGCAACTCACCAAGGCACCAACAGCACCTTCCAACCCTACAACCTTTACCACCTGAAAGGGGAAAGGGTAATAGGTGGATAGGAACCTCGCCACCTGCAAGTTTTCCTCCAAGTTACATACTACCCTGACTTGGAATTTTATTCCTTTTCCTTCACTGTTGCTGGATCATAATCCTGGCACTCCCTCCCTCAGAACAGCTTAGATGTTCCTCCACCACAAGGAATACAGCTGTTCAGAAAGATTGCTCACCAGCACCAGCATGGTGGCTCAGTGGTTAGCACTGTTGCCTCACAACACCAGGGTCCCACCTTTGATATCAGCCTCGGGTGACTGTGTGGAATATGCACATCCTCCCTGTGTCTGCATGGGTTTCCTCCCACAGTTCAAAGACGTGCAGGTCAGGTGAATTGGACATGCTGAATTGTCTGTAATGTTAGGCGCATTAGTCAGAGGGAAATGGATCTGGGTGGGTAACTATTCACAGGGTTGGTGTGGACTTGTTGGGCTGAAGGGCCTGTTTTCACACTGTTGGGAATCTAATCTAATCTTTGCTTGGGAAATTAGGAAAATTTTAGCCAGTGACACCCATATACCATGAACAAATTGAAAAGGGAATGGCAGTTAAAATTAATGAAAAAAAGTTTTCATTACAGGTGATGTTGGAATTGAGGCTTTTAGAATGCATATAGTTCCTTTAATTGCAAAGAGCTAAGAACTAATTGTTCAGTAAATATCTCAGGAACCAATGACATTCGCAGCTGTACCACAGTCATATGCTGAGTAAGAATGTATTAAACTACCATTCACACACTGCAACAAGAAATACACTTTAGACTCAAAATGTTGGCAAGGCATCAAGTATGAATATATCTAATTTATGGGAAGCTGAAAATCCTGCTGAGCATATGCTGTCAGGAACAACATCAGGTGGTGAGGTATATCCCTGGAAGTGGAGAATTGTTTTATAATCCACTCTGGGTGAACTTCATACAGTCTGGGAATTATATGCAGTGTGAGGAATTTGGGGAAAACAGAAGATGAGAAAATTATATTGGATCAGCTGGAATTCACAGCATAGAAAGAGCAGAGTTGTGTTCATCTTCCACTGGAGCCTCCTCTCAAACTCTGAATTTTTGAAATTCCTTTCTCCATCTTGTACTGATCTACCATTCCTTTAAAGGCATCTGATTTACCCCACCTACAACTCCACATTCCAGTCTCCGTCCAGAGTACTCTGTTCTTCTGAATACATTACTCAGTTCATAATTGACTGCATTATTTAGAGACCCCGTTTTTTGACTCTGTTGGGAAACGCCCTCTCTGTATTAACTGTCTTTATCCTTTTCATAATTTTAAAGCTCTCAGCCAATTTTAGAGAAGAGTCCCAGTTTGTGCAGCTTGGTTCCACTACTTTAGTTTTGATATCATCTTTGTAGATCCTTTCTACGTTTTCTTCAGTGACTCTATTTTAATATGCAAATTTATTCTATCACACTTCTGGTTGGGGCCTGGTGAATGGTGGATTTGCAAATTTTGAAATAGTAATTTGATGCTGTATCATTCCTATCCACATCTGTAGATTATGCAATCCGATGACTGTATAATATTGCCTTCCACTGTTTACTTATTAATCAAACTTGAAAGGGTTCAGAAATAATTTACAAGGATGTTGCCCGGGTTGGAAGATTTGAGCTTTAGGGAGAGGCTGAATAGGCTGGGGCTCCATCCCTGGAGCGATGGAGGCTGAGGGATGACATTATAAAGGTTTCATAAAATCATGAGGGGCATGGATAGGTTAAATAGACAGGGTCTTTTTCCTGGCATGGGGGAGTCCAGAATTAGTGGGCATAGGTTTAGGGAGAGAGGGGTAAGATTTAAAAGGGAAATAAGGGGCAACTTTTTCATGCAGAGGGTGGTGCGTGTATGGAATGAGCTGCCAGAAGAAATGGTGGTACAATTTCAACATTTAAAAGGCATTTAGATAGGTATATGAATAGGAAGGGTTTAGAGGGATATGCCTACTGCTCACAAATGGGACGAGATTACTTTAGCAAATCTGGTTGGCATGGACAAGTTGGATTGAAGGGTCTGTTTCCATGCTGTACACCTCTATGACTATATAGTTCTAACTGTGTTCCCTCTGTTCCTTCACATGCCAAGAATCCTGCCTTTAACTCTGTAATCTGCATTCAAATTTGACCTTCCAAAATGAATGACTTCACACTTTTCCAGGTTGAACTCCATCTGCCACTTCTCAGTCCAGTTCTGCATCCTGGCAGTCCCATTGCAAGCTACAACAGCCCTCCGCACTATCCACTACTCCACCAACCTTCGTGTCATCAACAAACTTACTAACTGAAGATGGATGAGGGAGATCCAGTAGATGTAATGCACCTGAACTTTCAGAAAGCTTTTGATAAAGACCCATATGGGAGGTTAATGAGCAAAATTAGGGCGCATGGTACTGGGGGCAAACTACTAACTTGGATTGAAAGTTGGTTGGCTTATAGGAAACAAAGAGTAGTGATAAACGGCTCCATTTTGGAATGGCAGGCAGTGACCAGTAGGGTACCACAGGGATCAGTGCTGGGACCGCAGCTTTTTAAAATATATGTTAATGATATAGAAGAATGTATTAGTAATAACATTAGCAAATGTGCTGATGATACTAAGCTGGGTGGCAGGGTGAAATGTGAGGAAGATGTTAGAAGATTACAGGGTGGCCTGGACAGGTTAGGTGAGTGGTCAGATGCACGGCAGATGCAGATTAATGTGGATAAATGTATGGTTATCCACTTTGGTGGCAAGAACAGGAAGGCAGATTACTACCTAAATGGAATCGATTTCGGTAAAGGGGCAGTACAGAGAGATCTGGGTGTTCTTGTACACCAGTCAATGAAGGTAAGCATGCAGATACAGCAGGTAGTGAAGAGGGCTAATAGCATGCTGGCCTTCATAACAAGAGGGATTGAGTATAGAAGCGAAGAGTTTCTTCTGCAGCTGTACAGGGCCCTGGTGTGACCACATGGAGTACTGTGTGCAGTTCTAGTCTCCAAATTTGAGGAAAGACATTCTGGCTATTGAGGGAGTGCAGTGTAGGTTCACGTGGTCAATTCCTGGAATGGCGGGACTACCTTTTGCTGAAAGACTGGAGCGACTGGGCTTGTACACCCTTGAGTTTTGAAGACTGAGAGGGATCTGATTGAGACATATAAGATTATTAAAGGATTGGACACTCTGGAGGCAGGAAACATGTTTCTGTTGATGAGTGAGTGCTGAACCAGAGGACACAGTTTAAAAATACGGGATAGATCATTTAGGACAGAGATGAGCAGAAACTTCTTCACACAGAGAGAGGTAGCTGTGTGGAATGCTCTGCCCCAGAGGGCAGTGGAGGCCCAGTCTCTGGATTCATTTAAGAAGGAGTTGGATAGAGCTCTCAAGGGTGGTGGAATCAAGGGTTATGGAGATAAGGCAGGAACAGGATACTGATTAAGGATGATCAGCCATGATCATATTGAATGGTGGTGCAGGCTCAAAAGGCAGAATGGCCGACTCCTGCACCTATTGTCTATAAATTACCGTTCCACTTCCTCATCCAAGTCATTAATAAAAATCACAAAGACCAGAGGTCCCAGAACCGATCCCTGCTGAACACCACTGGTCACCGAGCTCCAGGCTGAATGCTTTCCATCTGCTACCATCCTCTGTCTTCAAGAGCCAGCCAATTCTGTATCCCGACAGCCAATTTTCCCTGTATTCCATGCCTCCATAGTTTCTGAATGAGCCTACTATGGGGAAACCTATCAAACACCCTGCTAAAATCCATATACACCACATCCACTACTCTACCTTCATCAATATGTTTTGTCACATCCTCAAAGAATTTAATAAGACTTGTGGGGCATGATCTGCCCCTCACAAAACCATGCTGATTGTCTCTAATGAAACAAGCTTTTTCAAATAATGATAAATCCTGTCTCTCAGAATCCTTTCCATTAATTTGCCCACCACTGACATAAGACTGACTGGTCTGTAATTCCCTGGGTTTCCCTATTCCCTTTCTTGAGAAAGGGAATAACATTTGCCACTCTCCAATCATCTGGTACTACTACAATGGACAGTGAGGATGCAAGATCATTGCCAAAGGGACAGCAATCTCTTTCCTCGCTTTCCATAGTAACCCTGGGTACTTCCTGTCTGGCCCAGGGGACTTATCTATCCTCATGTTTTTCAAAATATCCTCCTTCTTAATATCAACCTGTTTGAGCATATCAACTTGTTTCATGCTGTTCTCACAAACAACAATGTCCCTCTCACTAGTGAATACTGAAGCAATGTATTCATTAAGGATCACCCCTACTTCCTCTGACTCCAGGCACAAGTTTCCTCCACTATCCCTGATCAGTGCTACCCTCACTTTGGCCATTCTCTTGTTTCTCACGTCAGTGTAGAATGCCTTGGAGTTTTCCTTATTCCCATCTGCCACAGCTTTCTCATGCCCCCTTCTAGCTCTCCTAAGTTCATTCGTCAGTTCCTTCCTGGCTACTTTGTAACCCTCTAGAGCCCTGTATGATCCTTGCTTCCTCAAACTTAAGTAGGCTTCTTTTTATGTCTTGACAAAATATTCCACATCTCTTGTTTTTCAAGGTTCCTTCACCCTACCATCCCTTCCTTGCCTCAGTGGGACAAGCCTATCCAGCACTCTCAGAAAGTGCTCCCTAAACAACCTCCACATTTCTGTCATGCGTTTACCTGAGAATGTCTGTTCTCAATTTTTGCTCCACAGTTCCTGTAATTCCGCTTGCCCCAATTAAATATTTTCCCATACCATCTGCTCCTAACCCTATCTATGACTATAGTAATGACCAAAGCGTTGTGATCACTATCACCAAAATGCTCTCTCACCGAGAGATCTGACACTTGATCTCATTCATTGCCAAGCACCAAATCCAATATAGCTCCCCTCTAGTCGGCCTTTCTACATATTGAGTCAGGAATTCTTCCTGAACACATGACAAAATCTGCTCTATCCAAACTATTTGCAATAATGACAACCCATGACAACAACCCTGGTACTTCTGCACCTTTCCAAAATCTGTCTCCCAATCTGCTCTTCAGTGTCTTTATTGCTATTGGTGGGGGGGGGGAGGGAGGGTCTGTAGAATACCCACAATAAAGTGACTGCTCCTTTCCTCTTTCTGACTTCTACCCATAATGACTCAGTAAGCAAACCCTCCTCACTGACCTCCCTTTCTGCAGCTGTGATACTATCCCTGATTAGCAATGCTACTCCCCCACCTCTTTTACCTCCCTCCCTATTCCTTTTGAAACATCTAATCTCTAGGACATTCAACAGCCATTCCTGTCCCTGTGACATCCAAGTCTCTATAATGGCCACAACAGCATAGCTCCAAGTACTGATTCATGCTCTAATTTCATCACCCTTATTCCTGATATTTCTTGCATTAAAATAGACATACTTCAACCCATCACACTGACTGCAACTTTACTCACTCAACTGTCTACCCTTCCTCGTAGACTCTCTGTACGCTGTATCTGCCTGTTAGCCCATCCTCTGATCAGTAGCTCTGGTTCCCATCCCCATGCCACACTAGTTTAAGCCCTCCCAAAGAGCTGTAGTAAACCTCCTATCCAGGATATTGATGCCACTCCAGTTCAGATGCAACCTGACCTCCTTGTACAGGTCCCACCTTCCTCAGAAGGTGTTCCAATGATCTACATACCTTAAGCCCTCCCTCCTACACCAGCTCTGAAGCCATGAGTTCAGTGCACTCAATATCTGTTCCTAGCCTCACTATTTTGTGACACTGGTAGCAATCCTGAGATTACTACTCCACACATCCTGCCTTTTAGCTTCCAACCTCGTGAGCTTAAGAGGTATAGTTACTATGTTTGCAGATGACACCAAAATTGAAGGTGTAGTGGTCAGCGAAGGTTACCTTGGATGACAATGGGATCTTGATCAGATGAGCCAATGGGCTGAGAAGTGGCAGATGGAGTTTAATTCAGATAAATGCGAGGTGTTGCATTTTGGGAAAGCAAATCTAAGCAGGACTTATGCACTTTAATGATAAGGTCCTAGGGAGTGTTGCTGACAAAGAGACCTTGGAGTACAGGTTCATAGCTCCTTGAAAGTAGAGTCACAGGTAAATAGGGTAGTGAAGGTGGTGTGTGGTATGCTTTTCTTTATTGGTCAGAGTATTGAGTACAGGAGTTGGAAGGTCATGTTGCAGTTGTACAGGACATTGTTTAGGCCACTTTTGGAATACAGAGAAACCTCGATTATCCGAATAATGGATTATCCAAAGATGATCTCAAGATCCAATAGAAACATTACATCAAAGAGGTGTTTCCAATACTGATCATGTCTTTTGCTTACAATGATTAAAAATGAACTTGGCTTACTGAAATGCTGCCAAGAACAGTCTGAGCATCATTGGGAGACCAGCCATTGTATCCAAATGACTGACTGCCCACCCTCTCCCACATTTTGCCTGGAGTTCTACACAGGGGTGTAGCCTAATCCCCCCCTTCCCCAGAGACTCATCCCCCAAAAGGCAGCAGTAGTCTTTACTGTTGGTGTCCAGTCTGGCTGTCCCAGGATGGGGTTGGGGCGCTAGTGGAGGTGGGGACGTGGTGGGAGTGGGGGCAGGGGTGGGGACGGGGGATAGATTGTTGGTGGGGAGGTGGTGTTGGACAGGATTGGGGGGTGGGTTGGCATGGGAGAGGACGTGGGCGTGATTGGATGGGTTTAGGGGCAGACGGGGGGACTGGGTTAGGGGTGGGTGGGGGTGGGGTGAGGTCAGGAGGGCGGGGCTGGGGGGATTGAGGGCAGGCGGTGTTGGAGGGATTGAGAACAGACATGGGGGGTGGTGTTGGATGCAGACTGACGGGATTTGGAGTGGAAGGGGGTGCAGTGTTGGACAGGGTTGGGAGTGGAGGGGGCGGTGTTGAACAGGGTTGGGAGTGGACGGGGGTGCGGTGTTGGAAAGGTTTGGGAGTGGACGGGGGTGGTGTTGGACAGGTTGGGGGTGGACGGGGGGGGGTGGTGTTGGACAGGGTTGGGGGTGGTCGGGGAGGTGGTGCTGGACAGGTTGGGGGTGGACGGGGGGTGGTGTTGGACAGGGTTGGGAGTAGACAGGGGGTGGTGTTGAACAGGGTTGGGAGTGGACAGGAGGGCAGTGTTGAACATGGTTGAGAGTGGACGGGGGGGGTGGTGTTGGACAGGGTTGGGAGTGAACGGGGAGGCGGTGTTGAACAGGGTTGGGAGTGGACGGGGGGGCTGTTGGACAGGGTTGGGAGTGGACGGGGAGGCGGTGTTGGACAGGTTGGGAGTGGACGGGGGGTGGTGTTGGACAGGGTTGGGAGTGGACGGGGGGGCAGTGTTGGACAGAGTTGGGAGTGGTCAGGAGGGCGATGTTAAACATGTTTGGGAGTGGATGGGGGGTGGTGTTGAAAATGGTTGAGAGTGGACGGGGGGGTGGTGTTGGACAGGGTTGGGAGTGGAAGGGGGGCGGTGTTGGACAGGTTGGGAGTGGACGGGGGGTGGTGTTGGACAGGGTTGGGAGTGGACGGGGAGGCGGTGTTGGACAGAGTTGGGAGTGGACGGGGGGGGCGGTGTTGGACAGAGTTGGGAGTGGTCAGGAGGGCGATGTTAAACATGTTTGGGAGTGGATGGGAGGTGGTGTTGAAAATGGTTGAGAGTGGACGGGGGGGTGGTGTTGGACAGGGTTGGGAGTAGACGGGGGGTGGTGTTGAACATGGTTGAGAGTGGACAGGGGCTGGTGTTGGACAGGGTTGGGAGTGGAAGGGGGGGCGGTGCTGAACAGGGTTGGGAGGGGACAGGGTGGTGGTGTTGGACAGGGTTGGGAGTGGACGGGGAGCAGTGTGGGAAAGGTTTGGAAGTGGACGGGGGTGGTGTTGGACAGGGTTGGGAGTGGACGGGGGCAGTGTTGGACAGGTTAGGAGTGGACGGGGGGGTGGTGTTGGACAGAGTTGGGGTGGACGGGGGGGTGGTGTTGGACAGG
This sequence comes from Hemiscyllium ocellatum, assembly GCF_020745735.1. Lineage (NCBI taxonomy): Eukaryota > Metazoa > Chordata > Chondrichthyes > Orectolobiformes > Hemiscylliidae > Hemiscyllium > Hemiscyllium ocellatum. The sequence continues at coordinate 50,402,097 of NC_083413.1, forward strand.
GTTGGGAGTGGACGGCGGGGTGGTGTTGAACAGGGTTGGGAGTGGACGGGGGGGTGGTGTTGCACAGGGTTGGGAGTGGATGGAGGTACGGTGTTGGAAAGGTTTGGAAGTGGACGGGGGGGTGGTGTTGGACAGGGTTGGGAGTGGACGGGGGTCGGTGTTGAAAATGGTTGAGAGTGGACGGGGGCTGGTGTTAGACAGGGTTGGGAGTGGAAGGGGGGGCGGTGTTGAACAGGGTTGGGAGTGGACCCGGAGGTGGTGCTGAACAGGGTTGGGAGGGGACAGGGAGGCGGTGTTGGACAGGGTTGGGAGTAGACGGTGGTGGGAGTGTTGAACAGGGTTGGGAGTGGACGGGGGGAGGTGTTGAAAATGGTTGGGAGTGGACGGGGGGCAGTGTTGGACAGGTTGGGAGTGGACAGGGGGGTGGTGTTGGACACGGTTGGGAGTGGACGGAGGTACGGTGTTGGAAAGGTTTGGAAGTGGACGGGGGGTGGTGTTGGACAGGTTGGGGATGGACGGGGGGGTGGTGTTGGACAGAGTTGGGGGTGGTAAGGAGGGCAGTGTTGAACATGGTTGAGAGTGGACGGGGGGCAATGTTGGACCAGGTTGGGAGTGAACGGGGAGGCGGTGTTGAACAGGGTTGGGAGTGGACGGGGAGGCGGTGTTGGACAGGGTTGGGAGTGGACGGGGAGGCGGTGTTGAACAGGGTTGGGAGTGGACGGAGGTACGGTGATGGAAAGGTTTGGAAGTGGACGGAGGGTGGTGTTGGACAAGGTTGGGAGTGGACGGGGGGGTGGTGTTGGACAGAGTTGGGAGTGGATGGGGGGTGGTGTTGGACCGGGTTGGGAGTGGATGGGGTGGTGGCTGAACAGGGTTGGGAGTGGATGGGGTGGTGGCTGAACAGGGTTGGTAGTGGACGGGGGTCGGTGTTGAAAATGGTTGAGAGTGGACGGGGGCTGGTGTTGGACAGGGTTGGGAGTGGACGGGGGTGGTGTTGGACAGGGTTGGGAATGGACGGGGGGGAGGTGTTGAAAATGGTTGGGAGTGGACGGGGGGGTGGTGTTGGACAGGGTTGGGAGTGGACGGAGGTACGGTGTTGGAAAGGTTTGGAAGTGGACGGGGGGTGGTGTTGGACAGGGTTGGGAGTGGACGGGGGGCAGTGTTGGACAGGTTGGGAGTGGACGGCTGGGTGGTGTTGGACAGGGTTGGGAGTGGACGGGGGGGTGGTGTTGGACAGGGTTGGGAGTGGACGGAGGTACAGTGTTGGAAAGGTTTGGAAGTGGACGGGGGGTGGTGTTGGACAGGTTGGGAGTGGACGGGGGGGTGGTGTTTGACAGGTTGGGGGTGGACGGGGGGGTGGTGTTGGACAGGGTTGGGGGTGGACGGGGGGATGGTGTTGGACAGGGTTGGGAGTGGACGGGGGGTGGTGTTGGACAGGGTTGGGAGTGGAAGGGGGGGCGGTGTTGAACATGGTTGGGAGTGGACCCGGAGGTGGTGCTGAACAGGGTTGGGAGGGGACAGGGTGGTGGTGTTGGACAGGGTTGGGAGTGGACAGGGTTTGGTTTTGGACCCGGTTGGGAGTGGACAGGAGGGTGGTGTTGAACAGGGTTGGGAGTGGATCCGGAGGCGGTGTTGAACTGGGTTGGGAGTGGACGGGTTGGGGGGTTTTGAACAGTGTTGGGAGTGGACGGGGGGCATGTTAAACAGGGGTGGGAGTGGACGGCGAGGCAGTGTTGGACAGGGTTGGGAGTGGACAGGGGTGTGGTATTGAACTGGGTTGGGAGTGGACCCGGAGGTGGAGTTGGACAGGGTTGGGAGTGGACAGGGGGGCTGGTGTTGGACACAGTTCGGAGTGGACGGGGAGCGGTGTTGGACAGGGTTGGGAATGGACGGGAGTTCGGTATTGTACAGGGTTGGGAGTGGATGGGGAGTTGGTGTTGGACAGGGTTGGGAGTGGACAGTGGGAATGTTGAACAGGATTGGGAGTGGACGGGGGCGGTGTTGAACAGGGTTGGGAGTGGATGGGGGGCAGTGTTGGACAGGGTTGGGAGTGGACGGGTGGTGGTGTTGAACAGGGTTGGGAGTGGACTGGTTGGGGTTGTTGAACAGGGTTGTGAGCGGACAGGGGTGCAGTGTTGAACAGGGTTGGGAGTGGATGGGGAGGCAGTGTTGGATGGGGTTGGGAGTGGACAGGTGGGCGATGTTGGACAGGGAGTGGATGGGGGGCAGTGCTGGACAGTGTAGGGAGTGGACGGGGGGGTGATGTTGGACAGGGTTGGGAGTGGACAGGGGATGATGTTCGACAGGGTTGGGAGGGGACGGGGAGGTGGTGTTGGACAGGATTGGGAGTGGACAGGGATTGGTGTTGGACAGGGTTGGGAATGGACGGGGATTGGTGTTGGACAGGGTTGGGAGTGGATGGGGAGTTGGTGTTGGACAGGGTTGGGAGTGGACAGTGGGAATGTTGAACAGGATTGGGAGTGGACGGGGCGGTGTTGAACAGGGTTGGGAGTGGATGGGGGGCAGTGTTGGACAGGTTGGGGGTGGACGGGGGGGTGGTGTTGGACAGGGTTGGGGGTGGACGGGGGGATGGTGTTGGACAGGGTTGGGAGTGGACGGGGGGTGGTGTTGGACAGGGTTGGGAGTGGAAGGGGGGGCGGTGTTGAACATGGTTGGGAGTGGACCCGGAGGTGGTGCTGAACAGGGTTGGGAGGGGACAGGGTGGTGGTGTTGGACAGGGTTGGGAGTGGACAGGGTTTGGTTGTGGACCCGGTTGGGAGTGGACAGGGTTTGGTTTTGGACCCGGTTGGGAGTGGACAGGAAGGTGGTGTTGAACAGGGTTGGGAGTGGATCCGGAGGCGGTGTTGAACTGGGTTGGGAGTGGACGGGTTGGGGGGTTTTGAACAGTGTTGGGAGTGGACGGGGGGGCATGTTAAACAGGGGTGGGAGTGGACGGCGAGGCAGTGTTGGACAGGGTTGGGAGTGGACAGGGGTGTGGTATTGAACTGGGTTGGGAGTGGACCCGGAGGTGGAGTTGGACAGGGTTGGGAGTGGACAGGGGGGCTGGTGTTGGACACAGTTCGGAGTGGACGGGGAGCGGTGTTGGACAGGGTTGGGAATGGACGGGAGTTCGGTATTGTACAGGGTTGGGAGTGGATGGGGAGTTGGTGTTGGACAGGGTTGAGAGTGGACAGTGGGAATGTTGAACAGGATTGGGAGTGGACGGGGGCGGTGTTGAACAGGGTTGGGAGTGGATGGGGGGCAGTGTTGGACAGGGTTGGGAGTGGACGGGTGGTGGTGTTGAACAGGGTTGGGAGTGGACTGGTTGGGGTTGTTGAACAGGGTTGTGAGCGGACAGGGGTGCAGTGTTGAACAGGGTTGGGAGTGGATGGGGAGGCAGTGTTGGATGGGGTTGGGAGTGGACAGGTGGGCGATGTTGGACAGGGAGTGGATGGGGGGCAGTGCTGGACAGTGTAGGGAGTGGACGGGGGGGTGATGTTGGACAGGGTTGGGAGTGGACGGGGAGGTGGTGTTGGACAGGATTGGGAGTGGACAGGGATTGGTGTTGGACAGGGTTGGGAATGGACGGGGATTGGTGTTGGACAGGGTTGGGAATGGACGGGGATTGGTGTTGGACAGGGTTGGGAGTGGACGGGGAGGTGGTGTTGGACAGGATTGGGAGTGGACAGGGATTGGTGTTGGACAGGATTGGGAGTGGACAGGGATTGGTGTTGGACAGGGTTGGGAATGGACGGGGATTGGTGTTGGACAGGGTTGGGAGTGGACGGGGGTGGCGGTTTTGAACAGTGTTGGGAGTGGACTTGGGGCAGTGTTGAACCAGTTTGTGAGTGGACGGGGGTTGGTGTTGGACCGGATTGGGAGTGGACGGGTTGGGGGGTGTTGAACAGGTTTGAGAGTGGATGGGGGGCGGTGTTGGACAGGGTTAGGAGTGGACTGGGGGTCGTGTTGAACAGGGTTGGGAGTGGATGGGGGGCGGTGTTAGACACAGTTGGGAGTGGACGGGGGGGGTGTTGAACAGGGTTGAGAGTGGATGGGAGGGCGGTGTTGGACAGGGTTGGGAGTGGACGAGGGTGGCGGTGTTGAACAGGGTTGAGAGTGGATGGGGGGGCGTTGTTGGACAGGGTTGGGAGTGGACGGGGGGGCAGTGTTGAACAGGGTTGGGAGTCGATGGGGGGGTGGTGTTGGACAGGGTTGGGAGTGGACGGGGAGGCAGTTGTGGATGAGGTTGGGAGTGGACGGGGGGTGGTGTTGGATAGGATTGGGAGTGGACGGGGGGGTAGTGTTGGATGGGGTTGTGGTCTGGGCCTGAAAGTGGGAACGGGGTTGGACGTGGTTGGGGGGGTTGGCACAGACAGGGGACCGGTCGCAGATGGGGGGGGGCTGGCGGTGTTGGATGGGATTGGGGGATGGGTGGAGGAAGGATGGGGTGTTGGAACGTGCGGGCGGGGCTGGAGGGCAGGCGGACAGGGGTGGGGCAGCAGCTCATGCACGGTGTGCTGCTACTTCATCTCCTGAACGGGGACTGGACTTAACAGAAAACCCCGAGCCCCAGAGGTAAGGCAATTAACCAAATAATCAGTTATCCGAATGAAATAGTGCCCACCCATCTCATTTGGATAATTGAGGTTTCTCTCTCCTGCCTGTAATTCTGGTCTCCTTCCAATTGGACAGATGTTGTGAAACTTGAATGGGTTCAGAAAAGATTTACAAGCATGTTGCCAGGTTTGGAGGATTTGAGCTTTAGGGAGAGGATGAATAGGCTGGGGCTGTTTTCCCTGGAGCATCAGAGGCTGAGGGGTGACTTTATAGAGGTTTATAAAAATCATGAGGGTCATGGAAAGGATAAATAGACAAAGTCTTTTCCGTGGGGTGTGGGAGTACAGGACTAGAGGCCATCGTTTTAGGGTGAGAGGGAAACGATATAAAAGAGACCTAAGGGGCAACATTTTCACGCAGAGAGTGGTGTATGTATGAAATGGCTGCCAGAGGAGTTGGTGGAGGCTGGTACAATTGCAACATTTAAAAGACGCCTGGATGGGTATATGAATGGGAAGGGTTTGGAGGGATATGGGCTGGGTGCTGGCAAGTGGGACTAGATTGGGTTGGGATATCAGGTCGGCGTGGACAAGTTGGATTGGAGGGTCTGTTTCTGTGCTGTACATGTCTATGACTCCCTGATTCTAACATCCTAGATTCACTTTTCAGGTCCTCATCCCTTTTCCTAGCTATGTCATTGGTATCAATATGTACCACAACTTCTGGCTGCTCACCCTTCCCCTTAAGAATCCTGTAGACTTGATACGAGACATACCTACCCTCGCACCCAGGAGACACCATCCCACCAGAAGTCTCATTTGTGACTACAGAATCTCCTGTCTATTCCTCTAACCATTGAATCCCGTATCATTATTGCTTCTCTATTCTCCCCGCTCCCCCTCCCCAACTTCCATTTTGAGCTACAGGGCCAGGTTCAGTGCCAGAGACCTGACTGCTGTGGCTTTCCCCCGGTAGGTCACATATCCCCCTCCCCTTCCCCCCACACACCACCCCAACACCACCACCCAACAGTATCCAAAGCAGTATACTTATTATTGAGGAAATGGCCGCAGTGGGTCCCTGCACTCTCTATCACCTTTCCCTCTCCTGACAGTCACCCAGTTCCCTTTATCCTCCCTATAACTCCACTCTAGCACCCCCTCAGCCTCACAAGTGATTCAGTTCCAGCTCGAATTCCCTGAGGCGGTCTGTGAGGAGCAGGAGTTGGGTGCACTTCTTGAAGGTGAAGTCATCAGGGACACTAGTGGTGACCCTTACCTCCCACATACTGCAAGAGGAGCATGCAGCTGCTGTAACTTCCATTCCCTCTGCTCTAAATTGCCAAAAAAGATAAAAAAGAAAACCTTACCAATCCTCCACACCGTCTTTTTTATTTGGCTACAGGAGAAGGACAGGTGGGAGATACTGCATGTATAGTGTTTTGGGTTTAGCCACTACCAGAATATATTAATTTACTTACCCAGCAGTTAATGTTAATATGATGTTTAGTCAGTGATAGGTCACAAGACTGCAGATTATCAATAACAACAGAACAGAAATGTACCACACATAAGAAAAACAACAAACAAAATTATCTAATTACAAAAAAAGCAAGATTTTTAAAACACACAGGAAAACAATGTTTCAACCTGTTTCCCAGCATTATTCTTTAGCCATTCAATCCGAGAGAAATCACATTCCTATTTCAACTTTAACCTGACAGTTTCATAGCTGAGGACTGTGGAAACATTTTGATGATTCCTTTCCCATGGACTTTTCACAAATCTGAGAGTCTGAAAACTTTCTCAACTTTAATAACCTGGAGATTTCCCAACTCCCCTACCTTGGAAGTTTCACAAAGTAAACCTTTCTGCTAGGTGATTGTTCATTGAAACCTTCCAGTAGAGAAACTCAACTTGCTTCTAAACTGAACCTAAAGTATTCTGAAATAAATTTAAAAAGCAAAAACTTGCTCAATCCCAGGTTTTTTAACAAAGCGAATCTATGTTACTGTACCTGTTATAAATGTAAAAGTTTACATCTTTCCATTAAGACCACAGTTACTTGCTTTCTGACAAATTACAAATCTCGTCATGGTTTGAAAGAACTCTCTGATCTTGATTGTTTTTATAAAAAAAGAAAGCCCTTCATATTAGCAATCTGCACCCATCTGTCTGTATTTTGAAATTAAATTGCAAAAATTAATATACAAATTATGCACACTTTATTACACTTGAAAATGGCTCTCACCTGTTGGAACAGGAACATAATGTAGATCCAGAGTTGGGGCTGTTCACTGTTGAGGGTGAAACTGGATTTGCTGTACAGGCAATAAAAACCTTTTTGCGGGCAACTGAACAGCAATTTAGCTACACATCTCCGAATGGAATCTGGGTAGAAATCATAACAAGTTGAACATGTTGGTGAGCAGAAAATTGTCACAAAACAAGAAAGTTTCAGGTAATTATGGTAACTTAGAATGCAACTGAAATTGTAGTATTAACTTGAATTACACTGAAGGTATGTAGCTTTTTAAATGATGACTTTCTTTCTTGTACCAATTCCAGAGATAAAAATCACACAACAGCTGGTTGTAGTACAACAGGTTTATTTGGAAGTACAAGCTTTCAGAGCGTTGCTTCTTTGCCAGGTAGCTAGTGGGGCAAGATCATAGGACACAGAATTTATGGTAAATGATCAAAGGGTCATACAACTGCGATGTATTGTACAAATCTAGATTGCTGTTTAGTCTTTAATCACTTGGATCAGGTTGCAGGTTTTGTTTCATTAAAATATAAATCCCAGAACTTCTTTCAGGTCACATTCCCAAGATAACTTATGGTTTTATAAAAATAGGTGACATCTCAGCTCAAACTTTGCATTAAAGCTGTGAGGTTAGAGTCTGTCTGTATTCCAACCTGAAGTCTGACTTGTTTTATTTCCAAAGTAGAAATTTATAAAATGTCACATTGACTGACTGCCTACAGCCATCAAGGACATTCGGCCTCGCAACTTTGGATGACTTGCCCTCCAAGGTGGACTTCAAGATAGGCAACAACGCAGAGTCACCAAGCAGAGGCTGATAGCCAAGTTCGGTACCATGAAGGTAGCCTCAACTAGGACCTTGGGTTCATGTCACTCTACAGATGACTCCACTACACTATACGCACACATACACACATTGTCTTACACATGATCACACTCTGACACTCACGCAGACCCTCTCTCAGACACACATGCCCTCACACTTGCGCACACATATTCTCTCTCTCTTACATGCACACATGTCCACAGGGTGAATTTACATTTGAAGATTTGTACTTGCATTCTATTTTGTTCAAAAGCACACAATCTGTAGGCAGTCAGTCCATGTGACATTACCTAAATTGTTTGATTTTAACTTTGTCTACAGATTGTGTGCTTTTTGAACAAAATTGATTGTATCAACAAAGACAAATCTGCAAATGCAAATTCACCCTACAGACTTCCAGGGATACTCTGAAAATGCTAACAGACAAATAGTAATTCTTCCACTGTTCAGCATTATCTTTCTGAACTGAAATTTTAAAACACTTCAAATTACCTTGAATAGTTGTCATCTTTAGACTTTGGGGTTAGTATTTGGTACGATCATCTGTAAGCTTGTCTTCCTATCAGTCTCAGTTTTAAGTTTATTTTCCAAGGTGCAGTTAAGGAAATTGACCAGTCTGCTCTTCACTCACTTTGGTTCATGTTCAAACTTCAAATTCATTCACTGAAACCTTTTTATCGAGATTACTAATTTTAAATGACATTTTGTATTTACAGATAGATTTAGCCTTCATGCCCAATTGCATTGCACAATCCTCCACTTTTGATTTCAACATTTTCTATTCTCATAGGTCTGATCATTTAGTGCTACGAGATCCTTTAAATGTTTCCATACTGCTAAAACGTTAGTTCCATAATCTCTCAGTCTCTTGCAAAGCTCTGAGCTCATAGGGATCTGGAACATCATTAGTTCCTCTGTAACAGAAGAAAAAGGTCTAATGAATCAGTTATTTGTTCCACTGTAGAATTTGTGCCAATAATTGCAAAATAGCTGCTCGTGATACTTTGATACGCTTATTTTGCAAGTCATCTGCCCAAGATCATATAGATTAGAATTGCCTTCTTGGAACTGAGTCAGAACGTGATGGGTTCAAATTTCACTCGAGAGACATCAGTACATAACTCAGCCTGATAATTCAGTGCTGCATTGTTGGTTGTGCCATTATTTCAGTGAGACATTGAACCAAGAGGCTGTGGTGGTGGTGGTGGTGGTGATTGGTGGGGGGGGGGGGGGGGGGGGGGTACGGTGGAGTTCCATTTGTGGAAAAGCACCTATGACAGTAAGTTGAAGAATAGAGGACCTTCACCCGTGTCCTGTCAAATATTCATACCATCACCAACATTAATAAGGACAGGTCATCAGCACATTATGGTCTTTTCTTATTAGAAAAGATTACTTGGTGTGGAAATAGGCCCTTCAGCCCAACAAGTCCACACCGACCTGCTGAAGCACAACCCACCCAGACCCATTCCCCTACACCTAATACTGTGGGTAATTTAGTATGGCCAATTCACCTAACCTGCACTTCTTTTGGAGGGTGGAAGGAAACCAGAGCACCCAGAGGAAACCCACACAGACACGGGGAGAATGTGTATACTCCGCACAGTCAGTCGACTGAGGTGGGAATTGAACGCAGGTCTCTGGTACTGTGAGGCAGCAGTGCTAACCACTGTACCACCGTGCCGCCATGGGAGCTTGCTGTACATACATTGACTGTTATACTTCATCCATTACAAAAGTGATTTCAAAATTATTAAGTTAAAAAGGAGTGATGCTCCTTCATCAGGCGATTGTGATGAATCACCTGATGAAGGAGTGTTGCTCTGAAAGCTAGTGTGCTTCCAATTAAACCTGTTGGACTATAACCTGGTGTTGTGTGATTTTTAACTTTGTATACCCCAGTCCAACACTGGCATCTCCAATTCAAAAGTATTGTTGGTTATAAAGTATTTTCAGAAGTCCTGAGGTCATGACAGGCTCTGTAAAAATCCAAGTTCTTTTTTATTCTTACCTACGACAGCACATTCCAAATCCACAAGCTTAACCACACAGAAGGCCAAGAACGGCAGATTCACGAGAACAGAATCACCCACCTGAAAGGTTTGTTCTGAGAAATACAGCACCCTGACTTGGAAATTTATCACAATTCTTTCACTGATAAGAGGTCAAAATCCTTCAATTCTCTTCTTACCAGCATCGTGGATGAATCTATCTACCAGGGACTGCAGTGTCATAGAGTCACAGAGCTGTACAGCGTGGAAACTGACTCTTCCATCCAACTTGTCCATGTTGACCAGATATCTTAAATTAATCTAGTCTCATTTGCCAGTATTTAGCCCATATCCTTCTAAACCCTTTCTATCATATACCTGTCCAGATTACATGGTAAACCAGCCTCCACCACTTCGTAAGAGTTAATAAGTTTGCAGATGACAGCAAAATTGGAGGTGTAGTGGACAGCAAAGAAGGTTACCTCAGATTAGAACAGAATCTTGACCAGATGGGTCAATGAGCTGAGAAGTGGCAGATGGAGTTTAATTCAGATAAATGTGAGGTGCCGCATTTTTGGAAAGAAAACCTTAGCAGGACTTATCCACTTAATGGTAAGGTCCTAGGGATGTTGCTGAACAAAGAGACCTTGGAGTACAGCTTCATAGCTCCTTGAAAGTGGAGTCACAAGTAGATACGATAGTGAAGGTGGTGTTTGGTATGCTTTCCTTTATTGGTCAGAGAATTGAGTACAGGAGTTGGGAGGCCATGTTGTGGCTGTACAGGTCATTGTTTAGGCCACTTTTGGAATATTACATGCAATTCTGGATGTTGTGAAATTTGAACGCGTTCAGAAAAGATCTACAAGGATATTGCCAGGGTTCGATGATATGAGCTATATGGAGAGGTTGAATAGGCTGAGGCTGTTGTCCCTGGAGCGTTGGAGGCTGAAGGGTGATCTTTTTTTTTAGATTTGATTCCCTACAGTGTGGAAATAGGCCCTTCAGCCCCACCAGTCCACACCATCCTCCAAAGGGTAACCCACCCAGACCCATTTCCACCTCTCACTCATGCACCTATCACAATGGGCAATTTAGTATGGCCAATCACCTGATTTGCACATCTTTGAACTGTGGGAGGAAATCAGAGCACCCAGAGGAAATCCACGCAGACATGGGGAGAATATGCAAACTCTACACAGACAGTCGCCCGAGGCTGGAATCGAACCTGCGACCCTGGTTCTGGTGAAGCAACAGTGCGAACTCTGAGCCACCATGCCGCCCCAGACATTTATAAAATTATGAGGGGCATGGATAGGGTAAACCACTTAGGGATGGCGTGGTGACTCACTGATTAGCACTGCTGCCTCACAGCACCAGTGTTCCAGGTTCAATTCCAGTCTTGGGCGACTGTCTGCGTGGAGTTTGCACATTCTCTGTGTGGGTTTCCTCTGAGTGCTCCGGTTTCCTCCCACAGTCCAAAGATGTACAGGTCAGCTGAACTGGCCATGCTAAATTGCCCATAGGTGCATTAGTCAGAGGGAAATGGGTCTGGGTGTGTTCCTCTTTGGAGTGTTGATTTGGGCTGAAGGGTCTGTTTCCACACTGTAGGGAATTTAATCTAAACAGACAAAGTCTTTTCCCTGGGGTGGGTGAGTACAGAACTAGAGGGCATAGGTTTCAGGTGAGAGGGGAAAGATATAAAAGAGACCTAAGGGGCAACTTTTTCACGCAGAGGGTGGTGTGCATGCGGAATGAGCTGCCATTGGAAGTGGTGGAGGCTATGACAATTGAAACATTTAAAATGCATCTGGATGTGTAAATGAATAGGAAGGGTTTAGAGGGAAATGGGCCCAAAGTGCTGTTAGGTGGGACTAGACTGGGTTGGGATATCTGGTTGGCATGGATGAATTGGACCGAAGGGTCTGAATCTGTGATGTATATCTCTATGACTCAATGACTCTGGAGATTTCATTCACAGACCAAATTGTCCCTTAAGTCCCTTTTAAATCTTTCTCCTCTCACCTTAAACCTATGCCCTCTAGTTTTGGATTTTGGCTTTTCACCCTATCCATACCTGTCATGATTCTACAAACCTTTATAAGTCACCCCTCAGCCTCTGCCTAATTCAACTCGCCCTTTCGCTCAAACCCTCCAAACCCAACAACACACTTGTAGATCTTTTCTGCACCTTCTCAAGTTTAACAACATCTTTCCTATGGCAGAGAGAGCAGAATTAACTGCAGTATTGCGAAAGTGACCTAAGCTATGGCCTGTACAGCTACAACATGACATTCCAACTCCGATACTCAATGCACTGACAAGTAAGGATAAGTGTACCAAATGCCTTCTTCACTACCCTGTTTACCTGTAACTCCACTTCAAGGAACAATGAACCTGTACTCCAAGGTCTGTTTGTTTGGCAACACTGTCCAGCACTCTACGATTTAATGTATAAGTCCTTCCAGAAGGCAGCCCACTACCACTTTCTCAAGGTTAATTTGAGATGGACAATAGGTCCTGACCCAGCCAGCAACACTCAAATATCATGGATGAGTGTATAAAATTACACAGACTGACTAAACACACTGCTATTTTAGAAGCCTGGTAAAGCAATATTCTAAAATATTGTTCCTAGCAATATGTCTCTCAGTATAGCAAGAAACTGCATTCTGGTGGATGATTTCCATTCAAAATGCACAATTATTTTTCTCTTCACAGATGTTATCCCACATTTCCAACTTACAGCTATATTCCCATTGTTTTCTTTTCCACCATATTTCAAATGGAGGTATTACACAAATGGTTTAAAAAACAATACTTCCAAATTATCTTATAATCTAAATATGTAATCTTTGCCAGTTTACTCCTGGTTGAATAAGTGATTTAAAATTAATTTGTAAAGTTTATTTGTCTGGGAAAACACAGCAATGCAATTGTTGAAATGTGACCCCATTTCTTAAGAAATAACTTCTAAAAAATGGTGAATGCAGTGAAAGAAAAAACTGCTCAAATAAGGGTTCAAACTTAATGAATGCATGTATTGTTTGGATGCTCAGTAATGATGCCTGGCTGATCTGAGTTTGGAGCCAATATTAGTAATTCTCCCTTGAGTGGATCCATATTTACATGTAGACTTCGTGCTTCCCAAAAGTCAATAGAAATTTCCATGAAAACAAAAATGAATTGTGTTGATTTCACATTTCTATTATTAGAATATGTGCAAAATGGACTTGAGGGACACTTTTCAGAAGAGTCATTTTTTAAAAATGGATTAACCAGGTTGCATAAAACACTTTACTGGAAATAACACAGAAAGCAACTCAACTCCATACCATTTCTGTTGGTGATCAGAATGTTTAAATTTATAGAAAGCAATTCCAGATTTATTTCATTCAAAATAAACTTTTGCATCATAAACATTTTTTAGTATTTTTAAAAATTGAATACTTCTTTTACTTCATTACTGTGCTTATGTTTTACAAAAGGGAAAATAAATTCTGGGAAATGTTCGTTCTGGAGTTCAGTTACTAGTGGTTTACCCCAAGGATCTGTTTCAGGGCCACTGTTGTTTGTCATTTTTATAAATGATTTAGATGAGGGCGTAGAAAGATGGGTAAGTAAATTTATGGATGACACTAAGGTCGGTGGAGTTGTGGATAGTACTGAAGGATGTTGCAGGTTACAGTGGACATAGATAAACTGCAGAGCTGGGCTGAGAGGTGGCAAATGGAGTTTAATGCAGAAAAGTATGAGGTGACTCACTCTGGAAGGAGCAACAGGAATAAAGAGTACTGGGAAAATGGTAAGATTCTTGGTAGTGTAGATGGGCAGAGAAATATCAGTGTCAATTTACATTAATCCTTGAAAGTTGCCAACAAGGTCGATAGGGTTGTTAAGAAGGCATATGGTGTGTTAGCTTTTATTGGTAGAGGGAATGAGTTTTGGAGCCACGAGGTTTTGCTGCAGCTGTACAAAATACTGGTGTGGCCGCACTTGGATTATTGTGTACAGTTCCAGTCATTGCATTATAGGAAGGAGGTGGAAGCTTTGGAAAGGGCTCAGAGGAGATTTACTAGGATGCCTGGTATGGAGGGAAGGTCCAATGAGGAATGGTGAAGGCCTCATTGATACCATGGGGTTGAAGGGTTCTGGGGCGGAAGATGAGACGTTCTTCCTCCAGGTATCAGGTGGCAAGGGAGTGGCAGTGGAGGAGGCCCAGGACCTGCATCTCCTCGGTGGAGTGGGTGAGGGAGTTGTTTGGCCATGGGGCGGTCAGGTTGGTTGGTGCGGGTGCCCTGGAGATGTTCTCTGAAGTGCTCTCTGATGTGGCCTTCTCTACATTAGGGAGACAGGACTCCTACTCGCAGAGCACTTCAACTCCCGCTCCACTCCAATCCCATGACATCAATGTGGACTTCACCAGTTTCCTCATTTCCCCTCTTCCCACCTTATCCCAGTTCCAACCTTTCAGCTCAGCACCGTCCTCATGACCTGTCCCTTCTGTCCATCTTCCTTCCTATCTGCTCCATCCTCCCCTCCAACCTATCACCTTTATCCCCAACCTCTATTCACCTATTGCACTCTCAGCTGCCTTCCCACAAGCCCAGCCCCTCCTCGCAATCACTTATCTCTCTCTATTACATGCTGCTTCCACTGTTTTGCATGTAAGTAGATGTGCTTCAACTTCACCTGTTTGGTACCTCATTTTTAGTTATACCTGATGGGTAGATCAGACAGCACATGGTCCAGTAGACTCTTTCATCTCATTGGCTCCCTCACACCTGCAGCTAGCCCAGTCTGGCAGCTATGTTCTTCAGGGTAGGTGCTATAAAGCCACTCAGTAACAGATATTGAAGTCCTCCACCCAGAGTACATTCATGTCCTTACTATCCTTGGTGCTTCTCCATGTGATGTTCAACATGGGGAGTACTGGTACATTAGCTGAGGTAGGGCAAAAGTTGTTACCAGCAACTGGCAAGATATTTGATTGCTGATGTTTGACCCATTTCCTTGAGTCTCTATGCTGTCTAGAATCAATGATGAGGACTTCCAGACCCATTCTCTCCTGACAGTATGCCAATGTGTCACCACCTCTGGTAGGTCTGTTGTTAGACCATTCAGCCCCTGGGGCCTGTTCCACCATTCAATGAGATCATGGCTGATCTGTGGCCGAAATCCATATACTTGCCTTTGGCTTATATTCCTTTATTCCTTCGATCAAAAAAAAATCTCAGATTTAAAATTAACAACTGATCTAGCATCAACTGCCGTTTCTGGAAGAGAGTACCAAACCTCTACCATCCTTTGTGCGCAGAAGTAGTTCCAAGATCTCTCCAGAATGGACTGACCTTAATTCTTAGACTATATTCTGAGTTCTAAAATCCCAACAAGTGGAAATAGTTTATCATTATCCACCCTGTCTTTTCCTATTAGTATCTTGAAGACTTTGATCAGAAGTCTTTAACCTTCTAAATTCAAGAGAAAACAGGCCTAATTGTATACTCTCTCCTCATGACTTAATCCCTTAAGTCCAGGTATCCTTCTGATTGGACAGGACATACCCAGGATACTTTCTGTAAGGTATGATTCTGAGACTGTCAAGCTATGCTTTCTTTGGTCTTTCAGACGGCTCTCCCAATTTTGGAAATTTCCTTAGATGTTAGTAAGGAAGACTTTGCAGGATCAAGAGGGTTGCATGCATTACCATTATTTCTAGTGCAGAGGTGGGTGGTCCTTCTGGGTTTACTTGGGTTTTGAACCCAATTCTGGATTACTTGTCCAATGACACTAGCACTGTGCCAATCTTCCCAGAGGAACATAAAGAAGCTGTTAGCATCAATGAAGTTTAGATCATTGAAGGCTAATTATTAACCTGGTTAGGAGATTGGCGGAGTGAAAGGAGTCAGAAAATAGAGATAATTGACAGGTACACTAAATGGCAGGGTGTGATTTGTGGTATCCCACAAATACAGTTGGAACTGTATTCATTAATGACTGAGAGACCAGGAAAGATAGATTCCTATTCAGGTTTGTTGATGACATGGTACAATCTGCAGTATGGACCAAAGTATAAATGACAAACACATCAAAAATTGGATAAATGGATAAAAGAAGCAAAGACTATGTAGTGTTAAGGAAATAGTGAAAAGCTAGAAATAATGAAGGTCCAAAGAGACTTTTGAGTCGATGTACATGGTTAAAATGTCATGGACAAATACAAAATTTAATCAAACTCACTGGGTTTCTTTGAAGACATCCTCCAAGCCCCAATCTCCTTATTGGAAGGAAAAGACAACATGGGAACTTATCACATTATCCAGATCTTGAACATAATATTGCCATTCCTTCACTACCATTACCACTCAAATTCCTGGAACTCTCTGCTCAACAGAACTGTGGATAAATTAATTCCAACTGGACAGCAGCAATTTTAGTCAGTGGTTCATCATTTTATAAGTGGCAATCAGCAATGGTTAACAAATTCTAGCCTCACCAGTGACACTCACATTTCGTAGTTGAAATTTGGAATTCTCTTCAGAAAACAGCAGTTGACATGAGAACAATTATTAATTTTAAATCTGTGGCTGATTTATTTTTGTTAATGGATGTTCTTGAGGAATATGGTCAAAACAGATAAGTTAAAGTAAGTGCTGATCAATCTTTTTCTTACTGAAGTTTGATTGGGGAAATGTCTTATCCCTTTTCTGACATATATTTTAAAAACAGCTCAAATTGTATCCTTTCGTGGCAAAAAGTAGTGCTTTTTGGCAAGAATTTATTCCAACAGCAAAATACAATTACAGCAAATGTCAAACGTTATATGGTACTTATTTTGATATGGTACACAGTATATGTAGCATATCCACTTCATTTGACATTTGCAGTCAAGTAAATATAAATTGAGTCCAGACCTACATCATTCATAACTAAATGAAAAGATCTATGATCACAAGTTTCTGATCAGGGAATGACAAAAATTATTTCATAGAACTGGAAAAGTAGTACCTTACATTGGAGAGAGAAAGGCTGCTGAAAATGCAGACAATTTAACAAATTGTGCAAATTGCTTGTTTTGTCATTTTTAACACCATTTCCCTCTCACTATGCCCCTGTCTGATATCTCAAGGATTGAAAAACTATTGTCGATATTTGACTGACTAGGCAACATAGAAGACTAAACAAGTAAACTGTTTTTCCTCTTGTACTGAAATGTTCAGTGTGTGCCTGGCAAAATCAGGAACTACCTCTGTGGAATAATGGGTAAAAAAGCATTTCAGAAAACTTTTAAAATGAAGCATGAAACAGGCTTGAGTTAAATTTACTTTTGCATGAAGCAATAGATTATCATGTTGATATCATGTTCAATGTTATGTGTGATTATAATTGGGGGGAAGAAATCATTGATAGAAACAAGTATCAACTATTCTTTTCTTGTTTGAAACAATTTAGTCAATTGTCTAAGCTCATCTACTTCTAAGGTTGGATTTGAATTCATGTAGTATATTTCACAGCCTGATGCAGTCCCAAATTACTGTCTCTCATTTACTTATGAAGTGGAGAGTTTGGATAGAGACAGAAAACAGGAAACTTCCAACTAGCTAGCTCTACATCTGTCATTAGGAAGAATCTGGAATCTCTTATTAAGGTAGATATTAATAGGGCATTTAGAAAATCTCTCCATAATCAGACAGAGTCAAAATAGTTTTGTGAAAGGGAAACCATGTTTGACTAACTCATTGAGACTTTGAGGAAATAACAGGCAGTGTGATTAAAGGTGAACCTGTTGGAAGGCTGCACTTAGATCTCCAGAATAATTTGACAAAATGACACATCAAAGGTTATTGCAATAAACAAGAGCCCATTGTGGAGGGGGTAACCTAAGAGTTGGATTATTTGAGGATTATTTAGCTTGCAGGAAGCAGAGTTTAAGGAAAAATGGCCCAGTTTCAAACTGACAAGATGTGATGATGGAATACCATATTGGTTAAAGATGGAACTATTCACTTACATTACTGACTTGATGAAGGAATCAAATGTATGATTGCAAAATGTGCTGATGACACAAAATAATGGGACAGTAAATTGTGAAGAGGACATTAGGGGTCTGAAAAGAGATATAAATAGGTAAAATATGTGGGCAGAAATTTGGCAGATAGTATAACATTTCAACTTGTATACTTGGTCAGGAAGAACTAGGAAGTAGTAAATTATTTAAATTAATAATCCACAGATCTCTGAGTATAAAGCAATCTAGGTATCTTCGTAAATAAATCCATAATGATAGTATTCAGTTGTAGCATGTGATTAAGACAACAAATAGAGTGTTGTTGCTTATTGCAAGAGAAATGAAACATAAAAGGAAGGATGGTTTTGCTGCGGTTTAGAGCGTATTGGTGAGACCACATCTGGAGTACAAAGAAAGGATGTGAATGCTTGACAGAGACAGAGGGAGAGAGAGAGAGACAGAGAGACAGAGAGAGAGAGAGAGAGAGAGAGAAAAGCTTTTATTTGTCATTTTTACCATATACAACTAATACAGTAAAAACAAGACAGCATTCCTCCAGGACCGAGGGTGGTACATGGACAGCAGAAACTACTCACTCGTACAAAGCATAAAATGCATAAGAAGTGCAAAACACACAAGATACATTGTAGTAGAAGAATGATAAATAATATACATTTTTCTGGCAGCAATTCAAAGTCGTGCAAAGAATTTCAGATGGGAAAGAGTCCATTCATACTGTGTTAAGGAGCCTGATGGCTTGGGGGAAGAAACTGTTACACAGTCTGGCCATGAGAGACTGAATGCTCAGGCATCTTCTACCAGAGGCATTTCACTCAAGTGATACTTGGAATAGGGGATTAATTTTTGAGGAAGGAATTGAAAACTGTACCTCTTTTCATTAGATTTGAGAAGCATAAAAGGCAATCTTATTGAGACATACAAGATTCTGCATGAACTTGACAAGATGGCAACGAAAAGGATGTTTCACCTTGCAGGAGAGACTGGAACTAGAGGACACCGTTTAAAAATTATATGTCTTCCACTTAAGATGGAGCTAAGGGAATGTTTCTTTTCCTCACAGGAGTCATGGTTGTTTGTAGGTGTCTTTGACAGAGTGCGTTTGAGGCAAAGTTAATGAATCCCTGTCAGGTAAACATTGCTAGACTCTTGACTGATGAGAGGTCAATAGTAATCAGAGGTACATGGGAATGTGCAGTTGAGGTCAGCCATGATCCTATTGGATGGTGGAGCAGGTATGAGTGGCAAATGGTCTGTCCCTGTTCCTAATTTACATATTAATATAAAGTCATTGGTTATTGACAAACAATCAAGACCCATAGATAATAATGTGATGAACTCCTTTTATTTTGTTATTTTGCTTACTGGAATAAATATTAGCCAGGAAGAAACCTTAGGTTCTTCAAATAGTACCCGTGGCATCTTATAGTCCATTGGAGAGATAGATAGAAATGAGATATAAACCGAAGAATCAGAATTTAGAGCTAGCAATTATTTTTTTAAAAGTTATGTAATTGGCATCTGCAAATATTTCAAAATAGAAGTGCAACCATGAAGCATGTGTTACATTTAAAAGAAGATAAATTAAAGATATTTATTTATTTCACACCTCATCGTGTCTCAAAGCTCTTAATCCAAATGACAGCGTTCCTGAAAACCCAGCCACATTTCACAGTTGACATGTCAGTTTAATCTTGGATTGATGCTTGTACTACCACATCTAATCTAAACACAGGAATGCTACCATTTGAGTTACGCTGACATAAATGTGATTAAAAGGAAGACTATTATTTGATTGGCTTACCTTCAATAATACATTGGTCTGGGACAGGGATCCTCTTCACTATTTCAAAATAAAATGCCTTCACTTCATCCATACTAGCTTTCAAACGCATATAGAGCTGATCCTGTTCTTCCATGCTACGTTTCAGACTTTCCGTATTAGTTTCCTGATAGGTACCATTGAAGATACCACAGGAATTTCTCGTTTCCTTCGCAGTAATATCAAAGTCAGAAAGAGAGAGTAACCGATGTTTATGTTCATCAAGTTCTGGACCCAAAAGTTGTTTAACGCTTCCTTCACTGAGTGATCTGTCTGAAAATGTGATGTCAGTCTTAATGTTTCCATTCTCACCTTCCTCATTTTCAGAGCTTATTGACTTTGTATACATTACATGAAGAGCAAGACTTTTCGACCTGCACTTTGAAGAGATTAAAGAAAGCACTGACTTTAACATGAACATTTTACTAGAAAGACTCCAAAACATAAAATACAAAATTTCAGATTTCTCAATAAACTAACAGTAATTACAACACAACAAGTAGCCTATGTATATATGTATATGAGTGTGCGTATAACTCTTTTGGTGCATTCCTAACCTAACTTAATGCTGGGAAGAACTGACTTGGTCTAACAGCTAGACTTGCATGATTCTGTGAAAATATTTTGTTGTTTGGTTCCAGAAAATTTGAAATCTAGAATGTGCGTTGTGAAAATGAGAGTAATATGGCAGGGTGTCCTCATTCTTTTCTTAATATTGTACTGACTCTCACTCATTCTTCAATGTTTCCAAGTTGATGTAGACCATGTTATGACTACCTTCTAGCAAACAAAATCTCAATTTTTAACTGGATACTGGTGATGGATTATTTTCATTAATTAAATTTATACAACTTCCACTCATCGTAAGCAAGTCCAGGAACTGCTGATTGCCAGACAGTTGTGAACAGATCCATAGCATTTTTCAACAAAAAATATTCAGAATAAAGGCTGACAGGTCTCTAGGACCTGATGGGATATGTCCTAGGATTTTGAAAGAAATAGCTACAGAGATGATGAAAGCCCTGGCAGAAATTTTCCAATAATCCTTAGGATCTGGAAAAGTCCTAGAGGATTAACAAACAAAAGTAACACCCTTATTCAAAAAGGGGAGGGGGACAAAAACAAGCAACTGTAGGTTTGTTATCCCATAGTATAGGTTAACATCAGTCAGTGGGAAAATGTTAGTCTGTTATAGAGGATATAAAGCAGAGCATTTAGGAACACTTGATAAAATCAAGCAGAGTTAGCAAGGCTTCATGAAGTGGAAATCATGCCTGATAAGATAAATTAGCATTCTTTAAGCAAGTTGCAACCAGAATAGATAACAGGGAACCAGCAGATGTACTATTTACATTTCCAAAATGCATTCAATGTGGCTACTTAATAAGATCAGATCACATAATGTTGGGGATAGCGTATTAAAATGGATAGGGAATTTTCTAATAATAGGTGACATAGCTGGAATGAAGTCAGCATTTTCTGGAATAGCAACCTGTAACCAGCAAAGTGCCACAGGCACAATCAACTGTATACAATATAAACGAATGATTTGCATGATGAATGTGAATGGATGGACGATCACCAAGTTTTCAGATCAGACAAAAATAAATGGGAAGGCAAGTAGTGTAGTTATGAAACTGTTCATCACATGGGTGATGATGTAAAATAGCAACACTTTTAGGAATGTGAGCTTGTATTTGCAATGAACTGTCACACATGCCACATATCTACCCTTAGAAGGTTTTTTTTAAATTTTCCTCATGTTATGGATGAAGGATGGTTCCAGCCTGCAGGACTTGACCTTGCAGAGCAAGGTCCTTAGATATGCCATGGTGGTGGAAATTGTGGAAGGTACCAGCAATGAAGATAGTATGACAATAGTGTTATGGAAGTGTGGTGCATACCTAATGAGCTGAGCAGCTAAAAATTGCATGGAAAAACCTACAAGGGATCATGGAAATAAACATTCCATGAAGCCCCCTGAAATTGTCACTCAGTCAAGTATTGGTAAAATTCAGCCCAGAGTTAACATTGTAAATGCATTACAGCTCTTGCTTATTTCCAAAGTTCTGTTTCTATTACTGTTAATGTTGGATAAGAGAATGTTTTCTTCAGAAATGCTTTTTCTGACGAGACTTTCACCTGTTAAATCGCATTGCTTTCCATTCTTCTCTTGATGCTTGTCCTAAGCTGTGCCGGCGAACACGGCTGGCATTGCTGCCCTCATGGGTCATCTTTCGCTCAAATGCCTGTCTTTTTATCTGGAGTGTCTGAGCTCCTGGATTTTCATTGATCATAGCTTCATTATTGTAGCAGTCTGCAGCAGCTTCCTTCTCCATATGGATCTCCGTTCTGTGGGAATACTCTAAGTTAGCAGGGGCGAAATTAACTTCGAGACATCTTACTTTGCTGTGCAGCCACAATGCTTCAATAAATAAAACATTAGAAATCTGGATTAATTGATTATCTCTCAGCACTAAAATTTGAAGTCACAGTACAATTGATTAGTAAAAGTGTTGCTCAACTTCACTTTAAAGTGTTGGTGCTTGTTAAAATAGATTGGACTGGATTTTCAATCTATTGCCCAGACCAGGACACTTGGACTTTTTCCAGGTCCTGGCTCAGATCTAGTCGTACCAGAAGCAATTTGGGCTTGGGTGATTATCCCAGGCAGATGGTAGCCAATCTCAGACCTGTCGTTGCCTGGACAAATGGAGCAGGCAAAAGAGCATAGGGTTAGCAGCTCCATGATCTGAACAAGTGCTCAAATGCTTTGATGTCAACTTTGTGTTACCAATTGAGCTTTCTCATTTCAACTCCCCCTCCCACTCCACCAAGGACATGCAGGTCCTTGGACTCCTCCATTGCCAGACCAGAGCAACACGATGGTTGGAGGAAGAGCGTCTCATCTTCCGCCTAGGAACCCTCCAACCACAAGGGATGAACTCAGATTTCTCCAGTTTCCTCATTTCCCCTCCCCCCACCTTGTCTCAGTCCCAATCCTGGAACTCAGCACCACTTTCCTAACCTGCAATCTTCTTCCTGACCTCTCCGCCTCCACCCTGGCCTCTCAATCTCACCTTAACCTCCTTCCACCTATCGCATTTCCAATGCCCCTCCCCTAAGTCCCTCCTCCCTACCTTTATCTTAGCCTGCTTGGTACACTCTCCTCATTCCTGAAGAAGGACTCATGCCTGAAATGTCAATTCTCCTGCTCCTTGGATGCTGCCTGACCTGCTGCGCTTTTCCAGCAACACATTTTCAGCTCTTATTTTAGCATCTCAACCATAATATGACACGTTTTGTTAGAGCTATCTTTCTTCAGTGCTGTATTGCAGCATTGGCTTCAACTACATGCTCAAGCCTCTAGTTTGGGAAATGAAATTACAACCTATTGACTTAAGAGGTGAAGGTTCTGTTACTGAGTCAAATCTAGCATACATTAAATTCTCCCGAAAAGTAATTTTCCATGAATCTGATGAGAATTGCGTGTGCATTTTGACAAGAAATATAAAACCACCACAAATATGTGTGCCAATTTCTCCTACAATTCTTACATGTGATGATTGTACATTTCCTCCTGGGTTTGTAGAAAGCCAAAGGTTATCCAACCGGGGAAGTGACTAACTGATGTGTTCTTAAACCACAATAAAACTTGGTGTTTTTTTCATGTCATAATCTATGGCTTAATTGTGTCTGCCAGTTAATTCCCAACTGAAAACAGCAAAATGGATAATTAGGGTGTTCAGATTAAACATATTTAAATGGAGAGTTACTGCTTAGGACTGAGAGAAATAAATAACAGCAACATTAAAGGCAATCCATAATTTATATGTCTGCTATATCTTCAGATGCTACAATGAACAAGTAAATTGTAAAAGTAGAAGTATTATGAAACAGAGAGAAATTTCTGTTTTCAGCTGCATCTTTTTTAGTGCCGGACAGGTTGAGGGACAGAGGATCAGATTTTGTGTATTTTGTATTTGCACATATTCTGTCTTCCAGTTTATCTGCTTTTGCTCCATAATTGCTTAACATTTGGGCCAAACTAGAATCTTTTACTTTGAAAATTAGGAGAACTTGGATGGATAGTGAGATTTCCAGTTGTGAATGGCATCGAATTAAGGTAGATAGGATAGTGAAGAAGGTGTTTGGTATGCTTGCCTTTATTGGTCAGAGTATTGAGTACAGGAGTTGGGAGGTCATGGTGCGGCTGTACAGGACATTGGTTAGGCCACTGTTGGAATATTGTGTGCAATTCTGGTCTCCTTCCTATTGGAAAGATGTTGTGAAACTTGAAAGGATTCAGAAAAGATTTACAAGGATGTTGCCAGGGTTGGAGGTTTGAGCTATAGGGAGAGACTGAACAGGCTGGGGCTATTTTCCTGGAGCGTCAGAGGCTGAGGGGTGACTGCATAGAGGTTTATACAATCATGAGGGGCATTAATAGGATAAATAGACAAAGTCTTTTCCCTGGGTGGGGGAGTCCAGAACTAGAGGGCATAGGTTTAGGGTGAGAGGGAAAAGACATAAAAGACACCTAAGGGGCAACATTTTCATGCAGAGGGTGGTACGTGTATGGAATGAGCTGCCAGAGGAAGTGGTGGAGGCTGGTACAATTGCAACATTTAAAAGGCATCTGGATGGATATATGAATAGGAAGGGTTTGGAGGGATATGGGCTAGGTGCTGGCAGGTTGGTCTAGATTGGGTTGGGATATCTGGTCAGCATGGACAAATTGGACTGAAGGGTCTGTTTCTGTGCCGTACATCCCTATGACTCTGTGACTCATAGACACAGAGAGCAGTGTTTTGAATGACCTCAGGTTTATGGAAGGTAGAATCTGGGAGACCAATCAGGTCTGTGCCAAATATCAAGGAAACAGGATTTCAACAGCAGATTATCGGAGGCAAGGAGGAAGTTAAAGGGTGAAGTAGATGATCTTATATGATACAATTATGAAGTTGCAAGCTCATCTCAATATCAAATATAATACCAAAACTGTAAATAGATTGGCTTAATATCAGCCAGCTGCCACGTAAAGGATTGGAGCCAGTAGGTAGGGAAAGAAAGTTACAAGTTGAGATTGAAAACAATGGTTTCAGAATTCCCAACAATTAACTGGGACAATTTTCTGCTCATCCAGCACTAGATGTCAGCTTTGCAGTCTGTTAATTTAGCAATAGTAGCGAAGTGAAGCAGTGAGCATACATGTAAAAGCTCAAACTATACCTTCAGATAATGTTACCAGGGGGCAGCGTGTAGATCATAGAATCCCTACAGTGTGGTAACAAGCCCTTCACCCCAACAAGTCCACACTGACCTTCCGAAGAGTAACCCAGTCAGACTCATTCCCTGACTCTATATTTATCCCTGACTCTATATTTACCCCTGACTAATGTACCTAATCTACACATCCATGAACACGATGGGCAATTTAGCATGGCCAACCCACCTACCTGCGCATCAGATTTGGATTGTGGGAGAAAACTGGAGCACCCAAAAGAAACCCACGCAGACACGGGGAGAATGTGCAAACTCCATACAGACAGTCACCCGAGGTTGGATTCGTACCCAGGTCCCTGGAGCTCTGAGTGAGCAGTGCTAACCGCTGAGCCACCGTGCTGCCTCCAGATGGGAAACAAAAGAGGGCAAAGCATAGATTCTTGGGAGACATCAGAAGTAATGGGTTGGAAGCAGGCATTGTCAGTATTTAATCTTGATTACATAGAAAGAATAGAACCAGGTGCAGACGGCAGGTTTAGAGGAGCCGAAAATGTGTTGCTGGAAAAGCGCAGCAGGTCAGGCAGCATCCAAGGAGCAGGAGAGTCGACGTTTCGGGCATGATTCCTTCTTCAGGAATTCTTCAGGCTCATGCCCGAAACATCGACTCTCCTGCTCCTCCTATGCTGCCTGACCTGCTGCACTTTTCCAGCAACACATTTTCAGCTCTGATCTCCAGCATCTGCAGTCCTCACTTCCTCCTCGGCAGGTTTAGAGGAGACAGGGACAAATCTGCAGAGAGAAAATTGAACAATATTCGATTTCAAGGGGCCCAGACAGTATTTTTGGTGGTCAGGAGCTTAGTGGGAAAAAGATTGAAGGTCTCAAAGACATGATGCCCTCAGAGAGGGCACAATGGGATGATAGAAGAGGAAAAGAAATATGCAAGTTCAGGACCAGACTTGGGTGTACATTCAGGAAACCTGGTACTCTCATGGAAGGGAATGAAATGGCATTGGCAGCTGAATGGATCATCACAATATTAGTCAAAGTCACTTGTTGTTAAAAATGTAGGTGGATGGGATAAGGGAGACAGTTTTAAAAAGATGGCTTGTTGTAGAGGAAAAGAAACCTCAGAGGGTCGATGAGTCAGAGCAGTGGGTGTGATCAAATATGAACTTCAGCAAGGCATTCAACAAGGTTCCACATGATAGACTGGTTAGTAATGTTAGATCACATGGAATAGAGGGAGAACTAGCTATTTGGATACAGAACTAGCTCAAAGGAAGAAAGCAGATGGAGTTTAATTTAGATAACTGTGAGGTATTGTATTTTGGAAAGGCAGATCAGCGCAGGACTTATATACTTAATGGTAAGGTGCTGGGGAGTGTTGCTGAAAAAAGTACACCTAGTTTCTTGAAAGTGGAGTAGCAGGTAGATGGGATAGTGAAAAAGACATTTGGTATGCTTTCCTTTATTGGTCAGAGCATTGAATAAGGAGTTGGAGGTCATGTTGTGGCTGTACAGGACATTGGTTCGGCCTTTTGGAATGCTGCATTCAATTCTAGTCTCCCTCCTACAGGAAGGATATTGTGAAACTTAGAAGGGTTCAGAAAAGATTTACAAGGATGCTGCCAGGGTTAGAGGGTTTGAGTTATAGGGCGAGGCAGATTAGGCTGGAACTGTTTTTCTTGGAGCATTGGAGGCTGAAGGGTGGCCTTATAGAGGTTTATAAAATGATGAGGGCCATGGATAGGATAAATAGACAAGGTCTTTCCATTGCGATGGGGGAGTCCAGACCTAGAGGGCATAGGATTCCGGTGAGAGGGGAAAGATATAAAATGGACCTAAGGGACATTTTCTCATGGAAAGGGTGGTGCGTCTCTGGAATGAGCTGCAAGAGGAAGTCATGGAGGCTGGTATAATTACAACATTTAAAAGGCTATTGGATGGATACATGAATAGGAAAGGTTTAGTGGGATATGGGCTAAGTGCTGGCAAATGTGACTTGATTAATTTAGGATATCTGGTCGGCATGGGCAAATTGGACTGAAGAAGGTAGCAAAGAGTACAATGGGTGAATGGGGTGGGATGAAGGTGATAGGTCAGAGAGGAGGGTGGAGTGGATAGGTGGAAAGGAAGATACGAAGGTAGGACAAGTCATGGGGGACAGTGCTGAACTGGAAGTTTGGAACTGGGGTGAGGTGAGGGAAGGAGAAAAGAGGTAACTGGTGAAGTCCACATTGATGCCCTGGGGTTGAAGTGTTCTGAGGCAGAAGATGAGGCATTCTTCCTCCAGGCGTCGGGTGGTGAGGGAGCTACGGTGAAGGAGGCCCAGGACCCCCATGTCCTTGGCTGAGTGGGAGGGGGAGTTGAAATATTGGGCCACAGGGCGGTGTGGTTGATTGGAGTGGGTGTCCCAGAGATGATCCCCAAAGCACTCTGCTAGGAGGCATCCAGTCTCCCCAGTCTAGAGGAGACCGCATCGGGAGCAACGGATACAATAAATGATATTGGTGGATGTGCAGGTAAAACTTTGATGGATGTGGAAGGCTCTTTAGGGCCTTGGATGGAGGTTAGGGAGGTAGTGTGGGCACAGGTTTTGTAATTCCTGTGGTGGCAGGGGAAGGTGCCAGGAAGGGAGGGTGGTTGTTGGGGGGCATGGACCTGACCAGGTAGTCATGGAGGGAACAGTTTTTGCAGAAGGCGGAAAGGGGCGGGGAGAAAAATATGTCCCTAGTGATGGAATCTGTTTGGAGGTGGTGGAAATGTTGACGGATGATTTGGTTTATGCGAAGCGTGGTAGGGTGGAAGGTGAGCACCATGGGGTTTCTGTCCATGTTATTGTTGGAGGGGTGGGGTCTGAGGGCGGAAGTGCGGGATGTGCTCGAGAAGTATTGGAGGGCATCTTCAACCACGTGGGAAGGTAAATTGCGGTCTCCAAAGAAGGAGGTCATCTGGTGTGTTCTGTGGTGGAACTGGTCCTCCTGGGAGAAGATACAGCGGAGGCGGAGGAATTGGGAATACGGGATGGCATTTTTGCAGGAGGAAGGGTGGGAAGAGGTGTAATCCAAGTAGCTGTGGGAGTTGTGGGTTTGTAAAAAATGTCGGTGTCAAGTCGGTCATCACTAATGGAGGTGGAGAGGTCCAGGAAGGGGAGGGAGGTGTCAGAGATGGTCCAGGTAAATTTAAGGTCAGGGTGGAATGTGTTGGTGAAGTTGATGAATTGCTCAACCTCCTCGCGGGAGCACGAGGTGGCGCCAATGCAGTCATCAATCTAGCGGAGGAAGAGGTGGGGAGTGGTGCCGGTGTAACCCCCTTACTTCCCTACATCTCCAGCATCTGCAGTCCTCACTTTCTCCTAGTATTATAATATCAGGCAATTTATCATTTGGTTTGCCTGTAAATTGAGAGTTAGCAACTATTCTCATCTATTGCCCACATGAGCATTCAAATGCAAAATCAGTGAATACTGAAGCCAATTTCAGTTAGAGTCATAGAGTTTAATTTAATTTTATTTAATTCCATTTCAGATCAGCAAATGGCGCAGAACAGGGATTAACCTTGGGGCCCATTGGCATGATATGATATTTAACTAATAAAGCATCTAACCAGCTCTTGTTCTAATGTAAGAAGGCCTAATAAACATAACTATTTCCATATCAAAGAAGGCCCATTGTTTTAAATAACATAGTCAACTTTAAACCAGAATCACTGGTGTCAGAAACGGTAACACTTTCCGCTGATATTTTGTTTGAGGCAAATGCCTGGTTTTAAATGTAAATGTGCTTTAAAACATGCAGCAAAATGCGTTTCCTCAACACTATTGTTGAATTTGGCATCCCCATCTCTTTTACTGTGGGAAGGATTTGAACTTGTCCTTCACCACATTTACATTCTGCACAAAACTGCGTGAAAACATGCAAGCAAAATGCCACAAAAAAAACCCAAAATCCATTTAAAGAAATACCAAAAATGGATTGATAAAAATACTTGCTTAGTATGTGAAAGACCACATTAAGAAAATGAGGAGCCAGGAATACTAGCCTAGTGACTATGCTACTGAACTAATGATCCAGAGATTGGAGATAAATCCCACCACAACAGCTATGGAATTAATTAAGTAAGTCTGGAAGAAAAGATTAGTGTTAGTGAGGGTGATAATTGAATGACTAGAATGTTGTTTGTTCATTAACATGTTCAAGGGAATAGAAAGGGTGGTTGCCTCCCCAGTTTAGTCCATATGTGACGGCAGACTTAGAGCATTATGGCTGGCTCTTAGTAGCCCACTGAAATTGAATCTCAAGCCACTCATTTGGGGAAGTGATAATCAAGTGCCATTAATGCTAGACTATTAATCCAGCGATTATTGTTGTGGGGACCAGGGTTTCAGTCCTGTCATGGCAGGTGGTAAAATTTGAATTCAATAAAAACCTGGGATTAAGTGTCTGATGTTTACTGTGAAATCATTGTCGATTGCCAGAAAAAAACCCATCTGTTTCACTAATACCATTTATGGAAGAAAAGTGCCATCCTACCAGAGTCGAAAAGTATGGCACTGGAAATGCACAGGAGGTCAGACAGCATCTGAGGAGCAAGAGAGTCGACGTTTTAGGCATAAGCCATTCCTGGATGCTGCCTGACCTGCTGTGCTTTTCCAACACCACGCTTTTCAACTCTGACTCTCCAGCATCTGCTGTCCTCACTTTCTGCTAGTTGTCATTCTTATCAGGTCTAGCCTACATGTGACTCCAGAATCACAGCAATGTGGTTCACTCTGAACTGCCCTCTGAACAGTTAAGGATGGACAATAAATTCTGGCCTACCTAGTGATACCCATATGCTGCGAATGAGTAGAAAAATAGTTCCAGCAACACACTGAACAAAATACAATAGGAATAAAACCATCTGGCATCATTTGAGGTGCCAGATTTGGATACAACGATAATTCATGAACCCAGATGACACTGCTGTGACCTCCTAAATAATACATGAAGACTTGTGTCAAAATTGGAAGTGTTTCACCGAATCACATTTTTCTGTTAACTTCTCACTCTCATCCATCACCATTCCTGGATATGTCCTTTCCCAACAAATGGGATAAATCTGTCCCATTGGCAACACAACTGTACATAATTGAAGGGGAACTCTGGAAGCCCTTAGCATTAACTCCAGCACCATACGGTTTCATGCATCAAGTCAAACGTGCCCAAAGAATGCTTGTGTGGATTACAACATTCCACCCTCCCTCAGCTGATATGTCAATACTCCTTCATGTTGAACAACACCACTCTAAAGAAGTATTGGGGGAAGCAAAAGCACAGAATGTACTCTGAGTGAGAGACTTTTCAATCCTCATTGCTAACAGTGATTCAGCAGCATAACCAGTGCCTAAGCTGGTTGAGTCCTCTAAGACATAATGGGCTTGTGGTGGAAGAACTAATAGGAGAGAAAAAACTTGTGTTTAACTTTGTTCTCACAAATATTTCCGCTTCAGTTTCATTTCTCTGTGGTAATATTGGTAAGAGTGACTATTGCAAAGTGCTGATGAAAATAAAGTCTCACCTTGACAGGGTGGACATACTCTCTCATGTTGTGCAACATACTACCTCCAAAGGGATCTGCCTTTGGAGGTAGTATGGGCTGAAGTCAGAAATAGGAAAGGTGCAGTCACCTTGTTGGGTGTTTACTATAGGCCCCCCAATAGCAGCAGAGATGTGGAGAATCAGATTGGGAAACAGATTTTGGAAAGGTGCAGAAGCCACAGGGTCGTAGTCATGGGCGACTTCAACTTCCCAAATATTGATTGGAAGCTCTTTAGATCAAGTAGATTGGATGGGTCGGTGTTTGTGCAGTGTGTCCAGGAAGCTTTTCTAACTCAGTATGTAGATTGTCCAACCAGAGGGGAGGCCATATTGGATTTGGTACTCGGTAATGAACCAGGACAAGTGATGGGCTTGTTAGTGGGTGAACATTTTGGTGATGGTGACCACAATTTTGTGACTTTCACCTTGGTTATGGAGAGAGATAGGTGCGCACAACAGGGTAGATTTTACAATTGGGGGAAGGGAAATTACGATGCTGTAAGACAGGATTTGAGGAGCATAAGTTGAGAGCATAGGCTGTCAGGGAAGGATGTGGTGGAAATGTGGAACTTTTTCAAGGAGCAGATACGACGTGTCCTTGATATGTATGTACCTATCAGGCAGGAAAGAAATGGTCGTGTGAGGGAGCCTTCGTTGACGAGGGAGGTTGAATATCTAGTAAAGAGGAAGAAGGAGGCTTACATAAGGTTGAGGAAACAGCGTTCAGACAGAGCGGTGGAGGGATACAGGATAGCCAGAAGGGACCTGAAGAAAGGGATTAGGAGAGTTAAGAGAGGGCATGAAAAATCCTTGGCGGATAGGATCAAGGATAACCCCAAGGCATTTTATGCGTATGCGAGAAACATGAGAATGACGAGAACGAGGGTAGGTCCGATCAAGGACAGTAGTGGGAGATTGTGTATTGAGTCGGAAGAGATAGGAGAGGTCTTGAACAATTACTTTTCTTCAGTATTTACGAACAAGAGGGACCGTATTGTTGAAGAGGAGAGTGTGAAACGGACTGGTAAGCTAGAAGAGATACTTGTTAGGAAGGAAGATGTGTTGGAAATTTTGAACAACTTGAGGATAGACAAGTCCCCCGGGCCTGACGGGATATATCCTAGGATTATGTGGGAATCAAGAGAGGAAATTGCAGTACCGTTGGCAATGATCTTTTCGTCTTCACTGTCAACAGGGGTGGTACCAGGGGACTGGAGAGTAGCGAATGTTGTGTCCCTGTTCAAAAAAGGGAATAGGGATAACCCCGGGAATTACAGGCCAGTTAGTCTTACTTCTGTGGTAGGCAAAGTAATGGAAAGGGTACTGAGGGATGGGATTTATGAGTATCTGGAAAGACACTGCTTGATTAGGGATAGCCAGCACGGATTTGTGAAGGGTAGGTCTTGCCTTACAAGTCTTATTGAATTCTTTGAGGAGGTGACCAAGCATGTGGATGAGGTAGAGCAGTGGATGTAGTGTACATGGATTTCAGTAAGGCATTTGATAAGGTTCCCCATGGTAGGCTTATGCGGAAAGACAGGAGACATGGGATAGAGGGAAACTTGGCCAATTGGATAGAAAACTGGCTAACCGGTCGAAGTCAGAGAGTGGTGGTAGATGGTAAATATTCAGCCTGGAGCCCATTTACAAGTGGAGTTCCGCAGGGATCAGTTCTGGGTCCTCTGCTGTTTGTAATTTTTATTAATGACTTGGAAGAGGGAGTCGAAGGGTGGGTCAGTAAATTTGCAGATGATACAAAGATTGGTGGAGTTGTGGACAGTGAGGAGGGCTTTTGTCGTTTGCAAAGGGACTTAGATATGATGCAGACCTGGGCTGAGGAGTGGCAGATGGAGTTCAACCCTGCCAAGTGTGAGGTTGTCCATTTTGGAAGAACAAATAAGAATATGGAATACAGGGTTAACGGTAGAGTTCTTATTCAGGTGGAGGAACAGAGGGATCTTGGGGTCTATATACATAGATCTTTGAAAGTTGCCACTCAGGTGGATAGAGCTTGTAAGAAGGCCTATGGTGTATTAGCGTTCATTAGCAGAGGGATTGAATTCTAGAGTCGTGAAGTGATGTTGCAGCTGTACAGGACTTTGTTTAGGCCACATTTGGAGTACTGTGTGCAGTTCTGGTCGCCTCACTTTAGGAAAGATGTGGAAGCTTTGGAGAGGGTGCAGAGAAGATTTACCAGGATGTTGCCTGGAATGGAGAATAGGTTGTACGAGGATAGGTTGAGAGTTCTCGGCCTTTTCTCATTGGAACGGCGAAGGATGAGGGGTGACTTGATAGAGGTTTATAAGATGATCAGAGGAATAGATAGAGTAGACAGTCAGAAACTTTTTCCCCGGGTGCAACAGAGTATTACAAGGGGACATAAATTTAAGGTGAAGGGTGGAAGGTATAGGGGAGATGTCAGGGGTGGGTTCTTTACCCAGAGATTGGTGGGGGCATGGAATGCGCTGCCCGTGGGAGTGGTAGAGTCAGAATCATTGGCGACCTTTTTAGATTAGATTACTTACAGTGTGGAAACAGGCCCTTCGGCCCAACAAGTCCACACCGACCCGCCGAAGCGCAACCCACCCATACCCCTACATATACCCCTTACCTAACACTACGGGCAATTTAGCATGGCCAATTCACCTGACCTGCACATCTTTGTGACTGTGGGAGGAAACCGGAGCACCCGGAGGAAACCCACGCAGACACGGGGAGAACGTGCAAACTCCACACAGTCAGTCGCCTGACGTGGGAATTGAACCCAGGTCCCTGGCGCTGTGAGGCAGCAGTGCTAACCACTGTACCACCGTGCCGCCATCAACGGCGATTGGATAGGTACATGGATGGGTGCTTAATCTAGGATAGATGTTCGGCACAACATCGTGGGCCGAAGGGCCTGTTCTGTGCTGTATTGTTCTATGTTCTATGTTCTATGTTCTACTATACCCAAACTGAATAAAATAGTTTCAGAAAAATACAAAATTGGCAACTGTGCAGCACTTTGGTCTAATATCTGCAGCTGAGTTATTATTTTGTTCCAATCTGTAACCCATAGCCCATTTCTCACTCTATAGTTGTCAGCAAGTCAGATGATAAATCCTGGTTCACTGAGGAATGGAGAACACCATGTCAAGAACAGTACTGGGAACATCTAAAAAAAGCAGTATCCACATAATGAAGATACACCATCAGATGACATGCATGTTAAACAGAGCAAGCAGCATGCTACATACAGAGTTAGGCAATCAATGTTTCAGGTCAAAGTTCTACAGTTCTGGTACATCCAATAATGAATGGTGGTGGACAATTAAATAATGAACTGGACAAGAAGGCTCTATAAACTTAACAGAGAAGTGCAGCATATCAGTGCAAAAGGAAAAGTTGAAGCATTTGCAAATGTTTTCAGCCAGAAGCACAGAACTGATTAATCATCTTGGCTTATCCTGAGGTGCCAACCATCACAGAAGTCAAACTTTAGTAGATTCAATTTACTCTATATGTTAGCTAGAAATAACAGATTACAAAAGCAATTCATTTTCTCTAGCTGTCATATTAAATATACATTTAAATTATGAGCTATCCTTTAATTTTGCTCCACTGTTCAAAAAATATTATGGTAGATCTGTTCATGTTCCAAATTTCATATTCCTATAACTCTCCAATACTCTTTGATTCCCTTTTCTAACAAGAATCTATTCACCTCTATTTTGAACATTTTCAGTAACCCTGCCTCCATGCCTTCTGAGGCAGAGTTCCAAAGACACACAACCTTCAGAGAAACAAATTCTGCCTCAACTATTTCTGAAAAGGTCACCCCACATGTTAAAATAGCACCCTCAGTTCTGGACACAGCCACACGAGTAAACATAGTCATTCAGGATCTTAAAAACTTGAACGAACAAAGAACGTACTGTATAGGAACAAGCCCTGTAGCCCATCAATACTAGACCAGCATATGATGCCTTTCTAAACTAAAAACCTTTTGCCTCTATGGCGTCCATGTCCCTCTATTCCCTGCCTATTCATATCTGTAGAGTTGCTTCTTAATTGTTGCTATTGTATCTACCTCCACCACCTCCTCTGGCAGCACATTCCAGGAACTTGCCCACCATCTGTGTAAAAGAAAACTGTCTCTAACATCTCCTTTAAACTTTTCTCCTTTTACCTTAACCCTATGACCCCTAATAATTGACACTTCTACCCTGTGAAAATGACTCCGACTTCCATTCTATTGACACCTCTCATAATTTTGTAAACTTCCAACAGGTTATCTCTCATCCTTTCTCATTCAAATGAAAACAAACCAGGTTCGTTCAATCCATGCCAGAAGGATCAGTGCTACTTTTCATAATTTATATAAATGATTTGAATGAAAGTCTAAAAGATATAGTTAGTAAGTTTGCAGATGACACCAAAATTGGAGGTGTAGTGGACAGCAAAGAAGGTTACCTCAGATTACAACAGGATCTTGGTCAGATGGGCCAATGGGCTGAGAAGTGGCAGATGGAGTTTAATTCAGAGGAATGCGAGGTGCTGCATTTTGGGAAAGCAAATCTTAGCAGGACTTATACACTTAATGGTAAGGTCCTAGGGAGTGTTGATGAACAAAGAGACCTTGGAGTGCAGGTTCATAGTTCGTTGAAAATGGAGTCACAGGTAGATAGGATAGTGAAGAAGGTATTTGGTACACTTTCTTTTATTGGTCAGAGTATTGAGTACAGGAGTGGTGAGGTCATGTTGTAACTGTACAGGACATTGGTTAGGCCACTGTTGGAATATTGCATGCAATTCTGGTCTCCTTCCTATTGGAAGGATGTTATGAAATGTGAAAGCGTTCAAAAAAGATTTACAAGGATGTTGCCAGAATTGGAGGTTTTGAGCTACAGGGAGAGGCTGAACAGGCTGGGGCTGTTTTCCCTGGAGTGTCAGAGGCTGAGGGGTGACCTTATAGAGGTATATAAAATCATGAGGGGCATGAATAGTATAAATAGACAAAGTCTTTTCTCTGGGTTGAGGGGAGTCGAGAACTAGAGGGCATAGGCTTAGGGTGAGAGGGGAAAGATATAAAAGGGACCTAAGGGGCAAATATTTCATGCAGAGGGTGGTACATGTATGGAATGAGCTGCCAGAGGAAGTGGTGGAGGCTGGTACAATTGCCATATTTGAAAGGCATCTAGATGGGTATATGAATAGGAAGGGTTTAGAGGGATATGGGCCGCATGCTAGCAAGTGGGACTAGATTGGTTTGGGATATTTGATCGGCATGGACAAATTGGACTGAAGGGCCTGTTTCCATGCTGTACATCTCTATGACTCTATGACTCTCCTCACAGCTAACACTCTCCAAACCAGGCAACATCCTGGTAAACCAATTATTTTCCCTGCCCAAAACCTCCACATCCTTCTAGTGGTCTGGTCACCAGAACTGTACACAATATTCCAAGTGTAACCTAACTAAAGTGTTATATAGCTGCAACATGACTTGTCAGCATGCCATATGCTTTCTTGACTATCTTATCCATTTATATTGCCACTTTCAGGGAACTGTAGACCTGTATACCTTGATCTCTCTGTATATCGATGCTAAGGGTTCTCTCATTTAATTTTCTTCCTGCATTCCAAAATGCATCTCATTGCGTTTGTCCAAATTAATTCCATCTGCCATTTCTCTGTTCAAGTCTCCAGCCTATATATATCCTGCTTTATCACTCCCACAGTCCAAAGATGTGCAGCTCAGGTGAGTTGGCCATGCTGTATTGCCAACAGTGTTAGGTGCATTAGTCAGAGGGGAAATGCGTCTGGGTGGGTTACTCTTCGGAGGGTCGGTGTGGACTTTTTGGGCTGAAGGACCTGTTTCCACACTGTAGGGAATCTAATCTAATCAATTCTCCTCACTATCTGCAGCTCTCCCCATCTTTGTGTCATCTGAAAACTTTCTAATCAGACCACCTATATTCTCCTCCAAATCAGTGATATATATTACAAATAAAAATCAAATCGACCTTCACTCTTCTAAAGATTAGTGGAAACAAACCAAACCTGTCCAAGCCTCCCTCATAAGACCACCCTTTATTCTCTGTATCAAACTAGTCAACCTCCACTCAACCTCCTTCAACGCATTTATATCATTCCTTAAATAAGGAGACCAATTGCACGCAGCATTCGTGATGTGGTATCACCAATTCCCTTTATCATGGAAGAATAAAATTATTACCATAATGTTAAGTTTGTCTGATAATAAAGATAGGCTTCCATTAGCCTTTTTAATCATGTACTGTAACTTCCCTCGAACTTTTGATAACTCATTCACTAGAATGTGTAGATCCAGCTGCACCTCAGAATTCTACAGCTGTTCACCATTTAAATAGTATACTGCTTCTTGAATTCTTCCTGTAAAAGTGAATAATTTCATATCTTCCCCATTATGCTTCTACTACTAGATTTTTGCCCGTACGTGTAACCTAGCCACATCTGTCTGCATCCATGTTATGTTAACTTCACAACATACTTTCCTGTCTTTCTTTGTATCATCTCCAAATTTAGCTGCCGTGGCTTTGATCCCTTTATCTCAGTCACTGATATAAACTGACAAAAGTTGACAGCCCAGCACAGACTGTAATGGGACTCCATTTGTCACATTATGCCAATTATGGAAAAATTCCAATTTATACAAATTCTGTCTTCTCCTAACCAGCCAGCCTTTTATCCATGCTAATATGTCACCCAAGCACCTACCATGCACAATAACCTTTCATGTGAAATCTTCTGGAAGTCCAATACAGAACATCAATGAATTATCTCTTAGCATGTTACTTCTTCAAAATTGTTTAAACATGATTTCCCTTTCACATGCTGATTTTTTCTGATTAACCTGAGCTTTTCCAAGTTATTCATCTCCATGCAGTAGAAATTGGATCATATTGAATCATCTTAAAACAGAGACATTAACAAAAGGTGGCATGGCGGCTCAGTGGTTAGCACTGTTGCCTCACAGCACCAGGGACCCAGGTTCAATTCCAGCCTTGGGTAACCGTCTGTGGGGAGTTTGTACGTTCTCCCTGTGTCTGCGTGAGTTTCCTCTGAGTGCTCCGGTTACCTCCCACAATCCAAAATATGTGCAGGTCAAGTGAACTGGCCATGCTAAATTGTCCATAGTGTTAGGTGTATTAGTCAGAGGGAAATAGGTCTGGGTTGGTTACCCTTCAGAGGGTCGGTATGGACTTGTTGGGCTGAAGGGTCTGTTTCCACACTGTAGGGAGTCTAATCTCAAGCCTCTTCTAACAAACTGGTTAATAGTAATTCACTTCAATTCATTTTAACACATCAGATAGAAACCATTTCCAGCAACTTGTTTTTGTTTCTGACATAACATGGAGTTGTGTGTGATTTTACTGCAACACCTCTGTTTATTTTCATATGAATCAAGTCTTGTATTCTGAATTTCTTTTCAAAAAGAAAGAATTACAAGTATCTGCTAAAGAAGTGTATATAGAATACAAGAATTAGGAGTAAGAGTAGACCATTTTACTTCTCAAGCCACTTTCTGCCATCATATCTAGCACACGGGAAGGTGATTATGGTTGCTGAATACCAGTCATCTCAGCCCCGAGAACCAAGATTTCATATTTCTCCCATTATGCTTTTACTACTAGATTTTTGCCCATACATGTAACCTATCTACATCTGTCTGCATCCATGTTATGTTAACTTCACAACATACTTTCCTGTCTTTCTTTGTATCATCTCCAAATTTAGCTGCCGTGCCTTCATCTAAGTCACTGATATAAACTGACAAAATTTGACAGCCCAGCATAAACTGTAATGGGACTCCATTTGTTACATTATGCCAATTATTCAGGAATTTGGAGGGCAATGTCCAAGTGCCCAACTACCTTCAACTGTGTCATCATTGACCTAGCCTGAACCATAACGGTGAAATATTTGTTCATTGTTTAGAATGGTCAGAAATAAAAACAAATTATGAGCAAGCCCAGTAACTCTATCCATGACGTGTGTTGGTTATGGGAAGATCTTAGAATCAAATTAAGATCCTGCCAAAAGTAGCACAGCAGGAGCTGTTTCCACTACCCCCAGCATCTCGGAATGTTAAAAAGGCAATGACAACTTTTTGGGAGAGAAAACAACAGTTCATTACTTACACATTTCTCTTTGCAAAATGGGGAGGGACTTTCCTTAACTGTTCAGTATTTGCGAGCTAATTAAAAGAGATTGTGGTTAACTGTGGAGAGGATGGTAAGCAACTTCAAGAGGACACAGACTTTTCAGATGAACTTCAAGTACTTGCCCATGCAGGAGAACTAAGTGATTAATGTGAAGACACAGGAAAAAAAAGAAAAGAAATATATACTAAATCGTTAGAATTTTCAAAAAAAGAGGAGCAGACAGCAATTTTAAATTCAAAGAGTGTAGTGCTGGAAAAGCACTGCCAGTCAGACAACATCCCAGGAGCAGGGTAATCGATGTTTCGGGCAGAAGCCCTTCATCAGGAATTCCTAATGAAGGACTTATGCCTGAAACATCAATTCTCCTGTTCCTCAGATGTTCCCTGACTGGCTGTGCTTTTCCAGCACCACACTCTTTGACTGTGATCTGCAGTCCTGACTTTCTCCTTGCAATTTTAAATTCAACTGTACAAATTTATAAAAGTGGAATGAAGCGATCAAGGTGATCACAAATCAAAAAATCTGTGTCCCAAGTTTTAAAAATAGCGACACTGAATGCAAAATAAGGAGATAATGTTAAACTTGAATAAACAATTGGTCCGGCTGTATTAGAATATTCTGTCCAGTTTTGGGCATTGTCCTTCAGGGTGTCAAGGCCATGGAAATGCTGCATGAGGAATTTGAGAGTTCGGACCAGCAATGACAGGTTTAGTTATGAAATAAAAAGGTGAACTGGATTGTCCATGAGAACAAGAATTATTAAGAGATCATGAGGCTGAAATTCTCAAATTTCAATGAATTTTGATAATAAATGAAAAATTATATCTATTGCACTGTAAATTGGTAATAATGTTGAAGTATGAAGGAAGAGGTTAGATTATTTTTTTTTCCCACAGATAACCATTAGGATATGGGATGATCTAGAAGACGCTGTGGCTGATACAGAATGCACAATACTTTTGAACAAGGGATTTGATAAAAAAAAGAAAATTGAGAGTATATTGAGAAAAAGTGTGCATAACTGGGACTATGAACAGCTCTTTAAACTGGTGAGCATGATAGAATATCAGTTTCATCTTTTGTTGTAAATGATTCATGCTTTTTTGATAAATAAATAGAAAACAATTTGAAACCTATTAGTTACTATAAGATTGCAATTAAGTATGGGGCTGTCAGGTATCCTTTCAATCATCTCATATGGTGATTATGGTTTGTTTTTCTTTCCAAGCTCCCTTTTCTTCTGGAGTGAGAATACTTCAATGACAATCACACTGGCACTATAGCCCCTCCATGGAGGTGATGAGGAAGGTGGCAAGAAGGGCGAATAATTGGGCAAATTGATCCCAGAGAGATACTTGTCTCTTTTCAATTAAGCACCAGACGTCCATGGGCAACCTTCAACATACCACCAAATAACGCCCTTGAATAGTTAATTAAACCTTCTTAAGGGTCTCAACTTGCCACCATCCCATTCACCTGCCTTGACTGCAGATAAAAATGAAGATTTCTTTCAGCCGGGCAACCTATCTGGTGGTGGGGAGGGGGGGCACCATTTGCCCTCATTTCAGGTAATTTGCCATCTACTTGCAGCCCCCTCCCTATAATTCTCCAGGTCCCACACTTCCCCTCCACCAGAAAAGCTTAACTTTCTCACCATTTCAGCCTCTTATGGCTTCACAGCCCAGGCATCTAGTGATGAGCTCTATGACACAGCAGCTACCAGCCTCTGACTGGCCATCAGTCTCAGTGGGGCAGGACATTAATGGCCAGACTCTTAAAGCTCACCAGTTATGTACCGATTGGTGCTTAACCCACCAAAGCCTTCTCACTGACAGGAGTGGGGACTTAGTCACCTTTACAGCCACCTGACCCTCACTTTGTGCATAAAATAAATATCAGGTAATATCTTCAGACAAGGAATATTTTAAATGCAGACAGAAGAAAACAAATGCTGTCATGATATAATCGCATGCAGTGACAAATCACTCATTACCCTGACTTGGAAATACATTGCTGTACCTTGAATGTTGCTGGGCCAAACTCCGAGAGCTTCCTCCCTAAAAGCACTGGGTGCTGTGGAATCTCGGTTCACCCAATGGATTGCAGTGATTCAAGAAAGCAGCTCACTACCATTGTCTCAACAGCAGTTAGGGATGGACAATAAATACTGGTCCATCAGTGGCAACCACAACCTCTGGATGAATAAAAGGTAACAACTATCTGGGAAAAAGACAGAGTATGCATAAATGCCTCCTTTTCTGATTAGGAAGATGTGACAAATGGAGTCCTTCAGGAGTCTCTGTTGGGGCCTCAGCTTTTTACAACTTGTATAAATTACTTAGATGTTGAGAATTACTTATAGAGAAAGGTGGTTACTGCAGATTTTAGTGTTTTATCACCCCTTCCAATTCCATTTTGATTTTGTCTTTTTCCTCTCCCTCACCTTTGATGTCTTTGCATTGTCCTTAATGGGCTCTGCATGTAAATTGACGAACTGGAAATAGATGATTCGATAGTCGTGGTTCATGGATGAAAACTGTTGAGTTGGTGGTGGAAATGCCTTTTGGTTGTGATTGACAGTACTTCTGGTTATTAAAAAAATGCAGGGATTGTCTCTGCCTCTGAGCCAGTTGGTCCAGGTTCATGTTCCACCGCTCCAGAGATGTGTTATAAAATTGCTGAACTAGTTGGTTAGAAAATACCTAAATGTGGTTAGTGAAAGCATCGTAGCTAAATTTGCAGATGACAAAAAAAGGTCAGAAGGTGTGTTATGAAGAGAATAAAGAGCGAAAACTGATATAAATAGGTTGAGTGAATGGGCAAACATCTGGCAGACGGTGTTTAATGTCACTTTGGCAGGAAGAGTGACAAAGCAGAGTATTATCTAAACAAAGAACAATTGCAGAATTTCAAAGTGCAGAGTGATCTCGGTGTTCCAGTACATGAATCACATTAATATGCAAATACAACATTCAGTTAAGAATGTCATCTTTTATTCTGAGCAGGTAGTACCCTATGACATGAAATGGTAAACATGTACTTATTGAAAGTGAGAACTGAAGATGCTGGAGAATCAGAGTTAAAAAGTGTGGCACAGCAGGTCATGCAGCATCCGAGGAGCAGGAGAGTCGCTGTTTCTATGCCCAAAATGTTGATTCTCTTGCTCCTCGGATGCTGCCTTATCTTCTGTGCTTTTCCAGCACCACATTTTTCAGCCCATGTACTTCTTGAAAGATAAGCAGGCACTTTCCTAGCAACCTGGCAATATTTATCCTTCAAGCATTATCATGAGCACTTTAATGTTTTGGATTGTAGTCCCTTTTATAATGTCGGAAATACAGCAGCTAATTTTCATACAGCTTTCACCAAGGCCCC
Source organism: Hemiscyllium ocellatum (assembly GCF_020745735.1). Lineage (NCBI taxonomy): Eukaryota > Metazoa > Chordata > Chondrichthyes > Orectolobiformes > Hemiscylliidae > Hemiscyllium > Hemiscyllium ocellatum. Next base: position 50,443,950 of record NC_083413.1, read on the forward strand.
AAACACTTCAAGGTGAATGAATATTGGCTAATACACCTGAAGAACCATTCTGCTCTTTTCAAATATGTACACCTGAGAGGACAGTGTGCCTCTCATGTGAAAATCATTACACTTACAATGCAACATTTGCGCTGTACCAACAAGTTGTTAGCTTTTGCAACAGTGCGCTGAAGTATAGCCAATGCTACATGGAAATGCACCCAAGTGAGGCTTGACTTCATGACCTTTTAACTCAGTTATGGGTATATTAACAAAATTAACAAATATATGAGCTAAAGTTGACACCTGAGAAAGTATAAGTGACCAATGTGCAACAGCATAGAAAACACCCTGTCTGCAAAGTAAGAAAAGCATGAAACACGGTTGCCAAAGCTTTGTGTTAAACATCTGTATGACTCGTGCAAATCATGCAAGTTAAAATGATTCTCAAAGGAGTCATTGTACTCCATTGTTTAACTGAAAAACAAACTAAAAACATATTTCAACTTCTGGTGGGGTTTGGTAAATATTATTAAAACCATTCAGAAAGGTCTGCAAGGATTGCTTTGAAGAAACTTGGGCACTGTGAAATGTCAAATGCCAGGTTCCAACATGGAAGAAAATAACACATTTGCATTTAATTAGCACCTTATATCAATTCAGAATGTCTCAAACAGCTTTACAGAAATTATTTCTGGAGCATAATGATTATCCTGTAGGCTAAGATGAACAACACAAAAAAGGATTGAGTTCTTAAACGATGCCAAACCCAAATCTTTGTGGAGGCAAAAGGCGACTGATGTCTTTAAAAAAAGAAATACCCCCTTTCTGGCATCCTCAATTTTTGCTAGCATGGGAAAGGGGACAGCTGCATTTTTGTGGGGATGGTTTGTGGATCTGATAAGGTAAAAGGTAATGATGCCTTTGTCCCAGAGAACCTTAGGGCTGTTCCCTTGTTATAAAGAAATAGTGAGAGTTTAACCTGAAAGTCACCATGCATCAAGTGAGGGCAAGATTGAGAAGGTAGGACAGACATGCTAACCTCATATGTGCAGAAATTGAATCTGTGCTATGGATGTTATTTTACATCAGAAACAAGCCATCTAGCCAATTGAGCTAACCGACTCTAGAGGGTCATAGTCTGAATTCTATAAAGGTACATTTAGGAGATCTTACCAAATGCCCACAAAGCAACTCATTCTCCCACTCACAAACCCCATGTAGCCTCACATGTCCTCCATGCCAACTCATGGTCTTTCCATGTCCATCCATCAAGTAATTGTTACGTACAGAACCAACAAATACCATGGTAACAATAGTATGCATAACACTGATCAGAAAAAGATACACATTCATAATGAATAAAGGAATTGGTGTCACTAAAAACTTATAAAAGTGTCAAACAGAACTAAATAACAGAAGCATTAAGTACTTCATGCCTCTTAAAATTATGCATATATTTAGTCATTGACAAAATCGATCTCAGTATAATAAATTTTAACCTCAGAAGATGTTAAACAATGTCAAGAGTGCTCTTCAGCAGCATAAACAAAGATTCTCAGGGGAAGTATTTTTATGATAGCTCATTAAGCATGATTGCCCCAGACTCAACAATAACCTGATGGTCAGTTTAAACACTAGCAGGGCAGCTCCAGACCTCATTCATCCATTTGCAGACAAGAGATTAATTCTAGAGATGAGGAGATGTGAGACTGCCTCAGACATCAAGGAAGCAAAGGAATAAATATGACTTAAGTATAAAATTGAAGTCAATGAGAATCAAGAAAAATCACTGGTTAGAGTCATATCTGACACATGGGAAGATGTTTGTGGTTGTGAGCAGCCAATTATCTCAGCTCCAGGACATCACTACAAAAGTTCTTTAACTTTTGCACGTTCTGCTGCTTCATACTCTATCATGAGGTGAGAAATGAGAGGCCTGACAATGACTGCACAGCAGTCAGTACCATTCCTAACTCCTCAGAACCTGAAACAGTCAGTGCTTATGTGCAACAAGATGTGGACATCAACATTCAGACTTAGGCAGATAAGCTAGAAGTTAACACAAGGATCAGGTAATGATTGTGTCGGTTGTAGGTGAGTGCAAGACAGAGAGAAGAGGAAAGGAAAAAAAGAGGATTTAACAGTCACTCACCTCTCAATCAAAAAGTATGATGCTGGAAAAGCACAGCAGGTCAGGCAACGTCCGAGGAGCAGGAGAGTCAACATTTCGTGCACAATGTTCGAGATGAAGGGCTTATGCCTGAAACATCAACTCTCCTGCTCCTCAGAAGCTGCCTGAATGGCTGTGCTTTTCCAACACCATACTTTTTGACTCTGATCTCCGGCATCTGCAGTCCTCACTTTCTCCTATTCACCTCTTAATGTCCATTGGCATTATCATAACTGGATACTCCATCATCAATGTTGTACAGGTTACCATTGATCAGAAATTTAACAACTATCCATTTTAGCCTTGGTTAAAAGAACAGGCTGGAGGCTAAGGATTCTGCAGAGAGCAACTCATTTTTTAAATTCTCAAAGGCTGACCCCATTTCAAAGACACAGCCCAGGTCTGTGAGGAAATTTTTTTCTATGTGCTTGGAAGGCCACCAATGTAATAATATCCAAGAAGGACACCACTTTGCCTGGGACAACATATATATCATGGGACAGGCAAAACAAAGACACGCATGAGAATTCTTAGCAGCATGACATTCTAACCAGAATTCCATCAATAAACATATCGATTTAGACCCTATTTACCTTCCCTTGAAAAAAAGAACCGGAAATTACAACACCCACCTTAAGAAACCAAGGCCTATATATAGACAGGCAGGACATACCATCACCAGTGCTTCATCAGAGACTCTCACTGATGATGTTACCTATTATGGTGACAAAAAATCTGAAATCAAACCTTCAAACTCAGCAAGCTAACTTATACACTTATCATCAACCTGAGCTACAAATCTTCTCAAAAATCGCTAACATCCAAGAAGTTTGACCATCTAGGACAAATCAACCAATTGAGTGATGTTCCATTCACCATGTTAAAGTTACATTTCCTTCACCACAGTCCTCATTCTTAGCAGTGAGTACCATCTGCATTGCACTGCAGCAATTTGTTAATCCTCCTTTGAAAGCACCTTCTAAAGCCACAACCCCTACCATTCTGAAGGACAAAGCCAACAGCTGCATGGGAGCAACACAAACTGCACAGTCTATCTCCAACCCCAACAAAGTCAGACACTATCCTGACTTGAAAATATTTTGTTGAGCTTTCACAGTTACTAGATGAGAACAACTTAGAACTCCCATTGTAAAAATTATTGCAAACTGCCAAAATATTTTGATAGGAATTGACTTACCACAGCCTTAACTTTAAGCTGCTGTTTCTTTACATGTAGCATGAAACTGGAATCGATTATTACACTGTTCAGAATTTCAATGATCTCCAGAGTAAGCTATTAAATTTGGCAAACATTTACTTTTATGCAATACTTACAATGTAAGTAAAATGGTTGTTGGCCATTTTCAGAGATTTATATCAAAGCCAAAATACTCTGAACAATACTCTCCAAATAGAACTATTGCATTTAGCCTTTTGATTAGATTAGATTCCCTACAGTATGGAAACAGGCCCTTTGGCCCAACAAGTCCACACCAACCCTCTGAAGAGTAACCCACCCAGACCCATTTCCCTCTGACTAATACACCTAACACTATGGGCAATTTAGAATGGCCAATTCACCTAACCTGCACATCTTTGGACTATGGGAGGAAACCAGAGCACCCGGAGGAAACCCACGCAGACACAGGGAGAATTTGCAAACTCCACACAGACAGTCATTCAAGGCTGGAATTGAACTGTGTCCCTGGTGCTGTGAAGCAACATTGCTAACCACTGAGCCACCATGCCACCAGTGTAATTAATTTCTGTCTGTCTCAATTGGCAAATTGAATATCTTTATAACGAGAAACCCGCTGCTTTAATTTTGCTTTCTGTTGTTTATCACAGAAAGAGCCAGGATTGTTCATAATTCAAGGCCGATAACATACCTACAATAATAGATAACAAATTCACAGAAAATATAAAGATCTGTGTAAAATTAAACTGTTTCCAATAAACTAACTTCCATAGTGTTTCAATTCCAGTTTGCTTAATAAATCACGCTTAGTTGCTTAAAAATCTGTAAACCAATAGTCAGTGCACTTATCTGACTATGATGGATCAAAGAAAATTGTGGATAGTATAATGGAAGTTAACCAGCCCATTACACTGATCAATATATCAGAATTTCTAACACTCCTGCACCTTGATGATTCCTATGTATGTTCCACCGTAGACAAAAGTGCAGCTGTTTCTTGATCCTTTGAGGCATATATCAAAGATTTACTGAACAGAAGCCCACAGAGTATTCAGAAATAGTATAAATGGGGTCTGCACGTTGCTGATAAACAAGCATGTCACAGCACAAGAGTTATGAAGTCTAATTTACAAGCAATTTATTTTTTAGCATCCCCACCAGGCATGAGTCATGGATCTGTTAAATACAAAAGCCATGTTTTTCTTGAAAAAAATCAAAAACAATATAGAAGTTGTTTTATTTAAGTTAAACTTCCTGTTGTACAGACTGGAATATTGCTGAGGTGCTAGATTCAATGGTCCGGTGATTAATTAATCTAGCTGACCTGAACGTGTCTATTCAGATAATATGTACTTGACATATAATAGAAATTAGTGCTGCAAATTTATGTTCTTATTTAAGTGCAGAAGGTAATAGTTTTGGATATGTTAGAGAGTGATACTTTTGCTGTAAAGTTTGTTTAATTGTATTTGATGTTAAATCCATAAATGGCACCAATAGTATAAACTTAAATTGATTTGATAAGGTAGCACTGTGAAGTAAAATGGCAAAATGATTTCCAAAATGATTTGTGATTCTCTATGTTATTATCAGGCTATGATAAAACCTTATTTCTACTGAAATCTTATGGTTGTATCCTGCTGGTGAGCTTCAACAGTCCAGCTCCACTTTACCTAACAAAGAGGCAGTGCTCCGAAAGCTTGTGATTTCAAATAAACCTGTTGGACTATAACCTGATGTTGTGTGACTTCTGACTTTGTCCACCCCACTCCATCACCAGCACCTTCTCATCATTTCAAAAGAGGATTCTTTATAAGTTATCTTCTCAAAGAAATATGGGTAATGATTATAAAGTTGTCGTTTGTATGGATGAAACTTTCCAGGTTCTGATCAGTGCTGGTTACAAAACTTCAAAGAATCATCAGCGATATTGAGGGAGGCCTTTCTTGACATCAAGACCTCAGACACAATTTCTAACTAAATCTTGGATGTCAAGATGTGATTCTCAATAATGAGTGGCAAAATACCTATAAATGAGGATTAATATTCATTATCACCTTCACTACTGCCAAATTTTGCTTCATTAAAATGCACTCTCTCAGTATCCCACCTGCTGGACAGAACCAGACACTGGGAATTCTCTGCATTACAGAAGCAGCAGTTACCTGGTGACAGCTTGGTCTTCTGGACCTGTGTCTCGGACCCTCGGCATCAATGTCTGAGACTATGCTCCACAGGCTTTATCTGCAGACATTCCACAGTCATTGATACTGGCATTCAACACATGCTAACCTCACTGTATCATCATGGCACTCCTCTGCTTACAGTATGCTGCTGCACTTTAATGAGGCATTGTGTAGTGCACTGGTACCTGCTGCATAGACACTTTGCACACAGAGACAGGCACCCAGCTCTTGGATCAAGCCAAGCGCATCTTAGGCCCACTTATTCACTTTCTTTGTGCTCACTCACTTTGTGTATACCTGAATGCTCACAGTATATCTTTCTTGAGAGTAGTGCTCCACCCCCTTAGCTGAACTTTAACAGCTTATATGTACTTCTGCAATGCATGCAGTTTAAATAAAGCCAGACAGCTTGACAGCTTACATTCGAGACACCGCCCATGCCCTCCACCTCCTCCAAGACTTCTGTTTCCCCGGCCGCCAACGCCTCATCTTCACCATGGATATCCAATCCCTCTACACCTCCATCCGCCATGACCAGGGACTCTAAGCCCTCCGTTTTTTCCTCTCCAGACATTCCCAACAGTACCCTTCCACCGACACTCTCATTCGTTTGGCCGAACTGGTCCTCACCCTTAACAATTTCTCCTTTGAATCCTCCCACTTCCTCCAGACCAAAGGGGTAGCCATGGGCACATGTATGGGCCTCAGCTCTGCCTGTCTCTTTGTTGGCTACGTAGAACAGTCGATCTTCCATAATTACACCAGTACCACTCCCCACCTCTTCCTCCGCTACATTGATGACTGCATTGGCGCCACTTCATGCTCCCGCGAGGAGGTTGAGCAATTCATCAACTTCACCAACACATTCCACCCTGACCTTAAATTTACCTGGACCATCTCTGACACCTCCCTCCCCTTCCTGGACCTCTCCATCTCCATTAATGACGACCAACTTGACACTGACATTTTTTACAAACCAATGACTCCCACAGCTACCTGGATTACACCTCTTCCCACCCTACCTCTTGCAAAAATGCCATCCCGTATTCCCAATTCCTCCGCCTCCACCGTATCTGCTCCCAGGAGGACCAGTTCCACCATAGAATACAACAGATGGTCTCCTTCTTTAGAGACCGCAATTTCCCTTCCCACGTGGTTAAAGATGCCCTCCAACGCATCTCGTCCACATCCCGCACCTTCGCCTTCAGACCCCACCCCTCCAACCGTAACAAGGACAGAACGCCCCTGGTGCTCACCTTCCACCCTACCAACCTTCGCATCAACCAAATCATCCGCCGACATTTCCGCCACCTCCAAAAAGACCCCACCACCAGGGATATATTTCCCTCCCCACTCCTTTCCGCCTTCCGCAAAGACCGTTCCCTCCGTGACTACCTGGTCAGGTCCACGCCTCCCCACAACCCACCCTCCCATCCTGGCACTTTCCCCTGCCACCGCAGGAACTGCAAAACCTGTGCCCACACCTCCTCCCTCACCTCCATCCAAGGTCCTCAAGGAGCCTTCCACATCCATCAAAGCTTTACCTGCACATCCACTAATATCATTTATTGTATCCGTTGCTCCCAATGCGGTCTCCTTTACATTGGGGAGACTGGGCGCCTCCTAGCAGAGCGCTTTAGGGAACATCTCCGAGACACCCGCACCAATCAAACATACTGCCCCGTGGCCCAACATTTCAACTCCCCCTCCCACTTTGCTGAGGACATGGAGGTCCTGGGCCTCCTTCACCGCTGCTCCCTCACCACCAGACGCCTGGAGGAAGAACGCCTCATCTTCTGCCTCGGAACACTTCAACCCGGGGCATCAATGTGGACTTCAACAGCTTCCTCATTTCCCCTTCCCCCACCTCACCTGAGTTCCAAACTTCCAGCTCAGCACTGTCCCCATGACTTGTCCAGACTTGTCCGACCTGCCTAGTTCCTTTTCTACCTATCCACTCCACCCTCTCCTCCCTGACCTATCACCTTCATCCTCTCCCCCACTCACCCATTGTACTCTATGCTACTTTCTCCCCATTCCCACCCTCCCCTAGCTTATCTCTCCATGCTTCAGGCTCACTGCCTTTATTCCTGATGAAGGGCTTTTGCCCGAAACGTCGATTTTGCTGCTCGTTGGATGCTGCCTGAACTGCTGTGCTCTTCCAGCACCACTGATCCAGAAGCTTGTCATCTGTCAAGGGGGTGGACACTTTTGCTAAAGGCCACAGTCCTACATCAATCTCTCACCTGCAGCATACACCAGCTGCATACATACCAATGCACTGTGTGTGCTTCAACCAAGTGGCTACATTTCCAAGTCAAAGAGGACTAGTTTTCAGTGCAGGGAGACACCCATTAGCCAAGGGCCCAGCAAAGTAAGTCAGGGGAAGATAGGTTGGGAAGCTGCAGAGTTATCATTCAGGGATCTGGTCAATCATCATTTAGAGCTGTCAAGTTGCTCAAGGGGTTGGGCCATGATCAGTCCCGGAAGTCCGTTTATAAAAAGTTAAGGAGTGTTAGTCAGAGAACACTATTGCAGCACAGAGGCTGTAGTACCTAGCTGAGAGATTAGAGTTAGAATATTGGGATGCATATGAGATTACAATACTGGAAGGGGTACCTTAATATATATGTGAGGGGGAGACAGTAATATAAGAGGGAAAAGGATCACATGGGAAGTGGAGTGGGGGGTGTTTATTGATTGTGAGCAGCACCCTGGCTTTGATGGTGGGACAGTACATGAACAGAACTAGCATGTGGCCAGTTGAAAACATTCATAGATGTGTTGCTCTGGGCATTCAGAAAGTGCAAATTCCAAGGGGTTGATAGAGAAGGCTGCCAGGAAAGAAATTTTTCTGTTGAGGGTTCACCAGATAGAGAGGGGGAGGCTGGAATTGAAATTCAGTCTTTGAGAAACAATTGTTGTTGCTTTCCATCGTGCTAGAATTAACAAGTATACATGTGGAGATTAAAAGGACTACAATCACATCTGGAGTGAGCAGTGTAAATGCTTTGTTCTGTGAGAAAGTGCGACTAATGCAAGTCCCTTCAAAGGGCCACAACATCACACAAACACTTGTACACTGTAAAATACACATCTAAATACTACCTGCTTTGTGAACCTTTGGCATCAGGCTTCTGGATGCAGTGCATGACATGTCGATGCAAGACTAAAAAAAATTCCATAATCCCCGTGATGAAATAGTAATGTTTGTCTAACTGGAAAGATTCTGCTGAGTTGCAATCATTTGCCATTTACCCATTAGATCCCAGTTGCTCACTTCACACCTCAGGCCATGAGGCATCTAGTGGCTCTAAAGATGGTAGGCTCTGTATCTTCAATGTTCCAGTTGTTGCTAGACAGAGACCCCTACTCAGTTTGTGGGGAGAAGTGAACATTTGTTTATCAAAGTAGAAACTTTTTTCCATTGCCATGTCACCCATGCCATCAATGTGCCCACAGGTTCTCCTCCTTCTCCATCTTCCATTCTGCCTCAATGCATTTCTGGGTTTCTCAACTGGGTGGAGGAAGCTTGGCCTACAGTGGAGTCCATTGGCTATGGAGGTTTGGTCGGACAGCTCCAGAGGTGTTTTTATCTTGAGGGGGGAAAACGGCTGAATGTACCCTGACCAGATAAAAGTGCATGCTCCTCAGCTTGAACATCCACGGGGCTCAGCCCCAGCCACTTTGGCAGTGTCCAGTTGGGAGACTTCTGTAGGGCTCCTCCTCTAGCTGGATACCTACTGGACCAACATCATCTTCTTATGAGCAAGGTGCATCTAGAGTTAGGGCACAGTCCCTCACGTCCCTGTTGCTTTGCCATTGGCGCTGAGCACCGGTGACTAGAGCGATGGAGCGCAGGTCTGTGTGCATATCAGAGTATTCTGGACAAGCCTGCCCAAGCCAGCTGTCAACCTGACCATGAAGGTAACAGAATCCCAAATGTGTTGCTGCAGTCCTGCAGCCTGCGTCAGAGTGCCCAGTTCCCTTGTCAAACCAGCCAGTTACTCTAGTGTCTGTTTGTGCTTTTCAACATCTTGGGTCTTCCCTTTCCTGAAGGGGAGCAGGTATCTGGTCTCTGACATGCCTCTGAGTGACCAGCAGCATTTCTTCCTCGGGCAGCTGCAGAGATCTTGCACTGATGTATTCACTGGAAGGGACTGTGACTCTCATCTAGAGAAAATACCCACCAAAGTGCCAGTGCCTGAGCTGGTGGAGATAGCTTGCAGTGCTTCCTCGGTAAAATTTCTCAGAGACGGAAGACGGTGTGTCTGGTGGGACAGTTCTTTTGACCCTGACTACCATGAACATCCTACTGGTGCATGCAGTAGACAAAACAGTGGAAATGTCAAGACCATGCGTTAGACATTGTGACATGTAAACAATATATTCTCAGTGGGGGTATTGGGATGGACAATACTCCTTACTAGGGTGCAGTATATAGATTTTTAAGATTTCCACAGGTATTCATCAGTGAGAACCAGAATCATCTCCTTGTTGAGGGTGAAGAGGTGAATAATTGGCACCCCACCATCTTTCCTGGCTCTCTCTGACCAATTATGGTCCATCTTTCCTTGTAATGAGACAAAGGAAAAGATTGAGTGAGAAAGAAGTGACTGGCATGTGTGTTAGTCCTAGTGCCAATGAAGGAATTGGTGAGGTGCCCTGAGTGAGTATGATGTGCTGGGACCATGCAGGATTAGTGGTGTGTAGGTGGAGTGGATGGTGGGCAGTGCGGTGGGTGAGAACTAGTGAGGGAAGATGTTTCACGCGGCAGTGGTAGAGCAGGTGGGACATGTATGGGAAAGAATGAGGGAGGGTTAGGTTTCAGAAATCAGATGGTGCCACTTACCTTGGTGGAGGGGTGAAGGTCTTTGTCTTTCTTGCTGACTGCTGGTGTCATGGCCTCGTCTGCTAGTCGTGAGGTAAGAATGCAACCTTCCTGTTCATCACCCCATCCAGGTTGCTGTTCATGGAAAGGGCTGCCAATGTTTCCTAGTCTGCCAAGTTCAGGGTGAATGTCTGCAACTATGTGGGTCAAACCCAGACTGTCAGTGTTCGACCGAGTGCTTTAAATATGACATGAGCTTTTCCTGGCAATGCATGAATTTCCAGTTTCAGTATATGAGAAATTCAAGCCAGTATTGGAAGAGAGAGGTGCCTTTAGGGCAGTTATTAGTGAGGTGAGTTTTGGATGGTGGTGCAATAAAATACACTCGGCTTCTCAGTCAGAAACTTCCTGTGAAACTCTATGCAGATCAAACTTTGCCAAAACATGAAAAGATGCAGCACAAAATTATTTGCTAATACAACTATAACCACTATTACAGTAAAAGGAAAACAAATGTTAACATTTTCAAATAATATGTATTCCCTCAGGTTCCACTTTATTCATACTTCAGTGATACTTGTATGTTTCCCAGTTAAAAATGGGAACATCAACATCCATCTGGCGACTTAAGTGTTTATAATTATGTGTAAAAGTTGCCAAAAAAACCACACGGCATGGAAATGAAAATTAATGAACAGTGGGGCGGCATGGTGGCTCAGTGGTTAGCACTGCTGCCTCACAGCGCCAGGGACCTGGGTTCAATTCCTGCCTCGGGCAACTGTCTGTGTGGAGTTTGAACATTCTCCCCGTGTCTGTGCGGGTTTCCTCCGGGTGGTCTGGTTTCCTCCTGCAGTCCAAAGATGTGTAGGTTAGGTGAATTGGCCATGCTAAATTGCCGGTAGTGTTAAGTGGATTAATCATGGGTAAATATAGGGAGTGGGTTTCTCTTTGGAGGGTCGGTGTGGACTTGTTGGGCCAAAGGGCCTGCTACCACACTGTAAATAATCTAATCTAAATAGTGATTAGATTACTAATTATTATTAGATTACACTGGGCGACTCTCTGTGTGGAATTTGCACAGTCTCCCCGTGTCTGCATGGGTTTCCTCTCACAGTCCAAAGATGTACAGGTTAGGTGAATTAGCCTTGCTGAATTGCCCAGATGTGTAGTGTAGGTATATTAATCTGAGGAAATGTAAAGTAATAATAGGGTAGTGGAATGGATCTAGGCGGGTTACTCTGTGGAGGGTCGGTGTGGACTTGTTGCGTCAAAGACCTGTTTCCACACTGTAGGGATTCTAATCAATGCTGCAAGATTTGATCAGAATTAATGATACAAAATCAATAGAACATAGTTTTAATTTTGTTTTTTCAATATTTCTTTCTTCTAGTAATACACCAATTGACATTTTTCAACTTGCTAGCTTGATAGGGAATTGTGTTCATCTTCCAATAAATACAGGTTCATCTTTACTTTCAATGGGACACTATATAGTCCTCATTATAAAGAAAGATCTTTATTGGGTAACCATTCAGTATTGCCTTTTCAAGATAACAGAGACCCATGCAGTTTATGTCTTTTTGATAAATATAACCTTGCAGTTTGATATCATCTATGCAATTTAATTTAACAAAATGCTTAAATATCTTCAAATTAACATTTTCTTCATTTAAGTATTTTTAGAAAATAACTCATGCATTTTCTTTCTAACAGACTTGAACTTTAGCAGAATAATTTTCAATTAGAAAATCTGAGGGAACTCAAATAAGTCAACAGGTTCTCAAGAGCAAATCCAAATTGCTGTTTTGTTTGTCTTCTAAATGTCAGACTGAAACTATACATCTCTATGTAGCTACATTTTCTTCAATTGTTCAACAGTTACTGAATTATTCAGCATCAGGCAGGTATTGAAACTGATGACTGTTTGCTTTGGTTAATTTGTTGAAAGTAGTTGTTGAAATAGTCATTGATGTATAGGATAGCTAGGACTAATAACTGAAATAAACACCAACTTTACTGACTTATAAATCTGCTGTGACCACCAAGAACAATCTAAATATAACAAAATCAAAACATATTCATACTCCTAAATTGTGCCATAATTTGCTCTGGCAGGGAACTAATTGACATTAGTTGGTTGCGCCCTTGTAAAATGAAAGTTATTTTTCTTTTATGACAAATTACCAAAGGTATGAACTAATAAACATGCAGCAAGGGAAAAGACACCTTGGACCTGAATGAATGGGAAAGCAACTGTACATTTCCTTAATTAATCAGATTGAAAGATGTGATATCAAATTAGTACAGAAAGAGAAGAGAGGGAAAGAAAATTTGGATTGAGAGAAAATGAGTTTTTATCCTAAATTGTGAACTAAATTCATCAACAACTGTAAGCTGAAGGAACGAGACTCCACATTTTTTGTGCCGGTAACATGGACTGACAATAATTAAGATATCACATCAGTAAAAAGACTAGACTAAGACAGAAATGAATTAGTCATCTTTCTATTACAGGTTTGTTTATAACTATTGTGAAAATGCAGAAACTTCACTTCCTTCAATACACTGCAGTAGTGAGGCAGACATAAAGATGTTGCCGTTTTCAAGAAGCTAATGATGGACAGGTGTAGTTTAGACAACAATTTTTGAATTTCCTTACTTACACTAACTGAATGTTGCTGTAATGAGTATTATTGCTTACTTTGACAGCAAATTATGACCCAATATGATGCAACTTAAATTTTGACAAATGTACCTAGAAAAAAAAACAGATAAAGAAACACTGGCAATATTTAGGAGAATAGAAGTTACCTCACTGTTGCAGCAATGTCTTTCTCAAGATGCTTAACAAGAAGCTTGGCAATTGCAGTAAAACTGTTACTCATGCAATAAATGTCCTTGCTCTGAGCACCTAGAATGTTGCCAAATGTGTCAGTGATGTTTTTAATCTCCAGGAGCAAGATGTGATGAAAACAGTGTTCCATATTTGCCAGCTGGGTCACCAGATAAACCAGACAGCTCCTTGCCTTTTCCTGAGGAAAATCATAGATACAATTTAACATGTGAGTTACAACATTTATAAACTAATAAGCGTTAACAAAAATAAAAATAAGCAAAGTAAACAGTCGCCAGGTTCAATACATGGTTGATGCTGAACGATTCTACCTTAGCAAAGGTACCAGAATCGGCCTCAAAACTACATGTTAATGAGCAGAATAGGGAATCGAATAGGTTAGTTATTACCCAATGACCCAGCTGAACATAATACAATTCAAAAGGACCTGGTTAAATTTTAAAAAAAGACAAAGGAATGTCAGATTGAATACAACCCAGTTACATCTAACACACTACAACGTTAGAATAATAAAATAGTTGTATGTTATAGATGTTGTCTGAGTGTGGCAGTCAGTTTATGGGCTGTCATGAATCCGAGCCGTCGGAGATGTCTGGCTGTCAGTTCCGAGACATTTTTTACGTATTGTAATGTGGCTAGTGAATTAGGGCATGGCACGTCCTCCTTGCATTGTTTGTCTGCTAGGCATCTGCGGATGAAGTTATGTGGATATCCTTTCTTGGCAAAGACTTTGTAGAGGCCTTTATTTTCTTCTCTTTGCAGGTCGGGAGCTTGTAGTCCTTTTGAACATGGTCCTAATGCAGCTTCTCTTGCATGTGTTCGGGTGGCTGCTGTTGTAGTTCAGGATCTGGTCAGTGTGTGGGGCTTTTTCTGTACACTCTTGTCGTGTATTCAATGTTCTTCACAGAACAATGTGAGGAGGATGTGTCATGACCTAACTCACTAACCACTCTACTTTAAATAACAAACCTCTCGAAACTGACAGCTAAACTTCTCCGTCCACTCAGGTTCATGACAGCCCATAAACCGACTGCCACGTTCAGACAACTCCTCACCAAGATAAAAGACCCTATACCCATCATGTACAAGACAAATGTAGTTTACAAGATTCCATGCAAAGACCGCAAGAAACACTAATATAGGACATTCCAGCAGATAACTAGCAATCCGTATCCATGAACACCATCTAGCCATTAAACGCCATGACCAGCTGTCCCTAGCAGCCGTACACACAGAGAACAAGGATCATAAGTACGACTGGGATAACACAACGATTATAGGACAAGCTACAAAGAGGGCATCCAGAGAATTTCTAGAAGCACAACACTCATCCATGGGCTCCATTACACACATTGATCTAGACCCAATGGACAGACCACTACAATGAACAACCAGAACTGGCAACTGGAAACAGCAACAACAGAATCAAATAAATTCCAGAAGACACAGTACAGCAGCGCTTCACCAGGGGTGCCAAAGCACTGAAGATGTCACCTAGACAGGGGACAAAGTGTCTGCAAACAACTTCTCAGCTCAGCATGAGTAACAAACCATGTCAAGAGTTGAGTGGAGCACTCTCCACTTGTGGCTCCAATAACACTCAAAAAGTTTGACACCATTCACAGCAAAGCAATCTGCTTGATTGGCACTACAAGCACAAACCTAACCAGTCATTCCTTCTAATCATGCACAGTTGCTCTGTGTGCGCCACCTACAATCATACCAAAGCTTTTCAACAGCACCTTCCAAACCTGCAACCTCTACACCTCCGAGGACAAGGCGAACAGAAAAATAAGAACACAAAGCACGTGCAAGTTTTCCTCCAAGTCACACAACATCCTGTCGTGGGTCTATAAATTTCTTTGCTTTCAGTGTCATGGGATCAAAACCTAGGAACTCTCCTCTAAGCAGTACTAGGCATTTAAGTGCACCAAATGGACGGAAGTGGTTTATGATGGGGGTCAGTATGTGGATGTATCTACTAGGGAAGGTGCAAATCTTGACCTATTCTTGGGAAATAAGTCAGCGCAGATGACTGCTGTGTCAGTGGAGGGGCACTTTGGTGCTGTATTATTTTTAAAATAATAGTAATGGAAAAAGAAAGACCAGATCTGAAAGTTGAAGTTATAAATTGGAGGAAGGCCAATTTTGATGGCATCAGGCAAGAACTTTGCAGGTAAAGGGACAGCAAGAAAATGGGAGGCCTTCAAAAATGAGATAACGAGAGCTCAGAGACAATATATTCCTGTTACGGTGAAAGGCAAGGCTGGTAGATGTCGGGAATGTTGGATGACGATAGAATTTGAGGTTTCAGTCAAGGAAAAGAAGGAAGCATATGTCACATAGAGACAACAGAGAGCCAGTGAATCCTGAGAAGAGTATAAAGACAGTAGGAGTATACTTAGAGGGAAATCAGGAGGGCAAAAAGGGGACATGAGGTAGCTTTGGCAAATAGGGTTAAAGAAAATCCAAAGAGTTTTTACAAATACATTAAGGACAAAAAGGTAATTAGGGAGATAATAGGACCCCTCAAAGATCAGCATGGTGGCCTTTGTGTGGAGCTGCAGGAGGTGGGGGAGATACTAAATGAGTACTTTTCATCAGTGTTTACTGTGGAGAAGCACGTGGAAGATACAGATAGTGGGGAAACAGATGGTGATATCTTGAAAATGTCCATATTACAGAGTAGCAGGTGCTGGATGTTGTACAACACATAAAGGTGGATAAATCCCCAGGACCAGATCAGGTATACCCTAGTACTCTGTGGGAAGCTAGGGAAATGATTGCTGGGCTCCTTGCTGAGATATGTGTATCATCGATAGTCCCAGACGAGATACCAGAAGACTGGAGGTTGGCTAACATGGTGCCACTATTTAAGAAAGGTGCTAAGGAAAAGCCATGGAACTACAGACCAGTGAGCTTGATGTCGGTGGTGGGGAGGTTTTTGGAGGGAATCCTGAGGACAGGTTTTACATGTATTTGGAAAGGCAAGGACTGATTAGGGATAGTCAACATGGCATTTTGCATGGAAAATCATGTCTCATTAACTTGATTGAATTTTTTGAAGAAGTAACAAAGAGGATTGATGAGGGCATAGCGGTGGACATGATCTATATGGACTTCACTAAGGCATTCAACAGAGTTCCTCATGGTAGTCTGGTTAGCAAGGTTAGATCTCTTGGAATCCAGGGAGAATTAGCCATTTGGATACAGAACTGGCTCAAAGGTGGTGGTGGAGGGTTGTTTTTCAGACTGGAGGCCTGTGACCAGTGGAGTGCCACAAGGATTGGTGCTGGGTCCATTAATTTTTATCATTTATATAAATTATTTTGATGTGAACATAGGAGGTATAAGTAAATTTGCAGATGACATGAAAATTGGAGGTGTATTGGACAGTGAAGAAGGTTACTTCAGAGTACAACAGGATCTTGATCAGATGGGGCAAAGGGCTGAGAAGTAGCAGATGGAGTTTAATTTAGATAAACGCAAGGTGCTGCATTTCGGAAAGGCAAATCAGGGCAGGCCTTATATACTTAATGGTAAGGGACTGGGGAGTGTTGCTGAACAAAGACACTTTGGAGTGCAGATTCATAGTTACGTGAAAGTGGAGTCACAGGTAGAAAGGATAGAGATGAAGGTATTTGGTATGTTTTCCTTTATTGGTCAGAGCATTGAGTATAGGAGTTGGAGGTCATGTTGCAGCTGCACAGCACATTGGTTAGGTCATTTTTGGAATATTGCATGCAATTTTAGTCTCCCTCCTATTGGAAGGATATTGTGAAACTTGAAAGATTTCAGAAAAGGTTTACAAAGATTTTGCCAAGGTTGGAAGTTTTGAGTTATTGGGAGAGGCTGAATAGGCTGGGGCTGTTTTCCCTGGAGTGTTGGAGGCTGAGGGGTGACCTTATAGAGCTTTATAAAGTCATGAGGCGTATGGATAGGGTAAATCGACAAAGTCTTTTTCCTGGGTTGGGGGAATCCAGAACTAGGGTGAGAGGGGAAAAAATTAAAATGGACCTAAGGGGCAATTTTTAGAGTGGTGCTGGAAATGCACAACAGGTCAGGCAGCATCCGAGCAGCAGGAAAATCGATGTTTTGGGCAAAAACCTTTCATCAGGAATGAGGCTGGGACCCTCGCGGTTGGAGAGATAAATGGGAAGAGGCAGGGCTGGGGCTGGCTCCCCAGTCCCACCACCCCCCCTCCCATTTATCTCTCCACCCCCCAGACTCCCAGCATCATTCCTGATGAAGGGTTTTTGCCCAAAAAGTTGATTTTCCTGCTCCTGAGATGCTGCCTGACCTGCTGTGCTTTTCCAGCACAATTCTTGACTCTAATCTCCAGCATCTGTAGATCCACTTCTGTCTAAGGAGCAATTTTGTCATGCAGAGGGTGGTACGAGTATGGAATGAGCTGCCAGAGGAAGTGGGAGAGGCTGGTACAATTACAACATTTAAAAGGCATCTGGATGGGTACATGAATAAGAAGGGTTTAGCGGGATATGGGCCAAGTGCTGGCAAACAGGACTGGATTAATTTAGGATATCTGGTCAGCATGAACAAGTTGGACCGAAGGGTCTGTTTTTATGCAGTACATCTCTGTGACTAACTACTATCTTGGCAAGGGCAATTGGGATGTGCAATACATATTCAACCAGTGTGTGATGTCCAAATCCCATGGATGAATTTTTTAAAAAATCTAAGACTTGAACTTTAAAATTTCAAATCTGCTAATCACAGACTTCCTCCAAATTTTCTCTGCTACATATTCTGTCTAATATTTAAAACAGATCATGCTGGGAACTGCTGCAGTTCTTCCAGATGGAAAAATGATACAATCAAACAGATAATCTAAGTAAGCTGCAACCAATTTGGATTCATCTCCAACTGAAAGTTTCAAAGACATACGTCTTTTTAAAGGATACGATTGAATGCTGTACACTTAATTGGATTAAGCTTTTGCTGAAAGTACTCAAATTGTTTCGGAAAAATCCAAAGCACGTTTTTCAATTGCTATTTACGTTCCAATAAAATTGCTTGGACTTCTGCATGAATAAAACATAAATTGAATAATATGCGAAGGGTAGAAGTTGAACATTTAAACAAAGTTAATAAAAGGTGATTTTAACTGCATATTTTTGCCCCAGCCTCTGGATAAGAAACTAGGTGCAGCCATAGTGCCAACTGGAGCTGCACATTGCAGCCATGAGGACATCTTAACCAATGCAGCCAAAACATTGAAATGCCTGATGGGCAATTACCTGACATCTGGAACCCTCCAATAAAGTCCCAAACTCTGAGTTAGAGTCAGAGGCTTCAGAAAGTTATACCTTGCTGATCTTAATAATTAGCCCAGAAAAGTTAGAGGAATTAAAATTTGCTGTAACTCCTGGCAAACTATAAATCTTACTCCCAACACATCACTGACTGACACATCTATCAAAATCCCCTCCCCTAGCATCAACATCTGACCAATCCCGTTCCTCTAACCTGATCTGACCAGACTTGTCCCCTGAGCCCCATGGACCCGACCACCTGCCCCCTGACCTGACTGGACTCACTGCAACCCCCCAACTCCCCCTATTCCTCCAGCTTATCTAAATCCCTGACCCACACCTCAACATTATAGCCATTTACCACCCAATCCACCGACTAATCTGTCACCATCCATCATTACCTACTCAATCCCTTGATTCACTTAGCTCTGTCATCCATTAACACTTAATAAGCTACACAAGTTACTGGTTACATTTTGACTCATTAAATAAGTGGCATTTAATCTTAAATGAAATAAATATCCTTACAATGAAGCATTAAACAAAATTTTCTTTTTTCAAAAAACAATTAATGAAAAGACATACAATACCTACAAATGCTACAATGTTCCTTTACATTTATCCTGCAGTGTTCATCACTACTGTGCCTGCTGATCCCTTACAAGGCAGTTCAGGTCTCTGGCATCATGCAGCTGTGACTTCACCTCCCTTGTACTCTGTCAAGGCCTACACAGCAACTTGTGATGGAGCCATCCCAGAACTGCCCAAAGCTAAGGGGCGTTGTTTGACAGATCTATTCCAGTGGACATTCTGGGAAACCATTTCTTAATGCACCCATTTTAAAAGTATACTGATGTTTTAGTCACTGTGTAGATGCTGTCAATTATACTCTCATGTATATTGAGAGCCACTGTCATTGCCTGGGATTAAATGTGACTCACTGAGGGCGAGGAGGCAGGGCAAGAAGAGAGTGGAACAAAAATAGAAATTGCTGGAAGAGCTCAGCATCTGTGGAAAGAAGTCAGAGTTAATGTTTTCGGGTTGAGGGACCCTTCCTCAGAACTGATAGAATGACCAGAAGAGAGTGGCAATGGTGTTTATTCTCGGACCCCATGTTCTCAATGTGTTGTGTTGGTTGACCAATTAGTAACAGGCAGTGGAATAGTTGACCCATTCACCAGCCAAGCACAGGGACTGAGGCAGTGTCTGGATCCTCACCGGGCATGATCAAAAGTGCTGGCATCATTTTAAAGACTCCAGAATGAAAATACATCTTAGGTCCTGCTTATCCACCAGCTTTGAGACCACCTCCAGAGCTGCCTCAGTGACGCAATTTCTCTTGTGGCTGGTCTCCTCCAGAGGTGCCTCAGAGATGCCATTTCTCTTGCGGCTGGTCTCCTCCAGAGCTGTCTCAGAGATGCTTGTGCAGCTGCTTCCAACACTGCCTCAGAGCTTCCCCTTTGGAATCTCCAGCCAGGAGTGGGAGAAAACCAAGAGATCAGTAAGGCAGGATGGGTCAAAGCTTCAAGAAGCAGTCACTTGCCATCATTGCAAGGGCAAGATCTGAAGTGGCCCTACATTTTAGTGATGGCTCACTGCATGTCCTCTTCCAAGTTACTTGGCAAGATGGGTCCTTATCCCCAAGGCCAGAAGGAAACCTCCCTCTCTAGTCAAGCAAACCTAGACAGAGGTCACAACGAAGGTCAGCAGTCATGGGATTGTTGTGGAGAACCTGGTTGCAATGCCACAGGTGAACAATACCTTCTCCACTTGGCTATGGTGAGTCCAAGCCTGTATTCCCCTCCTGGTCAGCAACTGGGTAAGTGTGAGTGTGCAACTGGGGTTCCCCTAATGTCGTGACTATGGAGTGAGGTTGCAGCATTTTGCCTGGAAAGATTGAATGGAGCTCTGTCAAGGGGTGGAGATCAATCATGATAAATTTTGCAAAGTCAACCCAGAGTAGCCCAATGACACATACATGCTTGTAGGCACAAAGGCTGCAGCTAACATGTCAGGTGCTTAGGCCTCTGTTTTTATCAGAGACTAATATTTCTTTTCAGTTTCTCCAAAGGGGAGACAGGCCAATAATGTAAAAGAAAGGGCTTGGACTGGTGCTGGAGTTCCTCTTTGAGACATCCATGGAGCAGAGACTCTCAGGCAGGCAGAACAACTCTCTCATTGCTGCTGAAGCTGAATGCATTTTCAGAAGAGAGTGAATGATTCAATGGGCATACCTGAAGTAATGCCCCTTTATCCTCTCGTGTACAGATAGAAAACTCAACATCAGCCAAGTCTGGAGACCAACAACTGGAAAGGACCCATCAATTCTCTTACAGGTCAACCACAGAAACATGAAAGCAATCATCTGCAAGGAACATTCATGCTCATCTGAGGTGGGAGGAGGCAGGCATCTCTGAGGAGCAGTGTCACATCACAATCCTGAAACCTTTATGAGCACAAATATCTTCATTTCAGTGCAGATACATTCACATTGAGTTTCAGGCTACAGCCCAGTGAGTGCACAACACACAGGCCTGACCAGCTGTAGGATGCTGTGACAGCCAAGGTCACTGGAAGTCAGAAACATGTGCATGTTGTGGCTCATGCTAAACTCTTGAAGTCATCCATAAGGCAACAGTTGCTGGACATTCCAAAGTTAATCCAAATGTTCCCCAAGCGGAAACCATGGATAAACCGGGAGATCTATTGCCTACTGAAGTCCAAGTGCATGGTATTCAAGTCAGATGACCCTGGCCTTTACAGGAAATCCAGATACACCTCGATAAGGCTGTTAGAGACAATACGTGACTAACTTAAGACCCAGATTAACCTCACTGACATTGCCATTTGTGGCAAAGCCTACGTGACATAACTGGCTACAAAGCAAAGCAGAATAGGATCGTGCACAGAACTACATTCCTCCCTGACACGCTTAATGCATTTTACACTCATTTTGAATGCAAGGTCAATGAAATGCTGTTACCTGCCCCAACAGCCTTGGATGGTTCTGTTCTTTCAGTCACTGCTGCAGTCATCAGCTTGGACATTTTGAGAAGGAATCCATGGAAAACAACAGGCCCGGATGGAGACTCCAGCGATGCACTTAGATCTTGCATGTACCAACTGGCCGGAGTATTTGCTGTCATCTTTAGCCTCTCCTTATTATGATCTGAAGTGCTTCAAGAAAACCACCATCATTCCTGTACCAAAGAAAAATCATGCAGTGTCCCTCAACCACTACCACCCGTTGGCTCTGATCTCCATCATTATGAAGTAGTGCGAGAGGTTAGTCATCTTCTTCCTGACCTCTCCGCCCCCACCCCACTCCGGCCTATCACCCTCACCTTGACCTCCTTCCACCTATCACATCTCCATCGCCCCTCCCCCAAGTCCCTCCTCACTACCTTTTATCTTAGCCTGCTGGACTCACTTTCCTCATTCCTGATGAAGGGCTTATGCCCGAAACGTCGAATTTCCTGTTCCTTGGATGCTGCCTGACCTGTTGTGCTTTTCCAGCAACACATTTTCAGCTCTGATCTCCAGCATCTGCAGACCTCACTTTCTCCTCGAGAGGTTAGTCATGGCTCACATCATCTCCAGGCTACCACACTGCCTTAATCCTTTGCAATTCGTCTACCGGCACAACTGGTCCATGGCAGATGCTATCTCCCTGGCCCTAAACTCATCCATGGAATATCTGGATAATAAGGATATTTATGTCAGGCTCCTATTTATTGACTACGGCTCTGCCTTCAACACTTTAATTCCAACTTAGTTACTCTTCAAACTCTGAGACCTAGGTCTCTGCTTCTCCCACTGCAACTAGATTCTTACTTTCTGACCCACAGACCGCAAGCAATAAGGAAAGGCAACAGCACCTCCACAATGACAATCCTGAACACTGGCTGCATACTCAGCTCCTTACTATACTCCCTATACACTCATAACTATGTGGCCAAATCTCATCCTAACTCCAACTACACATTCACTGAAAACACTCCCATTATAGGCCAGATCACAAACAATGACAAGACAAAATACAAGAAAGAGAAAGAGTGCTTGGTGACGTGGTGTAAAGATAACACTCTCTCCCTCAACATCAGCAAAATGAAAAAGCTGGTCTTCGACTTCAGGAAGCAAGGTGGAGGGCACGCCCCTGTCTGCATCAATGGTGCTGAGGTGGAGATGGTCAAGAACGTCAATCTCCGAGGAGTGAGAATCTCCAAGAACCTGTCCTGGTCCACCCACATTGATGTGATGGTCAAGAAGGCACAACAATGCCTCTACTTCCTCAGGAGGTTAAGGAAATTTGGCATGTCCATAAAGATTCTTCCCATTTTTATAGATGCACCATAGAAAGCATTCTGTCCAGATGATTCATGACTTGAAATGGCAATCGCTCTGCCCAAGACTGTAAGAAACTACAGAGAGAGTTGTGAACACAGCCCAGTTCATCATGCAAGCCAACCTTTCATCCATTGAATCCATCTATACTTGTCGCTGCCTCTGCAACAGCCAACATCATCCAAAACACCTCCCTGCCCTGTTACAATCCCTTCCAACCTCTTCCATCAGGCAGTAGGTACAAAACTTGAACCACACATACCAACAGGATCAAGTCCTGCTTCTTCCCTGCTGTTATTAGACATCTGAATGGACCTCTCAAACTTTAAATTTAATGTTGATCTTGCTTTTTATGCACCTCTCTGCAGCCGTAACATTGTATTCCTCGCTCTGTTCTATTATCCTGACGCACTTGTTATGGCATGTCCTGCTTGTACTGCTCGCAAAACAGAAGATACATGTGACAATAATAAATCAGCCAAATCAAAAACATTCACATGAGGTCAATGAAGATCTGATAGAGGTACTAGAAGATATGCACAGTCAGGCTTGGACAGTACAGGAGCCCACCCAGGCCCCAGCTTCTGCATTCTATCTCTTTTATACACATTGGCCTCCTCCACTGAGAGACCAGTGACTCTCTTGGAGAGCTAGATCCAGTAGGCCATCAGTGGCTGCTGGAAATATGCACAGACCCTTGTAATTATTGTCTTGTTGATAACCTCAAGGGAGTAGTGGCAATGGCAAGTCAATATGTAGAGACTCCAGCAAGTCCATATGCATCTCAGGTCGGCAGGGAGGGATAACTGTGCCTGACAAAAAGAGCAGGAGTGACTGCCTTGTGCTTTGGAGGATACCACCCAAGGTGCTTCTACTGTGAACAGTGACTCATCAGCCCCTCGTGAACTTTAAATTGTCACGACAGAGGGAGCTCCTGCATATGTATAGAAAACCCTGATCATGCTGGGCTCAGAGTGGAAACAAAGCAAGATGAAAGAGAAAACAGGGATGAGAGTTTAGGCAACATGCAGATGGGACTGTTGGGTGATGGTTGGCTTGGCGGGCAAGGAGAGAGGGAATGTGACAAGGGAAAATAAATGGACATCTTAAATTTTATTGATAATGAAGTCCTGACTCTTATCACACAGCTTGGAGGTTTGAAGATATACATGGACTGGACTGACATATTCACTGAGGAAAAAAAAACTCAGAGTTTGTCTCTTGATGATGAAAGGTCTTTTGCCTGTGCAGGTAACTCTTTATATCATCACAAATGATGCCAAACCTAAGTATTTTCAGTATTTTCTGGTACTTCAAATTCCCAACATCTACAAAATACTGATCTGGGGAATTCAGTCTGGGCTTGACAGAAAGTACTGGAGGAACTGGATGATGAGACTATGAATGAGATGTGGTATGAGATCAGAAAGTACTAAGGTGGAATGAGACAGCATTTGATGTGTTTAAAAGAAAGGTAAATGTATATAAAGGAGAGCTAGAACACCAGAATGATTCAGGAAGTTGGGCACATGGAAAACTGAGAACTAAAGATTGATTTGGGAGCACTGGGTTGGAAGTGGGGATTCTCATATAGGAATGCTGTAGGAGACTGGATTGTGGAATCAGTGGAAAAGGCTTGGGCATGGGACAAAAATCAATGTGGACTGTTGTGTGAAAGCACTGGAATCACTTACTGCAGGAGGATTGATCTTTAAGACCACAATGGAAGAAGAGGAGGAAATAAAATATTATGGGGGTTGGTAGCACTGAAAGAAATCTCAGATTACTGTATATATTCGATATCCAAATATATATTTGTGATTAACTGATTTGGCACAGACGTTATAATAAAAAGACTAAGTCACTTAAGGTAATATGCAATGAGCACATATTCCAAAATGAAGCAATAAACCTGGGCAGATACATAAAACAAATAAAAGAAACTTATGTGGCTGCCCGCATACTTTCATTCCAATGCAGCTACTTATGCCCCTGGCTGAATACTAGGTTTAAGTTGATACAAATCACCATCTGGAAGCAGTACATGAACTTGCAAACTCTAAACAACCAAACCTTTAATTCAGCCCCTTAACCCATTCAATCCCAGGTCCTAAAATGCAGCAGTGCACAAATCCTTAGCACAAACTAACACATGTAGCAAGAAATGCAAACTTTCACTGTTTAGTTTTTAATATTTCCAACTGAATTCAGCAAGAATCTAAGGATTACTTTACCCTGCTAAAGTCTTTCTGCTGTGCTCCAATGCTACAATGACACTGTAACTCTCAACTGACTCTGGTAAGAAGTGGAATAGTCATTTTTGGAGCAGGTAGTTTTACCAGTTCTTCGTTGTGACGGTGCATGAAAAATTCTCTTCAGTCCAGAATTAAACTATCTTTCAAAGTGGTCAGCTGATCCCTCAGTCTCAAACCAACCTGGAAATGATATCTGTGTTGACAGTATGGCTTTTCCCACTTGCACTCAAAACATTCCAGAAAGATCAACATGCAAATACAGATCAAGAAAGGCATTTGACTCAATAAATCCATGCTTTCACAGAAACAGACAAAACGTTCAAATGCCGCTAAAATAATTCCAAAGGTTTTACCTCCTTTACACTACCCAAGAGACTATTCTACTCATTAATCATTCTTTACAGGAGGAAGTCTTCCATTACATCAATCTTGAATTTGCGTTTTACAAGTTGGTATTTATAACCCCTCATTCTACAGTGATGGTTTCAAGTCGATAGAGCTCAACATGATTTCTTCTCCCCCACTCCCCCCCCAACACATGACTTCATATCTTAAATATTTATCCTTTCAAGCTGAAGAGTATGAATTTTTCAACATACCTGTGTTATACAGTAACTGACTCTGATCTTAACTAGTAAAAGAACAAAAATTTGTGAATTCACTTTACTGCAGGAAAACTGAGGCTTGAAATCATTTTATGAAAGAAGGATAATTAAGTGTACATTAAAGCTGAAACTATAGTTGAAATGTTTTTCACAAATCAACAACCGAATATTTATTATATATATTACTGTTCATGAATTTAAGCAAGAATAGTAATTTGTTATGCAAAATTTTCAAGGGTTACCCATGTAATTGCTTTGTTTTATGGGCTTCTAGGATGAAGGGCACTGCCTCAAATTTCCATAGTTCTTAGAAAGCACTTTGTATCATGCTTTTGGAGGGGAATATAGGGCTTATTATACTTATTTAACCATGCAATTTCTGAACATGCATCCCACAGGTATAGAGAGAGAGAGAGAGAGATGGCTCTTGTCCCTCCAGTGACTCAGTAGTGTCAGATTAGAATGGCAAACCTACCACAACCATTTCCAGGAGCTCTACCTAGATTAAATGCCAATCAGGATTCAGGTATCCCCCTCAGAGTTGCCAGCCAATTAGGCATTGGTTCCAGCATCACCACCAGTATCAGTGCCTCTGTTGGACAACAGATGACCTTATGAGGAGGATTGTCACTGGACCCAGAATATAGGTAAGTTAAGGGGAATGAGGGAGAAAGGAGTCTTCATTTTAAACAGTGCAGGCTAGGTATGCCTTTTTATGAATCTCTCCCTTGGTGATGTGATCACTAAGCATAAGAGACTGAGAATGTGGGATTTCACCTCACACCCCAACCCCAACCCCACTCCAGTCCATATGCATGCCTGCCAGGCTTTCACCTGTTAGTGTAAAAAAAAAACGCAGATGCTGGAATCCAAGGTAGACAAGCAAGAGGCTGGAAGAACAGAGCAAGCCAGGTAGCATCAGGAGATAGACAAGTCAGCGTTTCAGATATAGCCCTGGACAAAACGCTGATTTCTTCACCACTGATGCTGCCTGGCTTGCTGTGTTCTTCCAGCCTCCTGCTTGTCTACCCAGGCTTTCACCTGTGACTTTTCACTGTCTCCCCCCACAACACTTGTCTGCCAGCTGAATATCAAGGACTTCAATTGGCCTCCAGGTGTTAAGTCTATTCCTAATCCTCCTACCCTGGGCTTAATTTGGGGATAATACAGAGACATCAGACTTTCTTCTTCCCTCATGACAGGCTCCATCTCCATTCCTGGGGAAGTATTAAATTGTGCCCAATAAACCACCTACTCATTGACAGATGCTTTATGACCAACAAATGTAATTGTTTTATACCTACATTTAAAATCAAAATTTAAGCATTAATTCCAAAAAGAAGTTTATATCTTTAACAAGTTTAGCATTTTGTATTGGAATGATAGCCTTGTTGCGTAGTACCTTTTCATGATCTCTGGATGTCCCAAAGTAAAATGCAGCTAATCATATCCTTTGGTAATCATTTGACACTACAGAATTCAAACATTGTTAAACAAAATCACAGTTCATCAAAGCATACTGCTGAAAAAAGACAAACTTTGCTGAAGCTTTTCAGCTCGAATTCATCTGAACAATTTGCAAGAAAACAAAGTCAACGGAAAGAAATACCTTGATACAGTATGAGAGGAATGTGCTGATTGGTTGGCAAGTGAACTCTGATTAGCTAAGACTTTGCTATGAAGAATACACCAATTAATGATGATTGGCAGTTAACTGACAGGTTTTAATTAGTTTATAAACCAAGCAGGTTGAATGGGATTCGTCAATTTTGTTAAACATGTATAGCCCTGACAAATGCTTCAGCCAGTGGCCATCACCTATTTGGTTGAGTTAAAACAGGCACTGCGTGTGTGTGTGTGTGTGTGTGTGTGTGTGTGTGTGTGTGTGTGTGTATATGTATATGTATATGTTCATTCTGTCAGCAAATACTGGGCCTTGTAAACCAAAATGTGAAACTTCCAGTACACACATGTGCATCACACTGTGGGCCCAACTAACAATCATAAATTGGTTGCCAGCCAATTAGGCATTGGTTCCAGCATCACCAGCAGGATCAGTGCCTCTATTGGAACAACAGATGACCTTATGAGGAGGATTGTCACTGGACCCAGAATATAGGTAAGTTAAGGGGAATGAGGGAGAAAGGAGTCTTCATTTTAGCTCAAGACTATCAAGAAGTATTGTCCAATTGCTTCATCACATCTGATGTTGGACAATGTATTTTGAATTTACTAAGTGTGGGCTGCTTGGGCATAGTCAATACCTAGCTTATTGTGAGCAGTCAAAGGGATGTGCTAATTATTGCAATCCACCAATCATTGTGTTAAAAAGTTCCCAGTTCACCTTAGATTACCCTGGAAGGATGAGGTATCTCAATGGTTTGAATGACTGGTGAAGCTAACTGTTTACATTGTTATATGTAGAATGAGGGGTATTTACCACTAACAGGATGCTGCCATCCAACCAAAAGGCTGTTTTACACATCACACAAATGAGTCGTGTGGTAAAGGTGTTTAAATGCTTGTGTGATGTCAGGTATGTCCCAAAGACCAGCATATTGTATCAAACAGCATATCTCTTTGGTTGGTCACAACAAGCAAGTTGCTGACTTTACCTCACTAGCTCACACTTACATAAATCTAAGTTCCAATATTTGTTACAATTCTGCATTTGGACAATACTTGCTAGATAATCCTGAGTATTTGAAGAATTATGCCAACAACAGGTTTACTAACATCTGATATAACTCCACAGAGGCTGGTCTCCTGTTAACAATGTCTTCCTTTATTTACACGTGAACAGTCTTTGACTTATTACAGCCTCATTTTGAGTTAGGTACCAGAGTGTCAGTATCTCTGATACTCACCCTTTTTATCTGACAACCAGGGCCCCCTGAGTGGACCAGATGTACAGGCCTAATCAGAGAGCTCATTCTATGATGTCCACCTGGCTGACCTCATTACAATCACTACAACATCAGTTGGGCTCACAGTGTGGTGCACTTGTGCGTATTGGAAACTATGTATATTATGTTCTGTTTTCTGTGCAGAGAAGGAACATATACTCACGCTGCACCTAGAGTCAGAGTGTTTACAGCATGGCAAAAGGCACTTCAAACCTTTTGAGTCTGCACTAGTCATCAAAGCTATCTATTCTAATCTTATTTTCTAGTACTTGATTGGTAGCTACAACATTTCAGTTGCACATCTAAATAGTTCTTAAATGTCTTGACGGTTTGGGCAGTGAAAAACATTTTCCTTAAATCCTTTTGAAATTTCCTGCTCCTAATCTTAACTGTGCCCCCTGGTTTTTTATCCCTCTACAAAGGGGAAATGTTTCTCCCCAACTACCCTATCTATGCCTCTTAGTCAGGTCCCCCTCAAACTTCCCTGCTGTAAGGAAACCAACCCTAGATTATCTGGGATCTGAAGAAGGGTCCCTGGGTGAGAAATATTGACTCTGTTTTCTCTCGACAAATGCTGCCAGATTTGCTGAGGTTCTTGTGCAATTTCTGTTTTTGTTTCAGGTTTCAGATTTCCAGTAACAACAGTTCTTTGTGTTTTGCTCAGCCTATCTTATCTCTCTTCATAGCTGAATCACTCCAGCCAGGCAACATTCTGGTAAATCTCTTCTGTAACCTCTTTTAAGCAATCACCACCTTCCTACAGTATGGTGACCAGAACTACACACAGTACACCTGCTGTGGTCTAACTAACATTGTTCACAGTTCTATCTTAACTTCCTTGCTCTTGTTTTCAATATCTCGGCTCACAAAAGCAGTATTCTATATGCCTTCTTAACTACCTTATTTACCTGTCCTAATGCGATCACTGATTTATGATCCCTCTGAACCTCTGCACTTTCTGGTGTCCTACTGTCCGACATGAGTAGTCCATTGCCTCATCATTCCATTCAAAAGGCATCAGTTCACACCTTTAAGGATTAAGTTCCATTTGCCACTGTTCAGACCATCTGACAACCACCAATATTGTCCTGCAGTGGTAGGCTTTCCTCCTTGCTATTGGCCAATCCTCTAATTTTGATGATATCTGAAAACTTACTAATCATTCCACCCTCTTTCATGTTTAGATTACTAACGTACTCAACAACGGCACTGCGACTCAGCTCTGAACTTTGTAGTACACCGTTGAACACAGGCTTCTAGTCACTAAGCACTTTTTGATTATCACTCTGTTTCCTGCCTCTATATCAATTTTGGATTCAATTTGCCAAATTATTCTGGACTCCATGGCTTTTTAGCTTCTTAACCAGCCTGCCATGTGAGACCTTGTCAAAAGCCTTACTGATGTCCATGTACATCAAATGCACATCCCTCATCGATGCACCTAATCGCCTCCTTGGAAAAGACAATCAAATTTGTTAAACATGAACACCTCCCCCCCACCACCCCCTCATGCCCCCACAATCAACCCCGACAAAGCTATGCTGACTATCCTTGATGAATCTATGTGCTCCAAGTGGAGATTAATTCTGTCCCTTAGAGATTTATTTTTCTAATAGTTTTCCTGCCACAGATATCCGACTCACTGACCTGTAATTTCCCAGCTTAACTCTAGCATCCTTCATGAACAATCGGAGCACATTAGGTGTCCTTCAGTTTCAACTCAGCAAAATAGGCGACAGATATTTCTCAGGGTGATGCCCTGACTACAGTCAAAGTGCCTGGTGTAAAATCTAAACAAATCTTGGCAGTTAACCAATCGCTACCATTTTCCATAGCATTGCCTCCATTAATGAAAATCCACTTGTCAACCAGTCAGCACTCTCATCTCATATAGTATACATTTTTAGTTAAAAATCACATAACACCAGGTTATAGTCCAACAGGTTTAATTGGAAGCACTAGCTTTCAGAGCGCTGCTCCTTCACCAGGTGGTGAAGGAGCAGGGCTCCCGAAAGCTACTGCTTCCAATTAAACCTGTTGGATTATAACCTGGTGTTATGTGATTTTTAACTTTGTACACCCCAGTCCAACACCAGCATCTCCATAGTATAAATTTTGATTTTCTCCTTGAATTGGTATTCTGGTGAATTGTCCCTGATGAGTGCAAAATGAAAAATTTCAATAAAATGTGTCTTTTTTCAGGCAAAACTAAAATACAATACTTTGAAGTATGGCCACTGTTGGAAATGTAGCAGTTAACTTGTATACAAAGTCTCACAAGAAATAATGGCCACATAAACTATTGTAGGTTTTAATCGAGGGACAAATGTTAGCCAAGGGATCGAGAATTACTTTCCCTTTGGGTGCATTAAAAACTGCCAACGGCAACAGCAGTGAGTGCAGGAATTTCATGAATTTGGCCAGTCAATGCTGCTAATGACCTGAGATTATTGGAAAATGCAGTCTAAGTTCATTCACTAGCCATAGCAACACATAAGAATTAAACCTGTGACATGTAATTTAAAAATGTAGCATTATTTGCCAAAATTACAAATAGTGAATACCTAACAGATAAAAAGTAGTTTTTCTTCCCATACAAGAAAATTATATGTAACAATCTTTCACTGCTTCTTCATTATCCTTTCCCATGAATACAAAGTTAAATGTTTGTTGCATTAAGTTTGACAGGACTTTTGTGTGAAGCTAAACAGCAGTCCACCACTTTGTACAAACTATTTGCTGTGAGATTCAGATCGCCATCTGTTTCTAATATAGCTGCAAAATTGTGAAGGAGGATTGCATCCATTGCTAAGTGATTTTGATGGCACAGAAAAGAATATTTTAATATAATTATATTGCATGAACTATGTCACAAGAGGCATCTGACTGGTGAGATTTTTTTGAAATCCAAGATAATGTAAGGCATGTGGTTCTGTGTGCCACTGAGGGGAACACTTTCTCAACTCCATCTCTTACTGTCAGCACTACATTAACTTCAGCACCTAAACAGCCAGCCTGGTGCTGGGCTGCAGAGTTACCTATTCACTAAATCATTCCTCAGATTAAAGTTCTATTCTTTATGTTTTTATCCATTTCATTTTAATTCCTTCTTCCATTAGTTATGGAAAGGGCTGCTAAAGAGTTGAGATACCTTGTGAGTCTCGACAAAACCATTCTTCATTTTTTTACTTCAGTATTTTGCTTTAAATCATCTTGATATTTTTAAGACATGCATTTTCTTTTAAACAACCTCACCATTAGTTTGAGCTTTAGGTTTATGCAGATTTCTATTTAATATTATTCCAATGAGTTGGGAGAGGAAAATGTCTGTTTATTTCAATCTGTGTAAAACCAAATAGTAAGCATTATGTAAATTATTTAATAAGAAGAAAAATCTAAATTAAAATCTCTCCACTTGTATTTGACCAGATGTTATGAAAACTGTCCGCATGGGATTCTAATAAATCAGATAAAGTTTAACCAGATCAATTGTATTGTACTTTTTCAAAGGAAAGGTTAACTGTAGTCTTTTCTCTGCAGTCTTTTCACCAGGTAAAGTATATATACAGTTACTACAGTATTCACCAAGATGTATGAGACATATACAATCCGATTGAGTACTATGAGGCAAAAATACCCCAATATTATAAATAACTTTCTTTGTGACTTAAAACCAATTAACTAAAACCAACCAATCAACTGATTGAAAGGTTTGATCATTTACTAATCACTTCAAGAACTTCTTTGAAACTAGAGATCAGGAAATTGTGTAAATTGTTAGGTATTAACAGAGTTCTGTCTTACTCAGCTTCATGGGATAGAAGACAAAGGGACAAAATGGCTTCTTGCTCACATATTTCTGCTACCACAGTCTCCATTTTATGTTATATGTACTGAAAAAGAATCTTAAACCAATATTTTAGAACACTTGAACAGCAGCCTGTATTTAATTACAAAATTGCATAAAAACACCCACCAGCAAACACAGTATTCCAATCGGAATTTGTTCAAAGTGCCCATGGATGAGTTAAAAGGA
Organism: Hemiscyllium ocellatum; assembly: GCF_020745735.1. Lineage (NCBI taxonomy): Eukaryota > Metazoa > Chordata > Chondrichthyes > Orectolobiformes > Hemiscylliidae > Hemiscyllium > Hemiscyllium ocellatum. The sequence continues at coordinate 50,476,590 of NC_083413.1, forward strand.
GAACTGCATAGTTCACTAACAATTAACTGAGAGAAAGTAAAAAAAAACACAATGTGGCATTCAGGATTTACAATGATTAGAATCTCAACAAACCTCTTTATAACTTGGAACCATACTTAAAAGATTAAAAATTTAAACTTCTAAAGGAAGAAAATAAATTCAAAAAAATTTCCAGCAACACACTTATTGTGGGCATACTGTACTGTGTGGAGTTTGTACATTCTCCCCGTGTCTGTGTGGGTTTCTTCTGGGATCTCCAGATTCCTGTGGGTGTTCCAGTTTCCTCTTGCAGTCCGAAGATGAACAGGTTAGGTAGATTGGCCATGCTAAAATTTCTTGTAGTGTCCAGAGGTGTGTAAGCTATATGGATTAGCCAGAGTAAATGTGGGGGGTGGGGTTTGGGTGGGATGCTGTTTGGAGGGTCAGTGCAGATATGATGGGCCAAATGTCCCTTTTCTGAACTGTAGGAATTCTATGATTCAACAATGGGACCACTTCCAATGTACTTCAAAGAGAATGACTCCAGATATTGCATCAACCAGTGACTGAAGGTAGATACATTTTTTTTGTACCATCAAGCTTTCACATGGAAAACAAAGTCAAAGATAAAACTAGTATCAACAGGAAAAATTTCGACATAATTTAAAACTATGAAAATAACCCCCTTTTTAACTAAAGGTCTGGTTAAAACTGTTCCAACATATTTCAAAAGTGCCATCTGTTAATCAGAGTCTTTGTTCAAATCACAAGTCTTTATGTTCTTTGTTGCAATATTTGAGTATCATAGGTGTTCATAGAGAAATTGCAAGATAATTGAGAAGTTTTAGTTTTCTGTCCTTCAGCCAATTTTTCAGACACATGCTGTTACATTCCAGCCTCCTGAAGTTGTGTATCTGGCGTCGTGTAAGAGAAATTGTGAAACCCCTATTGTCATTTATCTATCCAATTGGCCACATATATAAAATATTTCTGGCTGGATTTCTCTTACTGAAATAATTTGCTTGTGTTGAACACCTGATTCCAATGACTGGACAGACTTCTTCCTCTTTTGGATGGGAAATCAGCAATTGCCATGTTAACAAAGACCAGCTGTTACAATCAGCCAAATTTGCCTGCTGCTGTTCCACATGAATACACAGCCCACTTTACAACATATCAGGAGTTAGAATCAAGCTCTGTCTCAGACATTTTTCATTTGTTTAAGATCTGTGGCAACATGTCCTGGAGATTTATCTACCTTGAAAATCATTAATTTTTATTCAGAATCACTGCCTTATCCATCATTATCCCATAACTTCCTTCATTACTGATTCCATTTTCATTTACAATAGCTGTATGAAGTGATTAATATTTCCACCATTTAACAGTACACAAAAATAGAAGCAGGACTAGACTATATGACCTGTCAAATCTGCTCCAACATTCAAAATGATCATAATAACCTTAGGGTTAACATCCATTTTCCACCCACTGTGTGATGAAAAATCATACAACATTTTTTGAAAACTTGGGTCTGAATTTTAACAAGTGTCAGATAAATATCAATTTTGTGGAACTTCATGGAGGGTTTCTCCCTGGGATCCCTAACATGTCACTTCACTCTAGAAATACAATGCTTCTTCAGTGCTGTGGGTGTGCTATTATGTGCTCACTAGCAACAGAAGTGTTTCCCAGTGCTGAGATCTGCTGGGATTTGTGCCACAACCACCATGTTTAAAGCCGGGCTGTGCACCAGTTCAAATGCTACAAGCCAAGAGTGAACAGCTTGGATAGACTGCCCCAGCAATGGCTGACAGAAACAAGTTGGTATCCTGATTTGCTGACAGTGACCTGATGTCCTGATGGATGCCATCCTCTTTTCTGTCCATTGGGAAAGGAGGCCACACCACCAGACCCAGACAGTCTGATCTGATAACCATCTGACTCAGCAAGAGTACATGCCACCCTCCTCTCTCTGCTACCTTTACCGTCACTCACTTTATACTACACATACCTCCTACCCAAGCTCATGGTGTACCACTTTCACTATTGGATGCAGCATCCTCCTTCAAAGGCACTCACCCTCCCTATTCCCTCAGACTACTAATCCTTCCTGGCCTCTGCACTTCCCACTCACTCAAGTGGCACACCGTCACCATCTTTCAACTTGCACCAACACTAACAGCTGTGCCGGCCACTGTGATCTTACTCAATCCCTCCCTTTGTCTTGCTGCAAGAGGAATGTCTCTTCTTCCTCAGGCAGCTGAGAAAATTTGGCATGATAGTGAATGCCCTTGCCAACTTTTATAGGTGCGCCATCGAGAGCATTATGTCTGGATGGATCACGACCTGGTATGGAAATCGTACCTTCAAGATCAGACATAGTCACGTCTCCATAGCTGGTGGGATAGAAATCCTCTGGTTCTCTGGCACTAAGTGGAAACCAGGCAGATGGCAGGAGAGTGCCCCATGTTGTTGACCATTAATAACACCAACAATATATACAAGCTGACTCAGGAGCAGATTTGCTGAAAATATTCAGGAATCAGGATCACAAGTTAGAGGAGTCCACTGACATTGTCAGTAGGGTGCTGGTTCTGACATCTCTCTCTCCAAGGACAGGTTGGTGCCCGAAATAACGACCCTGGTTCTGCACACTCAATGTCTCCCAGATTTGATTTTTTAATATGCATTCACAGGATGAGGGCATCACTATCAAGGCCAGCATTTGTTACCTTTCCCTAATTGCCCAGAGAGTAGTTAAGAGTCAACCACATTGCATTCTCTATTTGTCCAGATACAAGCATCCATGCATTCAATGGCATCTTCTGTTTGTGCTGTACCATAACAAACTCCCAGACCTTACCTGCCATGGGAGCCTCACATAGAGGGGATATCTGACAGCCTTGGTCAGTCTCAGTGAAACAAGCTGTTCCTTTGTAGATACAGTAGGCTTCATGACATGGTATTCAGACCATCACTTCTAAACAGAGTATAGTGCCACTTCTATCTGTGCAGCTCCCCAACAAACTTTCTGCTACTCCTTGGATAGGTTGTGCCTAACTTGTAGGACTGACTGCAACCCATTCCCTGGATTAAATTAATACGGAACCCTTGACTTGTTCAAGCCTCTGAATGGAGGTTGGACAGTACCCTCGACTGACTGTGCCCGTGGTCCCAAAATGTTAACTGCTCCCCTTTGATTTTAAGACCTTTTAATTATAGCACAATTCAATGTGCTTGGTGCACAGGCTGCTGGCACCTGGTACAGGTATGGCATTGATATCACATGATGCCATAAACCTTTATGTTTGCCACCTTCAGTGACCACTGCTGACAACCATGACAAACTTCCCCACTTTGTGCCTGTGCTTAAAGGCAAGGCAAGACAGAACTACTGTGAGGCTCTCAGCTCTGAGTCAGGTGTCTACATGCAAAATGACATGGCAAGGTAAGGGTGAGGAGCTGTGAGCATCCAGATCAGCACAAAGTGAGTGAATGCTAAGGAAGCAAGTGAAGGGCCCATTCCAATGAATGAGAAGGGCATCTGACCTAGTGTAAAACGTGGCCTAGCAGCAGCATTACAATGAAAAGTGTTGGTGAGATCCAAAGTGCAGTTTTGATGCAGTGAACTGTGTTGCCAGTGAGTTGGAGATGTGCCGTGATGACTGATGAGGCTGATGCTTGTCCGATTCCCACCGACTTGGACAAAGGATGCAGGCAGTCAGTGTCCATGGAGCATGACCTGAAATGTAGTGGAATTCTGACCAAATGGAGACCAAGAGGAGCAAAGAGCAAGCTGGAGACACCAAATACCCATTCAAACCTTCATGGTGAGAATTGCTGCTGTTTAGTTTCTCTCCACTATCTGGGAAAATAGTATACTGCTATAAATGAAGCATTCAAGACTTTTACCTCAGCCATGAAGGTTTCGGATACTGTTATACTAACATCATCTTTTTGCTCTGACTGAACTTGCACACACTGTCTGTCTTCAAGATTGTACTGTCTCACTGTGACATTGACTGTCTCACTGTGATATTGACTGTCTGTCATTAAGCAACAGCAGTTATATTTCTACTTTCATTTCTAATGTACCAGACAACTCTGTACTACTCTCAGACTCAAATATAAAACTAAAACAATGTCCTTCCCTTCTTAAAATACACCATTTGGAAATCCAAATCAAACTTGAAGCTATACATACTTTCTTCACTTTAGAATAAAGTGAAGGGTGGAGACTCTCCCAGTCCCTTAAAGACATGGTGAAAGCAGACAAAGGCAAAATGTTGCTTTGATGAAAAATGCAGAAGCAGAAAAACAGCTGAAAGCGGAGTATATAGAAAATCCATGTGTCTGCTCTGGAGGTGTTTAGAAGTTGCTAAGAAAATCCAGAAACCAATTACATATCAACTGAGCAAGAAACTTCGATGTGGAGACACATTGACTCTCACTAAGGCTTGCATATTTGTAGGGTTTTCACTGAGGGTAAAAGGGTCAAATATTTTTTTCAGTACCTCTATTAAGACTGTTCCAAATAATTGTAGTGTAACATAGTCACTGTTTTATTTACCTTTTGCAAATAATAGACTTCACTTTTATTTTAAAAAGTTCATCGATAGCCTCTTGTAGATATTTTCAGTTTCACCACATGATAAACAAATTTAAAGGTTTTTACGAGCCAGACTTCACTCAAGAATCTGACGAGTCCAGTATTACTGGCAGCTGAGATCATGACACATAACAGCCCAAACATTTGTCAATCCCAAGCCTTGAACATATTCAATGGTGGTGCATTCACAACCCTCTGGGGTAGAAAATTCCAAGGATTCATAACCCTTTGAGTGAAGTAATTTCTCCTCATCTCAGTCTTAATCATCATTTATCCTCTATAAATGCATTCCATCCTTCATCGGTGAACAGTCACACCCTCTTCCTCTATGCAGCTCCTCTATTATTTATCCGATGCTTACAAAAGATCCATTTCATTTTATATGATCTGCTAGATTTTTCAAGTCCAGTTTTAAATTTCCTGCATATTTGCAGATATTACAAGATTTTGTTTGGCATCATTAGTCTCATTTGATAAATTCCTTTTTGGTTTAGGTTATTATTATTTATTGCTCTTCACTTGTTATTGTTAAACTCAGAGATGAGCTGAAAATTACGATTAATCAAGCAACTAAAACATTTACTTAATAATAGTTGAAACTTAACACTGAATTTGTAATGAGTGAATGGAGTGAATTTTGTTGAGCTCTTCCTTTTAAACTATTCAGTTGTGAAATCTAAGTTCTTCATTCTTTTCTCAAAGATTCACCTTAATTTTTTTCTCTTAAATTAATAAACACAAAATAAAAACTACACTGCACGATAAATACTGCAGACAGCTAAATACTATTCGGTTCCTTTTCAAATGTATGTTGAATCCAGGTAAACTTTTACACAGCATATGCACTGAAGCCTACTTATTATATTGAAATTTTAGATGTGTGATTCAATGAAAGACTCTGAAGAAGAAATAGTTTGGAAATGTTGAGAGAAGTTCAAATATCTTGAATCCATTTGAGAGTAAGTTATGGGTTTTCTACTTGTTCACCACAGTGAAAATCTAAAGTTCTATTAGTTCATGTAAGGTCTCACGTGTACGTTGACAGAAATATGCTCAAGGGAGCTGAACATTTAACTGTGTCAGATTGCTATTTTCCACGTTACATTTTTCTGCAGGGCAATGAAATAGCAGCTGTTCAGTGGGGCAAGGAGGCATTACTTTTGCACTGAAATGAGATTTTGCACGAATGAAAAAAATCCTGTTTGTGATTGAAGTTGAACAAGAGACGTTATAATGGTTATTGACAAATTTATATTTTCATATGTAAAAGGATTTCCTAAATATTTACTGAGATAATTATCTTTAAGCATCGCAGCACAAGTAGCAACGTGAATAATCCAGTTTGGAAACAAAGCATTTCATTTGTCCAATCCAACAAATGAACTAAGGGGTTGAAGAAGTAAGGAACATAACTGGATGAAACACATAAATTTAAAAGAATCATCAATGACTTGGATTTACATTGTGTCTTTAATATAGTAACATGTCCCAACATTGTTCTGACGGTCGAAAATAAAGCAAAGAACTGTTGATGCTGGAGATCTGGAAAAAAAAACAAAAACAGAAGAAAACGCTGCAGGTCTGCCAGCACCTGAGAAGCTAAAGTTTCATGACTCTTCTTCGGAACTACATAGAGAAGGAAAGGAGTGGAAAAGGAGTGAGAAGATAAGTGGAGAGCAAGACCGGAGAGAGAGAAAAAAAGAATAGGCAGACAAAGAGATTGTTGATTGTAAGCCAGGAAGAGGAGAAGCTAGACGGGTGATAATGGCGACTATGAGAAGTTGAAAATGAGTTGACTATACTCAAAGCAACCAATTTCATGATAGGACCTGGGTTGTGGGGTAAACAGTTTGCAGAACACCTATAATCTGTTCCTAAAAATGACCCAAGCTTCCAGTTGCTTGCCGTGTTCACCACCATGTTCCTATGCCAACGTTTCTGTGTCAGGCCTACTACAGGTCTCCAGCAAGGCTCAACAAAAGCTCAAGGAAGAATTCCTGATCTTCCATCAAGATTCTTATAGTCTTCAGGACTCAACACTGAGTTTAATCATTTCAGAGCATGAAAGCCCCATTCCTGGTGTCTATTTTCTAATGTGTGAATTTATTATACAAGTCTGAATTTCTGGATGCTGACTCAATTGTTTAGTTTCACTGCATTTGGATGAAATGATAATTCCACTTTGAACATGTCTTGGATATCACAAAGGTTTCCCCAAACTTGCCTCAGTCTGTCATCACAGCAGCCATTGTAGGTCTGTATTTACTTTTTTTTTAATGCCATTTTAGTCTACTTGATGGAAGTTAAATATCAATAGTCTTGCATATTTGTGAAGGGCAGTGTTACTGGTAATATAACTGGAGTAGTAGTCCAGAGCTCCAGGTTAATATTTTAGGTACAAGCATTCAATATCCACCACGAAATCTGAATTAATTAAAATCTAGAATGAAAAGTTGGTCCAAAGATGACTGTGTAACCATTGTTAATTCTTGTAGAAGTTCATCTGGCTTTCTAATGCCCCTTAAGAAAGGAAATCCACCATCCTTACTTGATCTGACCTACACGTGAGTCCAGCTGCTCCAGACTTCAGCTGCAGCTGTACAAGACTCTGGTGTGGCCGCACTTGGAGTATTGTGAACAGTTCTGATCACCGCAATATAGGAAGGATGTGGAAGCTTTAGAAAGTGTTCAGAAGAGATTTACTAGGATATTGCCTGGTATGGAGGGAAGGTCTTACAAGGAAAGGCTGAGGGGCTTGAGGCTGTTTTCATTAGAGAGATGAAGGTTGAAAGGTGACTTAATTGAGATGTGTAGGAAATTAAAGGGTTCCATAGGTTGGACAGTGGGAGCCTTTTTTCCTTGGATGGCGATGGCTAGCCTGAGGGTTCATAGCTTTAAATTGAGGGTGATGGATATAGGACAGATGTCAGAGGTAGTTTCTTTACTCAGAGAGTAGTAGGAGCGTGGAAAGCATGGCCTGCAACAGTCGTAGACTCATCAACTTTAAGGGCATTTAAATGGTCATTGGATAGGCATATGGACAAGAATGGAATAATGTAGGTTAGATGGGCTTCAGATTGGTTCCACAGATCAGCGCAACATCGAGGGCCGAAGGGCCTAAACTGTGCTGCAGTGTTCTATGTTCTATGTTCTAGATTCACCACACTGTGAACTGGTGCACACAGCCAATCAGTTCTACAGCATTTAAGGAGGGACAACAGATGCTGACCTGGCCAGTGATGACAACATCTCATGCCAGAATAAAAATAAGTTATGGTTTATGGGGAAAAAAATAATAGTTTCTAGTTACCGTGAAGCTTGGAGTCATACAATTGGGGGATGTATGACTAGATTAATAATTGAAAGAACTGAGTTCACCTCTCAGCGTGGTGGTTAGAGGATTCAAATTCAATTTAAAAAGTCAAAAAACATTTTTAAGATAAACAGATACTAAAATGAAATTGGCGATGAAATAGTAAGACTGTCATACAAACCAAATATTTCACTGACATCTTTGGTGTATTGATCTGTTCCATGAATGGGTGAAACCTTGGTAATTAAATGAAGTTATTTGATGGTCTTCATCTCAAGTAAGGAGCAACAATAAAAATGACGTTGAAGTTATGTGAGAGCTGTACAGAGTTCTAGTTCGATTCCATTAAGTCTGCTATATTCAGTTCTGGGCACCATACGTCAGAAAGGATAGTTTGAGATATAATGCAGAATTATCAGAATTATACCAGGGATAAAAAGTTATAAATTATGAGGACGGGTCGTTTCAACCTTGGTTGCATTTGCTTCAATATATAAAGTATTATGCTCTCATTGAGCTGTTTATGTTGTCAAAGGATTGAAGAGGAGGAAACTATTTCCTCTGGAGGTAGAATCCAGAGTGGGGTGAAGCTTTAAAAACTAGGCAGGGATGCAAAGACTAGTGGGATAATCCCACACCCAGGCTGGGCTAATAAAGCAGTTAAAAACAGAGATTGTCAGCAGGTCTGACAGCATCTATCGAGAGAAAGCAGAGTCAAATTGCACAAACCTTTTATGTTTTTCACCAGCAGCCTGCTAAAATTCTCATAAGGCAGTGGCAAGATGCCAATTAACGGAGATTAATGCTTGATAAACTCCATAGCTCCACTATTCAAATGGATCATGGTTGATCCGACATTGCTCACATCTTCTTTCTGGCTCTTTCCCCATAATCCTTGATTCCCTTACAGATTAAGAATTCATCTATCTCAGCCTTAAATACACACAAGGACTCTGCCCCCATAGCTCTCTGTGACAAGGCGTTCCAAAGACACTCGGTCCTCAGAGAAGAAATTCCTCCTCATCTCAGTCTTAAATTGGTACCCTTTTACTCTGAGGCTATGCTCTCTGGTCCTAACCTCTCCCATGAGGGGAAACAATGTCTCAGCAAGTATCATGTCAAACCTCTGAAGAATCCTTTCTCTTTGCAAAGAGATCACCTCTTATTCTTCTAAACTCCAGCCAGTAGAATCACAAACTATGTGTCTTTCAATCTCTCCCTTCCAGGGATTACCCTCGTGAACCTTCTCTGAACTGCCTCCAATGAAATATTTCCTTAAATTAGGGGACCAAAACTGCTCACAGTCCTTCAGAAATGGCCCCACCAGCACTTTGTACAATAGCAGTAAGACTTGCCTACTCTTAAAGTGAAAACCCCTTGAAATAATGGCCAGCATTCCATTCACCTTCCTGATTATCTGCTGTCCCTGTGTGCAAACTTTCCCAAGTTCCTTTCCGTTGCTGCTTTCTGCAGTTCTCTCCACTTAAACGCAGTTCTACCTTCTAAAATGAACAACTTCACATTTTGTTGCATTATGATCTAGTTGTCAATTTAACACCCACTCACTTAACATATGAACATCTCTCTGTAAACCATTTGTATCCTTCTCATAACTTTCCCTTCCACTATTGTTTGTGTCATTTGCAAATTACAGTACGTTCAAGTCATGAATATATTTTGTAAACAGTTGCGGTCCCAGCACTGATCTCTGTGGAACTCCAGTGGACATGGGTCACTAACCTGAAAAAGAACCCTTTCTCCCCATTTGCTGTTTTCTGCATGAGTCAATTCTCTATTCATGTCAATATACTACTTTGGGCTCCTACTTTATGACTTAGCCTTTTGAGGTACCTTGTCGACCATCTTCTGGAATTCCACATGCAAACATTTACTGGTTCCCCTATATTCACTCTGGTTGAGATATCAATGAAAAACTTGAATAAATTAGTCAGACTTGATTTCCCTTTCATGAAGCCAGGCAAACACTTACTGGTTGATTAGATTATGATTTTTCAAATATTCTGTAATTAACTCCTTAATACTTGATTCCAATATTTTTCCAAGAATAGATGTTAGGCTAATCACTCTATAATTACCAACTTCTTGCCACCCTCCTTTTTTGAATAGGGCTGTCACATTAACAGTTTTACGATCCTCTTGTATTTCTTCAGAAAATCCACTATTTCCATAGCTTCTTCTTTTGGGATACAAACCACCAATGCTTTTAGCCATGAGTTTGTCTGATACTACTTCTCCAGTAAGGGTTGAAAGTACAACATACCTCATTTATACTCGTCACTCATGATACCAAACTTGCCAAACAAGCTCGACGTTAGGAATATTTGTCAAGGATACCAGGATGAGCACCCATCAGATTCACCTCGCTGCTTGCTCCAAATGACATCCATGTTAGAAACTGAAGACTAAAATGCTCCATGGGCAGTGGCCACATGCACCCCACATTCAAGGACATTGGCATCTGACAAGTGTCAGTCTCTAAGAACCCTCATGACAGATTTCAGACCCACTTAGAGGACTCTTCTGCATTTCAATGCTTCATCTCAGGCTGCACTGGCAACTATCATTGTTATGTTGCAAGAAACTCACTGTGTGGGCACACACCCAGCTCATGAACCATGTCTGGACCACAGTTGATGCCTGAGTTTTTAATTTGCTCTCAGTGTTCATTCACGTTGAACCTACCTCAATACCTGCCTTAAATAGTCTTGCCTTGCTTCTTTGTGTTTTGCCCCCTCAACCAGATAAACCAGACTCAAATTACTGTGGTCTTGCCATGCCATTTAGCACAAATACAAAGCTAGGAAGCTCATCATGATTGTCAGCGAGACTTAGTCAAATCAAAGACTTCACTCACGCTCCCAGTATAGTAAGTCAATGGCAGCTTCTGTTACCAGTCCAAGCCCTGCTCAGGGTAGTCAGAGCCAGGATCCTCTCCTAAGAGGTGAGGAGACAGGTAATGGACAACATACCACACATTTTTACTGTTTCTGGACTCTTTATGGACTGTTATCCGCATGGAATAAGAGAGGCGCAGATATTATGGAAGATAAAAGTGGATGGCGCAGTTATTACAATTGGTATAAGTGAGGTGGTGCTCCGAGAGAGTGAGTAAGCAGTGCAGAAGGCATTCCATGATAGTGTGGTCAGAGTTTGGGACCAGTGAGGGTGAGTTGGGAAGATGCTGCAGGCAATAAAATGGTAGAACAGGAGTCTTGCTGGAAAATGGCTACAATAGCAGAGATAAAGTTGACCAGAGATTAAGTGTCATCAGAAAGATGGTGACACTTAAGTTAGTAGAGTGGAGAAGACATTGACCTTCTTCCTACATTCATTCCTTCAGAATGTTTAGAGTGCTTTAACATTGGTGGTAACGTCAGACCAGGCTAGCATGGACTGATGTCATGTCCTCCACTGTTGGTCCTGGGGCTGGCTATAGGATGACCTTTAGGACCACATCTGCCATGCCCAGAGCAAACATCAGCAACCAGGCAGGGGAGTTTTGGACTGGTTACACATGTCCAGCTGCACAATGGTCTTCTAAAGATGGTGCGAGTAAATTCCGGTACATCCATTGAGTGACTGTTTGTTTCAGGATTGGCAGATGGTAAGATGGAGTGGGAATCAGATATGAGAGACGCCATGGTGTGGCAGAGGTAGGTAGTCAGGCGTGTTTGGAAGAATACAGGAAGAAATTCACTCGGCCTCAGTGTGAGAAACCCTCTAAAACAAATCTCAACACAAACCGAACTTAGTCAAAAAAGTAAGATTGATCCTTATATTTACAATAGTTCTCTCAGGTGGCCCACAGAAAAATACTCAGTTCTTGAGTTTCTTGGTACTTTGAAAATGTAAATTTTTCTACAAATCATGTGCAAGGTGCTGAAGTCGTAGCCAGGCTAGCATTTACTGACCATCCCTAAAGGCCATAAATTGTGTTACTTTGCAGTGGATTTCAGAGGGATGTTAAGCAACAGCTACACCACTGAATCTGGATTTACAAATGGGTCAGACTGAGTAATGGCGACCAATCTCCTTCCCTGCAGGATATCAGCAAACAAAGACGGGTTTGAAATTTCATGGTCACCATTACAGGGGTTACATTTTTTTCTATTCAGACTGATTTAATCAACTAAATATAAATTCACCAACTGCTGTAGTGGGATTTGAACTTGTATTTACAGATCATTAGTCCAGGCCTCTGAAATACTGGTCCAGTACCATAACTACTTTGCTACTGCTTCCTATTAATCATTCCATCAAGCCTTGGCAAATGGAAAACTATTTCATTACTGGCTGTACTAAAGAACAGGAAATATTCTTAATTCAACTCCATGTTATATTTAAAGAAACATATCAATGTCTTCATACAACACTGCCAAAGAGCATATGATACACCCGTATAAATGCCAATTTAAAAAAAAACATTACAAACAGATGTTTGATTTGCACATGGATTTCACTGATAGTGATTTGGAGTTAATTATTCTCAATAAACTTAACTGAATTTTGAGCTTACTGATATTCAGTTTACTAAACTGATGTATTTTTCTGTTGATATATTCCTGTCCATCAGTTATAAATAATCTTTCATAGTCAGTTTAGACTCCTGAACAGTATTTCTCCTCCAGATCACCTCAGTTATATAAGGGCTGATAAAACAAAGACATAGTTTCAAAATTAACTGCACAATATTGGCAACTGAATGGGAGATTTGAGCAAGAAGCTTAGGTCCTTGATGGCATGGCAACCAATAGTGGAATTATTGCACAAGGGTAGGAAGGGAAGGCAGAATACAGTACATAAATACTAGCTTCAGTGGAACAGGGAGGTTAGGAAGTGAGGGATGGTGGTGAGATGGAGAGTTGGGCTGGAGGAGATTCCAAAACTATAGCAGTGTCTGTCCATGGAAGGATTTAAACTCAAAAATGGGGCTATGATGTTCTTAATCACGGTGATATAAATGTTCAAAGTCAAAGGATCCACTATCATACAACTTTATGTTGTTTCAAATTCTGCAACAGATAGATACACAACCAAAGCTGTGTGTTCATCATAAAAGCAACTTCAGTGGGAATTTTATTGGAACAAAAATATTATTTAGAGTTTATAATTTTTTTTGTCTATTACTAGTGCATGCGCAATATGTGTGGGATATGGTGAGAGATAAACATCCTTGTTCACAGCATTAGGATGGGAAACATTGCAGCAAAGGAGTAAGAAAAATAGGTGAACCATATTATGTAAAATACAAAATAGATTGGTGGAAGTTGACAGAATCAATACATGAAATCCCTGGCAATAACAAAACAGGAGTTGGTCATCTCCACAAACTACAAAGAATATTTGTTTCAAGACAATGTATCAACATTCTTTTTTCACATGGACAATCTAGCAATGGCACAAACTGCCAAGGGAAAGACTCTCAGTTCAATTTGGAACATTTGAGAATCTTCTTTAGATTATTTCCATTTATTAGGAGATTTCATTATTAGGACTACAAGTTCAGAAGGTCATGGCTGGTTTAGCTAGTGTTACCCACAGTAATGTTGGTCAGGTACAGATATTCATTTATAAAGCAGATACAATTTGGATGTGCTCTTACATGCAGATACACTAAGCAATTGGAAGACAAATGAATGTTAGTCATTACTGAAATGGGGAAAAAAAAGTCTTGTGCCAATTGTACAGGATTTTGACGAAACTACACCTAAAGTCTCCATATATTAGGAAGGATATGCTTGCATTGGAGGTGGTACAACAGGAGTTCACTAAATTATTCAAAACAGATCCTAATGACTAAATGCGGAGTAAATTACACAGTGACTCTGCGGTGTTGAGAAGAATGAGAGTTATCTCATTGAGAATATAAGAATTCTGAAGAGCCTTGATAGGATAAGTGTTGTGAGACTGCTTCTACTGTTTGAAGAACCTAAAACACAGGAGCACAGTCTCAGGATGAGGAGTCTATCATTCAGGACTGAGATGAGCAGAACTTGGTTAAGTGATAACCATTTTACTGTTGATCTGGAATCATGTGGTAGGGAGTCACAGGTCAGGATCACAGATTTCCTTTTAAAAAGGATGTTAGTGAACCGAATGGCTTATTATGACAATCAATTATTGTTTTATGATCACCATGACTGAGAACAGTTTTACATTGCAGATTTAATTATTGAATTTAAATATCATCAGCTGCTACAGTGAGATTTGAATCCATGTCTTTAAATTACTAGCCCATTGTCATCCCCATCAATGAAATGGAATTGGTCTGAGCAAAACAAACAACAATTTTGAATGAGTCAAAGTTCAGAATAAGCTGTGAGGCTGAACAGAAAAGAGCTTTAGAATAGTCAAATCTGGAGGAGACAAAGACAAGGGCTGGGTTTTCATGAAGTTGAAAAGACTCCATGGAAGCATAAACATGCTGGCCAGGCCAAAGTACTGCATTTCTCAGTCCTGGCATCCTTAATTCTCACAAGTACAGGTTGAGGGTACAGATTGGTTCTGGTTGTGAGATGGTACCCTGCACTCTCCACCTGGCAGGTTCCACAACAGAGGTGTGCACATCCTAGTTCCACACAGTTTTCATCAAGTTGAGTGAGCTTTTAAAGTTTCTTGATGCTCACAACTCCTCAGAACTATAGTGAACCACAGACTGGATGAGAGAAACTTTTGATTAATGAGCTCAGAAGTCTTACTAATGGCTTCCTCCATTCAAGTTTATGTCCCTCCACTCAACCTCATTGTCCTGTCATAAATGAGGCTGGGTGAGTGTACCATGACTCTAATCCCATCACTCCACAGTTCTCCATCACAAAATAAAACACTTTTCCCAGTTACCAAGATGATCAATTAAATATCTTGTTTTTCTTAAGTTTTAAACTAAAAGATCTATCAACAAGTTTTCTTAATAAACACTGTTATTTACTACCAAAACAAAACATAGTCAATACACTTGCAATAACCGGTTAAAATAAAGTTAGTAATACAGACATGTCAATGCTTGTCCATTCAAATATCCTGGAAACATACACACCTTCTCCTCAGTAAGAGACGGAAAAAGAAAGATTTTTCCACAGACACCGGTCAGTAGTCTACTCTTGAAGGGTCTGAAGGGATTAATATTGCAGAATGCCTTAAGGACCACTCACATGATGATATCAAACAGGCTTGTTGGGGAAACAGCTTCAGATTTCAAAGGAAAAAGAGTGACCATCTTGTTCCTCTTCATAGTCTGTATAACAATGTCTATCATGTTTATCAATTTCATCTTTAATTTCCACCCTGTTCTCAACTTCATTTGTCCCATCTTAGACTCTTCCCTTCTTGACATCTCTCTTTCCATTTCTGGGGATAGGTTGGCCACCAATATCTACTATAAACCTACTGGCTCCCACCGTTACTATACATCCTTCACACCCTGCTTCCTATAAAGACCCTATTCCATTCTCCCAGTTCCTCCATCTCCATCACATCTATTCTGAAGATGCCAACTTTGTCAAGGGGCCTCTGAAATGCTCACCTTCTTCCTCAACCAAGGATTTCCCAGCACCATTGTTAACAGGGCCCTTAGCCGGGTCTGACCCATCTCCCACACTGTGGCCCTAACGCCTTCTCTTCCCCCTTGTCCTTACCTACCATCCCATCAACATCCACATCCAGAGGATCATCAGCTGCCACTGGGATGCTACTAGCAGACATATATTCCCCTTCCCTCTCTTCCTTTTTAGTCTTCCACAGGGACTGTTCATTGAGGATACCATGGTCCATTCTTCCTTCACCCCCAACAACTCTCCACCCCACCACCACAACCCCATGGCACCTTCCCTGTAACCACAGAAGGTATAATACCCACCCATTTAGCTCCTCTCTCCCCAGTGTCCAAGGGCCCAAACATAACTTCCAGGTGAAGCAGCACTTTACCTGCACTTCACACAAATCTAATCTGCTGTATTCGCTGCTTACCATGTGGTTTCCTCAACAGTGAGGAAGTGAAGCAGGGACTGGGTGACCACTTCACAGAACACCTATGTTCTGTCTGCAAAAAAGACCCTGAGCTTCCAGTTGCCTGCCACTTTAACACATCACCCTGTTCCCTTGCCAACACCTCTGCCTCAGGCTTGCTACAGTGATCCAGCAAGCTCAGCACAAGCTGGAAGAACAACACCTCATTTTCTGCTTGGGAACTCAACAGCCTTCTGGATTCAATACTGAATTCAACCACTTTAGGGCTTTAGCTTCTCCCATGTCCTGACCCAAACCCTCACACTCCAGACCTTGTGATCACATTGTCTATTATCACACACAACCCATTGTTAGCCACTAACAGTCCCTATTAATAGCTATTCATCCTTCTAGTTTGACCGTTATCCACTCCTTTTCTGTCCAACTGTTCTTCTCTTTCTTTGGGCTCTATTTCCACCTATCATTTATTCCTTACCCCATACCCCACCCATTTATTCTGCATAAAATATAACATTTTCCTGGCTACCATCAGTTCTGAGGAAGGGTGACTACACCCGAAATGTAAACGCTGCTTTCTCTCCACAGATACTGCCAGACCTGCTGAGCTTTTCCAGCACTTTTTGTTTCTGTTTTTGATTTCCAGCATCTGCAGTTCTTTATGTTTATATTAAATATAACCTGTACCTAGCCACTATCAGGCAAATGGACTTGGAAAAGTATGAAATAGGAACATGAATAATCAATTCGGTTCTTTTCTGTTATTCAAAAATGTCATGGTTGATCCATGTGCACTTTAGATTCCTCATTCTCATCCACTCCGGAGAACCCTTGATTTCCCCTGCCCAACAAAAATCTATCCAGCTTGGTCTTAAAACTACTCCATGACCACATTCTCACTGCCTTCTGAGGCAGGGTTCATCTGGATCTGGTGACTTGACAGCACACAGCTCGAGCATTTTGCTCAGTACCACTTCCACCGTGATTGTAATTTTGCTAAATTCCCTTCTTCCTTCTACTTCCTGATTTACTGAAATGTTTTTGTATCCTCTATAGTGAAGCCAGAGGCAAAATATTAGTTCATTTCATCTGCTACTTCTTCAGTATCTAATATTAACTGTCCATTCGTACTCTTTAGAGAACCAACACTCACTTTATTTCTTGTTTTCCTTTTTAAATACCTGTAGAAACTCTTGCTATCCAATTTTTCCATTTACATTCATCTAGCTTCCTCTCATTTTAAAATGCCTTCTTCTTGATTAACCTTTTAATCATTCTCTGCTGTTCTTTAATTTTCTGACCAATTATCTGATCTGTCATTCACCTTTGCAGAGTAATATTCTCTTTCCTTAAGTTTAATTATTTTCCTGTCTTCATTAGTTAGAGATGGATGCTTCTTATAAGAATTTTTTTATAGTAGGACTACGCTTATTCTGGGTATTCTGAAATAGCCTCTTGTGTCGCAATGGGGTGAAACTTTTGTTTTGGCTAACTGTCAGTTGTGTCAAGTTTTTGGAGGGCTTTTCATTACAAGAACGAGAGAGATTTCTCTCCCTATCTTACCAAAATCAGTGCACGAATTACCTACTACACCCCTATGGATTCTCTTTCCCACCCCATTCCCAGAACACCTCTTCACTCAGAGATATCCACCAGAACACCAGTCTTCCTTGAGCCCATGTCATTATTGAAAAGCTGCTATGTTACAAGCATTGGCAATCCAGTGTTATCCTTCACCAGCAAGGCATATCTTAATCATGATTGATACGCCCTCACATACACAACCCCATTATTTCACTCTAGTTATTTCTTGACAACCATGCCATACTACCTCACCTGCCCTTAGCTACAACCCATCTAAACAGATTGCTACTCTGTCCCCAGTGGCCCACTGTAGACCCACATCATGTCGTTGTTCAAAAGAACATCACAAATAGGCAACCAATCAGAAAAATGCAGATGTGGACTTTTGTTGACAGAATGCAAAAGGAACAAAAACACAGCCAAACAGAAGCTGAACATTTCCCCCATAATATCAACAGATTTAAGCATTATTAGCCAAAAAAAAATTAACAGTCAATGATTTTCTGCTGCACCCTACTCTCTTTTACTGGATCTGGGTATCAATGATGTTCTGTTAGGTTTATAGTACCCGATATAGTTTAGCTCTGTCAGAGACAATTTTGGCATCATCCACCCCAATGTCCTCATCCTCTCTGGAAGACTGCTCCCATTACCCCAGTTCTTCTGCATGCAGGATAACATCTCACGACAGTCCAATTGAAGACAGCACACCAAGATGCCTCTTCCATCATACTGTGATCTTTATTTCCTATAATACTATTTTCCTCTCTTACTTTGTCTCTACATGTGTATATCTCACATTTTTTCCACATTTTATCCATGACACACAATATTGGTTAAGATCCTCTCTCCTAGTTATGCAGATCATAAAAACACTTGCCGCAGATTGGTTCAGGTGTACATTATCCAAATGGTACATCCCCACTGGTGCCATTGGCCCACAAACAGGAACCCAGTTCTCCTGCAAGAGTCTTTGAGCCACATAGTTTTCTAATTTTATGAGTCTTTTGTCAATTTACATGCAGCCCAGGTAATAATCCAGAAGTTAAAACTTTTGAGGTTCTATTTTTCAATTTAGTGCCAGGCTCTTCAAACTTTCTGTACACAATCACTTTCCAAGGTCTACCTATGTTGATACCTACATGGGCTATAAACATGGGATCATGTTCCACCCACTACAAGCTCCATTCCAGCCCTGAATAAAGGGCCTGAACCCTTGCACTGAACAGGCAATGCACCTCTTTGCTGCAGAGAATGGTGTCAATCCCTCTCACTATAATATCACCTATGTCTAGCACAACAGCAAAAACATTCCTTGTTGCTTCCCCCACTTGAATAGCTTCTTGCGTTGCTGTGACATGGTCAGTTTGCTGCTGCATCCTGCAGTTCCCAGCCTAATCCAAAGAGCCCACGAACCTCAAGCCGATTGGTCAATTGCTGATGATGACATTCCTGCACTCCTACCCTCTGGGCCCCCTCACTTGCCTCATTCATGGTCACGTCATCTTGTCCCTGATCAAATAAGTTCAATTAGAAGATATTTTCCAAAGTGGTGTGAGTTCCTCTTAGTACAATGAACCCAGGTAATGTTACCCCTCCCTGATATGTAGCTTCCAATGGTATGTACTTAAATACAGCAGTTATTCAAAGAGAGTTTGTGTTTCAGGTGCATGGATCTTTAAAATATCATGAACAGGTGCACAAAATAATCAAGAAAACTAAAATGGAATGTTGATATTTATATCTAAAGGATTGGTCTATAAGAATGCAAAAGTTATGCTGCAATTATACAAAACCCTGGTTGATCTTACTTGGAGTGCTGTGAGTAGATCTGGCACCATACGTTAGGAAGGATATACTGGTTTTGGAGAGAGTATAAGGTAGATTTACAAGATTGATTCCTGGACTTCAGGAGTTAAGTTATGAGTAAAGATTATAAAAATTAGGCTTATTTTTTCTTGAATTTAGAAGGTTGAGGGATGATCTGATCAAAGTCTTCAAGATATTAACAGGAAAAGACAGGGTAGATAATGATAAACTATTTCCACTGGCTGTGCATTCTCGACCTAGGAGACATAGTCTGAGAACTAGTGGCAGATCATTCAAGAGAGGTGTCGCAAAGCATTTCTACACAGGAAGGGTGATACAGGTTTGGAACTCTCCTCCACAAATGGCAATGGATGCTGGATCAGTTGCTAATTTTAAGTCTGAGATTTCATTAAGAAAAGCTATTAAGGGATATGAGCCAAAGGCAGGTATATGGATTTAGACCACAGATCAGCCATGATCTTAAATGAATGGTGGAACATGGTCTAAGGGCTGAATTGCCTACTTCAGTTCCTAAGTTCTTATCTAAACATTTAAGGGGTGTAAAACATTCACCACTTACCAATGACTCATCATATAGTTAGTTCCTTTCTCTGCAGTAGAGCAAGGATCAAGTGTAATCACTTCTATTAATCTAGCAATAAACTGTGTCTTAATATAGAGACAGGTGCCTCTTCTCGTTGGATTAGCAATTGGTTTTCCTCTACCGTCACAGACCAAGCTTTGTAAGTTACTACTCCAAAAGGGGATGGCTGCAGCAGAACTACCCCACAGTTGTAAGCAATAGTGCAGACAGCCTCATATAATAAGATGGTTAGAAGTAAAGATTACTCAGATGACAATTACTTTGCTTGCATTTTTACAACTGGGACCAAGTTCGGAAGATCCATTTTCAGTACTCATCAGCCCTTTTGACTCTTATTATTTGCACCCCTAACCCCAAAATGAAAACTCACATTTGTTGTCAATTTTGCCTGGAGAATCTGGGAAATTTCTCAATTCCCACTACACACCTTGATGAAAATATAGTTCATAATGAAGGTTTCAATATTAGCTAAGTTGAGGGATATCTGGACATGGACAATGCAATCAGGCAGAAGTAAGCAGTCTTTGTGAAGAGAAGAATATAATGTCAAAACATCATCTCGGAGTTGAATAAGACTTTGAGGTTCTGAGTAGTCTGGTCTAGCTCAAGAAAGTTGCTAGGGAATAAACTGGAATCAATGGTAAGGATACTAGATTTGCAGCAAGGGTCAAAAATAGTGGCTAAATCTTCGCAATTCTGACCTTGAGGAAATTATATTCAAGTTTGGCTGTTGAACAAACGACCGAACACCTTGATCAGCTGGGGAAGTGGGCTGAGAAATGGCAGAGACGTTTCAGGGATCAAACCAGAGAAATGCTGAAAAGGTGGATGCTGGATGCCTTCAATTTACAAATGGAAGCTGAGCCCATGTCTGCCAATTATTTTTTTTCAGGGAGCAGCATATAGATGAACAAAAAGGAAGTGTCAAGGATAAATCCTAGAATGATGTAAAGTGAGCATCAGGGAGCAGGGAGAAAACCCATTGCTGGAAATGAAGGCATGAAATAATCTGCTATGCCTTTATCCATTGTACTAAAATAAAATGGGCTGAGGAGGTGAAAGAATTTACATGTAATTGTGCCTGAAAGTAACATGACTCTGATCAACAGTTCAGCATCATTAATTATAAAACATACACAGGGTGATGATCCATCAGCTTCAATTAGAAGATTACTCATATCGAAACCTTAGACACATTGCAAACGCTGAGATTTGGAAATATTAACCTCATTATGAAAATGATTTCCGACATGCAAACATAAATTGGATTATTGACAGTAACAGTCGGCTTGTTAGCAAACTACCTCAAAGTTGTATTAGCTTCCAACACATAAAATATCCTTAAATGGTCTGAGTCATGATCAAAAAACATTGCAACAGATTATATTCTTGAGGGGAGAAAATAAAAATACCGCAAACTGGATAGAGGCCAGGTGGCTCCAACAAAGTTCCTGTCTTAAATCAAAGTGAGATTGTATTTCATCTACAGAATTCTCAGAAACGATTGATGTACAACAAACTATTTTTCTGTATTTTGGCAGTTTTTTCAGAGCTGAATAATCATCAGTATGAAATAATCATTATGAATGAATTATGCTATTAAACGTAAGAGCATAAAACATGTCATAGAATCATGGAGTCATAACCACAGAATGTTTTATTCTAGGTTAAGGCAAAATAGCCAACATTTCATAGAAATAATTTAAATTACATCCATACAACCACAAGTGTAGAATGTAACAAAAATATGTAAAAAATTTCACTTGCATTTAATACACCAAAAATAACTAGTTTGCTACATACATCTATTTACACTTTCATTGGTTCATAACCTTGTTTCAACAAAATCTTTAACTATGATTCCTAATCCATCAAAATTCTCATGATTTTAATGTCATATATTAATGTGGAAAAACATACAACCTTGTAACAAATTGTAACATTTGTCCTGTCATGTATATGTATTAAATATGATACTCAATCATTTTCATTTTACTGTTAGGGTAACCCTCACCTGTATTTTTTTCTTTCTTTGGTCCTCCAATTACTCTTAATATGTTCCAGTATTTTAAACATTTATCCCTGTAAGGCCTATGCGTCTCTGCCAAGATTTTCTATAGGCTGTTCTTCCTTTCCATTTTACTAATAATTTGCTTATTAATCCACTTGGGGTCACCTTTGTTCGGTCTGAGGTTCTTGGTTTTGGGAAAACATTTATTCTGCATGCTCAACATTATAATAACAAACATATTTCATTTGTCTGGATCAGTGGTGCTGGATGAGCACAGCAGTTCAGGCAGCATCTGAGGAGCAGTAAAATTGACGTTTCGGGCAAAAGCCCTTCATCAGGAATAAAGGCAGAGAGCCTGAAGCGTGGAGAGATAAGCTAGAGGTGGGGAGAAAGTAGCATAGAGTACAATAGGTGATTGGGGGAGGGGATGAAGGTGAGCTTCAGGTTAGAGGAAATGATCTGGGAGTTGCAGTGGGAGAGGGACTCCCTGAGATTCTTGTAGCGAGAGGAGGAAAACTTCTTCAAGGCAGGCATCCTTGCAAGAGGATTCGCAGTAGGGTTAAAATCAACGAGGTAAAAACAATGATTGCAGATGCTGGAAACCAGATTCTGGATTAGTGGTGCTGGAAGAGCACAGCAGTTCAGGCAGCATCCGAGGAGCAGTAAAATCAACATTTCGGGCAAAAGCCCTTCATCAGGAATAAAGGTAGAGAGCCTGGAGTGTGTCATCTTCTGAATTGTTATTCAACCACCAGCGGCAATCTGCTTCCTCAAATTTAATATTATTTGTCCTTTTTCATGTATGTACTTAACTCCTTGCCTTGGGTATATTTGTTTCTCAGATCACATTAAACTTTATCATTTCATAGCTGATGTTCCTCAAGGGTGCTATGATTTGTACTGCATGTATATTTGTTCAGTATTTTACCATTGCCAGGTTGAGATATGCATTGCCTCTTGTGGTTGGGTTGAAAGGAGATCATGCATTACATTTGGCAACTCCGTCTTTACTCCCTGACACCACTGATGTCTTATACATTGGTTGATTTTGGTATTCTAATAAAGTAAATTTTCCTGTTCTCATATGCCTTTTCTATTGCTTCAGACAGCAAATGGTCTTCCTTCTTAAGCTGGCCTGAGGCTTAATAATGAGGCCTGTCTTTCCCTAATTGGATCCTTCGTATTTGTATGCCTCAACCCTACAACTTGAAATTCCACACACCCTCCAACTTGATTTCAATTACAAAGTCTGCTTTACTTCTGTGCCCAGCTCTAAATCATTTAACACATGCTATAAACAGCAATGGCTCCAGTGTCTGTGGAACATTGCCATGTCACTGCAACTGCACAATCACAACCATATCTTATTTTCTCTACTTCAACTAATTTATCAGTTCACCACAATGCCTTGTTTTTTATTTGATGCTTTCCTGACGTGCAGACTATTGATTGTGTATTAAAAATATAAAGAGTTCTGTTGAAAATTATGTATATATTATCCATCCTTGCTCTTTTGATCTATATCTGATTGTGGAATTTGACACTAATACTAAATGATTTAAAAAGGTGGTTAAATAAGTATTCAATTCCATAGTATTGCTTTCCTTCAAGTTAATTGGTAAAGAGTTGTAAAGTAAAAATGTTTTTGTATGAACCATAAGTTAATTCTACAAATCATCATACTTTGGTTCTGATTGCTGGACCAATTCAGACAGCCGACTTCGTTAGTAGGTATTGTTGATGATCTTTCAAAGTTCCCTATAATATAAACATGTAACTTTTACATGCTGCTTACAATACCCTTCCATAAACATGTTAGAATTTAGTATATTCAGCACATGTATCCCCCTTTTGGAAGCAGCTTTCTTGTATTCAAGTTCTTTACCTCAAATGGATAAATTAATCGATATAATTCTTAAGATATGTTTTGTTTGTATGAGATCATTATCCAATACAGCGCAGAATGGATCCAATCATAGTCAAAGGCAACTCATCTATCATTTGTTATGAGAATAAGAAACTACCCCGAGGTTATGTATTTAAAGCCATTGTACAGAAGTAGTATTTTATGAACAGGGTAGGCTTACCATAAAAATCAATTTAAATATTGAATTTAGTTAAAACAAATTCATCAGAATTACCTAATTTAAAATAGATTTTCTAAACTTCTACACAATATTGTGCCTCTATGCTTATTAAATGTTACTGGTACATTATTTTGACACTCTAAAGGTTGAATGTCTGAAATTCAGTATATACTGAATTTTTGGTGCCGCTTTTTGTTTGGCCTCAGTGGTATAAAGGTCAGTGCGCCAAACTACCACCATGCCTCCCTTGTCTGCGGGTTTGATGGTGAGGTTGGGATTGGAGCGGAGGGAGTGGAGGGCTGCACGTTCTGAGGGTGAGAGGTTGGAGTGGGTAAGAGGGGTGGACAGGTTGAGTCGGTTAATGTCACGGCGGCAGTTGGCTATAAAGAGGTCGAGGGCGGGTAGGAGGCCAGCACGGGGTGTCCAGGTGGATGGGGTGTGTTGGAGGAGGGAGAAGGGGTCGTCAGAGGGTGGGCGGGAGTCTTGGTTGTGAAAGTAGGCACGGAGGCGAAGGCGGCGGAAGAATTGTTCAATATCTCGGCGCGTGTTGAACTCATTAATCTGAGGGCGTAGGGGAATGAAGGTGAGGCCCCTGCTGAGGACTGATCTTTCATTCTCAGAGAGGGGGAGATCTGGAGGGATGGTGAAAATTCGGCATGGTTGGAAGCTAGGACCTGGTGTGGGACTGGAGCTGGGGCTGGGGACGGGGTTAGGGGCGGGGACAGAGATCGAAGTAGGGGCGGAGTTAGACGTGGTGACGTTGCTCGATGTGGGGGCGGAGTCAAGCATGGGGGCGGGGTCATGCGTCGTGACGGAAATAAGCGTGGGGGCGGGGTTACGTGTGGTGGCGAAAGTCGGTGTGGGGGCGGGGTTATGCATGGTGACGAAGGTTTGCGTGGGGGCGGGGTTACGTGAAGTGACGAAAGACGGCGTGGGGGCGGGGTTATGCGTGGTGACGAAGGTTTGCGTGGGGGCGGGGTTACGTGTAGTGACGAAAGACGGCGTGGGGGCGGGGAAACCTGAGGATTTGTGCTCCTGCAGGTTAGTGATGTCAGTGGGGGCGGAAGTGGCTGCGCCGACGGCAACCGGAGGGGCGGAAATGGTTGCGGCGATGGAGGAATGGTGGCCATTCCCGGTAGCCGCGTGGGTCGCGGGTCCGTCGGCGATCGTGGAAGCGGTTGTCTGTGCGGTGGTCACCGGGGCAGTTGTTGACTGAGTAGAATGCATGTATTTGTACCTTTAAAGATGTATGTCATGCAGAATAGATAAATTAACAAATGATCAATTCTAACTTTCACAATTTCTATTAGTAAATTAATTTAGATACACTAACACTCATGTCGTACTTTACATATATATATTAAAAAAAACTGTTTTCATGGGCAGAATCAAACTGCACATTGCTAAAAGCAAAATAAAATTTTTCACATGGACTTACCTCATTAATACAGCCAATGATCCCAAAAATCTTGGCAATTTGACCCAACAGATTTGGATAACTTTTGGCAATTTCCTTCAGCTTTTCAATGGAATTATCTAGGATAGATTGATTGAAAGCCACAAGGTCCACCAACATACTTATGACGTAGTCACTATAAATGGGTTCTTTCAGCTGCATAATCAAGGTTGGAATGGATTCATTTAAGACCTAGGGAACAGGAGGAAAATAGAATAATAATATAATTTCATCACAGTTTTCTTTTGTATCAAAAAAGTAACTAATTTTATTTGCAACTATACAAGAGGAGTAGCTTTTGGGCAGTTATTCAGGCTTTGTCATCCTGATAACTGTAATGTTGCACTGATACTGATAAAGGTCACAGGAAACCATTAAAGTGTCTGTCTAGCAGAAAGACCAGCAGGATGGAGGGAAGACAAATATGTAGGTCGACCTCAAAGGTCACTCAAATATAAGACTGGATTCTTGACAACCTCTTCCTGCCCTGACTACAACTTACTTTCCCAACTACATTTGTATTGTCAAAAAGTGTGGACAATTTAGAATGGGGAATAATGCGCAAGCCATTGCTAGGGACCATAATAAAGCTGAAGCTTTATTGCTGATCCTTCCAGTGGCAAACTACTTAGAATTGCTTCAGAAGTTGCAATAAAAATAATATGTTAATATATAATAATTAATTATGTTAATTGTTATGATTAGATTAGATTCCCTACACTGTGGAAACAGGCCCTTTGGCTCAACAAGTCCACACTGAGCCTCTGAAGAGTAACCCACCAAGATACATTTCCCTCTGACTAATGCACCTAACATTATGGGCAGTTTAGCACAGCCAATTCACCAGACCTGCACATCTTTGGACTGTGGGAGGAAACCAGAGCACTTGGAGGAAACCCACGCAGACATGGGGAGAACGTGCAATTCCACACAGACAGTTGCCTGAGGCTGGAATCAAACCTGGGACCCTGGCGCTGTGAGGCTGCAGTGCTAACTACTGAGCCACCATGTTATGTAATATATTATCCTTAATTTTGAAAATTAATTCTCAAAAGTTAAAATTTTGCCTCCCCGGTTTACATTTATTCTTCAACTGTCTCTGTTAATACTGACACTAAAGCTGCTTTAATATCTGAGTCAAATATGCATTTGTGCAGATATAAAGGACATCGCTCAGCTATTCTAATTTACTTCGGATATAGTACAAAAAGCAAGCTGCGCTCACTTATAAAAAGGCATTCTCTGGAATTTATATGGACAATCAGATGAAAGATGTTAGCTGTTGCAGTTCCGGATCCATCTAATAAGGTTAGATTTGGTTTAAACTTATATTCCTTACAACCCGTAGTTTCAAAAATAATACAATTTACTTTTCACTAACTGTTAAATAGTGATGATCAACCAACTATTCCACACTTGCGTAAATTAATTTAAAAAAAACACATCTGAGAATATTTTGGCAATCATATAAATAAAAATCATAGTGCCAAAGATTCCTGAAGTTCAAACTACCGGAATATGTCTGAAAAGACAATGTAATTATTTTCTCTCACAGTCAGCATGATTATTAATGAAATTCTGGAATGTAGAATTGGAATGCAACCTTTACAAAGAATTTGTTATCTGGAATTGAAATAGTACATACCAAAACAATGACCAGAGTCACAACCTCATCTGGAATGCAGAGACCAAAGTGCAAGAGGATATAAAATTAATCAATATTCCTCCAACATGTGGATTCAACATCCTGTTTCAGAGATTAAAGAGATTGCTTCCAGTTGTTCACAACTCGTTAAATTTTTTTTTCAATTCTTTGCCACTTGGAAAGAAATGGATAGGCTACTAGGATCTGCTGGTTTAATTATATACAGTGGCACTCTGGTCCAGATATTTGTGGGTGAGCAGATTCTACAGGGCTGGTAGAAACCTGAGGTAATAACCTCCCTGAGATGTTCCAATGCAGCCTATACCTGGCCTTTGTACAGAATAAAAACTAGAGGGCATAATTTTAAGCTGAAAGGAGAAAGATTTTAAAATGACCTGAGGGGCACCTTTTTTCACACAGAGGGTGGTTCACATGTGGGATGAATTGCCAGAGGAAGTAGTAGATGCAGGTACAGTGACAAACATTTAATACAAAGTTAATAAGTGTGAAGTAACTGTAAAAAGGATTATTACTTGAATGGTAAAAAGTTGCAGAGGGACCTAGGTGTCCTTGTACATGAATCAGGGAAAGTTGGTGTGCACGTACAACAGGTAATTAGGAAGGCAAATGGAATTTTGTCCTTCACTGTTAAAAGGTTTGAGTTTAAAAGCAGCTTATGTTACAGCTGTGTAGGTTGAGGGACCGAGGTATCCTTTTGCATGAATCACAGAAGGTTGGTGTGCAGGTACAACAGATAATTAGGAAGGCAAATGGAATTTTGACCTTCATTGCTAACGGGATTGAGTTTAAGAACAAGGAGGTTATGTTGCAGCTGTACAAGGTGCAGGTGAGGCCACACTGAGAGTCCTATGTGCAGTTTTGGTCTCCCAACTTGAGAAAGGATGTGCTGGCACTGGAGGGGTGCAGAGGAGGTTCACTAGGTTGATTCAGGAGTTGAAGGGCTGGCTTATGAGAAGAGGCTGAATTGATGGGGATTATATTCATTGGAATTTTGAAGAATGAGGGGAATATATAGAAACATATAAAATTATGGAGGGAATAGATAAGATAGAAGTAGAGAGGATGTTTCCACTGGCAGGTGAAACTGGGACAAGAGGGCACAGCCTCAACATTAAGGGGAGCAGACCGAGGACTGAATTGAGAAGAAATTTCCTCACCCAGAGGGTTGTGATTCTATGGAGTTCTTGCTCATTGAAGTAGCTGATGCTACTTCAGTAAAGATTTTTAAAGCTAAGATAGTTTTTTGTTAACAATAAAGGAATTAAGGGTTACGGTGAGAGGGCGGGTAAGTGGAGCTGAGGCCATGGAAAGATCAGCCATGAAAAGATCAGCTGTGATCTTATTGAATGGCAGAACAGGCTTGAACGGCCAGATGGCCTATTCCTGCTCTTAGTTCATATGTTGACATCATTGAGGTAGCAGCATTTCCAGAACAATAATTGGTAGGTACAAACACTTGTTGACCAATCAGTCAAACAGCATTTATAGAAAGTGTCATTGGGCTTCTTAAACTCATAGTAGAGCCAAAAATAATTTAATAATCTATTGATACCACCTATGTTGACACAAAAGAATTGTTTCATACTTTCAAGGAAGTCTGCAAATTTACAGGAGTCATGGAAATGTTTTCCATTCGTATCACCACAAAAAAGGAACTTCAGATGTAAAAAAAAATCTGCAGCTTTCCAAAAGTTGCAAATACTGACAACAAGAATGAGTGGTACAACTACTTGAGCCCTTTGAGGAGATATCAAGTGAAGTTATTCACGCAGCAAAACAGCCTGATGAAAAAATTAATGTAGCAGATTTGACTTTGATGCAAAGTGATGAGCCAACACAAGCTCAAGAACAACATTTCAATTCTTTGTTTTTCAAAGAGGAATGGTCAGTCCCAGGTGACAGGAATAATGTAATGTCAGCCAAAATCCTCTCATACTGCGATTTGAAAATGTGAGAATACCGACTTCACCAGGAAAATATCCACAGAGAGGAAATAAGGATGTCCAACCTTCTCATCAAGTTGAAGCAAATAATTTATTTTTTCAACTTAGATGTAACAAATTGCCTTTTTGGAAATTATCAACTTGAGTATTATTGGAAAACGTCACATTTTGATAAAACTTTTCATTTTGCACTTATCAGGACATTTTCGATAATAGTCAAGAGTGTGGTGCTGGAAAAGCACAGCAGCTCAGGCGGCATCCAAGAACCTGGAGAATCGATGTTTCGAGCACAAGCCCTTCATCAGGCTTAAGCCTTACTGTGCTTTTCCACCAGAACACTCTCGACTCTGATCTCCAGCATCTGCAGTCCTCACTTTCTCCCATTTTCAACAATACCAATGTAAAGGGGAACCACATGTTGTACTGCATGAGAAGATAATGGTGATTGATTGGAAAGTGCACCGTGGATGGTGATGGAATTGCCAAGAAGAATGAACAGTTAAGTAATGACTGCCAGTTAAAATTTTGTTAAAATTTCCATCAGGCAGATAGACATTGATTGAGCAAGGCACAATCCTGAGGATTGAACTAGAAAATAGCTGTCATCTATTTTGTTAAGTTGATGCAGGCACATGTTTTTATGTGTTCTTGGTTTACAATAGCCCTGTGTATTAATTTTTGGAATTTTCAGTACATATCAGTGTGTACTGCAAGCACAAGTGACAATCTTAAATGTCTCTCAGTGGTATTCTTAATGCACTCAGTTTTATATAGTAGATGTTACCTAATTGCAGAATAACATAGATCACTGTATTCTGTGTTTTCAATCACAGGCTAGTTTTGTCCAGTCAATATCTTGCCTGTTGCAAGCAGCCAAAAGGATATGGCCCACCAGTCTTTGGGATGTTTGGCCTACATATTAGTAACACATCAGCACTGAAATTCATATATCACAATACTCATTTACGTGATAGGCAGCACATCTCTTTAGCTTGAAACTGGATATTGTTAGTGGTGAACATATCAGAAACATACAACAGCTAGCAATGGCTATAATCCTGAGCTTTGTGCATGGGAAGCCATGTCTCATAAGTTTGATTGAGTTTTTTTGAAGAAATAACAGAGAGGATTGATGAGGGCACAGTGGTAGACATGATCTATATGGACTTTAGTAAGGGCGTTCGACAAGGTTCCCCATGGGACACTGGTTAGCAAGGTTAGATCTCATGGAATACAGGGTGTACTAACCAGTTGGATACAGAACTGGCTCAAAGGTAGAAGACAGAAGGTGGGGGTGCAGAGATGTTTTTCAGACTGGAGGCCTGTGAACAGTGGAGTGCGACAAGGATCAGTGCTGGGTCCACTACTTTTCACTATTTATATGAATGTGAGCATAAGAGGGATAGTTAGTAAGTTTGCAGATGTAGTGGACAGCAAAGATGATTACCTCAGATTACAGTGGGATATTGATCAGATGGGCCAATGCGCTGAGGAGTGGCAGATGGAGTTTAATTCAAATAAATGCGAGGGGCTGCATTTTGGAAAAGCAAATCTTAGCAGGACTTATACATTTAATGGTAAGGTCCTAGGGAGTGTTGCTGAACAAAGAGACCTTGGAGTGCAGGTTCATAGCTCCTTGAAAGAAGAGTTACAGGTAGACAGGATAGTGAAGAAGGTGTTTGCTATGCTTTCTTTTATTGGTCAGGGTATTGAATACACGAGTTGGGAGGTCATGTTGCGGCTGTACAGGACATTGTTTAGGCCACTTTTGGAATATTGCATGCAATTCTTCCTATCGGAAGGATGTTGTGAAACTTGAAAGGGTTCATAAAAGATCTACAAGGATGTTGCCGGAGCTGAAGGATTTGAGCTATACGGAGAAGCTGAACAGGCTAGGGCTGTTTTCCCTGGAGCATTGGAAGCTGAGGGGGTGACCTTATAGGAGTTTATAAAATCATGAGTGGCATGGATAGGATAAATAAACAAGGTAATAAAGGAAAGCATACCAAACGCCTTCTTTACTATCCTCTCTACCTGTGACTCCACTTTCAAGGAGCTATGAACCTGCACTCCAAGGTCTCTTTTTTCAGCAACACCCCCTAGGACCTTACCATTAAGTGTATAAATCCTGCTAAGATTTGCTTTCCCAAAATGCAGCACCTTGCATTTATCTAAATTAAACTCCAACTGTGACTTCTCCGCCCATTGGCCCATCTGATCAATATCCCGTTGTAGTCTGAGGTAATCTTCTTTGCTGTCCACTACACCTCCAATTTTGGTGTCATCTGCAAACTTACTAACTGTATCTCTTCTGCTTACATCCAAATCATTTATATAAATGATGAAAAGCAGTGCACCCAGCACCGATCCTCGTGGCACTCCACTGGTGACAGATCTCCAGTCTGAAAAACATCCTTGCACCACCACCCTCTGTCTTCTATCTTTCAGCCAGTTCTGTATCCAAATGACTAGTTATCTTTGTATTCCATGAAATCCAACTTTGCTAACCAGTTTCCCTAGGAGAACCTTGTTGAATCCCTTACAGAAGTCCATATAGATCACATCTACCGCTCTGCCCTCATCAATCCTCTTTATTACTTCTTCAAAAAACTCAGTCAAATTTGTGAGACATGATTTCCCATGCATAAAGCCATGTTGACTATCCCTAATCGGTCTTTGCCTTTCCAAATACATGTACATCTTGTCCCTCAGGATTCCCTCCAACAACTTGTCCACTACCGATGTCAGGCTGACTGGTCTATAGTTCCCTGGCTTTTCCTTACCACCTTTCTTAAACAGTGGAACCACGTTAGCCAGCCTCCAGTCTGCTGGCACCTCATCTGGGACAATCGATGATACAAATATCTCAGCAAGAGGCCCAGCAATCACTTCTCTACCTTCCCACAGAGTTCGAGGGTACACCTGATCAGGGCCTGGAGACTTATCCACTTTTAGGCATGTCAAGACATCCAGCACTCCCTCCTCTGTAATATGGACATTTTTCAAGATGTTACCATCCATTTCCCTACATTCTATATCTTCCATATCCTTTTCCATCTTAAATACTGATGCAAAATACTCGTTTAGTATTTCCCCCATTTCATGCAGCTGCACACAAAGGCCGCCTTGCTGATCTTTGAGGTGCCCTATTTTCTCCCTGGTTACCCTTTGTGTCCTTAATGTATTTGTAAAAACCCTTTGGATTCTCCTTAATTCTATTTTACAAAGCTATCTCATGTCCCCTTTTTGCCCCCTCCTGATTTCCCTCTTAAGTATACTCCCTTTATACTCTTCGAAGGAATCACTCGATCTATCCTGCCTATACCTTACATAGGCTTTCTTCTTTTTCTTGACCAAACCCTCAATTTCTGTAGTCATCCAGCATTCCCTATACCTACCAGCCTTTCCTTTCACCCTAACAGGTATATACTTTCTCTGGATTCTCGTTATCTCATTCCTGAAGGCTTCCCATATTTCAGCCGTCCTTTTACCTGTGAACATCTGCCCCCAATCAGCTTTTGAAAGCTCTTGCCTAATACCATCAAAATTGGCCTTTCTCCAATTTAGAACTTCAACTGTTAGATCTAGTCTATCCTTTTCCATCAATATTTTAAAACTAATAGAATTATGGTTGCTGGCCCCAAAGTGCTCCCCCACTGACACCTCAGTCACCTGCCCTGCCTAATTTCCCAAGAGTAAGTCAAGTTTTGCACCTTCTCTAGTAGGTACACCCACATACTGAATCAGAAAATTGTCTTGTACATGCTTAACAAATTCCTCTCCATCGAAACCCTTAACAGTATCGCAATAACTACTAGAAAGCTATTTTCTTTTTTGCTTTTACTCTAATTATCAGCTGTACAAAATGCTGACCACAGCTTTGAAAATTCTTTTAAATATTTTTAAAATTATTATCATTCTTAGACAGTTATAAGTCAATACATTTCCTTTTCATTGCAGACATGACATTACTGTTACCTATTTTTCTGCAACAGTAGGAACATGTCCAACCATACATATCTAATTTCACCATTAGAGTCCTTTCTAAACTACATCATTCTAATCATTTCCCTATAAACAATGTTTTGCTGCGACATTCTTTTTGGACATGATTTGGAGATGCGGGTGTTGGACTGTGGTGTACAAAGTTAAAAATCACACAACACCAGGTTATAGTCCAACAGGATTAATTGGAAGCACACTAGCTTTCGGAGCAGGATCGAGCCTCCACTATCACCTGAGGAAGGAGCGTCGCTCCGAAAGCTAGTGTACTTCCAATTAAACCTGTTGGACTATGACCTGGTGTTGTGTAATTCTTTTTGGAACTAGTGTTATTTCATCGAATAAAACTGTCCAGACCAGAGCATGAATTGATTCATTAATTCTATGCTATTTTTATTGAAGATTTGCAAACTGGCACTGCGATGTACAATCTACATTTTAGAAATGTTCAATTTCCACTCATTTTAACTTGTTGATAGCCATAAACTCTACATTAGAGCTGACCAACTACTTATAAATCTATTTTAATATTTTAATGTCAGACATGTGTGAGCTCTCATTATTTTGTCACACCGTTGATTCCACTTTCTAATAAAGTCTCCACAAGAATGCCAATCTTAATTCTTCCATCTTTCTTTGCTACACAGGTCCTAAAATTCTATTGGCAGCTGAACATTTTTCAAAGTAATAGTCAAAGATATTCCCTTCATTCAGGAGGATAATTGCACTATTGTTTTCAATGGTATTTTCAATCATGTGGACTGAAACGGAGTCTCTCTGGAGAAGCTGCTTATTGAAATCAAACCTAACAAGTCTTTTTTTTTATTTTTTCCTTCCTTTCTTAATAAATTTCTACCTTAATAATGGGCTAACTTTTCTCTCTACTTTCCGGAAGCCTTCTCTGGCAATGGATACTCCCGATATACCACAGTAACAAAGGCTTATTGGATCTTCTGATGAAGGATCAGAATTATCAATGACAGCAATCCAGAACTAAACTTTGCAACTTACTGAAATTTCCATGTCACTGGCAAGGCCAGCATTTTATTTTTGTCCACCTTCCCACAAACCAACTAGACACGAACAGACCAGATTAGTTTTCATGATAATTGATTATAGTTTCATTGCCACCATTACCGAGGCTAGCTTTCAATTCCAGATTTTATCCAATGAATTTAACTTCCACCAGCTGCTTTGGTGGTATATCGAACCCACATTTCTCAGGCATTAAACTGGGCCTTTGGATTGCTAGTTCAATGACATCACCATCACCAAACACCTCATACTCATCACAAGAAAATGTGAGTCCTTTTGAATCCTATACTCTAAGCTCATCCCTATTTCCACTTCTCCCACTCCTGGGTTGGATGTTGGAAGGTACTGTGATCTCCCTGCTACATACTTACCCATCAACACTAACTCCCTGCCCAATCCATCCGCAACGCAAACACCAGATTAACAATCCACCCATGACAAAACCAGTGAGCTGCCCGACAGCTATTTTACCAAAACGTTCACCTGAATTAGCTCATGACAATGCAAACTGAGGAGGAAACTGACTATAGGCAGCAACCACACCAACACCTCCCCCCGTCTTCACCCGCCCCCACCGCCCCCGCCCAAACAACCCCGCCAAAAGCAGTAGCATTTGTGGAATACAAGTGCAAAGGAATAATCATCTTTAATAAGAAAGAATTTAACATTGCCCCTTGACATTCAATGGCATGATCATTACTCAATACCCACAACCAACAGGTAAAAACAATGACTGCAGATGCTGGAAACCAGATTCTGGATTAGTGGTGCTGGAAGAGCACAGCAGTTCGGGCAGCACCCAAGAAGCAGTAAAATAGATGTTTCGGGCAAAAGCCCTTCATCAGGAATAAAGGCAGAGAGCCTGAAGTGTGGAGAGATAAGCTAGAGGAGGGTGGCGGGGGGAAGAAAGTAGCATAGAGTACAATATGCGAGTGGGGGAGGGGATGAAGGTGATAGGTTGGGGGCGGGGGGAGGGTGGAGTGGATAGGTGAAAAAGAAGATAGGCAGGTAGGACAAGTCATGGGGACAGTGCTGAGCTGGAAGTTTGGAACTAGGGTGAGGTGGGGGAAGGGGAAATGAGGAAACTGTTGAAGTCCACATTGATGTCCTGGGGTTGAAGTGTTCTGAGGCGGAAGATGAGGCGTTCTTCCTCCAGGCGTCTGGTGGTGAGGGAGCGGCGGTGAAGGAAATCCAGAACCTCCATGTCCTTGGCAGAGTGTGAGGGGGAGTTGAAATGTTGGGCCACAGGGCGGTGTGGTTGATTGGTGTGGGTGTCCTGGAGATGTTCCCTAAAGCGCTCTGCTAGGAGGCGTCCAGTCTCCCCACTGCAGAGGAGACTGCATCGGGAGCAATGGATACAATAAATGATATTAGTGGATGTACAGGTAAAACTTTGATGGATGTGGAAGGCTCTTTAGAGTCCTGGACGGAGGTGAGGGAGGAGGTGTGGGCGCAGGTTTTACAGTTCCTGCGGTGGCAGGGGAAGGTGCCAGGATGGGAGGGTGGGTTGTGGGGAGGGGGGGGGGAGGGCATTGACCTGACCAGGTAGTCACGGAGGGAACGGTCTTTGTGGAAGGCGGAAAGGGGTGGGGAGGGAAATATATCCCTGGTGGTGGGGTCTTTTTGGAGGTGGCGGAAATGTCGACGGATGATTTGGTTTATGCGAAGGTTGGTAAGGTGAGCACCAAGGGCGTTCTGTCCTTGTTAAGGTTGGAGAGGTGGGGTCTGAGGCGGAGTTGCAGGATGTGGACGAGATGTGTTGGAGGGCATCTTTAACCACGTGGGAAGGGAAATTGTGGTCTCTAAAGAAGGAGGCCATCTGGTGTGTTCTGTGGTGGATCTGGTCCTCCTGGGAGCAGATACAGCTGAGGCGGAGGAATTGGGAATACAGGATGGCATTTTTGCAAGAGGTAGGGTGGGGAAAGGAGTAATTCACGTAGCTGTGGGAGTTGGTGGGTTTGTAAGAAATGTCAGTGTCAAGTCGGTCATCATTAATGGAGATGGAGAGATCCAGGAAGGGGAGGGAGGTGTCAGAGATGGTCCAGGTAAATTTAAGGTCAGGGTGGAATGTGTTGGTGAAGTTGATGAATTGCTCAACGTCCTCGCAGGAGCACGAGGTGGCGCCAATGCAGTCATCAATGTAGCGGAGAAAGAGGTGGGGAGTGGTGCCGGTGTAATTATGGAAGATCAACTGTTCTACGTAGCCAACAAAGAGACAGGCATAGTTGGGGCCCAAACGTGTGCCCATGGCTACCCCTTTGGTCTGGAGGAAGTGGGAGGATTCAAAGGAGAAATTGTTTAGGGTGAGGACGAGTTTGGCCAAACGAATGAGAGTGTCGGTGGAAGGGTACTGTTGGGGACATCTGGAGAGGAAAAAACGGAGGGCTTGGAGGCCTTGGTCATGGCGGATGGAGGTGTAGAGGGATTGGATATCCATGATGAAGATGAGGCATTGGTCGTCGGGGAAATGGAAGTCTTGGAGGAGGTGGAGGGTGTGGGTGGTGTCTCGAACGTATGTGGGGAGTTCCTGGACTAGGGGGGATAGGACAGTGTAGAGGTAGGTAGAGATGAGTTCAGTGGGGCAGGAGCATGCTGAGACAATGGGTCAGCCAGGGTGGCCAGGCTTGGGGATCTTGGGAAGGAGGTAGAACCGGGCAGTGTGGGGTTCCCGGACTATGAGGTTGGAAGCTGTGGGTGGGAAATCTCCTGAGGTGAAGAGGTTCTATATTGTCTGGGAGATAATGGTTTGGTGATAGGGGGTGAGGTCATGGTCGAGGGGGCAGTAGGAAGAGGTGTCCTCAAGTTGGCATTTGGCTTCAGCGGTGTAGAGGTCAGTGAGCCAGACTACCACTGTGCCCCCTTAATCTGCTGGCTTGATGGTGAGGTTGGGATTGGAGCAGAGGGATTGGAGGGCTGCGCGTTGTGAGAGTGAGAGGTTGGAGTGGGGGAGGGGGGTAGACAGATTGAGGCGGTTAATGTCCCTGCGGCAGTTGGAAATGAAGAAGTCGAAGGCAGGTAATAGGCCAGCGCAGGGTGTCCAGGTGGATGCAGTGTGTTGGAGGTGGGTGAAGGGGTCCTTGGAAGGTGGGCAGGAATTCTGATTGTGAAAGTAAGCTCGGAGGCGGAACCGACGGAAGAATTGTTCAATGTCACGGCGTGTATTAAATTCATTGATGTGTGGACGGAGGGAGATGAAGGTGAGTCCTTTGCTGAGGACTGGATGAAGGTGAGTCCACCTCCACCACTCACCCATTGTACTCTATGCTACTTTCTCCCCACCCCCACCCTCCTCTAGCTTATCTCTCCACGCTTCAGGCTCTCTGCCTTTATTCCTGATGTAGGCCTTTTGCCCGAAACGTCGATTTTACTGCTCCTCGGATGCTGCCTGAACTGCTGTGCTCTTCCAGCACCACTAATCCAGAACCCACTACCAATATCCTGGGGCTACCATTGACCAGAAAGTGGGGAGAATATGACCTTGTGGTGCCTTCAACTGAGAGCCAGCCTCAAAGAAGAATTCCTCCTAATACCCAATAACAGTCAATCCAACAAAAGTTTTCAGTCCACTAACTTGGTCTGGGCCTCTCCCTATCATGTGTAAAATACGAGTTGAGGTTGGGGCAGATATAAGCATATTAAGTGGCAGTTGTGAACATTTAAGAACTTCAACAGGTTGGCAAATAGTTGGGCACAGGCAGCAGGAAGTTCACACTTTGCATTTTACAATCCCCTTCAATCACAGTCTTACATCATATAGTACTTTAAGAGGGTGTTTTAAAATTTATTCACAATTACGGTGTTTGCTAGCTATGCCAGGAATTATTGCCCATTCCTAGTTTTGTTTTTGAGAAGATGCTGGTGAGCTATCTTTTTGAAGTACTGTCATCCATGTGGTGTCCCACAGTGCTGTTCGGCGTAATTGTTGAAAAATAAAGAAAGATGGCAGCCAAGTTGGGGGCAACAATGTCCTGAAAACAGGAATGAGATAAATCATTAGAAGATGTACGCATGTCAACCGCTGTTCAATTGGTCGTATTCTTACCGCGGAATCAGATTTGTTGGTTCAAGTTCCACTCCAGAATGAAAACCAAGGCTGACATTTCAATGAAGTAAATGTTGCACTGTCAGAGATTCAGTCTTTTTGGGTAAGATGGTAAATGAGTGCCCACTAGCCTCTCAGGTGAGCAGTAGAGATTCTATGGCATAATCCCCTGGTGTCCTGGCCCAATATTTTATCCTAAAATCAACATGACAAAAAAAGCAATGTTCTGGGAATCCTGTGTGAGAGAATTTGTGCAATCTTGGTTACCTTGTTTCTAACAGTTTGGAAGTAGCTGTTTGGACCATTCAGGGATCTTAAAAGAATGAATTGAGCAGTTTAGAAGAGTTTTACCTGAGGACATTGCTTGGTAATTATTTGTAGAAGGCGGAGAAGGTGCTGCTGCTCAGATGGCTCCAGTTGCGACATCAGTTGGACGAGCTCTGTAATGTGGCAGTTAATTGGCTCAGGCTGCTTCTCATATACTGAAGGTAAAACACGGAGCAACAGAGAATTCCCTGTAAGCACAACATGAAAATAAAGGATTCAACAGTTTGTAAATCATCTGGAAATGATTCCTCAGTGTGCTTAAAGGAATTTGTGTTAAGTAACCAAAAGGTGATACTACTGTCAACATGTAAGGTATTACAGCCATGTTTAAGGAACCAAGGAACTGTTAATTTAGTTCTTTCTTTACTGAAAATAAATGTCTGAAAACCCTGAACCTAGCAAGAATACAGCACAACAGGTGATCTCCAAATTATTACAAGCAACATACCATTCATAAATTTAAACCATAACATAAGGAAATAATTACTGAACTAAATAGCGGGGCTTGCTTTATAACCACTTAACTCTTTCATAACAGAGATTGAATACAATTATACTTGCTACAAACAGTTTTTAAAATGAATTTGCTGTTTGACAGAATTTTATATGATAACATCACCCAACCATTTTTCTGTTTGCCTGTAGAAATTCAGATCCATGTCTTTGTTAAGTCTAAAGTTAATGTTTCTCATACACGTGGTCAGTCTCCTATATTCCATCTTTCATGAACCTCAGTTCATCCAAACCTCTGCTGCCCATATTTTAAGACACATCAAGTCCCATCTGCTTATCACTCATGTGCTGATGACCCATGTTAGCTCCTAGCTAATCACTGCCTTGGTTTTCACATTTTCATACTTACTTTCAAGCCGTTACATGGCTTTGATCCTTATTTGTATACTCTTCATTCTGACAATTCTCAGATATCTGCACCCTTCTCATTCTAGCTTCATGATCAACACTGATTTTAATGGCTCCATAGAACATAGAAAAATACAACACAGAACAGGCCCTTCGGCCCACGACGTTGTGCCGTAATTGATCCCAACATAAATAACCTAACCTATGCACCCCTCAATTCACTGGTGTCCATGTGCATGTCCAGCAGTCACTTAAATGTCCCTAATAACTCTGCTTCCACCACCACTGCTGGCAACACATTCCATGCATTCACAACTCTCTGGTTAAGAACCTACCCCTGAAGTCTCCTCTATACCTTTCTTCTAATATTCCAAAACTATGACCTCCCCGTGCCAGTCAATCCTGTTCTGGGGAAAAGTCTCTGGCTATTGATCACATTCACGCCTCGATGAATACCTTGATCAGGTCACTTCTCTTCCTCCTTCTCTCCAGAGAGAAAAGTCCCAGCCCAGTCAACCTCCCTTCCTAAGACAAGCCCTCCAGTCCCGGCAGCATCCCGACAAACCTTCCCTGCACACTCTTCAAAGCCTCTGTATTTTTCCTATAGTAGGGTGACCAGAGCTGGAGGAGAAAGTGAGGTCTGCAGATGCTGGAGATCAGAGCTGAAAATGTGTTGCTGGAAAAGCGCAGCAGGTCAGGCAGCATTCAAAAAGCAGGAGAATCGACGTTTCGGGCATGAGTCCTTCTTCCAGGGCTTCTGACCCTTGTGGCATGAGCCCTTGTGACCAGAACTGGACACAATATCCCAAGTGTGGTCTCATTAGGAACTTATAGAGCTGTAGCAAAACCTCGCAACTCTTAAACTCGATCTCCCTGTTCACGAAAGCCAAAACATCATATGCTTTCTTAACATCCCTATCCACTTGGGTGGCAAATTTGAGGGATCTATGTACTTGAACACCAAGATCCCTGTGTTCCTCCACACTGCCAAGAATCCTGTCTTTAACCCTATATTCAGCATTCAAGTTTGACCTTCCAAAATGCATCACTTCGCATTTATCCAGGTTCAACTCAATCTGCCATTTCTTAGTGCAGATTGCAGTGGTGCTGGAAAAGCACAGTAGGTCAGGCAGCATCTGAGGAGCAGGAAAATCGATGTTTCAGGCACAAGCCCTTCATCAGGAATGAATCCAGCACCATTCTAATCTAGACTCTTATCTCTAGCATCTGCAATTCTCACTTTTGCCAATTTCTCAGCCCAGCTCTGCATCTTGTCTCTGTTGTGCTGCAGCCTGCAATAGCCCTCAATACTATCAACGGTACATCCAACTCTTGTGCCATCTGCAAATTTACTAACCCACCTCTCAACCTTCTCATTCAAGGCAGAATACTTTCCATTTGCACCCACTCTCTGTCTTCTGTCAGCCAACCAATTCTGAATCCAGACAGCCAAATCTCCCTGCATCCTATACACCCTGATGTTATGAATGAGCTTACCATGAGGAAACTTATCAAATGCCTTGCTGAAGTCCACATACACCACATCCACTGCTCAACCTTCGTCAATCTGTCTCATTACCTCCTCAAAGAACTCAATAAGATTAGGTAGGCATGACCTGCCCCTCACAAAGCCATGCTGATTGCCTTTAATCACACTATGCTTTGCCAAACAGTCATAAGTCCTATCCCTCAGAATTCTTTCCAAAACCTTGTTGACCACAGACGTACGACTGACTGGTCTATAATTGCCAGGAATTTCCCTATTCCCCTTCTTGAAAAGAGGAACACCAATCGCCTCCTTCCAATCCTCCGGTATGACTCCTGTGGAGAGTGAGGAAGCAAACATCTTCGCCAATGGCTTAGCGACTTCCTTTCTCGCTTCCTGGAGCAGCCTAGGATAAATGTGGTCTGGCCCTGGGGACTTATCAATCCACTGTTCAGGGCTGCTCCTTCAGCTGTTTGTCCCTAAGGTTTGGCATTCCCTCACTAAACAATCTTATCTTGATATCTTTTTCCTATTTAGGAACCCCTTAAAAGTTCACATTAGCTGAGCTTTTTAATCGCTTGCCTTAAAGCTAATCATTTTATTTGATGCAGTGTCAAATTTTGTTTTATAACATTCTTATGAAGCTACTTTGGATGTCTTATTATGTTAAAGGTGCTATATCAATCCAAATTATTCCTGTTGCTATTGGGTTAAGGTCGTCAACTTGAATTCAAATACTTGGTTATTTCATCCAGTATCCAGAATGTAAGTCTGCATCTACATGCTCGTCTAACCTCATGCAATCTCTTTGAATACTTTCAATCTTTAGTCCGCTCCTCCTAATGTTTTACCTCCAACTGAGTTAGCAGATAAAATATATCTTAAAAATTGCTAAACATATTTGAGCTCTTTTTTTCATTAAACCTTTCAAAGCTACTTTAGAAATTGTACCTAACTACTTTCACATGGAAAAACTGTTTTAAAAAGATCTAATGAAATGCAGAAATAAATGCCCTTGCATTTTTGCACAGTCCTTCGGGACTTGCCCTGCTCTGCCTTCATACACATTCGTCACTTATTGCTACCACTTTATATTACAAAAATGCATTCCCTAGTGGTAGATCATTACATCTGGCTTGCAATCTCTACTTACCCCAGTGCTGGGCCCTTTCTTATATTCACCTACCCACATGTGCTCTTAAACCACAAGTTTAAGGGTTGTGTAATTCAACCTCTTTGTTGCGAAAGCAGAACTCTTGCTCATGTCATTGGTATAAAGCACATACTGCAAGGCTTTTGCATCACTCCTCACTCACTATTTATTAGGAACTTTTGGAGACTTGTGTTCAGTATCCTTTAGAGCTTGTACTGAAGGAGCCAAAC
This sequence comes from Hemiscyllium ocellatum, assembly GCF_020745735.1. Classification (NCBI taxonomy): domain Eukaryota; kingdom Metazoa; phylum Chordata; class Chondrichthyes; order Orectolobiformes; family Hemiscylliidae; genus Hemiscyllium; species Hemiscyllium ocellatum. The sequence continues at coordinate 50,518,773 of NC_083413.1, forward strand.
CAATAGAACAGTGCCCTCATACTGCTAAATACTGAAAAGAACTTGGAAGAAATGGCTGCACTTAAAATAGTTCTTTGGATTCTACTCAGCTTGTCCCATACTTTGGCAGAGGATTATGAAGATTTACAGTATATTCATGGAATGGAAAACACAATCTCTGTTTTACCAGGTAAGAAATCTTTATAAGTGAATTGCAGAATTAAATAAATGATACTTTTCAATACTGATTACATTATCTTTAATATTGCTTTCTGCAGTTTTGCAGCAGTATTTTACCTGGTGAAATGGGAAGTTTGAAAGTAGATTACATTTAGCTTTTAGAGCAACATTTCACAAATCAAAATACTTGATGGTTGAACGATTTCCTTGCTTAAAAATGTAAGAATATGTTACTGATTATTAGAAAGATACCATGTGTAACAGCATGCAGTTTTATTTACACTAACTCCTACATGTTAGGCCATTGCTGCTAATGTCAGAATGAACTATTATAAAAATCCTTTTTAAAATCATTGAAAGATTATTAATATACTTGTTCTAGCTTTTTGCACGTGATTTTTGATAAGTGTGAATATTATTTTAATTCAAATTACTATCCAAGTGAATTCAACAATAAAGCATCTGTGTACACAAAATTCAAAAAACTACTGAGAGACTGTTGCTTCAGCAAAGATGCCATATTTCAGGCAGATGTTAAACCAAGTAATTACGGCCTTCCTTGGTGGATGCAAATATCAATATCTGGTCAATATCACATTGTAGATCTGAGCTGTATGCATATTGGCTGCAGCAGTGTGTGCAATATAGCAATAGCCACACTTTAAAAGTATATAGCTGACTGTGAAAAATTTAGAATGTCTTGAGATTGTAAAAAGTGCTATATAAATTCAGATCGTTTCTTCCTGTTTCCAACTGATTAAAAGACAATCAATTTAATTTTATTTGATATTTATTAGCATTGAAATAAAGCTCCAATGGGATTCTTATGCCAATTATCAAATTTAGCATAATTTCACAAAAAAATGCAATATCTAATTCAGTATGCATCTAGTGACATGAGACCTTCTGTGATTAATTACCAAATACTTATTTAATCTAAACTTATCTTCCCCAGATGGTTCCTGTAAATGCCAGAAAGAACTCACTAAATGGGATAAGCTATTTGTAATGCTGGAGGATTCCCAAATGAAACAGAACATCCTACAACAAACCATTGGAGAAGTGTGTGAGACAGAGTTGCAAAGTATACGTTCAGAAATGCATCAATTCATAGCTAATTTTGCAGGGACTTCCACAAATGCCATAGATAATGCAATTTTGCATATTACAACAGAAATGGACAAGAAATTGGCATACACATTGAAAGAAGTCAGCGAAACCAATGTAGAGATTGAGTCAGAGAAGAAAGATATACTTCATCAGCTTCTGTTGGTGAGTCAGGATCTGTCCAATAGACTCAAAAAGCTGGAGATGACTTGGCAAAAGGCAGTGGACATAAAGGATCAACGGCTGTCACTTGATGTTAAGAGAAGAGTTCCTGTAAAGTTGGACACCACTCTGAATTTCTTGGCAACTGAACAACGACAATCTAAAACTGAACTGACAGGATGTCCAAATTGGTCAGCGAAACACGTCTTACCATCAGGTATCCTTGCTCACTATTCCTTAATTATGTTCTCTGTTTTCTTTCTCTTTTTATTCACAACAATTATTCAGTCACTAGCATATTTAATACCTAAGAAACCGAAGCACAGTCCTTCCTATCTTCCAATATCTATGATTTTTTTGTGGGAAAAAAGACTCATCTATTCAGTAATTTGTGCTTCATAAATGTTACTGCAGAATTAAAAATATAATTCCACCTTGTTTGCTTGTTAAGCATTGAAAAGAAGAGAAATTATAGAATCATATTTATCTTGTTGGAAAGACGAAAGCACTCATACATTGTACAGCTGTAATCCTTTCTACTTTACCCCCCTTTAAATAAATGCTGGCATTGTATTTGCCTTAGATGAAGGAACTGAACATGTGGTTCCTAATTCTGCTGATAATACAAAGATACGTAAGAAAATAAATTTTGAAGAGGACATAAGGAGTCAGCAAGTAGATACAGATAACTGAGTGGACAAAATTCAGCAGATGGAATATGATGTTGAAGAATGAGAAACAGAAGAATAGAAAGGCGGGATATTATTTAAATGGTGAGAGGTTGAAGAAGTCTTCAGCACAGAGGGATCTATACATTGTAGCACATGATTTCAAAAAAACTACTTTGCAAGTGCAGCCAGTTATTAGGAAGCTAATGGAACATTTTTACTGATTGCAAGGAGCATGAAATATAATGTCAGCATACTTTGCTGCTGTTGTACAGTGCTTTGATGTAATTGCAGCTAAAGTACTGTGTACAGTTTCCCTCTCCTTATTTGTTTTTAAAAAGGAAATGATTGCATTAGAAGCAGTTCAGATTAGATTAAGTCAACTGATTTCTGTATTGAAGGGTTTATTTATGAGGAATGGTGGACAGATCTGTCCTGGCTTTGAAAAATGCAGGATGAATTTATTGAAAAATGTAATATGCTGGGAAACTTGACAGATAGGAGCCTGAGACGAGGTTTCTCTAATGACAGTGATTAGAGCTAGAGGATACACAGTTTTAAAATAAAGGAATTCCCATTTAAGGCTAAGGTGAGGAGTACAGAGGAACCTTGATTAGCCAGATGACACGGGCAGGTGTATTTTGCTCAGATAATCGAACGTTTGGATAATTGAATGTTCGGATAATTGAATGTTTGGATAATTGAATGACAAATAACAAAGTTCAGCCAAGCATCAGGACCTTGCGATTTTGTCCAAATAATCTGAAATGTGGATAATTGAATGTTGGATAATCCAGATTCCTCTGATTTCTTTTCTTTCAGATAGTCATTGGTCGATGGAAGTCTCTTCAGTCAAGAGCACTGGAGACAAAGCCATCAAATATTTTTAAGGCTGAGTTAAATAGAGTTTTGATAGACCAAAAGAGTCAAGGAGTTTAAAAGATAGATTGTAAAGCAGAGTTGAGTCCGCAATCAGATCAGTGATGATCTCGTCGAATGGTTGAGCAGATTTGAAGGGCTGAATGGCTTACTCCTTCTCCTTGTTTGTATACTGGTATGCCTCACTGGTTGTACCTGCATGTGAATGTTTTGTGATTCACAGACAAAGATACACCCATGTTCCTTTACATAGCAGCATTTTGCTGTGTCATTTAAATAAATAATCTGTTTCTCTATTCTTCCACCAGAGTTCAGTTTCCTGTATTGCACTCAGTTTGCCAATATTTTGTATACTCATTTCTCTCTCTGGATCACTTTCCAGACTCTTTGTATCTTCCTCACAACTTTCTTTTCAATCTATTTTTATATGATTAGCAAATGTGGCTATAGCACAGTGTGTCCTTTCATTCAGGTCATTAATATAGGTTAGAAATAGTTGAGGCCATGACACTGATACTTGCAGCACTCCAATAGTCAGTTTGCCAACTTGAAAATGATCTTATCTAATGCAGTAACCTTTATGTGGTACCTTATCAAATATCCTTAAGAAAGTGAAATGTACTGGGTCCACTTTATCTACACTGCTTATTACATCCTCAAAGGACTCCAATACATTTGGTTGACCATGATTTTCTTTTCACAAAACTACACCGATTCTGCAGGATTAAAAATGATTTTCTACGTGCCACGCTACTACCTCTTTAAAAAGGATTAAAGAAGTTTCCTAATGACAGATGTTAGAATAAAGGGCCAATAATTTCCTGATTCCTATCTCCATCCTTCTTTAAATTGTGCTCTTAGGTCTGTGAGTTTTTAATCTGCTTTCTAGAATCCAAGAAATTTTGGATTATAATCAATGCAACCACAATCTCCGCAATCACGCTTTTTTAAGACCCAAGTTTGCAATGATAGTGATTGCTTTCAGATTCTTTCTGCTCTTTGCCTCTTTATTTTCAAATTCTCATGGGATGGTAACCATGTCTCCTACTGTGAAAACAAATACTAACTATTTGCTCAAAAGTCTCTACCATTTCCTTGTTCACCATTATTAATTCCTATGGAGGTGATTGCTAGGCCCCTTGCTGAGATATTTGTATCATCGATAATAACAGGTGAGGTGCCAGAAGACTGGAGGTTGGCTAATGTGGTGCTATTATTCAATAAAAGGTAGTAAGGAAAAGCCAGAGAACCATATACCGGTGAGCCTGACGTCAGGAGTGGGCAAATTGTTGGAGGGAATCCTGAGGGACTGGATTTACATATATTTGGAAAGGCAAGCACTAATTAAGGATTGTCAGCATGGCTTTGTGCATGGGAAATCATGTCTCATGAACTTGAGTGAGTTTTTTGAAGAAGTAACAAAGAGGATTGATGAGGGCAGTGAGGTCGGTGTGATGTATATGGACTTCAGTAAGGCTTACGACAAGGTTCGTCATGGGAGACTGGTCAGCAAGGTTAGATCTCATGGAATACATGGAGAACTAGCCATTTGGATACAGAACTGGCTCAATGGTAGAAGACAGAGGTAGGGTCGAGGGTTGTTTTTCAGACTGGAGGCCTGTGACCAGTGGAGTGCCACAAGGATTGGGGCTGGGTCCATGACTTTCCATCATTTATATAAATGATTTGGATGTGAACATAGGAAGTATAGTTAGTAAATTTACAGATGACACCAACATTTGAGGTGTAGTGGACAGCAAAAATTACCTCAGAGTAAAATAGGATCTTGATCAGATGGGCCAATGGGGTGAGAAGTGGCCGATGGAGTTTAATTCAGATAAATGCAAGGTGCTGCATTTTGGGAAAGCAAACCTTAGCAGGACTTATACACTTAATGGTAAGGTCCTAGGGAGAGTTGCTGAACAAAGAGACCCTGAAGTGCAGGTTCATAGTTCCTTGAATATAGAGTTGCAGGTACATAGGATAGTGAAGAAGGTGTTTGGTATGCTTTCCTTTATTGGTCAGAGCATTGAGTATAGGAGTTGGGAGGTCATGTTGCGGCTGTACAGGACATTGGTTAGGCCACTGTTGGAATATTGTATGTAATTCTGGTCTCCTTCCTATCGGAAGGATGTTGGGAAACTTGAAAGGTTCAGAAAAGATTTACAAGGATGTTGCCAGGGTTGGAGGATTTGAGCAATAGCGAGAGTCTGAAAAGGCTTGGGCTGTTTTCTCTGGACTGTCGGAGACTGAGGGGTGACCTTATAAGGTTTATAAAATCATGAGGGGAATGGATAGGATAAACAGATCTTTTCCTTGAGATGGGGAAATCCAGAACTAGTGGGCATAGGTTTAGGGTGAGAGGGGAAAGATAAAAAAGGGATCTAAGGTGCAACTTTTTCATGCAGAAGGTGGTGGGTATGGAATGAGCTGCCAGAAGAAGTGGTGGCAGCTGGTGCAATTACAGCATTTCAAAGGCATCTGGATGGGTATATGAATAGGAAGAGTTTAGTGCCGGCAAATGGGACAAGATTAGATTTGGGTATCTGGTAGGCCTGGATGAGTTGGATCAAAGGATCTATTTCCATGCTGTACTTCTCTATGACTCTATCTAAGAAACCAGTGCTAACTTTAGCTACTCACTTGTTTTTTTTTGTACTTGTAGAACTTTCAATGTCTGTTGATTTTTCCAGCTAGTTTCCTCTCATTCCCCATTTTATACCACTACATTCTTTTTAATTAAATCATTCTTTGTTGGCTTTTAAACTTGTACAACCTTCTGATCTACTGCTCATAGTTCCAAATATGTACATCTTTACTTCAAATTTGATATAAGTTTTACTTCTTAGTTCACCATAGATAATGCAACTTTCTCAAAGTATGTTTCTTTTTCAATGAAGTAAATGTTTGAGAGTTGTAGAGTATATCCTAGAATTCTCTCTTCCAGCTTCTCTACCTCTCACTTTTAAGATTATTTTCCAATTTCACTTTAGCTAACTCTGGCTTATTACTTTCCCAGTTGTTTTGATTAGAGTTTAAGACACCAGCTTCAAAACCAATTTTCCCAGCCTCAAACTGAATGATAAATCCTACCACGTTATTATCGCTCTGATCCAAATGATTTCGTTATACTATGAGGTCATTAATTAATCCTGACTTAATACACATTCTTAGATTTAATGTAGCACGCTCCCTGGTTGGTTTCAGAACAGATTGTTCTAAAAAAACTGTCCTAAATTCAGTCCCTAACTCATCCTTCTTTTGCCAGTTCAATGTATCCAATCTATATGAAGATTAAGATCACCTTCAATTATTGGAGTAACTTCCTTACAAGCCCCCATTATTCCTTAATGTATTCTTTGGCCTACAATGTCAACTATTATCAGAGGGGTTATAAATCAATACTAGTGGCTTTTGTTCACCATTTCTCATCCTCAACTAAACCAATTCTACACTTTGATCCTTTGATCAAAGCTCATTTGTCAGTACTGTACTAACCTCATCCTTTATTAACAAAGTTACCTCACCTCCTTTTCCTCTTTTGTTGTCCTTGGAAAACATGAACTAATATTGAATATTAAGGCCCTAATAATGATCTCTTTGAATTCATGGGTGAAATCTTCCCAAACACAAACTGACTGGGATGATAGCAAGAAATTTGTAAGAAACAGGTCAGAAATGAAGCAAGGTCTCCCTTCACATTCATTGCTACAGGTAGCACCTTCATCCATAGTTCTAGATGCCTAGCCAAGATTCTCGCTCATAAGCAGCATGAGTTTATTAATGGGAATTAGTGCTTGTCATCTCCCTCATTATTATATATTCTCACCTCATTATTACGCAGACTGACATCCTCTCGCCTGCCCAATACAAGCTCAATACCATGAATCCTGGACACAAATGTCTGCACATGTACCTGGACACTCCAGTTTGCCCACTTGCTCTTCTGGTTCTCCTGGACACATGGCACCTTTGTCTTAAACCATGCACCATGGGCAGCAGTTGCATGCATCCTGTGTCCATGGAAGCTGGCTTCCAATAAGTGTCAGCCTCTCCACATCATCATCACATATCTCTGATCCACTTACAGTATGCTTCTGCACTGCGTGCTGCACCCTTAGTGCACAGTATTTGGAATGCTGCTACAAGGACAGTCACACAACTCATGGACTGTACCACCAACTCATGGACTGTATCAGGCTGCATCTCAGGACTCCTTGCTTGCATCTTAGCATTCACTTGTGCATACCTGGACACTCATAATATCTGCGTCTTGCCTTTTAATGCGTTGCCCCCTCAGCTGCACTTTAAAGCCTCTCAGTACTTCTGTATTGCCCTTGCAGTTTGGTACAGACACAGTCAGGGAATTTTTCATGTTTGTCCACAGTGACAGTCATCAGTCAAGAGGGTGGATGTACTTCTGAGGAGCACAGTGCTGCACTAAACGTGCAGCTGCACCATGTCGCAGTCACATACACAGCAAACAGACTGCATGTGATGCAACTAAACGGCAGTCTGAAAGTCTAAGGGGGCAGTCCCCAGTCTGATCCAGGAAGACTACCTTGATTTAGGGGTTCCTGATGCAGTGAATCAAGGGAAGCCTTTCATATCAGTCCACAGGCTTGGGCACAGTCAGGGGAGTGATGGTGAGGGGTCTGGATCTCTCCAGTCTTGAGGGTTCAGTACAACCGGCACGGAGAGTCACAGTCAGAAAGCTGTTCAGGTATTAATCAGGCAGCTGGTCACTTCATTCAGGGCAGACCCGCTAAGTTACTCAAGGGGATCAGTCACGTTCAGTCCTGTAGGTTTGTCACTATCATGGGCCACTGCCGCAATAGGGAAGATGGAGAAATTCATTGTGGGAATGGAATCATAATTCTGAGATGCAGAGGGGATTACCATACAGAAGGTACAACCCATATATAAGGGGAATACAGTTTAGCATTGGAAGGAAATCAGTTATGTAGGGAGTAGCTATCATTGACGGTAGACAGCATCCTGACTTCCAAGGGGGGAGCAGTGAACAATTGCATGATCTCCAGTCTGCAAAACAGAATTTCCCTTTCTCAGCCTTGCCAGGAGAAAATATCTACAAATATGCAGGTCAGCTCAAACTGCCATTGCTTCACAGGCCTGACATGGTAATTTGATAAGTCTGGGGCTCTTGGGGGCAGGAGTGAGGATTGGGGTAAAGGGGGCAAATGAAACGTCACATTGATTGGTTGGATAAGGACTTGGGAAAGTGCAACTTGGATTGATAGGGAAGACTATCAGAGAGGGGATGTTCACCTATTAGTTCATTAAGACAAAGTAGTGGAGCCTGAGACTCACTGAAATTGTGACCACTCTTGCTTTTGATTGTACTATGAGTAACACCTATGCGATAGAGATGAAAATGGTTGAGATCACACCCAGAGTGGGCAGGGTAAGTGTTCTGTGAGGAAGGAGTCCTCTATTTTGAGCAATGTGAGACTTTTAAAAAGGGCAACACCATTCCCCAGACACCCAAGGACTGAAGCTGAAACATACCGTGTGGATTAACACATTCTATGCAAACCTAAGACATTGATCTACTGAATGCAGTGCAAATACTTGTCTCAAGCATTCCTGACCATATCATATAAGATGATGATGAATTCCTACTAGTGCCTGTGATGAAATAACAATGTTTAACTACCAAGAAAGATGGAGCACAATTACCAAGCTGGCAACCATCTGCCTGCTCCTCACATCACACTTCCAGGATCTCAGTCTGCAAAACACGGCAAGAACTTTCCTTTCTCAGCCATGCCAAGGGAAAATACCTGCAAATATGCAGGTTAGCTCTGACTGCCATTGCTTGGCTTGTTGTGTGAACATGATGCCAATGTCAGGGATATCAGTATATTCCAGGAAGACTCCAGTCATGGTGAATGGGAGAATCAGGCTAGCATCAGACAAGAGGGGTGCAGAAAATAGTTAATAACTCAAGCTTGGGATGAGAGCATGAGAAAACTCACTAGGCTAGCAGACAGAAACCTTCCATGAAACATGTGGAAAATGGCATTTTGCCAAAATATGGAAACATTCAGTCCCAAATTCTTATACTGTTTATCATATCACCTTCATTTATTTCAATTTATGCTGTCAGTTCATGCATCATGAAATTAATGCTATGTGCATTAAAATAAGGAGCCCTTTCATTTTGCCTTTTTACTGCTTCCCTATGCTGAGTTTATTTCCTAGTGTTATGATCCCAGCTGATTATAACACAAAACATGTGAAAATAGGCTTGATTGAGGTTTTTTGGCTGTTTTGTTATCAATGGGGTTAGTCACTGAATGTATGCACATTATTTTAACGCAACAAAAATCTTTAGAAAAGTTTTTAAAAAACAAACATAAACAACAAACACTTTTCTGAACAATATCCCTTTATAGTCACTCAATCCCAGGGAAGTACCACTCCTATCTTAATCCAATAATTTCCTACTCAAATGACTGGTCAAATCAAAAATTATTATATTTGTTGTTCTACTTTATTAATTATTCCGAGCTGCTCTGACTTTCTCAGTAGCAACTCTTTCTTAGTCCTACCTGCATCATTAGCACCCATGTATTAGATTAGATTACTTACTGTATGGAAACAGGCCCTTCAGCCCAACATGTCCACACCGAACTTCCAAAGAGTAACCTACCCCCCCTACTTTTACCCCTTTGCCTAAGGCTAGAGGCAAATTAACGTGGCCAATTCACCTACCCTGCAAATTTTTTGGACTGTGGGAGGAAACCGGAGCACCCGGAGGAAACCCACACAGGCACAGGGAGAATGTGCAAACTCCACACAGACAGTTGCCCGAGGCAGGAATTGAACCTGGGTCTCTGGCGCTGTGAGGCAGCAGTGCTAACCACTGTGCCACCATGCAACCCGTGGACCATATTAATTTGATCTTTCTCCTTTCCACTCCAAATCATTTGCTAGTATGAGGGCAGGCAACACCACCTTCAGAAGTCACACTTTTGGCTGCAGAGAACAGCATCTACCCCATAGCTACACTGTTGTGTGCTACAACTACATACCTTTTAACTTCTCCACTTGAATGTGTCCCTGCACCACAGTGGTTGGATCACTAAGATAATCCTCCATGCAATCTCTGTTCTCATACACATAAGTAGCAAAAATCTTATACTTGCTGGACAGTTGGAAGAACTGAGACTCAATGTTACTTTCTGGATGCACATGCCTGCCTCACTTGTAGTCCCACCTTCCTGTTCCTGACTACAGATCAATTCTGAAGTACCTAGCTGAAGGGATGTGATTGTCTCCTGTAAACAATGTGCCCAAGTAAGTTTTCTCCTCTCTGATGCTTTGCAGTGGCTTAAGCTCTGATTCTAGCGCAATACCTTGGAGCCAAAGTTTCTCAAGCTGTAGATATATATTGGAGATGTCTTTGAAGTGTCTTTTAGCACCCATAAACTACAATTGCAACACACCATCCGCACTGCTATCTTTATTCTGATTCTCTTAACTAATTAGATTTGAAGTTTAGAAATATCACAACTATTTGGTTATATGAAGTAGTTTAAATATAAATTTAGTACAATATCTGTATCTCCCCAATACCAATTTAAACTTTTGTCTGTGTTTTAGGTGAAAAATATCTTGTATCTGATGAAATACTTATCTGCTCACATAAGCAAGTCCTTGAATACTTACCATATTATGGAGGGTTTAAAACAATGTCAGAGAGAATTTCTGAACAAGAGTCATACTGTATTCAAATCATTACCTCTGTTTATCTTTCCAAGATGCTATCAGACTTGCTGAGTTTTTCTAGCATTGTGTTTGTTTCAAATTTCCAGCTTTGACATTTTAACTTTAATTAAAGGAAGCACCTTCTCTTCCCTCTGCCCCATTGCCACCTGCACCAAATTTCCAAGTTAGTTCAGGTATATCACTAAGACTATGCTCATTCATAGATTAAACTAAAATCATCTCCAATGTCTCAAATTTTGATATTTTAAAATGTTTTTATATTTTATAACTTTTGAACATCAGTCCGAAAAAAAATTGGTGTTTGATCCTTCCATAAAATGTATTTGATCTTTGTTTAAAAGAATTGTACTCTTTAGCATAATACATGAACAAACACTGAAAGTATGTAATATTGTCTGCTATTGTCCTGCAGATTGTGATATGGCACTAATCTTCCCTATGCGCTCAAAGAAGATTTATGCAAGTGTTCATGCTGATGATATGACTCTAAGCTCATTTACGGCTTGCATATGGATAAAAGCTACTCATCTTTTGGACAAAACAATTGTGTTCTCCTATGGAACAAAGAGAAATCCCTATCAAATTCAGCTATACTTCAATCAGTCCTCTGCTGTGTTCTCTGTGCACAGTGACACAAGTAAAATTGTTGCTGACGATGTTGTCTCCCTTGGTGAGTGGGCACACATCTGTACAACATGGAGTGCTGAAGATGGAAATGCAACACTTTGGGTGAATGGAAAACTTGCAGCTGCTTCTTCAGGAATAGCTGTTGGCCACAATATCCCAAATGGAGGGCTACTGCAACTGGGTCAAGAAGGCAATGGTTGCTGCACTGGAGGCGGCTTTGACAAAAGTTTAGCCTTTACAGGAAAGTTGACTGGATTCAATATCTGGGACAGAATCATTTCCAAACATGAAATACAAGCCTTGACAAGTGGGGATGATTCGTGTAGCATTAGAGGGAATGTTGTTGGCTGGAGTGTCACAGAAATTCTGCCACATGGAGGAGCTGAATTTATTTACTATTAATTGAAATTGAGTTTTATTCCAAATTAACATGCTCAAAGAATGGATTCCAAATTGTTAACACTAATTCTATGATGTTTAATCATACCAAAAAAAAACAGATTTATATTACAAAGTCCTCTAGAGTGAACTCCAGGGTGAACTTTGTAATAAAAATCACCAACATTGGATGGAAATTTCAATCGCCTATTTACAATGGCATTAAGACATCTATGCCAGTCTGTTATCATTGATTTGATTTGCTTCATGATTCTTGTTTATATGCATCAATAGCGATGTTACAATATTGTCATCCCTAAAACCTGGACACATTGATTTTAAGATCCTATATTTATAACGCTTAAAAAAATGTTTCTTCTTGATACCCGGAGAAATCTGAAGAGACTCACTTGAGGTACAGTTTTCATAAAATTTAAATGAAAAATTACATTGAGACAGTTAACATGCTTAAATTCTTCTTCTTTACAATGTTGATTTAACTGTAATGCAAGTATGTGTATGGTTACATTCATTTAATGACAAATAATTCGTTAGCAAGACATATTAAAGGAAGAACCATTCTATAAAGGAAGGATATTGCTCAACAGATGCTAAACATGCAAGAAATAATAACTTTCTAAACTAAGTTACATTGCTTTAATATTCATACCAATTCTGTATTATACAGTAAAAGTCCTCTGATATCAGTCATCTAATTATTCTATCATAAAGAGTCTAATTTTATAATAAACTGCTGTTAAACAATACACCAGATTCTGTCTTGTGTATCTTTTCTTTGTATTTTTGTAAAACCATGTTGGCTGGTGGAGTATTTAAATGGACCATTCAAGTGAAAAAGTTAAGATGTTTTGTGGCAGTACAGACAATCATCAATTAATACAGCATAGATAAAAGCCATTCAGTCTATTACACCTTTGCCAGTTCTTTGAATTCATTGTGTAATTAGTGCCATGCCTCTCCATTTTCTCCACAACCTGGCATTTTTATTTTCAGTTATTTAATCAATTTCAAGTTGAAAATTATTATTGAATCAATTTCCACATGCTTTCAGGCAGTACATACTTGACAATGACAATTCATTGCATAGAAAATGTTTTCTTTATCACCTTTAACTCTTCAGTCAATAACTTTGTATCTTTGTCCTCCACTGATAATTTTGCCAGTGGAAACTATTTCTGTCTATATACTCCATTGAAGCCATTAATTAATCTAAATATCTTTATCAAATATTTCCTTAAAGTTCTTTGGCAAAGAGAATAATCTCAGGCCAGAGTAGTTCAGCAGTAACTGAAGACTTTCATCTCTGAGGCTACTCTAACAAAATTCCTTCATATTCCTGAGTCTTTGATATGTTTCCTAAAGTACAATGTCCAAAAATGATACAATATTCAAATCAAGACCCTAACCATTAAACGCCTCTATTTATAAAGTCCATGTATCTTTTTCAGAGTTAAGGTCTCTGAGCTCCTACATATCCTTCAAGTCTAACAAACTGTACATGTATGTAGTAGTCACTTGCAATGAAGGTGACACTTGTTCATGGCAAGAATCAGCACATGGAGTCATTTAACATGGAGAAACTGTTCTGCTGCAAGTACCACATGGTTCTGACTGAACAGAAATCTCTCCCACTCTTGCTGTCTGTCATAGATATTGCTCAACAGCTGCATAACCAATGAAAAGCAGTAATTTCGTAGCCTAAGTTACATTACTTTAATTTTCATACAAAGCCTGCGTTATAGAGTAAGAGTCACATATCATTATTCCATCATTGAGAGTATAATTTTATAATAAACTACTATTACACTATTCATCAGAATCTGAGGTTGACAATCCATATATCTGGCCATATTATAACACACCAGCCTTGGCCATTGATCCCTGAGGAGGGACTTCAACTCAGAGCATCTGGTCCAGAGGGAGGATACAATCACAGGCCAACTAGGCTGCCTGAACAGAAGGTGCAGTCATTTCTTTTAACTGCAGTAAGTTCTAAGTCTATGGATAACAGTTTGTACCGTTGACCTTTGACACTGAGTTAACAAATGTGTCACGACTGAAAGTACTAAGTGCTAGCCATAAATCTCTTCATGATGGGGAGCAGAAAGTCAAAGATAAAATCACTACTTTGTGGCCATTTTCAGAGCAAAGATCTGATAGTGTTTGGCTATGGATGCTACATAAAAAGGGCAAACAAGAAATAACATAATTTATGATGAGAATTCAAACCCTCAGAACAGCAATGTAATGTATGTTCCTAACAACTTGCAGTGTTGGATATTTGATAGCTTTAAGTATCCTAGAAATGGTGAGCAGGATTAATGTTGGTCTTGTCCATTGGCTGGAGAACTGGTGGGAGACGTCCTCACTTCTGTGAGGGAGGCGTAACCAAGTGAAGTGCCTGCCAGCAGTCAACTGGTCAGTGATGGGCTTATCTTGGGAGTAAAAATCGTCAGGATGGAAATCTCAACCTTCAAGCAGTGTCACCAAGAATGATGACTACTCCCAGCAATGCTACAAGGACAGCACTAGGGATCATCATTGGTTTCTTTACACAGGTCAATAAGGGTAGGATGGGGTCTGTAGCCTCAGAATCCCCCTCCAAATGGACTTCATGAAATATGAAAAAAAGACATTAAACACACGGACAAGTGCTACAAGTAAATGTCAACCTTTTGCAGAAATACACAGGAATTAAATGCAAACTGTGACTCAGCATGAGGGATTCAACATTATTTGAGTACTATCATGGGATAATGGTGTAGGGAAATGCCATAACCTGACACAGCCATGAGACTGATCACCTAATATCATAGGATTGGGACTTAGCTATTGTTACTATGAAAAGTTCCCATTGAGGAGGGAAATGGATAATTTATACCTTTGCCAATCTGGGTGGCATGTCATTTCCAAACAGCAGGAGAGTTGTTTATAATCACTGTGAACTGATCATGTCATCCAGACTATTTCTTTCACGGAAAAGCACTGCTTTGATTTATTGTTCATACTTGGCTGAATCATGTGTGAAATCCCACAAGGATGATTAGCTCCCAAAGATTCTGAACATTAGGAAAATGTTTGATTTTGCTGTGATATGTTTGATATGAATCACTATTAAGAGGGGAAAAATTGAAGGAACTTGGCTCCAGTTGGAAGAAGGGTCAGCATTGGTCAGTCTGACAGAACACTTGATAGATCAGCCATATTGGACATTGTAAGTATTCAGATAAGTCATAGTGATCTTGGTCTGGAGGGATCTAAAGTCAGAATGAGGCATAGGGATCATCAACCTGACTTGTACACCAATAGTTCTCATTGGGAGGACCAACCACATAGAGGATTGTCAGTTATCAGCCAAATCAGAGGTGTGCAGGGGCTAAGAGTTTAAGGTAACCCTAGGGTTACCAGCAAATCTGGGGAATTTGGGTCTAGATTAAGTAAGGTTTAGGACAGAAAGATGGGTTTTGCCTGTGGTTTTTTTTCTGTAAAGGGTTTATTTTCTTAAAAGGTCATGGTGACTTTGTGTGTTTCAGATGTAAGCAAGGTTGAGTCATGGAGAGTTTAAAATCAGACAGGCATATCAAGATGCCATATCATTTGGACCATTTTACAGATTTTGCATCAGGGCATGAGGAAGTTATTTTAGTAAAACAACATTTGTGGCTAGTCAAACCCTATGCAAACTTGTTTTTTTCAAGTAAATGCTGAAGTTGAAGAATTATTGTAAGGGAGGAATGGGAATGGAAAGCATTTATAAGGCACAGAAGGGGAGGGGCAGACAGGTCAGAAGCAAGGTAGGGGCTGTAATTTAAAGGGTCTCACATCTTCAGGCCCCGTCTTTCCGAGTGCCTGAGAGCAGCACAAGCAGGCAGCAAGTAAACCTGCTCAGGAGGCACTGGAAAGCCATGTGGTTCCAACTTAATCTAAGCACCAATGGGAAACAATGATGTACATTGTGGATGTGGGTTCCACACCTGCACTCAAAATGAAACAAAGAATCTGAGATCTTCCAAACTCAACATGAATTGGCAGCTGTCAAAACAATTGATCCAGTAGACGCATTGAATAATGCAGATAAGCACCTTGATCAAATCAAGCAATCCACCCAAAAGCTCCAACTATTCAAGTATTGCAGGTAGTACTGATTCTTATGGTCTGAGAGCCTCAAAGATATTCCTGTGGCTATAAGAGAACATTAGACATATGGGGATAAACTGACAGCCCGAGGTAGCATACTGTACAAGGGAAATCGAGTCATTATCCCAAACGGGTTGAGAGGAGAGATGCTAAAGCACATATATGTAAGCCTCTAAGCACTGGGTCAAGTCTGAGGAAGCAAGATATATGCTCTATTGGCCAAACATGAGCAATGAAATCAAGGAGCCAGTGCAAAGTTTCGAATGAGTACCGAGCTAGAGGAACCACTGATGACACATGCCATCTCAGACAGACCATTCATGAAGTTGAGAGTAGCACTCTTTACACTTTCAGGAACTTATTATCTTGTCACTGTAGACCATTATTCCGATTACTGGGAGGCGAAGCAGATGACCTCAATGACTAATGCCGAGATTGCTGAATGCCGAAAAGCACACTTCAGCTCTTTCAGTATTCATGATATTGTCACCAGTGACAATGGCCATCAGTCTACAAGTTGAGTTGCTTTATAAGCAATTGCAAAATTCAATTCCACAGATCATCTCGACACTAGTCCTCGCCAAATGGAAAAGCCAAAGAGGCAGTGAATATAGCCAAGGAATCAAAGAAATTGAGAAAAATCTCACACTCATGTATGTAAGGCAATCATTGAAGGGAGAATTACATCTACTGAAGGTATGGAATGAAATGCAGTCCAAAGACGAGTGATATGTTGCACATAAACAACTCTTTCAACTACAGAAAAAGGCTACTGCAGCTATAACGTAGCAACACTGAGGGATAAAATTAAGGTGAAACAGCAGAAAGCCAACTTTCCTTTCTTTCAAAACTGCTAAGCCAGTGCAGATTTAAGCATTGGAGAACTGATCAGAGTTCAAACCTTCAATGCGCTCAATAAAAGCCAGTCCAAATGGCACTTGGCAACCTGTTTAAAGCAGTTGTTCTCAACTAATCAATCAGACATACTTTATTCAACAGGTACATATGCCCCTCTAGAGAAACTGTTCCTCAGAAACAGACAGGTGAACAGGAAGAGGCAAATGCACCAGCTGCATACATCTGATCCAGAAATCCACAACAATAAAATAACAGAAACAGAAAAAACAAATACCACAGCAACAATTAATGGCACAGGTACCACAGCCCTGTGGTAACAACAACAATCAGATCAACAACAGCACATACATGTGCCATGAATAGACCAACATGATTTAACAACCATGTATGCAATGCACAAGCACCAGTTTAAATAATGCACTGTAAAGGCATGAAAACATTTGTGTATATATTTGATAACTTGGTTAACTCAAAACGTACATGTTAATACACTTATTTTTTTTCTCTTTTTGTCAGTAAGGGGGGATGTTTGGATTGAAATGCTGTCATTGAGAAATGTCCCTACTAGTCTGCAGTCATGTGACCTCTACAATAAGGCACACATGTGGTAAGCAGACATTTTAACCTCATGTCAATAAAGTCATGATGAGTCATGATGAACACAAGGCTATGTTGAGTCCTTGAAACCGTTTCAACATTTAAGAGCGATTTACCGCAATGTCTGAACTCACATTAAAATGCAATTTTGCAAACTGTGAATTGAAGGACAACACTGACTTTTCTAATCACTCATTAATGCCTTGTATTCAATGTCAATGATCTCAGCGATGATTGAACTCTCGTTTTTTGTCTTAACTAAATATAGATCCTTCAAAACTGATTGTGAATTATATTGGTTAACATTTATTAAATCAGCTGGATATATCACAGGACTTATACACTTAATGATAAGGTCCTAGGGAGTGTTGCTGAACAAAGAGCCCTTGAGTGCAGGTTCATAGCTCCTTGAAAGTGAAGTTGCAGGTAGATAGGATAATGAAGAAGGTGTTTGACACGCTTTCCTTTATTGGTCAGAGTATTGAGTACAGGAGTTGGGAGGTCATGTTGAGGCTGTACAGGACATTGATTAGG
Organism: Hemiscyllium ocellatum; assembly: GCF_020745735.1. Lineage (NCBI taxonomy): Eukaryota > Metazoa > Chordata > Chondrichthyes > Orectolobiformes > Hemiscylliidae > Hemiscyllium > Hemiscyllium ocellatum. The sequence goes on from NC_083413.1 coordinate 50,536,655, forward strand.
CCACTGTTGGAATATTGCATGCAATTCTGGTCTCCTTCCCATCAGAAAGTTGTGAAACTTGAAAGAGTTCTAAAAGATTTATAAGGATATTGCCAGGGTTGGAGGATTTGAGTTACAGGAAGATGCTGAACAGGCTGGGGCTTGTTTCCCTGCAGCGTCGGAGGCTGAGGGGTGACCTTATAGAGGTGTACAAAATTATGAGGGACATGGATAGGATAAGTAGACAAAGTCTTTTCCCTGGGGTCGGGGAGTCCAGAATTAGAGGGCATAGGTTTAGAGTGAGAGGGGAAAGATATAAAAGAGACCTAAGGGGCAACTTTTTCACACAGAGGGTGGTTCGTATATGGAATGAGGTGCCAGAGGAAGTGGTGGAGGCTGGGACAATTACAACATTTAAAAGGTATTTGGATGGGTATATGAATATGAAGGGTTTGGAGGGATATGGGCCAGGTGCTGAAAGGTGGTACTACATTGGGTTGGGATAGCTGGTTGGCATGGACGAGTTGGACTGAAGGGTCTGGTTCCATGCTGTACATCTCTATTATTCCATGACTCTATTGATAAAATCTTGACAGCAAGTACTATTAGCATGTCAATTATTGTTTCATATATTTTATTGAAATGGAATCTAATTTTATTTGCCCCATAAAACTTGAGTTTAACACGCTGATTCAGCATCTTGACAAAACAGAAACAGATCTTTGCATTCCTGTGAATCACTATGCAATTAGAAAGGTGAAATGAGCCTCCTGAAGTCAGATGTCAGGTAAGTGTAATGATTTAAATGTGTTCTTTGTGATGTTTCTATTCGTGTCATTAATGCAAGAGGAGAAAGATTCCTGATCAAGAGCTGTAATTGTGGAGTAAGATCATGACTGGATTGTTGCCAAAATGTACTCCACACCCATGTTAGTGTATTTCCCACAATTTTATACCCTTGCACTTATCTGACTGCCACCATGATTGACAAACTTTGCTGACCCTACAATTATGCTCACAAATTAGATTGTTGAGTCTCTGCCTACCACAGATTTTTGCATTGAACAACCACCTAGCTGCTGAGCAGATAACCTCAATTTTCAATCATATTAATCATGTTGAAGTTCCTGCCATCGTGTTTGATAGCGTCTTCAGGTCCCCAGGACTTTCAGTAACCTCTCAGCAATACATTTCTCCCCTGCCTTCCTGCAAATATTAAGATAATTGCACCCGATCTTTGTATCCACAGCATTTAAACTGCTAAGGTTTAAATTCTAAATACATACATAAAGGAAGATATATTTTGAGTAAACCCACTCATTTTTAATTTTCACAGAATATTGGAGTTGCCCTCAAAATGTGGCCCCTACAACACCAAAACACTAAAATATTAACTCAAAATACCAATGAATGAAGATGAAATTTAACTTTGTCACTAGTTGGGCACATCACATGGGGTATATTTTGTCACTACCACTTGGATAGTAATTGTGACAATCATCAAGGATTGAGATAAGGCTGACTGCGATAAATACAGATGGGTTTCCCTTTTGTCCTTCTCAGGAAAGGGCACTGTAAAGCTCCTTCTCAATTCCCTCCTTCCCATGATGTAATTTAAAATTGTCTTCAGCGTGCTAGCACAGCCCCCAGCCATCTGAGGAGCAGTGTGTTTGATGACATTGACCTCAAACTTGGCATCAATTTCATGATCTATAGGACAGCAATGTTACCAGCCCTTTTGTATGAGTCAGACACCATGGACAAGTTACAGCAGAACCCTTTGAGAAATACTACTTGCAATGTTTGTGTAAAATCCTGTAAACCTACTGGCATGAAGTACACTCCATTATCCTTTTTCAGGCCAACATCCTCAGTATGAAAGCATTAATCACTGTCAATCACCTGAATTGGGCAAACCACACTGTCTGCATTCCTGAAACAAGACATCAAATACAAATGCTCTATTCCAAACTTAATGACGACAACCAGTTACAAGCAGGACAAAGAAAACACTTCAAGAACATCCTTAAAGTTGTCCTGAAGAAGTTCAACATCTCCACAAACTCATGAGAATTTCTTGCCCAAGACCACACAAACCGAGAAAGTAGCATCTACAAAAGTATCAACTATCCTGAGTATCTCAGTCAGGTTAGGAAGCATCCAAGGAATAGGAAATATGACGTTTCGGGCATAAGCCCTTCATCATGCCCAAAATGTCGTATTTCCTATTCCTTGGATGCTGCCTAACCTGCTGTGCTTTAACCAGCAACACATTTTCAGCTGTGATCTCCAGCATCTGCAGACCTCATTTTTCATCTCAGTCAGGTCCAAATGGAGGTCAAGTGCAAACAGTGCGAGGAGCTTGTGAAAAATCTGAGCAGGTGAAGTTCAATGCACAGGGGAGGTGTAATGATTGGGTCCTAGCTGACCTTGTTAATTATGAGGTTCTTGATTGAGGTTGTTAATCTGGGCCAATCAGGAAAGTCTTGTCTGGCGTGTATAACCAGGAGATTTCTATTTTAATCTAATCCCTGCCCTCCCCTTCACTTTTTTGATCACTTAAGCATTGCCCGTTGTTGAGTAGGGCACTGCTTACCACTGGCCACTTGGGTGTTACTTTTTCTCCGGTGGTGGAATATGAGTAGGGATTTCTGCACTTGTTGTTCTTCACCGTGTCCTTCACCTGCACACACACGAACATGGATGCCGGAAAATAAATAAGCACTACTGCTCTTTGGCAGCAATGTCGGAGTTAGGGAAAAAAAAGAAAAAAGAAAAGACAAACAAGTATAACCATGAGAAATAAAAATCAGATTATTTTGTTGGTTCTGTGTACTGTTTTTCCTGTTGGTTAAAGGAGGCTTTTGTTTTTGGGACCCTGTTTCTTTGTAGTTTTTTTTACTGTTAACTGTTAATGTGCCATGTGTTTGTCAATTTGTATAACATCGAATTAACAAAGGCATAACCAGGAGATTGGAATATCCTCAGTTGAGGACTGATTATGAGCTGGATGGCCACAGCCAGTGTACTGTGCCTTAGTAAATAAAGGATAATTTGCTGACAGGACCCGGCTTCTGTGCAGTTACTTTGGGGGTAATGACTTTATAGTATTATTGCTGGACTATGAAACCAGAGACCCAGATTATGATTTGGAAACCAGGGTTTGAATCCAGACATGATGGACGAGGAAATTTGAATTCACTAAAAATCTGCAATTAAAAGTCTAATGATGACCATAAAAAAACACTGATTGCCAGGAGAAACACTTCCGACTCACTGATGTCCTTTAAGGAAGGAAACTGCTGTTCTTACCTGCTCTGGTCTACATGTGATATGTGATAGCAAGGTGATTGACAGTTAACTGCCCTCTGCATAATTAGGAATGGGCTATGAATGCTGGTCAAGCCAGTGAATGAAGCCCACATCCTGTGAATGGAGAAAAACAAAGTAGTGATGCATTTTGTTGAAAGAACATGGACAGACAGTATAAGGAATACTATTCTCAATGGGTGTAGGAGCAGAGCAACCTGTGTGTATATGTGCATATATCATTGAACATGGTGAGAAGGTGGAGAGAGTAGTTAATAAAGCATAAAGTATTATGGGCTTTATTAATAGGGACAAAGAGTTAAAGAGCAAGTAGGTGACATTGAACTTGTACCAGACACTTATAGAACATAGATCGTTACAGGGCCTGCACTGGACTTCGGCCCTCGATGTTACGCCAACCTGTGGAACCAATCTGAAGCCTATCTACCTTAAACTATTCCATTTTCATCCATATGTTTATCCAAAGACCATTTAAATGCCCCTAAAGTTGGCGAGTCTACTACTGTTGCAGGCAATGCTTGCCATGCCCTTCCTACCCTCTGAGTAAAGAACTTGTCAGACACCAGCTGCAGTACTGTATACAATTCTGCACAGCATATTATAGGAGAGATGTGAATGGATTGGGCAACATGCAGAAGAGGTTTACAAAACAATTTGGGGGATGGGGGGTGGAGTGAGACAATTCCTGAGGATTGATTAGGACAGTTTTCCTTGGAGAGAAGGGCAAGAGGGTGCTTGACAGAAGTTTTCACTAGATTGGGAGAAACTGTTCCCAGTTGTAAAAGATGATGAGTGAGAGGGCACAGATTTATAAAAAGAAGCAAGTGTACTTGGAGATAAAAAACCTTTTTAAGGAGTCATCTGAGTCTGCGATGCACAGCTGTTAAGTATGATGGAGACAGGATCAATTGAGGCTTTCAAGAGAATATTTGATCTTTACCTAATTGGGAAAAAATCCTAGGACATGGTGAAAACCTGGAGAAAGGCATATGGTTTGTTTGTTGAACTAGTACAGATTTAATAAATAGATTGGCTGCCTTCTGCACTGGAAATCCTCTGACACAGTATATCTCACCCACTGCACTCTTCAAGCACTTTCTGTGGCAGGGTGTGCTGATCCATTATTGAACTGTTCGGTTTACTCAAGATCTACAACTTTGCAGTGTAAGAAAGTCACCCTCAATCTGGAGGGACTGGCTCAGAAGCGGACAGTAACATGGCAGAGGAGATTATCCAGCTGCTGTAATCTTTGCGTTCAGGTGTGATCATGAAAAATGAAGTGGCTCATTTAATATGAAAAAGAAATTTGAATAAACAATAAATAACATCTGTAATATCATTATAGAATTTATAGAAATGGAATGTTAATTATTTACACTGGAATTAAAAGGCTTGTGTGAATTACTGTATAGAAAAGAATGCACATAGGAGTGATGAAATGAGTAGTAAGTTAATCAAATAGTTCAGATGGCAATCTCCCAAGTCTGATACTTGATCAGTTCATAGACATAATTTGACACCAAAATGCTTTTTTTAAAAAATTCACTTCACATTGTAATTTTGGTTTTAGGCAGTATGCAAAAGCAGCAGCAAATACTTTTCACAAACTGGTAAAGTTTCAATAAAGACAATGGAAAAAGGGGCTATCTGTTTTTAATAACCAAAGTCTAACTGCAGTCCTGAGATGTTTCCATCAGAAGCAATTTATTTTATAGGATCATCTTGTTGTTTTGGAATCAATTTTGGATTGACAGTTTTTCATTGCTTCATTTTTGCTGCTCTATTTATTGACTATCTTGACGGTGAAGATTTAAAACAATTAAAAATCCTGCATCAGTTGAACAAATCTAAATCACTGAGTAGATAACTGATGATGTCTATTGCCAGCACAACATAAACTTGAGATGAACATGTGCTGGAGGTTTAGAATCACAAATTAACAACCTTCTCAGGAGAGAATATAAGGTTAAATGGTTTGGGAACAGATTCAGGAGCAAAAACAAATTAAAAATGCTTAAGTAGAAAAAGAAGGACCTTTACTCTTAATCCAGCTAGTACTTGACCTGACTTTGGTCTGGCACAGAGACAAATATATAAACTGATCCATCTTAATACATCTACTGAGAAAGCTAAAATAAACTGATGTCAGCTATTAAAAAAGCTGAAATTCAAGAACAGCTCTGACTTAAGTTGACAAGCAGTTACATGGTATAGAGAACATGCCTTCATGAAAAGAAACACAAGAATGTGAAACCCTGAAATATAAACAGTAATATCCAAAGCACAAAATTGGCCAGGCATTTCGATAGTACTTTTTATGCACTATATACTCTTTCATTAATGGATCTTCAATACCACAAAAAAAGTGACATTTGAATTTTTAAAAGGCTTAGAATATTTTTAAAGAAATATTATTTCAATGGTTTGCTCCCAAAACCAGTTACTACTGCCTAATTTCACAAGACAGCCTTCACTCACAGAAAGATATTTCAGCTTTTGCCTTGTCGATGTGACCAGGTATTTTCCTCCTCACTAAACCCAATTTTATTTGTGCTCTTCTCACCTTGTTAGTCTTACATATTGTTAAATATTGTTACTTACCTCATCTTAAAGTTCATGCAGATGCTCTTTGTTCAGGAGAGGACATAAACTCCTCAACATCCATTTCTACTGTCTCCCTGCTTCAGATTCTTTCACTGTTTTCCTTCACTGTGTATATTTTCTTTTTCTTCAATCATCCACTCGAAGTTTTAATTGCCATTCATTTTCTTTTCTCTCATTATTATGTACTTCAGTCATTATCACCTATTCTACTACCACTTGCTATCATCAACTTTGCTCAATTCCTGCCCCATACCCAGCTACTTTTCTCTTTCTCATACCATTCTCTTGTTTTCCATTGATTTGCCAATTGCTTTCTTCTTGATTATTACACTCCATTTTTCTACATTAGTCATAAATTTTATCTTGTTGCCTATCCTCATGTCCATTCAACAATGCTTCCTTTGACAGTATCTTACAAAATTGTGACATTAACTAGCTAGAAGGATAAGAATAGCAAATGCATGGAAACAACAGTGCCTGCAAACTCTTTCCCAAGTCACACATCATACTTACTTACTTTGAACAATATTGCCGCATCTTCACTGTCACTGGGTTAAACTCCTGAAAATTCCTCACCAACAGCCTTCTGGGCACACCAATTTCACAAGAGCTGCATCAGTTCAAGAAATCAGCTCATCACTTCCTTCTCTAGACAGCAGTACTGTCAGCCAATGAACATATTTAAAAAAAAACACTCCTTCTACAGCCACCTCTGCTTTACCATCAAATCTAAATCAATCTCTGCTCAGTGCCTAATGCAACAGAAAGATCCTGCTCTACTTCTCAGTTTCATTCCAGCACCATTGTCTAATATTACTGCCTCTGCATATTGTAGGTGTAAATGCCTGTGAGATTCGGAGAATGTATACACACGTAAATCCAACTATGTGTGCAAGACATTTGCTGAGAGGAATAGTGAGCTTGGTTGACACATTAATGATCATATTCAGCAGAAGTGGGACACCAGTTAGGTGGCTTCACTGCTTGCATGAATAGCTGTGGAAGCCTTGTGATGCAAAATGTTGATTAGCATGAAAAATACAAAAATAATTAATTAAACCAATTTTTAAAATATTACTCTATAAAAATTATTTCACTATTTAACTTCGACATGCAACATCTCTCATGCTTTCGCCTTTAATTCTATGGAGTTCTATGGTCACATGTCCAATAAACTCTCATTTACAGTTCATCACCTGACTCCAGAAATTCATCTGAATATTACTTTCTGTCTCATAGTTCATTGCACAATACAACTTACTGGATTAAGAGACAAACAGAAAGTGACCAATTAAACCAAAAAAAAATGGAAGTAACAAAGTGAAGTAGAAACAATAAAGAATAATGCATTACAATAATGAAGACTTAAGGCAAACAAAAAGCACTACCAATCAACCATAATTGATATAACTTTATACCATCAACTAGAAGGTATATAAACCTAAGCATTCAAAACTGCTTAACCAGTGTTTTTGAGATTGCTTCAATCATTGCAAAAGGCCACATTTAACATTATTGGATACTGAGTTACAGAGCACATTCTAGTTACAAGTGGCATTCAGATACCATTACATTTCAGGATTTCCAGCAGCACTCAAATTACAGACTGCCCTGAAAGGAGTTTTGTTATTCATTCATGAGATGTGGGTGTCAGTGGTTGGGTGAATATTTGTTGCTCTTCCGTAGTGACCCTCGAGAAGCTGGTGGTGAGCTCTCTTCTTAAACCGTTACAGTCCTGTTTGTTTAGGTTCACCCACAATGACATGAGGGAGTGAATTTGAATTTTGACTGAACAATACTGAACAGACGCTGTACATTTCCAAGCTAGGATGGTGAGTGGCTGGAATGTGCTACACTCTGCTCCAACTACCCTCACCCTCAGTTCATTTATATATATACTACTTCTTTCAATGCCAGCTCCTCTTAGTCCTCATTACATCAATATTTCAGAAATCAATCTACCTCCTGATTAAACATTTTCAGGGATCTAGCCTCCACAACCCTCAGGGATAGAGAATTACAGACATTCACTATCCTCTGAGTGAAGAAATTCCTTCACTTCTCAGTTTTAAATAATTGTCCATTTATTAGAGTCATAGAGTACAGCATGGAAACAGACCCTTTGGTCCAGCCAGTCCATGCCGACCAGATATCCCAACCCAATCTAGTCCCACCTGCCAGCACCTGACCCATATCCCTCAAAACGCTTCCTATTCATGTACCCATCCAAATGCCTCTTAAGTGTTGCAATTGTACCAGCCTCCACCACTTCCTCTGGCAGCTCATTACATACTAGTAACACCCTCTGTGTGAAAGATTTGCCCCTTAGGTCTCTTTTATATCTTTCCCCTCTCACTCTAAACCTATGCTCTCTAGTCCTGGACTCCCCGACCCCAGGGAAAAGACTTTATCTATTTATCCTATCCATGTCCCTCATGATTTTGTAAACCTCTATAAGGTCGCCCCTCAGTCTCCGATGCTCCAGGGAAAACAGCCCCAGCCTGTTCAGCCTCTCCCTATAGCTCAAATCCTCCAACCCTGGCAACATCCTTGTAAATCTTTTCTGAACCCTTTCAAGTTTCCGATAGGAAGGAGACCAGAATTGCATGCAATATTCCAAAAGTGGCCTAACCAATGTCCTGTATAGCTGCAACATGACCTCCCAACTCCTGTACTCAATTCTCTGACCAATAAAGGAAAGCATACCAAATGCCTTCTTCACTATCCTATCTACCTGTGACTCCACTTTCAAGGAGCTATGAACCTGCACTCCAAGATCTCTTTGTTCAGCAACACTCCCTGGGACCTTACCATTAAGTGTATAAGTCCTGCTAAGATTTGCTTTCCCAAAATGCAGTACCTCGCATTTATCTGAATTAAACTCCATCTGCCACTTCTCAGCCCATTGGCCCATCTGGTCAAGCTCCTGTCGTAATCTGAGGTAAACCTCTTCGCTGTCCACTACACCTCCAATTTTGGTGTCAACTGCAAACTTACTAACTGTATCTCATTGATGTAAATGACAAAAAGTAGAGGACCCAGTGTGGCACTTCACTGGTCACAGGCCTCCAGTCTGGAGCCTCCAGGCCTCCACCACCACCCTCTATTTTCGACCATTGAGTCAGTTCTGTATCCAAATGGCTAGTTCTCCCTGTATCCTGTGAGATCTAACTTTGCTAATCAGTTTCCCATGGGGAGCCTTGTCGAATGCCTTACTGAAGTCCATATAAATCACATCTACCGCTCTGCCCTCATCAATCCTCTTTGTTACTTTTTCAAAATACTCAATCAAGTTTGTGAGACATGATTTCCTACGCACAAACCATGTTGACTATCCCTAATCAGATTCTGGATTAGTGGTGCTGGCTGTCCCCATGACTTGTCCGGACTTGTCCTACCTGCCTATCTCCTTTTCCACCTATCCTGTGTAATATGGACATTTGCAAGGTGTCATCATCTATTCGCCTATATCCTTTTCCACAGTAAATACTAATGCAAAATACTCGTTTCGTATCTCCCCCATTTTCTACGGCTCCTTTTCTAAGGCCACCTTGCTGATCATTGAGGGACCCTACTCTCCCTGTAGTTACCCTTGTGTCCTTAATGTATTTGTAAAACACTTTGGATTCTCCTTAATTATATTTGCCAAAGTTATCTCATGTCCCCTTTTTGCCCTCCTGATTTCCCTCTTATGTATACTCTTACTTCCTTTATACTCTTCCATGGATTTATTCGATCTATCCTGTCTATATCTTACATATACTTCCTTCTTTTTCTTAACCAAACTCTCAATTTCTTTCATCATCCAGCATTCCCTGTACCTACCACCCTGACAGGAATACACTTTGTCCGGATTCTCGTTATCTCATTTCTGAAGGCTTCCCATTTTCCAGTCGTCCCTTTACCTGCGAACATTTGCCCCCAATCGGCTTTCGAAAGTTCTTGCCTAATACCATCAAAATTGGCCTTTCTCCAATTTAGAACTTCAACTTCTATAATCATGTTCCCTGCTTTGAGGTTCCACACCTTCGGCCCAATGGAAACAACTCCTCAGCATCTATCCTCTTAATTCTCCTCAGAATCCTGTATGTCTTAGTTAGATTATTCATCATTCTTTTAAAATCCAACCTGTTTAGCCTTTCATGATAAGCTAATCCCTTCATCTCAGGAATCAGCCGAGTGAATCACTTTTGAACTGTCTCCCAGGACAGTATTTTCTTTTTTAAAAACAATGGGTGCTAAATCAATACATTGTAATTCAGGTCCAGCCACACCAACTGCACAAAACTTCCCTATTTTTTAAACTTCAACTCCTAGCAATAAAGGCTAAAATTCTATTTGCCTTCTCAATTACTTACTGCAGCTGCATACTAACCAGTCCTGTTTCAAGCACATGAATACTCATGCCTCTGTGCTGCACTTTTTTTTAAGTCTCTCTCCATTTGAATAATAGTCTTTCTTTTAATTCTTCCTACCAAAGTGCATGGCCTTAAGCTTTCCTACATTAAACCTCATCTGCCAAATTTCTGCCAACTTATAGAATATCTCTCTGTCCCTTGCAGATCACAATATGCCCTCTCTCCTATTTTTGCCCTGTCAGCAAATTTGAATACATTACACTCTGCCTACACCCTCCCCCTCCAGTTCACTTATTTGGGAAATACTTGAGACTCAAGGATTGACCCTTGTCACACTCCTTAGTTACATCTTTCTAATCTGAAAAAGACCCAATAATCCAGACTAAAACAAAACCAAGAACCCTGGATGCTGGAAACCTGACACAAAAAGTGAAATTGCTGGAGAAACTCAGCCAGTCAGGCAGCTTTTTTTTGGAGGAGAAAGTGAGGACTGCAGATGCTGGAGATCAGAGTTGAAGAGTGTGGAAAAGCACAGCCAGTCAGGCAGCATCCAAGGAGCAGGAGAATCTATGTTTCGAGCATAAACTCTTCATCAGGAAAGAAGAGGTGGCCCAATGAGGTTAAGTGATAAATTGGAGGGGGTGGGGCTTGAGGAAAGGTAGCTGGGATTGTGATAGGTATATGAAGGTAGAGGTGAAGCCGATAGGTCAGAGAGGAGGGTGGAGCGGATAGTGTGGGAATGAAGGTAGACATGTAGGACAGTTCAAAAGAGCTCTGCCGAGTTGCGAGGTTGAATCTATGATAAAGTGGGAGGAGGGGAAATGAGGAAACTGTTGAAATCCACATTGATCCCATGCAGTTGGAGGATCCCACGGCTGAAGATGAGGCGTTCTTCCTCTCGGCATTGGGTAGCTAGAGTTTGGTGGTGGAGGAGGGCCAGGACGTGCATATCCTTGGTAGAATGGGAGGGGGAGTTGAAGTGCTCTGCCACAGGGTGGTGGGTTTGTTTAGTGTGTGTGTGCCCCAGAAATTTTCTCTGAAACATTTTGCAAGTTGGCGCCCTGTCCCTCAAAGTAGAGGAGACCACATCAAAAGCAACAGACACAGTAGATTCCAATGCAGGAAGTTTAAAATCTGCCCCAACACCTTCCCCCCTCACCTCCATCCAAGGCACCAAAGGATCCTTCCACATCCTTCCATATCTGTACTTCCACACATGTCAACTATTGTGTCCATTACTCTCGAAGTGGTCTTCTCTACACTGGGGAAACAGGATGCCAACTTGCAGAATGTTTCAGAGAACATCTCTGGCACACATGCAACCAACTACTCCTCTGCCCTGTGGCAGAACACTAACTCCTCCTCCCACTCTGCCAAGTCTGGGGCCTCTTTCACCACCAAGCCCTCGTCACCCGAAGCCTGAAGGAAGACTCCTGCTTCGAACCTTTTTGGAGAGGAAGCAGAGTTAATGTTTCAGGTTCAGTGACCCTTCTGCAGAATTCAGATTTTTTTATTTGTTTTATTCACCAATCCTTAATCCGTGTGAACACACCATCCTGACAAGGTGAGCCCCCGTGTAGTGCAATAATTTTTTATTTGACACTTGATCGAGTGTCTGCTGAAATCCAAACATGCTACAGCTACCAGGTGCCCTTTGTCAACTTCACTTATTCTAACCTTAAAGAGCTGTAGCAAATTTATCAAATACATTTCCCTTTCACAAAACCACATTGATTGTATGTGACGATGTTAAATGTTTGGCTTTTTTTTCTTAATAATAGACTTCAGCATTGAATAGCTTTTCCAGCCTAATCTGGCTTAGTGGATAGTGAGAGAGGCATGAGACTAACATGAAACCTGGTAGGCCTTTCCCTGCAGTCTGGTGGCCTTGGAAAGGGGATGGGGGTGCCTCTATTCTGGGATCCAATGCCAATTGAAGGACCTCAATACATTCATTCTTCACTATTGCCACTATCCCTCCTGTCCTGCCAACATTCAGACCTCTACCCCAATTGCCTGGATCTGACTAGATCCTGCATTATCTTGACTGTGTTGCATCCACAATTGTTCATCTTCCCTGGTGTATTAGCAGTGGCCACTACTCCAAGTGGCACTGTGGGTACTCCAGAGCAGCCAGTGTTACAATTGACCAATAGCTCAATGAGGTAGAACTTGCTCCTGGAAAGGTTGAAAAATTAAAGTGTGCCAACCAATGGTAGGTTCAACTCTAACATTAAACCTGTGGTACAGGGTACCTATCCTTACATATAATCCAGCTTCGAATCTTGAAAATTCTCTATGTTCAAATAGATTGAATAGGAGGAAGTGCTGAACATATCTCATAGACATTCATAGAATCCCTACAGTGTGGAAGCAGGCCATTCAGCCCATCTCAAGAACATCCCACGCCCTCACCCTAGCCCTACACCACTGCATTTCCCAATACTAATTCAACTAGTCTGCAGATCTTCAGACTGTGGAAGGAAACCCAGGGAAAACGTGCCTGAGGTTGGAATCAAACCCTGGTCCCTGGTGCTGTGAGGCAGCAGTGCTAACTTCTGAGCTACCATGCCACATTATGTGCAAACTCCACACATGAAATACATTGATAATCAAACATTAAAGTTTGTCCATTCAATGTCAATGTCTCTTTACTGGTGAAATTTGTCTTATGTCACTCATCCCAAATAACCTCCCTGGTACTGAAAATTAACCTTTACAAATACAGAGGTGCTTTCCTTCAGATTGTTATAGAGTCATAGTAGACTCATAGATTCAGACAGCACGGAAACAGACCCTTTTGTCTAACCAGTCCATGTCGACCATAAACCCAAACTGTACTAGTCCCACCTGCTTGTGCTTGGCTCATATCCCTCCAGACATTTCTTATTCATGTAGTTATCCAAATATCTTTTAACCACTGTAACTGTACTTACACCTACCACTTCCTCTGGAAGTTCATTCTATATATAAACTACCCTCTACGTAAAACAGTTGCCCCTCATGTCTTTTTAAAATCTCTTTCCTCTCACCTTAAAAATATGCCGTCTAGTCTTAAAATCCTCCACCCTAGGGAAAAGATACCTTCTGTTCACCTTATCTATGTCCCTCATGGTTTTATAAACTTCTATAAGGCCACCCCTCAACCTCCTATGCTCCAGTGCAAAAAGTCCCAGCCTATCCAGCCTCTCCTTATAACTCAAACCCTCCATTGCCCACAACTTCCTAGTAAATCTCTTCTGAATCCTCTCCAGTTTAACAATATTCTTCCTATAATAGGGCAACCAGAACTGGACACAGGATTTGAGAAGAGGTCTCACCAACACCCTGTACAGCCTCAACATAACATCCCAACTCTTAGGCTCAAAGGTTTTAGCAATGAAGACAAGCATGCTAAAAATGCTGAATGTTTATTTTGAAATCACTATGTTGCTGATTGAATATTAAGTTTGATGTTCGACTCAACACTTTCTTGCTCAGAGAATGTACTTCACATGAACAATTTTGGAATTTGACTGGTTCAGGAGATTCATTGTCATTTGTCTTCCTCACACAGGACCTAGGTGCCCCAATATTGAGCATTGCACATTTTTAATAACTGGTTGTGGGAACTTTTACAGAGCCTGTGAGCAAGTAATATCAACATAGAATCTCTTCAGTGTGGAAGCAGGGCATTCAGCCCATTAAGTCCACACAGAACCTTGAAAGGGCATCCCACCCAGACCAACCCCCTACCATCTCCCTGAAACCCTGCATTTCCCATGGCTAATCCACCTAGTCTACACATCCCTGGACACTATGGGCAATTTAGCATGGCCAATCAGCCTAACCTGCACATCTTTGGACTGTGGGAGGAAATCCATGCAGACAAGGGGAGAACGCACAAACTCCATACAGTCACTTGAGGGGCGGTATCAAACCTGGGTCCCTGACACTGTGAGGCAGCAGTGCTAACAACTGAGCCACAGTGCCACTCTGAAGTATTTGTGTACTAAACATTGTTTGTCGCTAACGGTAAAGTTTAGCCCATTGGAATAATAGAGATGATTATCTGAGGCCAAATTCTTTCAAGCTTTGTTAAAACACAAGATTTAACAGTTCAACATTGTTCTTTTTTGAATGTAATTTTCTATAATGACGATTCCTCTGCAGTACTAATTGTAATCCAAATCCTCTTGAGAAATCTGGAGATTTTGTTTAACGCCAGAAGCGCAGTCTAACAAATAAACAAAATAAATCACTTTAATTTATGTAATGTCCTTCACATTCTCAGGAGGCCTAATAGTGGTCTCAGCTAATATCATAGAATCTCTACAGTGTGGAAACAGGCCATTCGGCACAACAAGTCCACACTGACCCAGTGAAGAGCATCCCACCCAGACCCACAGCCTACCTTATCCCTGAGTCTTTGCATTTCCCATGGCTAATGCATCCATCCTGCACATTCTGGGTAATTTAGTATGGCCAATCCACACATATTGTGCATGTTCGGACTTTGGGAGGACCGGAGCACCCACAGGAAACCCACCTAGACACTGGGAGAGTGTGTAAACTCCACACACACAGTCGCCCGAGGGTGGAATCAAACCCAGTCCCTGGCACTGTGAGGCAGCAATGCTAACCACTGAGCCACCGTGCTGCTCGTGCCACTGTCCAAAGCACAACACTGTTAGGTAGGCAACACAACGACCAATCGCACACCCGCAAGGTTTCACAAACAGCAAGAAAATAAACAACCGGTCAGTGAGGTTGATTGGAATTAGTTGAGACACACCTTTATAAACCCTTGTTTTAAGGAGCACGGAGTTTCAGGAAAGAGAGTGATGGGTACGTAAAGAGGAGAAAGAATTCCAGGAAAAGGAGAGAGAAAGAGCCTTCCAAAGGGAAAAAAACAGAGGGGGGTTTAATTCCCATGGGTCAGCCCTTAAGGGGCTGACTGGAGCTTGATCTGGCTGACTTTCTCACCATTGTAGACCACCACCATGTTAGTGCTGGGCGCACAAAATTCAGCCCAATACTCAGGTAGTGTATTAAAATTCCTGAAGCATAATGAGCAAATGCTGGTGAAGATCCAAACATGACAGATGACAAAAAACTGGAATTCAGAGGAAGGCCCTGGGATTTATAAATACAGATGCCCTCCTTGGGGCCAGATCCCAATACTAAAAGAGATTTAATTCTAATTGTCATAAAAGAAAAAAAAGTCTGTTACAATTGCTGCAGCTGGAATTATTTTGAAGATTGATGTGCATTTGGCTGAACGAATGTCTCTTTAGTGAATGCAAAATTGGAACATAATGCTTTTGTATTTCAGTTTGCCTGGCAAAATGGCATGTTTAAAATCAAAAAATGACACTTTTATAGGGTTGAAACCATCAGATATATACAAAGATTGAACAGCAGCATTTTTTTTTAAAAATCACTTCAGCAGCATTTTCTAATATGGCTCAGGATTTATATAACTACAGCCATTAAAATCAAGTCAGGCCGTCCAACGGAACACAATTTTGCCCTACAGAATTGTGAATGGCCTTTTCCCTGACTCTCTCAAAAAATATCCGCCAGTATGCAAGGACGAAACCATTATTCACAATCACTTTGGACAATGGACTCTCGCTAAGGAAGGAACACCTTAAGTAACGATCAAATTGTATCAAAACTCTAGGCCTAGGATCAACTTGCTATCACCATACTTGGTTAACTAGTCAGTTTGAGAGGAGAGATCATTAGCTGAGCAAACTAACCCTTTTTATGTTTTAAGAAACTGGTTTTCCATCAGCCCAGTGGAACAGGACGTGGCAAATGAAGAAGGTGGATCATAAGTGAGATCTGCTCTCTCTGTCCCTCGTTCTCTCTCACTCTGTCTACTCTGCAAACCCGAGTCCAGCGTGCTATCGATTAGTTATATCCCTTGGTCAGTATCTAAAAAATTAGCAGCTGCTAACTTCAGGAAACTAAACAGAATATTGACCAGCAAAATGTTTAAATCATCCTGTCACTGAATTCAAGAAGACAATTAATCCTGTCTGAAACTATCCAATCTATTAATCTAAAGAATCTGCATATAGTTGACTTGTTTTGATTTTTAAACTACTTTACCTATGCCGCCCCCAACCCTCACATTGTAAATTAATGCATGGAGTCTGAAATGCATTTGTGTGAGAAATTGGAGTATATTTATTATGTTTATCAGATAAGGTGATAAGTTCAATAAATATTATTCTCTTAGAGTCATGGAGTCATAGAGATGTACAGCATGGAAACAGACTCTTCAGTCCAACCTGTCCATGCCGACCAGATATTCCAACCCAACCTACCCCTACCTGCCAGCACGCGGCCCATATCCCTCCAAACCTTCCCATTCAAAGACCCATCCAAATGCCTCTTAAATGTTGCAATTGTACCAGCCCCCACCACTTCCTCTGGCAGCTCATTACATACCAGTAATACCCTCTGTATGAAAAAGTTGCCCCTTAGGTCTCTTTTATATCTTTCACCTCTCACCCTAAACCTATGCCCTCTAGTTCTGGACTCCCTGACCCCAGGGATAAGACTTTGTCTATTATCCTATCCATGCCCCGCCTGATTTTGTAAACCTCTATAAGGTCACCCCTCAATCTCCGACGCTCCAGGGAAAACAAAACAGCCCCAGCCTGTTCAGCCTCTCCCTATTTTGGTATCATCTGCAAACTTACTAACTGTACCTCTTATGCTCATATCCAAATCATTTATATAAATGACAAAAAGTAGAGGGCCCAGCACCGACCCTTGTGGCACACCACTGGTCACAGGCCTCCAGTCTGAAAAACAGTCCTCCACCACCACCCTTTGACCTTTGAGCCAGTCCTGTATCCAAATAGCTAGTTCTTCCTGTATCCTGTGAGATCTAACCCTGCTAACCAATCTCCCATGGGGAACCTTGTCAAATGCCTTACTTAAGTCCATGTGGATCACATCTACCACTCTGCTCTCATCAATCCTCTTTGTTACTTCTTCAACAAACTCAATCAAGTTTGTGAGACATGATTTCCCACGCACAAAGCCATGTTGACTATCCCTAATCAGGCCTTGCCTTTCCAAATACATGTACATCCTGTCCCTCAGGATTCCCTTCAACAATCTGCCCACCACCAACATCAGGCTCACTGGTCTATAGTTCCCTGGTTTGTCCTTACCACCCTTCTTAAACAGTGGCACCACGTTAGCCAACTTCCAGTCTTCCTGCACCTCACCTGCGACTATCGATGATACAATATCTTAGTAAGAGGCCCAGCAATCACTTCTTTAGTTTCCCAAGAGTTCTAGGGTACACCTGATCAGGTCCTGGGGATTTATCCACTTTTATGCATTTCAAGACATCCAGCACTTCCTCCTCTGTAATATGGACATTTTGCAAGGTGTCACCATCTATTTCCCTACATTCTATACCTTCCATATCCTTTTCCACAGTAAATGTTGATGCAAAATACTCGTTTAGTATCTCCCCCATTGTCTGCGGCTCCACACAAAGGCCGCCTTGCTGATCTTTGAGGGGCCGTATTCTCTCCTTCGTTACCCTTTTGTTCTTAATGATTCTCCTTAATTCTATTTGCCAAAGCTATCTCATGTCCCCTTTTTGCCCTCCTGATTTCCCTCTTAAGTATACTCCTACTGCCTTTATACTCTTCTAAGGTTTCACTCGATCTGTCCTGTGTATACCTTACATTTGCTTCCTTCTTTTTCTTAACCAAACTCTCAATTTCTTTATTCATCCAGCATTCCCTATACCTACGAGCCTTTCCTTTCACCCTAACAGGTATATGCTTTCTCTGGATTCTCGTTATCTCATTCCTGAAGGCTTCCCATTTTCCAGATGTCCCTTTACCTGCGAACATCTGCCCCAAATCAACTTTTGAAAGTTCTTGCCTAATAAGTCAAAATTGGCCTTTCTCCAATTTAGAACTGCAACTTTTAGACCTGGTCTATCCTTTTCCATCATTATTTTAAATCTAATTGAATTATGGTCGCTGGCCCCAAAATGCTCCCCCACTGACACCAGTCACATGCCCTACCTTATTTCCCAAGAGTAGGTCAAGTTTTTCATCTTCTCCAGTAGGTACATCCACATACTGAATCAGGAAATTTTCTTGTACACGCTTAACAAATTCCTCTCCATCTAAACCCTTAACACTATGGCAGTCCCAATCTATGTTTGGAAAGTTAAAATCCCCTACCATAGCTACTTATTATTCTTACAGATAGCTGAGATCTTCTGACAAATTTGTTTCTCAATTTCCCTCTGACTATTAGTGGGTCTACAATACAATCCCAATAAGGTGATCACCCCTTTCTCATTTCTCAGTTCCACCCAAATAACTTCCCTGGATGTATTTCTGGGAATATCCTCCCTCAGCACAGCTGTAATGCTATCCTTTATCAAAAACACCACTCCCCCTCCTCTGTTGCCTCCCTTTCTATCCTTCCTGTAGCATTTGTATCCTGGAATATTAAGCTGCCCATCCCTGAGCCACATGTCTGTAATTGCTATGATATCCCAGTCCCATGTTCCTAACCATGTCCTGAGTTCATCTGCCTTCCCC
This sequence comes from Hemiscyllium ocellatum, assembly GCF_020745735.1. Lineage (NCBI taxonomy): Eukaryota > Metazoa > Chordata > Chondrichthyes > Orectolobiformes > Hemiscylliidae > Hemiscyllium > Hemiscyllium ocellatum. The sequence continues at coordinate 50,555,505 of NC_083413.1, forward strand.
GATATGCCCCTTGTATTGAAATAAATGCAGTTTAACTAATTAGTCCTACCTTGTCCCTGTCTGCCCTGACTGTTTGACACTCTTCTGGTCTCAACTGTACCAGTCTCAGATTGACCACTGTCTCCCTGGGTCCTACTCCCCCCCACCTTACTAGTTCAAATTCTCCTGGGCAGCTCTAGCAAATTTCCCTACCAGTATATTAGTCCCCTTCCAATTTAGGTGCAATCTGTTCTCCTTGTACATGTCACTTCTCCTCAAAAGAGATTCCAAATATCCAAAAATGTGAATCCTTTTCCCATATACCAGCTCCTCAGCCATGCATTCATCTGCTCTATCTTCCTATTCCTGCCCTCACTAGCTCGTAGCACCGGGACTATTCCAGATATTACTACTCTTGAGGACCTCCTTTTTAAACTCCTGCCTAACTCTCTGTAATCATCCTTCAGAATCTCAACCTTTTCCCTTCCTATGTCGTTGGTTCCAATGTGGACAATGACCCCTTGCTGGCCCTTCTCCCCCTTGAGAACATTCTGCACCCTCTCTGAGATCCTGGCACCAGGGAAGCAATACACCATTCCAATTTTTCGCTGCTGGCCACAGAAACATCTGTCAGTACCTCGGATTAGAGAATCACCTAACACAATTGATCTCTTGGCACCCGACGTACCCGTCATTGCCGTAGAGCCAGTCTCAAAACCAGAAACTTGTCTGATCATGCGATGTTCCCCTGAGAATCTATCACCCCCTATATTTTCCAAAACAGCATACTTGTTTGAAAATGGGTATAGCCACAGAACACACCTGCACTAGGTGCCTACCTCTCTTACCTTTCCTGGAGTTAACCTGTCTATATGACTGTATCTGAGACTTTCCCCCCTTCCTATAATTGCCATCCATCACATACTGTTGCTGTTGGGAATTCCTCATTGCTTCTAATTGTCTCTCCAACTGATCCATTTGATCTGATAAGATTCGCATTTATTGCAGATATAATCCGTAGTAAAGCTTAAACTCGGTTCAAACTCCCAAATCTGACAAGAAGCATTGTCTTTTAAGAAAATCATAAGCAAATCTGATTGTGCATCTTTTACAGCACTTAAACAGTTAAATGCTCACTGAACTGGCAAATGTATTCTAAAGAACAGTTACCATCATAATGAGAATGGGATCAGATAGGGAGCTATTCAATCCATTCTCACCCGATCATATCTCTATATATTCTCTAGAACACTGGGAGAACTCCCTTGCTCATTTTTAAATGGTGCCATAGGGATTTTTAAGCCTCTAAGCAGGAAGAATAGGACACGATTCAATAACTTATGAAAATTGACAGTTCTAATTTTGCAACACTGTCTCAGTGCTGCATTGATAATCTGTCTAGTTCATGCAGTCAAATTCTCAAGGAACTTATAATTTGCACTTTGATTCTGAGGTATTCCCAGTAGCCGATATTGTTTTACCTTACCTTGAAGAATACTGTTTACAATGGTCACTGTGTGCTTTGCAAGAATCTCTGGTTTGCCAATAGCTGCAAGTGCTAAGTAGTTTGACATGTTTCGGGCGAGTTCCTTGTTGTCCATCTGCAGAAACTTTACTGCTACAGGAACAGCGAGAGCCATTACAGCTGGATTACTGTAATTCTGCTGAAACAAACAAAATACCTGAGTGGGAAATCATGGGATGATTAAAACTTAAATATTTTTATCAGCTTTAAACAAGACACAGAGTAATTGTCTCATGAAATAAATCAAAGTTTGGGAGCTAGCAGTACAAATGATACTTCCACTTTCATAAACTGATACAGTTGGTTATAGCCTATAGTTGCTCGTTTAAACAATTCAAAACAGTTATTTTGAACTACCTTGAATCTATTAAAACTATTTGTAAATGATGAAATAAAATGTCTGATCTAAATGGTGATTTCATAAATTTAGTGATGTCAACAAGTAGTGTATTAAAACTGCACACAAGACAGTCAAACTGCTGAATAAAGTGTTGCAGTTCTAGCTTTCAATTAGTTAATTACATAGATGCAATATGGTTTCTGCTTCATGAATCAGGATTTCGACATATTTTGAGCTCATAGGCTTGTAACTTCTGAGAAAGGGTCACCCGATCTGAAATTTTAACTTTGATTTCTCTCCTCAGATGCTGCCACACCCGCTGAGCTTTTCGAGCAATTTCTGTTTTCATAACTGAGCTTGGAGTTGCTTACTGTTCTGGTGTATCAAGCAAACTAGCTAACAAAGTCAAAACTCTGTAATTAAAAAAGGTAGTTCAAACAAACTAGTAGTTTTGGTGAAGTGATTGGGACTTCAGGTTATGAAATTCAGCTAATGAGGTAGTTTTAATGTTCCCTCATCAGAACCCATTGTGTTTTTATTGTAGACAGATCTGAATCATTTGCACCAAGTCAAGTCATAGTAGCTTCCAATAGTCTCCTTTGTTCAGAACTCGTGAAGTTGGTGCCTTGTCTACTGGTCCTTTGTGTCATCTTGCCTAGAATGTTCATACAAGTAGTGTTACATTCCAGGAGATAATGAGTTCATGTTTATTGTGATAACTACTGGACATTTCAGCAGTCAATTCACTCATTTATTATTTAATAGCAGCTTTTTTAGAGAATCCAGCAAAAAATTATTTAATAAGACATAATTTTGGGATTTCTCTGCTCCACTACTCGGTGATGTGCAATGTTGTGCAGGAATAAATTAAAAGAAACAACAATAAAGTAATTAGAAAACAGGCCTTTCGGCCCAGCAAGTCCACATCAACCCTTCAAAGAGTACCCCACCCAGACCATTCCCCTAGCCTATTATCCTAATTTACCCATGACTAATGCACCTAACCTACACATCCCTGAATATTATGGGCAATTTAACATGGTCAATTCACCTAACCTGCACATCCTTTGGATTGTGAGTGGAAATCGGAGCAAATCCAGACAAACATGGGGAGAATGTGCAAACTTCACATAGACAGTCAGCAGAAGGTGGAATCAAACCCAGGTTCCTACTGCTGTGAGGCAACAGTTGCTAACCACTGAGCCACCGTGCCACCCCATGCTGGCTCATTAGTTAGCGATGAGAAAGAAAACATAGAGAGAATGATAGGCATTTTAGAGACAGCTTTCACATCTTGTGAGGAGTACAGTCAATCATTTCCCCAGTCTATCGCACTCCGAGACCTAGGATTTAATAACATCATGGCACATTTCAAAAGACCGACTACCAAGTATTTCTATAATCTGTTCCAAGCATTTTGTAGACTCCTTGCTATTGGAATATGTCCAGGCAGTAAATGAATGTCCCACATGTGTTAGAGAACGCATGGCTTATTTTCAATTTTCTTAAAAGTCAAAGCCCTAATCTAAAGCTGCATACTCTTCACTTCCCAATAGACACATCATTCTTCTTTGAACTTTGTTTGCCTTAAATATAGCTCTGGCTGGAGCAAAAGATGCTTCTTCAACACTTTGGAAGTACATAACAAACTCATCACTGAGATGCCCAACTCTAAGAGTTAAATCAAGATTGCTTGTGGATACCTTTAATCACTCCATCTTGGGATTCTCTGTGGATTAACAGCATTTGCATTTCGATATTTTAAACATTTGTCCACCAGCAGAATAATAGATCTGTTTTTTGCTGAGTCTACAAGTCTTAAGTCTGATTCATTTGTCAATTAGTTTAATTGTGTGTCCTCTCATTACCGACTTTCAGTATCAGAAAGTTTTTCCTTAAGCAATTAACCAATATACTTCAAGATCCCAGATACCTCCATTAAATCTCCATGCCCCTACTCTATTGCTTGGCACTTACCCCCTAACAGTGGGAAGAAGCCAGAGCAAACCCACACAGAGATGGGGAGAATGGGGAAACTTCACACAGACAGTCACCCAAGGCAGGAACTGAACCCAGGTCCCTGAGGCTGTTAAGCCACCATGCCACCCCCTGAATTGCTGAAGTGTCACAAGACTCAAAATGTTAACTCTGCTTTCTCTCCAGAAATGCTGCCAAACCTGCTGAGTTTCTCCAGCAATTTCTGTTTTTGTTACACCACAAAATATTCCAATTAAGTTTCAAATTTTTAACAAAATAAACTAGTGGAAAAGCCAATTTATGGTATTATCGCTTGACACATCGGACACAATTAAAAATTACCACTTTTATTTCTGCTTGTTGTCAGTGCCAGAACAATGTTAGGAAAGCTCCAGAATAAAGTGGAGAAATAAGGTATTCATTGGCAAATTATTTCAGAAAGCCACATTTAAGAAGCAAACTGAAGAAAAATTAGGAGATAGCGCCCTCGAGGGGTAATTGTTAGAATTATCCACAAACATTGGCTTGATGTGAATAACCATAAAATAAAACAAGCAAATCATGCATCGAAAATATAATAAGAGCTCAACAATAGAATATCACTAGTGATATTATGATTTTTGATGGAAGGAGTATACATTGAAGGCTGCAAGCTGCCACTGAAGGAGAAGTACCTTCATTAAATTATTTGCTCAGGGAGATTAAAAAAATGAGTTCAAGGCACATTTTCACATAAAGACAGTTTTCCTCTCAATCACAAATTTAGTACAAAGAATATAACCAATCTTAACTCTTAAAGACATCAGTTAAAGAAAAATCGGCAGCTGGCTCAAATGTCCCTGTCAACATTATTCACAATGAACGCAGATTAAGCACATCAAGCTAACCATATTCCATCTACGTCTCCAGTGAGGTAAGCTCTATATAAGGTCTGGATCATTAGTGCTGGAAGAGCACAGCAGTTCAGGCAGCATCCAACGAGCAGCGAAATCGACGTTTCAGGCAAAAGCCCTTCATTAGGAATAAAGGCAATGAGCCTGAAGCATGGAGAGATAAGCTAGGGGAGGGTGGGGGTGGGGAGAGAGTAGCATAGAGTACAATGGGTGAATGGGTGAGGAGATGAAGGTGATAGCTCAGGGAGGAGAGGGTGGAGTGGATAGGTGGAAAAGGAGCTAGGCAGGTCAGACAAGGCCGGACAAGTCGTGGGGACAGTGCTGAGCTGGAAGTTTGAAACTAGGATGAGGTGGGGGAAGTGGAAATGAGGAAGCTGTTGAAGTCCACATTGATTCCCTGGGGTTGAAGTGTTCCGAGGCGGAAGATGAGGCGTTCTTCCTCCAGGCATCTGGTGGTGAGGGAACGGCGGTGAAGGAGGCCCAGGACCTCCATGTCCTCGGCAGAGTGGGAGGGGGAGTTGAAATGTTGGGCCACAGGGCGGTGTGGTTGATTGGTGCGGGTGTCATGGAGATGTTCCCTAAAGCGCTCTGCTAGGAGGCGCCCAGTCTCCCCAATGTAGAGGAGACCGCATCAGGAGCTACGGATACAATAATAATATTAGTGGATGTGCAGGTAAAACTTTGATGGATGTGGAAGGTTCCTTTAGGGCGTTGGATAGAGGTGAGGGAGGAGGGAGGAGACCTCTATATAAGGTCTGTCATGTGGTATTAATGTCATGGTAAGTTTTCTCATTCTACTGGGAAAGAGCTTAAGTGAACTCTGCAGGAGAATGGGAACTGAGAGTGTGCTGCTGGAAAAGCACAGCAGGTCATACAGCGTCCGAGGAGCAGCAGAATTGACGTTTTGGGCATAAGCCCTTCATCAAGAATCCTCTCGACTCTGATCTCCAGCATCTTCAGTCCTCACTTTCTCCTAAGGATTCAGAAAGGAGTAAGGTGGACGTGGAAGTGGGGGTAAACAACGGATATAAAATATACAGTAAATGAGTTTGGCTGTGCTTACTAATTATACATATCTTAACCCCTGAATATATTGAAGAAGGCAAATGAGCTAAGGATACAAAAGAGACACTTTGAAGTGTAACAACATGGGCATTTCTGAAGCATGGCTTAAAGCAAGGTTGAATTCTCTTTCAAGGATCTTTAGATGAGAGAGCTGAGGAACGATGATATACCAGAAATATTATTGACAGGAACCACTAGGGGAGATGTTGCTACATTGGCATGATCTCTGGATGATCACAGGCCGGGATAACGCCTTTGGATAATGAGTTCAAATCTCACCATGTGAGCAGCTGGTGGAAATTACATTAAATTTATAAAAAAACATTTTTTTAAACAAATTGAAAACTAATATCAATATATTTATGGAAGAAAATATCCTGCCTTTCCCTGGACTGTGATTATGTGAAATCCTGTGATTCCAGGCACACGTTTGACTCTTAATGGTCCACAACAAGGGATTAACAAGTGACTCAGTTGCTCTAAAATGCTGCAGAAAAGTTAACGAAAGGAGATGCACTAATTCTGACAAATGGAGAATTTTCAATTCTAACTTGTTCTAACTTGTTGATGGCAGACAGGTTTTGGGAAGTCAGGGGATGACCTGCTTTCTGCAGCTTTCCCAGTCACTGACCTGATCTTGAAACTACAACATTTATACAGCGAGCTGAGTAAAGTTTCTGGTCAATGGTAATCCCCAGAATGTTCAAGCAGCATTCAACAACAGTACTGCATCATGTCAAATGGAGATTGTTAGGTTTTCTCTTGTTGAAAATGGTCTTTGCCTGGTGCATGCGTGCCATGAAGATTATTTGCCCGAGCCTGAATGATGTCCAGGTCATCAGCAAATATCATCACCTCTTAATTTAAGATGGAGAATGCTGCTGATGTAGCATGTCAAGATGGTTGGAGCTTGACATTGTTGCAGGAACTCCAAAGGGCAATGTCCTGGGGATGAGATGCCTGGCCCCCAACAACTACAGCACAATCTTCCTTTTTGCTGGGTATGGCTATTAACAGTGGATTTGTGGTTGAGAAGGAAATTGCCTTGATGTGAAAATGTGCCTTGAACACTTATTTTAATCTATCTGAGCAGATAATTCAGTGGAGACACGTCTCCTTGAATTGACTTCAATTTTACTACATTGGACCAAGGTTGAAATGTAGTTTGGAACTGAGTGATGCTGGCGGAATCCAAACTGAGTATTGGTCAAAGGGTTACTGCTGTGTACATATAAATTGGTAACTTTCCCTACTTTTTTTGGAGGATAGAAGATAGCTGGATTATACTCCACATTTTCAGATAGATGCCAGCATTGCCACCGTATGCACACAGCTAGTCTTAGATCACAAGTCTTCTGTAGTATCAAATGTTGTTAGGACTTAGAACCTTTATTATATTCAATGCCAAGAGGCATTTCTTTGTTTCATACAAATTGAATTAAATTGGTCTAAGCCTGGCACCTTTGACCCTCCAGTAGAGGCTGATGTGGATCACTTCTGATCGAACATTCTTGCAAATGTTACAACCTTGAGACCAAAGGTTAGAAGCCATCAAAAATGGTCATATCTATGGATTTGGGTGAAGGAGATTATATGAACATTGGAATTGAATGAAAAAAAGGATGGGTAGAATAGTTAACTTTTAAACTAATTTTAGAAAATGAGGATTAATATAAAATCGAGAAGAAAAGAAGATATGTCATTGAAAAATTTGTTTCGCCCAGTTTTTAAGAGAGCATTTTGTGGCATTGAATGAGGAATGAAAGTGGCTTGGAGGAAGAGAATGTGTCAAGGTCTGAATTGAGCTATCAAGCCTTGACTTGATCTCCCTCAGTATGCTGTCGCAAACCCATATTATTCTGGAGTAGAGGCTTGCCCATCACATAGTATTCTTCTGGGGTCAAGTAATGAATGCAAATTCTGGATGTACATTTGATCATTGAGCTGGAAGGTTCATTTTCAGACTTTTCATCACCATACTTGATATGTATGTACCTGTCAGGCAGGAAAGAGATGGTCATGTGAGGGAACCTTGGTTGACGAGGGAAGTTGAATGTCTAGTAAAGAGGAAAAAGGAGGCTTACATAAGGTTGAGGAAACAGCGTTCAGACAGAGCAGTGGAGGGATACAGGATAGCCAGAAGGGAGCTGAAGGGATTAGAAGAGCTAAGAGAGGGCATGAAAAATCTTTGGCGGGTAGGATCAAGGATAACCCCAAGGCCTTTTATGCGTATGTGAGAAACATGAGAATGACAGGAACGAGGGTAGGTCTGATCAAGGACAGTAGTGGGAGACTGTGTATTGAGTTGGAAGAGATAGGAGAGGTCTTGAATGAGTACTTTTCTTCAGTATTTACAAATGAGTGGGACCGTATTGTTGAAGAGGAGAGTATGAAACGGACTGATAAGCTAGAGGAGATACTTGTTAGGAAGGAAGATGTGTTGGGCATTTTGAAAAACTTGAGGATAGACACGTCCCCTGAGCCTGACGGTATATATCCTAGGATTATGTGGGAAGCAAGAGAGGAAATTGCAGAGCTGTTGGCAATGATCTTTTCGTCTTCACTGTCAACGGGGGTGGTATCAGGGGACTGGAGAGTGGCGAATGTTGTGCCACTGTTCAAAAAAGGGAATAGGGATAACCCCGGGAATCACAGGCCAGTTAGTCTTACTTCAGTGGTAGGCAAAGTAATGGAAAGGTACTGAGGGATAGGATTTATGAGTATCTGGAAAGACACTGCTTGATTAGGGACAGCCAGCACGGATTTGTGAGGGGTAGGTCTTGCCTTATAAGTTTTAAAAAATTCTTTGAGGAGGTGACCAAGCATGTGGATGAGGGTAGAGCAGTAGATGTAGTGTACATGGATTTTAGTAAGGCATTTGATAAGGTTCCCCATGGTAGGCTTATGCGGAAAGTCAGGAGACATGGGATAGTGGGAAATTTGGCCAGTTGGATAGAGAACTGGCTAACCGGTCGAAGTCAGAGAGTGGTGGTAGATGGTAAACATTCAGCCTGGAGCCCAGTTACACGTGAAGTTCTGCAGGGATCAGTTCTGGGTCCTCTGCTGTTTGTAATTTTTATTAATGACTTGGAAGAGGGAGTCGAAGGGTGGGTCAGTAAATTTGCAGACGATACGAAGATTGGTGGAGTTGTGAATAGTGAGGAGGGCTGTTGTCGGCTGCAAAGGGACTTAGATATGATGCAGAGCTGGGCTGAGGAGTGGCAGATGGAGTTAAACCCTGTCAAGTATGAGGTTGTCCATTTTGGAAGGACAAATAAGAATGCGGAATACAGGGTTAACGATAGGGTTCTTAGTAAGGAGGAGGAGCAGAGGGATCTTGGGGTCTATGTTCATAGCTCTTTGAAAGTTGCCACTCAGGTGGATAGAGCTTGTAAGAAGGCCTATGGTGTATTAGTGTTCATTAGCAGAGGGATTGAATTCAAGAGTCGTGAGGTGATGTTGCAGCTGTACAGAACCTTGATAAGGCCACATTTGGAGTACTGTGTGCAGTTCTGGTCACCTCACTTTAGGAAAGATGTGGAAGCTTTGGAGAGGGTGCAGAGGAGATTTACCAGGATGTTGCCTGGAAGGGACAATAGGTCGTATGAGGTTAGGTTGAGAGTGCTAGGCCTTTTTGAGGGCCAAAGGGCCTTATCTGTGCTGTTTTGTTCTATGTTCTATGTTCTATACTAGGTAACATCACCTATGATCCTCTGGATGAAGCGCTGGTGGTATGGCCCACCTTTTATTTATGTGTTTAGGTTTCCTTGGGTGGGGGATGTCATTTCCAGTGTGACATCATTTCCTGTTCATTATTGCAGGGGTGGTAAATGGGATCCAAGTCAATGTGTTTGTTGACAACATTCCGGTTGGAATGCCATGAATCTAGGAATTCTTGTGCATGTCTCTGTTTGGCTTGTCCTAGGATGGATGTGTTCTCCCAGCTGAAGTGGTATCCTGCCTCACCTGTATGTAAGGATATTAGTGAGAGTGGGTCATGTCATTTTGTGGCCAGTTGATGTTCATGTTTCCTGGTGGCTGATTTCTGCCTGTTTGTCCAATGCAGTGTTTGTTACAGTTCTTGCACTGTAGTTTGGCATCTGTGCCTAAATTACAAAGTACAAACACTACATTGGACAAACAGGCAGAAAACTAGCCACCAGGATGCATGAACATCAATTAGTCACAAAAAGACATGATCCACTCTCACTAGTACCCTTACATACAAGTGAGGCAGGACAACACTTTGGTTGGGAGAACACATCCATCCTAGGACAAGTCAAACAGAGTCACACACGAGAATTCCTAGAAGCATGGAATTCCAATCAAAACTCTATCAACAAACACATTGACTTGGATCCTATTTACCACCTCCTGAGAACCAGAAATGGCATGACCACAGGGGATGACATCACCACAGGAAATGACATCACCAACCAAAGGAAACCTAAACACATAAATAGAATGTGCCACATCACCAGTGCTTCATCTGGAGACTCACTAATGATGTTACCTAGTGTAGTGACGAAACATCTGAAAATGAACCTTCCAGCTCAGCGAGCAAACCTATATCCAGAAGCTCAACCTGAGCTACAAATCTTCTCAAAACATGAATGCGAATGTTAACAATTACCAATTTTTTCAAATCCATTTTTTAATCTAGTTCTGCCAAACTAAGTATAACATTGTAGAAAAATGCTTCCTATTCCTAAATGCACATGTTCAAATAGCTACAGAGAGAATGGAGATCTGGTTATTAAAACTCTAAATGTCCTTAGAAAAAAATCATTAATAGAAATGCAGCAAAGCAAGGAGATAAATAAGGAAGTATACTGAGGGAATAATATTAACCACAGTGAAAGCTTTCTTAGATTTCCTGTGTTTAAAAGCACGATTGCTGCTAGGCAACAGGGGATTAGGATAATATGTTGTTTTAGGAACAAGCATTTAGATCAATTAGCACTTGAGTTTTCGAAGCTTTCAATAATAAGGTTAGTGTAAAAATTTGGAGATGCCAGCAATCCAGAAGAAACTCAAAAATATTACCTCTGTTTAAACAAAATGAACTAAGAAATCTCACCACTGGGAGCCAAGAATGAAAAATATTATCCATGGGAAAAACAGACTCAATGGGATCAGAGTCTCAAATTACACTTTACTGGACTGTTTGAACCAGTTGTACTTATGTCATAATGTTTGCTGAAGTTTAATGTAGTAATAATTTAACAAATCCGTCTAAAGTGGTATGCAGTGACGGATATGGGCAAAATCTGTAGCTCGATTAACATGCTGAGATTGCAGCTTAATTCAACAATGTGGCAAAGGCTGGGAAAGCAGAACTTTTGTTTTTGCTCTGTTTGTTCAGTTCATAAAACTGATTCCAAAAGGCAAAATTTAAGATTTATTGAATAGTTTTATATAAACATTTGGAAACTGTCAAAGGAATGATTGAGCACTATTGAGGTATTTTTGTTTATGGTAATATATATATATGTAGTTTATAACAGATTCTAAATACCTCAGTAATATGGACAAGAAACAAATAAATGATTAATCAGCTGAAGGCATCGGAGATGTGGATATATAAGAGGTTGTTCCACCTACCCTGTTCCTACTGCTCAGTGCATAACAAAGAGAGAAAGTTACAACATTTTGGTCACATCATTAGACTAGACATTAAACAGACACAATTATTGGATGGAAAATGTCAACAGAAAATGTGGAAGACAGAAACCAAGGAGAAAACAGATGATTATCTGAAGGTACAAAGATCCTTCACAGAATTTTTTGAAATACAATCCCTACAGTGTGGAAACAGGTCATTATGTTCAACGAGTCCATGTTGACCCTCCAAACAGTAACCCACCCAAATCCATTCCCCATTACTCTACATTTATTCCTGACTAATGCTCCTAACCTATATATCTCTTAACATTATGGACAATTTGGCATTATGGGAATGTTCCAGAACAGCAGAGGACAGGTAGAGCCATGTCGTCAACCTTCGGGGAAGATAACATTGCGAAGGCACAAAGCAATTTATCCAAGTCAGAAAACTTATTAATACACAGATGAGGATGGTTTGCCTTTCTATTTAAGAAAGGAAGAAGAGAGAATGGTCAGCTATTCTAACTTCAGTAGCAGACGTAATGGTGAATCTATTATTAGAGACAATGCAACAGGCCACATTGAAAATCATATGATGAAGTAGAGCTTCCTCAAACAGCCCTTCCAAACCTGCAACTCCTACCAACTGGAAGGCCAAAAGCAGCAGATGCATGGGAACACCTGTAAGTTCTCCTCTACAGCAAATGCCTAAAACTGTGTCACTGTTCCTTTGCTGTCAGTGGTAGAAAATCCTAGAACTTCCCTCCGAACAGCATAAGATGCATCGTCCAGTCATGTATGACAAGAAGTCAGTTCTGAAGGGCAAGTGGGATGCGTAGAAAAGCTGGCAAAGCCAACACCTACATCCCATGAACAAATTAAAAAAAGACATACATTTATAGATTTGACAAATCTGTTAGAATTTATGGGGAAATAACAAAGAAAAGTAATTTTAATATACATTCTAAAAAGCATTCAACACAAGTTGCTGTTAAGCAAGATCAGCATTAATGGGACTGTATTAAGGGTGGATGAATGTTGAATGAATGGAAATATTTGGGTTGGGAGCCTGTAACAGACAAGGTATCATAACGATCTGTACTTGGACGTTGGTTATGGACAATCTGTTTTCTTGACTTTAATGAATGCACAAATTCAAATTTCTTGATGATACATGATAGGGTGGGTAAGTAAGTGATGAGAGAGTGGATGAGCCTGCAGAGGGATATGGACAGTTTGCGTGCATGTTTAAAAACATTTTTGTTCGAATACAACATGGCAAAGGGTGAGGTTATCCTTTTTGGTAGGAAAAGCAAAGAAGCTGAAGTTTTTTTTTAAATGCTAACAGCCTGGGAAATCTGAGGGACCTGATGTCCTTGTACTTTCAGCACAGGAAATGAATATACAGGTGCAGAAAGCAATTAGGAAGGCAACTGATTTTTAGCTTCTTTTTCAAAGAGATTGGAGTACAACATGAAGAAGTTTCATGACAATAATCAGCGCATTTCATGAGACCACTTGAGCATGGTGGCTTTCAGCCTGGTCTCTTGGTGATCTGTCGCCCAGTCTCTTGGCCAGTGGTGAGTTGGCTTAGCGTGCGAGTGAAACCTGCCAGGGCATGTTTCTGAGGCGCTGAAGGAGATCAGAGAAGCCTAGGTTTCAGCACCAGTCATAGCATTTGTGCGGCAGCATCAAGAACATGTAGTTGAAGTCTCCCGGAGAGTGAGATAAGCGGACAACTCATCAAAGACTGTTGAAATTCTAGCTTATTCTTTTATTTTCCTAGTTTTAACTATAGAAAAAATATTTAATGTTAACTATGACCTTTTTTTATTTTTCTACTTATTCAATGAAGTAACTTTTTAATTCTCATTTCTCTTACTGCTTTGTACCCAAACTTGTTTGGTACCTGGGTACATTGGTATCTAAGATGGTATTGTGTGTGGCAATGGAGGGGCGATGGAGATGTGATAGGTGGAAGGAGGTCAAGGTGAGGGTGATTGGCCGGAGTGGGGTGGGGGCGGAGAGGTCAGGAAGAAGATTGCAGGTTAGGAAGGTGGTGCTCAGTTCGAGGGATTTGACTGAAACAAGGTGGAGGGAGGGGAAATGAGGAAACTGGAGAAATCTGAGTTCATCCTTTGTGGTTGGAGGGTTCTCAGGCGGAAGATGAGGCGCTCTTCCTCCAACCGTCGTGTTGTTATGGTCTGGCGATGGAGGAGTCCAAGGACCTGCATGTCCTTGGTGGAGTGGGAGGAGGGAATTAAAGTGTTGAGCCACGGGGTGGTTGGGTTGGTTGGTCCGGGTGTCACAGAGGTGTTCTCTGAAATGTTCCGCAAATAGACGGCCTTTCTCCCCAATATAGAGGAGGCCACATCGGGTGCAGCGGATGCAATAGATGATGTGTGTGGAGGTGTAGGTGAATTTGTGGTGGATATGGAAGGATCCCTTGGGGCCTAGGAGAGAAGTAAGGGAGGAGGTGTGGGCGCAAGTTTTGCATTTGCTGCGGTTGGAGGGGAAGGTGCCGGGAGTGGATGTTGGGTTGGTGGGGGGTGTGGATCTGACAAGGGAGTCACGGAGGGAGTGGTCTTTTCAGAATGCTGATAGGGGAAGGGAGGGAAATATATCCCTGGTGGTGGGGTCCGTTTGGAGGTGGCGGAAATGACGGCGGATGATACACTGTATATGGAGGTTGGTGGGGTGGTACGCTGTATATGGAGGTTGGTAGGGTGGTACGCTGTATATGGAGGTTGGTGGGGTGGTAGCTCAGCACTTTAACTCCCCCTCCCACTCCACCAAGGACATGCAGGTCCTTGGACTCCTCCATCGCCAGAGCTCAACACTTTAACTCCCCCTCCTACTCCACCAAGGACATGCAGGTCCTTGGACTCCTCCATCGCCAGACCATAACAACACCGCGGTTGGAGGAAGAGCACCTCATCTTCCGTCTAGGAACCCTCCAACCGCAAGGGATGAACTCAGATTTCTCCAGTTTCCTCATTTCCCCTCCCCCCACCTTGTCTCAGTCAAATCCCTCAAACTCAGCACCGCCTTCCTAACCTGCAATCTTCTTCCTGACCTCTCTGCCCCCACCCCACTCTGGCCTATCACCCTCACCTTGACCTCCTTCCACCTATCACATCTCCATCGCCCCTCCCCCAAGTCCCTCCTCCCTACCTTTTATCTTAGCCTGCTGGACACACTTTCCTCATTCCTGAAGAAGGGCTTATGCCCAAAACGTTGAATCTCCTGTTCCTTGGATGCTGCCTGACCTGCTGCGCTTTTCCAGCAACACATTTTCAGCTCTGATCTCCAGCATCTGCAGACCTCACTTTCTCCTTTGAAAAGGCTCAAGGCAATTTTAAGGCCATTCTCCTGAGCTGCCCTTCCTCACAAGCCTGCTGGACTGATGAGTCACTGTTGTTGCTAGAACACAGTTCAACTGCTAGAATTTGGCATCACTTCATGCAAAACTCTCTTAGGTGGTTTTGCAGAACCACCTAAGAATGTCCAATCTGCATTTCTAATCCCCATCCTCCAACCCCAGACTAGGAGATAAACTAGTTATGTTAAACTATATTAAAATGGAATATTTTTTTTAATTCGAGGTATTTAGTATTCAATACAGTTGTCAGAAAAAAATTCCATCAAACATTACTGTACTTTCAATATTATTATTTTCACTTAATTCAATGTATTCCTACCACATATCATTAAGTGATTGTGCACACAACTTACTTGAAAGATGCAACTCATTATATCAGAAACAATTTTAGCATGCGGAGTATCTTCATCCTTGCTGACTGGTTTCAGATTATGTTCTAAGCATGATTCCCACAATGTTACAAGAGCCTTCCCATGCTTCTCAATAGATTTTGTTTTCCTTATTGCAGTGGTGATCCGAGTAATGCAGATTTCTACCACTGCCTGATCGTTGACATTCTTCAGATAGTCCTAAAAAAGTGGAAAAACAAAATATTACATCATGTACATGAACTGCAAAATCTATTCATATTATTCTTTATCTGAATAATGCTGAAATTAAATCAGACAACACCAGCCTGGATACAAACTATACTCCTGGCCAGTGCTGTGGCGATGGGGTTAACCTAGTGCAGGTGAAGACAGATGCCCAACAGTGCAGGAAGAAGGCCAATGATCTTTGTGGTCCATAAGGATATGTGTTACAATCCTCTCTTTACTACCTTAGGCTCAGGATCACCACTCACTTTAATTCTGCCACATACACCTTATCAGGGCTAGTGGACTATAACTCTCACTATTACATGGATCATACACACTCAAGCACACACAACCATCTCATGCTCCCAAACAGTTAACTCTTTCTGTCCTCTGTGCTTCCTACTCACACTCTGGTGGCATGTCACCCACTCTGCTGCCTCCAAGTCATCACTAACTTCTCCTCTATCCACTTAACTCCTACTCTCTCATTTTTTTTACTTCATTCAAGGAAAACTGGCCCACACCCATAGCCTGATGTCTCCATGGTACCCCAACTGACAGACCTATAATCACCAAACTGGTTGCACTTGACCTACAGGACTGACTTTTGCCCAAACCCTAGACCGCATGGATGCTAACATGATGATGGATCAAAACTCCAGAGTATTCTGACAGTTTTTATTTTTAATCTCAAAGTACAATGTTTTAAAAGGGGTCTGCTATCGGAAAAAACAGTGGATTTAAATGCAGGAACTGTCTAGCAAAGTCCTGTGTGAAGTCAATGAAATGTCGCACATGTGAATTGTGATGGAAACTTCAAATAGGATGGAACTTGTTAAGAGATAACAAGAGGGCTAATTACAACTTCCCCTCCCCCAGAAAGCCACTTCTTGCAGACATGTTTGATTTATCCCCCAGGAATATACAAAACAAAAGTGTTAAAAGGCCAGCTCCAACTCTGGGGTAGCCGATTGGTGAGATTCTCGTGTGTACCAGCTTGTGTTCAGCTGTTAGCGTGTTGTGAAAATCGCATAGTTATCCCAATGCAAGGAAAAGAACGACCTTCCTCTTACTCAGAGTGCAGCAAGCTCCCAGTTAAACTGAGAGTTAGGCCAGAGAAATTCTAATCATTTTACAAAACCAAGAATTGGCTGTTCAACCATTAAATTCAATACTACCAATAACTTCTACTGTAATTGAGGCAAACGCACTCTTTGTAAACATTTCAAAGACTGATCTGTATGTCTGTTATTTTTAAAGCATTTTCCTCTTTTAAACTCAGCTTTATTTCTAATCTGTATTTTAGTATAGTGCATTGTTAATTCTTCTCAGGTTTAATTATTCATGACGTCACTCTTTTGTTAACACAAGTAAGACTGGTCAGATGGCTTCTTTTAAAAGGCAAATTAATGTTGTTTGGGGGAGAAAGGTATCCACCAGGGAATGAATCCTTTTTTAAATTAAACTTATTGCAACCAATCAAGAGGATAGGTGAATAAAAAAAACAGGAGTTAGTTCATCCCTCTCACACAGGAGTTTAACAGCTTAAGGAACCCAGTCTAGAGCCACAATGAATTGGGGAACCTTGTCCAAGGTCTGCTTGGAATAACACTTAGCCTTGGACTTTGGTAGGACCAAGTACTTGATTGATTGTGGCCATCTTCCTGGACTGCAATTGAATGAAGTCAGAAATTACACTTCAGCAGACACTTCACCTGAGGAAAGAGCAGCGCCCTGAAAGCGTGTGATCTTAGATAAACCTGTTGAACTACAACCTGGTGCCCTGTGATTTCCAACACCAGCATCTCCATATCATGCAATTGAATGAACCTTTTAACTATAAACTGAAAAATCCCCTAATTGACTGTAGTCCCCTCACAACCCACTAATGACTGCTAATGAGGCCATTTGTCTGAAGCACATGCAGTGTCTTTGTGGTGTTAACTACTGGCACATGTGTGACAATGACATAGCATAATGCCATACAGCAACACACTCAGCCCCAGTGCTCCCACCAGGACAAGTTGCCTGTTTCTCCATCTGTGCTAAAAGGCAATGCAAGCCTCAGAAGCTAGCAGCCTGTATCTGAGCATTAATGACCCTGTTATGATATGAAAATAATGACCTCTAGACACAGATTGAGAGTCAGTCAGTGCTAAAGTCAGTGAGTGTGCACTATGAAAACATTGGAAATATATAAAGGCAAACAGCGTCTGACAAAGCACAATGCGAGTGCTAAGAAAGCAAGCTGAAGGTGATAAGATATATCTTGTGCAGATCTTTTAAGATACATGTGCGTTCTTGCACACAAAGTGACCAAGCAGGACACAAGTCATAGGTATCCCTGCTTTCTGATGCATAGTACTGAGAGCCTGAAGTGATGTTTGAGTTAATCCAGGAGTAGGCATAATGATGTGGTGAGCTCGATGATTCACCAATGCCAAGTTTCATAAATGAAAGGTCAAGGATGGTGGTCATGGAAAATGCAGGGCTGCTGTTGTGAAGAAGCAGCTGTAGAATGGTTGGTGTGGGCACTTGGAGCTGCAGACACCAGCTATTTATGCCTAAATGCCCTGGAACTAAGTGGCTCACTAGAGGTTGCTGTGGATGACAGATTTCCTTCCCTAAAGGGAAGTGAACCAGATGGATTTTTATGATTCGTGACATAGTTGCCATTAATCTAGCTTTCAATTCCAGTATTTGATTGAATTCAAATTTCACTATTTACCATGTTGGGATTCAAACTAGATTAGCCTTGAGGTTTGGATGGCTAATCTAGTACCACTATGACACGAAAATAAACCCAAGAACTGTGCATGCTAGAAATCTGAAACATAAAAAGAAACTGCTGGAGAAACTCAGCAGGTTCTGGCAACATCTGTGAAGAAAAAGCAAAGTTAATATTTTGAGTCCAGTGACCTTTCTTCTGGAAGAAGCATTAATGACCCTGGTATCTGGTGCTGAGGAGGCCAAGCTAAAAAAGGCAGAGCAAGTAAAAATATGGAAGCTACAACAGTGAATGACAGGAACATGACCATGCTAAGCAGGGTATTGATATTTACAGACGTGAGTGAAAGCTGCAAAGGAATAGAGTTGATACGTAATACGGTATCATCTTGTTTGATCAGTAACAAGATTACTGTGTGCTCATGACTTACCTCCTCAAACCCTACTATATTTTCCTCACTATATTTTACTGGATTCTTTATAGTGAGCAAATAAAGTTTAAGCATGACAGACTTTCAGACCTGGAACTTTACAAAATACGTTGAGAATTGTATTATGAATAGGTCAGTCAGAAACATTGGGCTGAATATTTCATTTCTTTTGGCTAAATCTGAGTATTTTTAAAGCATTTGTCATTACAAGCCCAATGTAGTGACACTTTCTTACTAAACTCGCCTCTTTAGTTATCTACCATTACCCTGTGGTAACTTTCACATCTGATGTCCACCCCAGCTTACACGCAATTCTTTGTAAGTAGTCCTGTTTTCCAGGTTCATTTTTAGTTTAGCTGTGTGCATGACTGCCTGGCATGCCCTCCTGTACTCTTCATTGAAACGGGATTAATTCCCAGGCTTGATGACATATGCTGGGCCATGAGGTTACAGGTTGTGTCTGAGTACAATTCTATGCTGCTGATAGTCCGCAGCATCTCAAGGATGGCCAGACTCGAGTTGCTAGAAATGTTCGAAGTCTGTCTCATTTGTTACAGCGACAGTGCTACAAAACATGATGGGTATTCTCAATTTGAAGAGTAGACTTTTTTTACAAAAGGACTGTTTGGATGTTCAAACAGACTGGACTATGATCTCTTGCAAATACAAAGAAAACAAGGGACTGATGACCAGCATTCCTCTAAGCCACACCACTACTGGAGGTTTCCACATACACCAATCCATATGCCATCGCATTGGCTTCTTCTTCTACAAACGTTACTGAAAGATCTCGGAAAAGTGAAGTTGCTTATGAATCCTCATTCCACCACTGTCTTAGAATTATGTCCCAAACTACAGACACATTTTATGGTTTGCTTCTAAAGAACTCATAAGGACAATGGTTAAAAAAAATCAGTTTTGATTCTCCTGCAGCATGTTAGTGGGAGAGAATGTCTTTGTGTATAGCAGCTTAGGTTCAACCATTAGCATGCCATGGAGGTCACAGCTGAAAAATGATCCCTTGGTCACCCCTGTGTTACAGATGAAGAATGTCTTGCACTGAGTGCTAAAGGTCAGTTAGCCTACAGCCCGATTAAAGGGAAACAGGACAACAAAATGACTGTTTTTTACCCTGAATGTTGAAATTCAATCACTGTCAATAGGATCATAAATACAGAATCTCAACAAATCTGCAAAAACAACAACCATGAAACTGACAGCTTTTACAATTCATTCATAGGATGTGGGCAACACTGGCTGGGTCAGTATTTATCGCCAATCTCTAACTGGCTTTGAGAAGGTGGTGGTGAGCTACTAACTTCAATGCTATTTGTAAATTCCAGTGTAATGGCTGCACCATTCAACTATCTGCTTTGTAAGTAGTTGAAACTGACCTTTCGTTTTAGGACTCACATCTTATTTCTAATCTTGGAACAAACAGGGATGGTGATGGTGTGGTCTGGGATATTATATATAAAGTTAAAATTCTGTATGTTTATGTCAGGTTATTGTTTGAATAGTCTGAGACAGCTTTCGCAATTTTGACACTTCCTCCCATACATTAGTATGGAGGAATTTGCAGGGTGGGTTTGACTTTGTCCTTTCTATTGCTATGCTGTTGGCAAATGATCCATCTGTTTCACTCCTTGGAGACGTTTTAGCAGTTGACACAGCTATGCGGTTATTATGCCATTTCAGAGGGCAGTTAAATGTCAACCATTTTGCTAAAGATCTTCAGACATGTGTAGGTCAGGGAAAAACAGCAGATTTCCCTCTCAAAAGGATATTAGTGACTAGATGAGTTTTTACAACAACTGTTTCATAAACTCACATTCTGAAGCAGCTGGAATTTTTCACCCACAACCTAAGGACCACTGTCACTCATCATGATGTCTGGAACACGATCGCAACCAAAGTATGCTTTCAGTGACAGTTGAAGCTAGCTGGTCTATCTCCCAATACCAGGTTATAGTCCAACAGGTTTATTTGGAAGTACAAGCTTTCATCAGCTACTTAACAAAGGAACAGTGTGCCGAGAGCTTGTACTTCCAAATTAATCTGTTGGATTATAACCTGGTGTTTTATGACTTTTAACTGCGTCCACTTCAGTTCAACACCGACACTTCTACATCATATCTCCCAATAGTCTGAATATATATCACTGGTGACAATATAACCAGATTCTGCGAGAGGGAGGAGGTCTGTTCCCAGCTTTATCCATCATCTGTCTGGGATGTCTTGTGCCATCAATGGCTCTCTAACTTGCTTAACTTGGTACTCATTCAAAGCACCGAACTGGCTGATTGTGGGCAGCATGGTGGCACAGTGGTTAGCACTGCTGCCTCACAGTGCCAGAGACCCAGGTTCAATTCCTGTCTCAGGCGACTGACTGTGTGGAGTTTGCACATTTTCCCCGTGTCTGCGTGGGTTTCCTCTGGGTGCTCCAGTTTCCTCCCACAGTCCAAAAAATGTGTAGCTGAGATGAATTGGCTACGCTAAATTGCCCGTAGTGTTAGGTGTAGGGGAATGGGTCTGGGTGGGTGCGCTTCGGCGGATCAGTATGGACTTGTTGAGCTGAAGGGCCTGTTTTCACACTGTAAGTAATCTCAACTAATCTAGTCTTTGACCTAGGTTTGAACAGTACAGCACTTCTATTGCCTCCCACATACTCTATACTTTGTCCATTTGTAGCTGTCTGGACCTATCATATGCTTCCTTTTTCCTTTTGACTAAACTTACAATTTCCCTTGTCATCCATGGTTCCTGAATCCTGCCATTCATCTCCTTCAGTTTTGCAGAGACATGCATGCCCTGCACTTTAATCAACTGGTCTTCAAAAGCCTCCTACACACCAGTTGTAGGTTTTCCTCAGATAACTGCTCCCAATCCACATTCCTCAGTTCCTGTCGAATTTGGGTGTATTTGACTCTTGTTTGGATTAGAGTGGTGCTGGAAAAGTACAGCAGTTCAGGCAGCATCTGAGGAGCAGTAAAATCGATGTTTCGGGCAAAAGCCCTTCATCAGGAATACAGGCAGAGTGCCTGAAGGGTGGAGAGATAAATGAGAGGAGGGTGGGGGTGGGGAGAAAGTAGCATAGAGTACAATAGGTGAGTGGGGGTGATAGGTCAAAGAGGAGGGTGGAGTGGATAGGTGGAAAGGAAGATAGGCAGGTAAGGTAAGTCATGGGGACAGTGCTGAGCTGGAAGTTTGGAGCTGGGGTGAGGTGGGGGAAGGGGAAATGAGGAAACTGGTGAAGTCCACACTGATGCCCTGGGGTTGAAGTGTTCTGAGGCGGTAGATCTTCAACCCCAGGGCATCAGTGTGGACTTCACCAGTTTCCTCAGACACCTTATTGAATTCTTTGATGATGAGACAAAACGCATAGATGAAGGTACAGCAGAGGATATGATGTACACGGATTTTAGCAAGGCATTTGATAAGGTTCCCCATGGTCGGCTCATTCAGCAAGTAAAGAGGCATGGGATATAGGGAAATCTGGCTGTCTGGACAGAAGATAGAGGGTGGCGGTAGCTGGAAAGTAATCAGCCTGGAGCTAGGTGATGAGTGGAGTTCCGCAGGGATTGGTCTGGGGCCTCTGCTTTTTTGTGATTTTTATAAATTACTTGGATGAGGAAGTGGAAGGGTGGGTTAGTAAGTTTGCTAATGACATGAAGCTTGGTGGAGTGGTAGATAGCGAGGAATGCTGTTGTAGTTGCAACGGGACATTGATGGGATGCAGAACTGGGCTGATAATTGGCATATAGAATTCAACCTAGAAAAGTGTGAAGTGATTCACTTTGGAAGGTCAAATTTGAATGCAGAATGCAGTGTTAAACACAGGATTCTTGGCAGTGTGGATGAACAGAGGGATCTTGGGGTCCATGTCCATAGATCCCTCAAAGTTGCCACCCAAGTTGATAGGTTTGTCAAGAAGGCATAAGGTGTGTGGCTTTCATTAGCAGGGGGATTTAATTTAAAAGTTGTGAGGTTATGCTGCAGCTCTGTAGAGCCCTGGTGAGACCACACTTGAATGTTGTGTTCAGTTCTGGTTGACTCATGATAGGAAGAACGTGGAAGCTTTCGAGAGGATGCAGAGAGATTTACTAGGTTGCTGCCTGGACTGGAGGGCATAGCTTATGAATAAAGGTTGAGGAAACTAGGGTTTTCCTCATTGGAGCAAAGAATGATAAGAGGTGACTTGATAGAATTGTACAACGTGATGAGGCATAGATGGAGTTGATAGCCAGAGACTTTTTCACAGAGTAGAAATGGCTATCATGTGTGGGCATAATTTTAAGGTGATTGGTAGAAGGTTTAGGGGAGATGTCAGAGGTAGGTTCTTTACACAGAGAGTGGTGGATGGGTCGAATGCACTGCCAGCAGTGGTAGTAGTGTCAAATATATTAGGGGCATTTAAGCGACTCTTGGATAGACACATGGAAGATAGGTTAGTCTGATCCTAGTGTAGGGTAAAAGGTCGGCACACCAATGAGGGCCAAAGGTCCTGTACTGTGCTGTACTCTTCTATGTTCTATGTTCTAGCTGAAAAGCTGCGCTGTTGCATCAGCCTAGTTGTTGTAAATTAAATCAATATATAAACAGATAGATTCTAATATTGCATTTATGGTCTGTTTACTGACACTCACTGGTGAAGAAGATATTTCCTTTATTTGCTCAAGAGCTTCTGACAGACAATCTTCAATTTCAGTATCTTCCAGTGAGAAAAGATCTCCTGCACGAGATAAATCCCTCTGCCCTAGCACCACGATAAATAGTTGATGCATAGTGTGCAATTCCAATGTAGCGTAAAAGCTATATTCATGTGTATTCGACTGTTCAATTCATCGACAGCATGGACAAATTCTTCAAAGTTTAAGAGTCTGGACCAAATGCTTAAACCACTTGGTGCTCATATCTGCAAAGGTGACATCACTCCACTGTCCCATGCCCTATCTGAAAAAAAATGAATGACAGAATCAGATATCTGTTTTCATACACATAGCATATTCAGTTTGAATGCAAGCATTGAAGATTCCAATGAAATTTTGACAATTTGCTCAACCATATTACGAATCTTTTGAAACACAGATATTGCTGTAATTTAAAGAGAATCAGTAACTGAATTAATAGAGCAAGTTCCATAAGCAAAGTGATAAATGACCAGATATCTATGTCAAAAGTGTTGATAGGAATAACAGGAATTTCTTTTTGTTCTTGATCAAATAGTGCCATAGTACTTTTCACTTTGTCAAAGTCGGTAGGTGGA
Source organism: Hemiscyllium ocellatum (assembly GCF_020745735.1). Taxonomy (NCBI): domain Eukaryota; kingdom Metazoa; phylum Chordata; class Chondrichthyes; order Orectolobiformes; family Hemiscylliidae; genus Hemiscyllium; species Hemiscyllium ocellatum. Next base: position 50,579,275 of record NC_083413.1, read on the forward strand.
CACTCAATAAATGTCCCATGTGCATGTTCAATTCCATGACAGAACCATCTGGTGAATGAAAGGTTCAACTTAGGTTTCATTTCAAACCAAATCAAAGGCCATAGGCCAGAGGCAAAGTTCATGTGGGAATTACTTAAATTCAGTGATTTAATTATAGTCTGAAATGTGATATTAGACTGGATTTGAGCAACATATTCAAAATGTCAGGGATGCCAGAACATTATAGTATAGTTGTGGTCAAAATTATCATCTGAATACCAACATCCAAATCTCTTATAGTTAGCACTATACACCTATCACTCACTATTTAAAGAACAAACAAACCTTTTGGTTCCCAAATGCCAATTTGATAAAACAAGCTCTGCAAGCTCAAATTGGTCCCTCCACATTTGCCAGTATTTGCTGTCTGATGTATCCAAGCAGACTAGTTGCTACTGAGAAGAGACAAACAAATGAAAATCCTCTCTGCCACCAAAGTTAGTTATATTACAAGTACCAGTCTTAGAAAGATACTGAGGCTAACTGGATTGTTAACTGCACCTCGCAGAGTGTGGTGAGACAGGAAAAACATGCATGTCTCCAAAAGGACAATTGGTACAAAGACATTTGATGAACTATAACTAAAGGAGTTATGTGGCAATGATTCAAAAAACTAAAACCTATTTGAAAAATAAATGTACACCACTTATGATTTGGCCTTGAACACAAGGATGGGCCAAAATGTCTTACTGCAAACATGTGATGCTCAAAGAGGCAAAGGTCTCACTGTATTTATGACACTGGGTTTATGTCAGTCTCTTCACTGCACATGGGACTGAGCAAGTTAGTAAGATGACCAAATGTTCAACATAACTCTAGTCATTTTGTTTTAAACCCCTAAAATACTCATTTTTCTTTAACAGTGCTACACACATTTGATACAATCATAGACAATACCACTTTTCTTTTTTCATATGGTCACTAAAATCGCAATACAAATTTCATTAAAGTCAACATAACTATCATTTATGCTTGATCAATGAGATTATGCTTTACCTATTTAAAAAAATGGGCAACATTTGTTTTTCCTACCATGAACCATTGTTCATTGCACAGCTATTCAAATGATTTTGGATACAGGAATTCTCTAATGAAAGCCCACCTCATCTGATATATATATTTCACCAAATAGAAAAGGTAATTATTGAATCTTAAAAGTTCATGTTGTAACAGTGTAAATTGTGTTTCATTCAAATTGTCTGCTGAAAGTATGTGAGTATATTTGCACTTGTTATTGGCACATTATTGAAAAATAAGAACAGCTTTTATAAAATGGAGTAACTGATACCATTATATATCACCAAAGGAATCTAGAGATTACAGTAAATATTATCCAGTTTCCAAATCACTGTTAACCCATTATTGATTAGTGTATCAGTATCATATAAAGTACTTAGTTTTAAGGAAGGAAACTCCAGTTTTGGAGCATGTAAGGTCCATCTGAACTAATCTTCTTTCAATTCAATAGCTTTCACTAAGCAAATTACCTGTTACCAAATTTGACATATCCCATTTATTGATGCTTAATTAGTTGCAAATAAATTGGAAAAAAATAAATTATTGCAACCCCAAAGCATTATGCTCAGTGTTTGTCCTAACCATTATAAATGTAGGGGAGAAAGTGAGGTCTGCAGATGCTTGAGTATCAGAGCTGAAAATGTGTTACTGGAAAAGCGCAGCAGGTCAGGCAGCATCCAAGGAATAGGAAATTCGACGTTTCGGGCATAAGCCCTTCTTCAGGAATGAGGAAAGTGTGTCCAACAGGCTAAGATAAAAGGCAGGGAGGAGGGACTTGGGGGAGGGGCGATGGAGATGTGACAGGTGGAAGGAGGTCAAGGTGAGGGTGATAGGCTGGAGTGGGGTGGGGGCGGAGAGGTCAGGAAGAAGATTGCAGGTTAGGAGGGCGGTGCTGAGTTCGAGGGATTTGACTGAGACAAGGTGGGGGGAGGGGAAATGAGTAAACTGGAGAAATCTGAGTTCATCCCTTGTGGTTGGAGGGTTCCCAGGCGGAAGATGAGGCGCTCTTCCTCCAATCGTCGTGTTGTTATGGTCTGGCGATGGAGGAGTCCAAGGACCTGCATGTCCTTGGTGGAGTGGGAGGGGGAGCTAAAGTGTTGAGCCACGGGGTGGTTGGGTTGGTTGGTCCGGGTGTCCCAGAGGTGTTCTCTGAAACGTTCTGCAAGTAGGCGGCCTGTCTCCCCAAGATAGAGGAGGCCACATCGGGTGCAACAGATGCAATAGATGATGTGTGTGGAGGTGCAGGTGAATTTGTGGCGGATATGGAAGGAATCCTTGGGGCCTTGGACAGAAGTAAGGGAGGAGGTGTGGCTGCAAGTTTTGCATTTCTTGCGGTTGCAAGGGAAGGTGCCGGGAGTGAAGGTTGGGTTGGTGGTGGGTGTGGACCTGACGAGGGAGTCACGGAGGGAGTGGTCTTTTCAGAACGCTGATAGGGGAGGGGAGGGAAATATATCCCTGGTGTTGGGGTCTGTTTGGAGGTGGCGGAAATGACGGCGGATGATACGCTGTATATGGAGGTTGATGGGGTGGTAGGTGAGAATCAGTGGGGTCCTGTCCTGGTGGCGGTTGGAGGGGCGGGGCTCAAGGGCAGAGGAGCGGGAAGTGGAGGAGATGCGGTGCAGGGCATCGTCGATCACGTCTGGGGGGAATCTGCGGTCCTTGAAGAAGGAGGCCATCTGATCTGCGGTCCTTGAAAAGGGAGGCCAGATGGCCTCCTTCTTCAAGGACCGCAGATTCCCCCCAGACGTGATCGACGATGCCCTGCACCGCATCTCCTCCACTTTCCGCTCCTCCGCCCTTGAGCCCTGCCCCTCCAACGCCATCAGGTCAGAACTCCACTGGTTCTCACCTACCACCCCACCAACCTTCATATATAGCGTATCATCCGCCGTCATTTCCACCACCTCCAAACGGACCCCAACACCAGGGATATATTTCCCTCCCCTCCCCTATCAGCATTCCGAAAAGACCACTCCCTTCGTGACTCCCTCGTCAGGTCCACACCCACCACCAACCCAACCTCCACTCCCGGCACCTTCCCCTGCAACCGCAAGAAATGCAAAACTTGCACTCACACCTCCTCTCTTACTTCTGTCCAAGGCCCCAAGGGATCTTTCCATATCCGCCACCAATTTACCTGCACCTCCACACACATCATCTATTTCATCTGCTGCACCCGATGTGGCCTCCTCTATCTTGGGGAGACAGGCCGCCTACTTGCAGAACGTTTCAGAGAACACCTCTGGGACACCCGGACCAACCAACCCAACCACCCCGTGGCTCAACACTTTAGCTCCCCCTCCCACTCCACCAAGGACATGCAGGTCCTTGGACTCCTCCATCGCCAGACCATAACAACATGACGGTTGGAGGAAGAGCGCCTCATCTTCCGCCTGAGAACCCTCCAACCACAAGGGATGAACTCAGATTTCTCCAGTTTCCTCATTTCCCCTCCCCCCACCTTGTCTCAATCGAATCCCTCGAACTCAGCACCACCTTCCTAACCTGCAATCTTCTTCCTGACCTCTCCGCCTCCACCCCACTCCGGCCTATCACCCTCACCTTGACCTCCTTCCACCTATCACATCTCCATCGCCCACTCCCCCAAGTCCCTCCTCCCTATCTTTTATCTTAGCCTGCTGGACACACTTTCCTCATTATAAACGTAGGGCATGTTATTGAAAAGCAACCTATGAGCATCAGCTAAACATAAGTTAATTGTCATATGAATATTTGTGAAGCTTAAATTACACATATTTCTGATTTATCCTCACAACAATTTTAAAGGGTTTCTGAATAATGATTTTTTTTTTGTTTCTCTAAAGAACAATTCCAACACAAGTGTAAGAGAAATCCAGATACTAAGTTATAAACCTGTGTTATCTTTCATCACATCTGATAAAATTTCAAACTGTTTCAAATATCCCTGAAGTTTTGCTGGCATCCATTATGAGAATTCTAAAGTAAATTCAAAGCATTGGATTCCTACGACTGTTATAATGGACCAACACGGCAATTACTATTCAACCCATCAGCATTAAACTGACAAACTCAGCAGGTAGGCATTTGAAAACTGCATCCTCTACACACAATGGTTTAACTGATATCATAAAATTCACCAGTGAGCTTGACCTTCATAATCATTAGCTATACCTAACAGAGTTAGAACAAAACACCTAGTGTAGTTATGTTACTAGTGCAGCAAAGTTTTTTCAAAAGTGAAAAAAAATCACCTCATGAAAAGACACATGGAATGTTTTCAATAAGGAATCATGGTAGACAACGGAATTACTATTCAATATTCACTTGAAATGTTATGTTACAAACAACATGCAAATGTAAATTTTAAATTATTGTTTTTCTTTGCCAGCTTATAGTGGGAAGTAGTTGCACCTTAATAGAAAGTGATTTTTTTTATGAAGGCAAATAGAGAAGATCAGTTTTATGGCATAAAATTCAATACAGTGTTGCAACAATACTGGGCTTGTGCTGTGTGTTTCGACTGGAGATGAAATACTTTAGAAAGAAGCCATTGGCCTTAGAATGTTCCATAAACACGGAATTCTTAAATGAAAGGTTATTCCAGTCAGGTTATGTTACCTGCCTATTAATTTTAAGGTTTATAAATATTATTATTTTAATCTGAATCAGTAAACAAGGGATGCTGAACTGAATTATTATAGAAAAAGGAAGGATGCCTAATGTATTGGTGGGTTATACAATGTTAGCTAACTAAAATTCAGCAATACTCATGTACATATTTGGGAGTCTCCTGGGATGGAATTATCTTAGACAGCGGTAGCAGCAGTCCATTTTACATACTATTGACTATTCTTTTCCATCCTGTGAAGTCATGAACATACAAATGTCTATATTCCCTGTTTATGGCTAAGCAGGTTTGCTTGCAATGGAGAGAAATATATGTTTGATGGGATGCTAGAAAAACTATTTTGTTTTAATGGAATAAACCCTAAACTTCTCACAGTGCCCTTGCTGTGGTTTTTCTGATGTTCATACAGATTCATCATTAGATTGCAACTTTTACAGACTTGTTTTCTTTACAAAGTTATTTTTTTCTGGACCTGTCAGTCTCATTCTCTCTGCTCTTCTACATTACTTTTGCCAGTGTTCTTTTCATACAACATAATCATTAGTCTCTCGCCTCTGTGATAGTAGTTAGTATTACAGTCCACATCAAACCGTACACTCTTCTGATTCTACTTAAGCACTTCATTCTTCCTTTGCCCTCGGGTTGGTGGTCATGCCTCACTTTCTGAAATTTCCTCCATAAACTCCTTAGTTTTGCCACTTTAAAGAAACTTTTTTAAAATTCATCTTTTTGACCAAGCTTTTGGTCACCCCTAATAGCTCCTTCAATTCGGTCTCCACTTTTTAAACTTTCCTTCAAGGTACTTTATGAATGCATCTTGCTGTCATTTTATTTCATACATAAAGATATAGAGCAAAGTTATGCCCACACAGGCTGAGATAGCGTTCATTCAAAATGTAGATTGGAAAAATTGAAAATTAAGCAAATCGAAAAATGAGCAGATTCCACTTAAATACAGCTATGCATAATTATCTTGTTAATGTGTTCCCTGTAAAATCAAATTCAGCACATCTACTAATATTACACCAATATGTAAAAACAAGACACATTTTTGACAAATTTTTTTGTTAATTATACTTGAATCAGTTTTTTAAATTCCCATTTTCCTCTTCCATTTTGTAATCTAACTTATTTGTAAAGACTAATTCCTTAAAATATTTTATGAAATAAGGTAAGAATTTCAGGAAGTGCAAGATCATGTATTAAAACACGCACAAAGTTAGTTGTGATCACAACTAACTCAGAACTGATCCTCAATTTAGAAAAGTTAATTTCTTTGCAACCCAAAGGATTGTTCATTGTCATGCTAAACTGTGAAGCTCATGTGAGCTTGCATTGGCTGGTTAACATTCTTTTAGAAAACCCAAAGTGACTACATTTTGATTGACTCTTCAATTTATTTGTCTTTTACATTCGAGCCAAACAATGTCAGTGGAAGTTAGATACAGTATCGAAGCAGAATGAAGTAAATTAAAGTTTGCAACTACTGAAAATTCTAATTCCCTATTGCTATTCTTTGCACCAAAAGAAACATGAGTAAGATAGAAATTTTGCTTTACCTGCATACTAGTCCCTGTAGGCGTACTTGTGATCCACTTACTCTGAAGGTTCCTGCTGTCTTTGTATTGTAACACTGTAGTCATGGTTATGAAGTAAAAAGCAATGGAAACTTTCTGTTGAAACCATGCACTTCCAGCAATCTATTTAACTGTTGTGAGCTAGGAATGCAAAGAATGCATGCTGTAAAATGCGCCTAAAATTGAGTCTTAAGTGGCACAGTCAGCTGGTTAGGCTTGATCTGAACAGAAACAACAACTGATCGGAATGAAGTTCTAATCAGGTTGTTGCGCAAAGCAGAGGGACAGTTTAGTCATCTGTGATACTGACAGTCCCTGTTCTGTATATGGCACTCCCCTTTAAAATGAGGCCAGTGAAAGAAACAGGACTCTTTTGTATCACGAAGGACCTATTAATTCCATGGAACAGAGACAGATGAAGGAAAAGCCACTCAGAGAATCTGCATTTGCAATAATTTGAAAACATTTCTATAAACCCTGAGCAGTGATAAATTTTAATGATGACTAGTTGCACTTTTCTATTAAACAAGAAACATGTTATTAAATTCCTTTCAACTTAGTATAATATTCGTGGAAAATACTAATAAACTACTCTATGATATGGATTACAAAGACAAAATAATTATTTTATGCAACTATAACCACGAGAACGCTACCATCATGAGAGGCTATGCTGTTTAATATAGCTATTTTAGTAATTTAAATTTAGCTGAATAATTTTATGAATGTATTCCTTTCAAAAATTGTGAAATTTAGGACCATATGTGAAGTGAAATAATCCTAGGAATAAAACTAGTAGCTATGTTAGGTACAGAGTGTAGAGATCATGCTTTTTGACATACTTTGAAGAGGATAGATAGAATAGAGATACCATCCAGATCCGGCTGCATGATGGGTGCTCTATGCTCAACTTCTAGGTCATATATAGTTATCCATGGGGCAGTGTAATGGAAAGGGGTTGCTGACAATCCTGTGAAACAGCACTTACAAATCAATAGCCTGCTCTCTGACACTCAGTTTGGATTTCCCCAGGGCCATTTAGCTCCTGACCTAATGACAGCTTTGGTGCAAATATGGACAAAGGACCTGCTTTCCAGAGGTGAGGTGAGGGTGACTGCCAGTGGCATCAAGGCTGTTTCTGACCGAGTAAAGTATTAAGGATTTCATGTAAACCTGAGATCAATGAGAATCCATAGGTAAACCCGACACTGGTTGGAGTAATACCTAGCACAAAAAATGGCTGTGAGACAATCCTGGACATCATTGTAGCAGTTCCTTATGCCAGTACCTTAGGTCAAACCAACTTTAGCTGCTTTATCAATTATCTTCCTTTTCACAAAATCAGAAGTGCAGAGGTTCACTGAACCCCCCACCATTAACATCTGTCAAGTCACTATTGACCAGAAATTTAAATAGACCAGCTGCATAAATACTAAGGATACAAGAGAGACTGAAGGCTGGGTGCGCTGTGGTATATAACTGACCTTCTGACTTCACAAGCTGTTCCACCATCTAGAAAGCACAGGTCAAGAATCTGACAGAATACCAAATGTGCTCCACCCCCACCACCAAGCACATATAAAAAAAGTCACATCGACGACACCACTGCATATTGTCATCAAGTGTTTATCTTTGTTGGGGGGGAGGGGGGGTGGGGTGGAACCAGCCAACACAACTTCACCCTAAAGCAAGTTCTAACCTACTGCAAGTGCCTGACCAAATACCTTCTTTACTGTAGCGTATCTCATGAAAACTGCAGCTCCTGGCTTACTGTCCAATCTGCCACATCACATGAACCATGCCTATTCTCCCACCTCCATTTTTTTAAAAAAAGGACATTTCCTTGTTCTCAAAGATTCTCCTCTTTCTAATTCCTTTCACCATTTTCCATCAGTTTTTCTTTGTTCCCGTGTTTCTGTCCTCTTTTGTTAGCTTCCTGTGCTTTCTCAGGATGCTCCTTTGTTTCTGTTTGCTGACTAAACCATTTATCGTGTGTTGACTCCTCCCTTTGTCTTGGCCTTTGGGTCAATGGGCTTGTTAAAAGAATTTGGTTCTTAACACATGCCCTTGCAAATAGCACAATTGTGGAAGTAATTTATTGGCTTCTTAACAGGAATGACACTTTAGGGAAGACTATGCAAAAAATGATAATGTTAGCTTGTGTGAAAAGTATGCGACAATCCACAGGTGATTTTAATCTAGGTATAGATCAGATGTACCAAATTAGCAAAGGTAGCCGAGAAGATGAATGCAGAGCAATTTTTGGAATGATTTCTTGGAGCAATACATTCTAGAGCCAAACAAAGAGCAAGTTATTTCAGACCTGGCAATTTGCAATTTACATTTAATAACATAGAACATACGGGCATTGCTGGCTGGGCCAGCCTTATTACCCATCCTGAATTGCCTTTCAGAGGTGGTGGAGAGCAACCTTCTTCATGCACTGCAGTCTACTTGGTATAGGTACCGTCAATACTGTTAGGGAGAAAATTCCAGGATTTGGCCCAGGGACACTGAAGTAATACAATGTAAATTCCAAGGCAGGATAGTAAGCGGTTGAAGGGGAAGTTTCAGGTGGCAGTTTTCCCATATATCTATTGATCGTGTCTTCCAAAATCACAACTACTTCTGTTTGGAAAGATGTGTGAAGGTGCCTTGGTTAAGTTCTGCAGTGAACCTTTTCGATGGTAAACACTAGTGATGAAGGGAGTGAATGTGTTTGGATATGGTGCCATTCAAGTGGGCTGACTTCTCCTGGATGGTGACAAACTTCTTAAGCATTATGGAGCTAGAGTGATCTAAGTGAGGAGTACAGTATTCCATCACATTCCTAACTTGTGCCTCTTAAATAGTGGACAGGCTTTGAGGAGAGAGAGGTGAGTTAATTGGTATAAAATTCTTAGCCTCTGACCTGCTCTTGTGTTGATATAGGTAGTCAAGTCCAGGTTTTGGTCAATGATAACTCCCAGGGTGTTGACAATAAAGGCATTCAGCAATGGTAGCTGCTAATTAAATGTCAAGGTACTATGATTATTTTCTCTCTTGTTGCATGTGGTCACCGTTGGTTCTTGTGTGATAGTAATGTTACTTGCCACTTGTCAGCCTAAACTTGGCTATAATCCAGATCTTGCTGCTCCTGCACATGGACTGCTTCAGTATCTCATGAGTTAGGAATGTGGTATACATTGTGTAGTCATCAGTGCACGTTCATCTCCACTTTTGATCTAATGCCGAAGAGAAGGTTAATAACAAAATAGCTGACGATGTTTGGGGCTCGGACAGTACCCTGGTGACCTCCGACCGAGATAACTGACTTTCAACAACTACCGTCTTCCTTTGAGCTAGATATAACTAAAACGATAGAACATAGAACATTATAGTGCGGTACGGGCCGTTCGGCTCTCAATGTTGCGCCGACCTGTGGAACCAACCTGAAGCCCATCAAAACTACACTATTCCATTCTCATTCATATGTCTATCCAATGACTACTTAAATGCCCTTAAAGTTGGCGAGTTTACTACTGTTGCAGGCAGTGCATTCCACACTCCTACTACTTCTGATATCTGTCCTATATCTATCACCCCTCAATTTAAAGCTATGTCCCCTCGTGCTAGCCAGTGCCATTCAAGGAAAAAGGCTCTCATTGTCCAACCTATCTAACCCTCTGATTAGCTTATATTTCTCAATTAAGCCACGTCTCAATTTTCTTCTCTCTAATGTAAACAGCTGTAAGTCCTTCAGCCATTCCTCATAAGACCTTCCTTCTTTACCAGGCAACATCTCCTCTGAACCCTTTCCAAAGCTTCCACATACTTCCTATAGTGCTGTGACCAGAACTGTATGCAATACTCCAAAATGTAGCCGCACCAGAGTTTTGAACAGCTGCAGCGTGATCTCATGTTTCCTAAACTCAATCCCTCTATCAATAAAAGCTAACACACCATATGTCTTCTTAACAATCCTATCAACTTTCAAGAATCTATGTACCTGGACACTGAATCTTACCATTAGCCCAGTAATCTGCATTCCTGTTACACCATCCAAAGTGAATCACCTCACGCTTTTCTATATTAAATTCCATTTGCCACCTCTCGGCCCAGCTCTGCAGCTTATCTATGTCTGTCTGGAACCTACAACATCCTTTGTTACTATCCACAACTCTACTGACCTTAGTGTCATCTGCAAATTTACTAACCTATCCTTCAAGCCTTCATCCAGGTAATTTATATAAATGAAAAACAGTGGACACAAAACAGATCCTTGCGTCACCCCACTATAAGTGAACTCCAGGATGAATATTTCCCATCAACCAACATCCTCTGTTTTCTTTCAATTTCTGATCCAAACTGCTTTCTCACCTTCAATCCCATACCTCTGCATTTTGTGTGATAGCCTCCCATGGGGAACCTTATCAAACGCCTTACTGAAGTCCATAAACACATCAACTGCTTTTCTCTCATCTCTCTGTTTGGTCACCTTCTCAAAAATAACTCAATAAGGTTGTGAGACATGCCCTACCCTTCAGAAAACCATTTTCACTGTCCCTAATCAACTTATTCCTCTTTAGATGATTATGAATCCTACCTCTTACAATCCTTTCCAATACTTTACCCACAGCTGAAGCAAGACTCACAGGTCTATAATTTCCAGGGTTGTCTCTACTCCCCGTCTTGAAAAAGGGAACAACATTTGCTATCCTCCAGACTTCTGGCACTATTCCTGTAGACAATGACGACATAAAGATTAAAGCCAAAGGCTCGGCAATCTCCTCCCTGGCTTCCCAGAGAATCCTAGGTTAAATCCCATCCAGCCCAGGGGATTCATCTATTTTTACACTTTCCACATTTGCTAACACCTTCTCCTAATGCACCTCAATCTCATCTAGTCTACTAACCTGTATCTCAGTATTCTCTTCGACCACATTGTCTTTTACTAGTGTGAATACTGATGAAAAGTATTCATTTAGTGCTTCTCCTACCTTCTCTGACTCCACGCGCTATGCTTGATTGGCCCTAATCTTAATCTAGTCATTCTTTTATTCCTGATATAGCTATAGAAAGCCTTAAGGGTTTTCTTGATCCTATCCACCAATGAATTCTCATGTCCCCTCCTGGCACTTCTTAGCTCTTTCTTTAGGTTTTTCCTGGCCAACTTGTAACTGTCAAGCACCCTAACTGAGCCATCACATCTCTTCCTTCCAACATAAGCTGCCTTCTTCCTCTTGACAAGAGATTCAATTTTCTTAGCAAACCACAGCTCCCGCACTCGACCTGCAGTAGCTGCTCCTTGAATAAGCTCTACATTTCAATTGAGCCCATCCCCTGCAGTTTCCTTCCCCATCCTTTGCATCCTAAATCTTGCATAATTGAATTGTAATTGCCTTTCCCCCAGCTATAACTCTTGTCCTTTGGTATATATCTACGGCTTTCCATCACTAAAGTAAACATAACCGAATTATGGTCACTATCACCTACCTCCAATTTTAACAGATGGCCAGGTTCATTACTCAGTACCAAATCTAACTTGGCCTCGCTCCTTGTTAGCCTGTCTACATCCTGTGTCAGGAAACCGTCCTGCACACATTGGACAAAAACTGACCCATCTAAAGTACTTGAACTATTTGGAAAGTTAAAGCCCCCACAACAACTACCCTGTCACTTTTGCTCCTATTGAGGATCAGCTTTGCTATCGTAGCCTTACATCTCTGGAACTATTTGGAGGTCTATACAAAACTCCCAACAGGGTAACCTCTCCTTTCCTGTTTTTAATCTCAGCCCATACTATCTTAGTAGACAAGTCCTTAAATGTCCTTTCTGCAACCGTAATATTGTCCTTGACTAACAGTGCCACACCACCCTCTCTTTTACTATTTTCTCTGTTATACTGAAACATCTAAATCCTGGAAGCTGCAATCCCTGTCCCTGCTCTATCCATGTCTTTGAAATGGCCACAACATTCAAATCCCAGGTACAAACCCATGCTGCAAGGTCACTCACCTTATTCCGGATGCTCCTGGCATTGAAGTAGACACACTTCAAACCAACGTCATGCCTGCCAGTGGCTTCTTGCAATCTTGAAATCTTAGTTCTCACTACTCTCATCCTCCCATATACTCAAACTACAGTTTTAGTTCCCATTCCTCTGCTGAATTAGTTTAAACCCACCTGAAGAGCATTAGCAAGTCTCCCCCCCCCACCAAGGATATCGATACCCCTCTGGTTCAGGTGAAGACCGTCCTGTTTGTAAAGGTCCCACCAATTCCAGAAACAGTTCCAATTATCCAGGAATCCAAAGCCATCCCTCCTGCACCATCCCTGTAGCCACATGTTCAACTCTCTCTCCCTATTCCTCACCTTACTAGCACGGACACAGGTAGCAAACCAAAGGTAACACCTCAGTTTGTTCGAGCTCTAAACTTCCACCCTAGTTTCCTGAATTTCTGCTTTAAATCCCAATCCCTCTCCCTCCCTGTGCCTATATGTACCAAGACTTGGGGCTGCACTCCCTCCCCTGCAGGGATCCCGAAAACACAATCAGAGACATCATGAACCCTGGCACCTGGGAGGCAACACACCAACCATGACTCTCTCTCATTCCCATAGAACCTCCTTTCTGTCTCCCTAACTATGGAGTGCCCAATGAATAATGCTCTGTTCCTCTTCCCCCTTCCCTTCTGAGCAACAGTGACAGACTCTGTGCCAGAGACCTGTGCCCTATTGCTTATACCTGGTAAGTAATCTCCCCCAACAGTATCCAAATGGTATACTTGTTGTTGAGGGGAATGGCCACAAGGGATCCCTGTACTGCCTGCTGGTTCCCTTTCCCTACTGATTCCCATTGCCTTTAATTTTGAGAGAGGTCCTTGACCCCACACTGAATCAAATGCCACTTTAATGTCAAGGCTAGGCTGGATTGGATTTGTCCTCCCTTCTTTGTACAGGAACATACCTGAGCAATTTTCCACATTTTCAGGTAGATGCCCGTGTTGCAACAGCTTGGTTTAGAGGCACAGTCAGTTCTGGAACATAAGTCTTCAATACTAATGCCAAAACGTTGTCAGGGTTTGTAATAATCTTTGCTGTATCTAGTGCCTCCAGCCATTTCTCAATACCACATCGAATTAATCAAACTGGCTGAAGACTAGCATCTGGGATATTGGGGAACCGTGAAGGATGCTGACGTTTATTTCCACTCCATATTTTTGACTGAACTTTGCTGCAAATGCTTCAATGTTATTCATCTTTTGCAGTGATGCACTGGGCTCCCCTATCATTGAAGATTGGGATATTTGTGGAGCCTTCTGCTTCAGTAAGTTCTTTAATTATAGAATACAGAAATGATCCAGAAAACTGAACAGATACATAAAAGAGCATAAAAGTATATAGCAGGCTGAGAGATTGGTGTGGCGATATCTTGGATGAGATTTTAAGGGTTAAAGGAAAACATATCGAATGCAAGCTTAATTCAGAACTGGACAGACAAAGGAAACATGAACTATTTAAATACACAAAGAGACAGAGCCATAATAACATATGTAGAGCAGAAACTCATTAATGTTGCAGAGATATAATTGCTGCGAATGGGGACGTGTTTTTATTTTCAGGGGACATGGTCACTGCACATGGGCACAACAGGAGTTTGATTAAACTACAATGGAAACCGGTTCTTTTAACTGAGGACTGGCCCAGCCTTCTAATGAAACATTGATACTACAATTGTCTTGAAATGTTTGTGATCATGTGACAAGGGTTATACTGCAATTTTATTCAGGATCCTGGCTGGCGAGCCACTGTAGTTGCTGCTGGTTTGCAGATTCAAGACAGCAAAAGAGTCCTACTTGACCTAAATTGAGCAAGAAAACTCAGAGGCCAGTACCAGGAGAGTGATGACCCTTTAAAAGTCCACCTACATCCAGTTTGGAACAGTTAAATTGTTTAGCATCATTCAAATCTGAACCAACCAAAATAAATGTCTGGTTAAATGGTCACCCTGTTGTAATGGAGGTTGATACCAGTGTGGCTGTATCAGTGACTGCAGAACAAGCATTTTACAAAATTCTTTCAGGATGCAACCCTTAAGTTTGCACAAGATGTCAGCCAGGCTGAGAACCTACTGTGGGGAACCGTTACAGATTAGGGAGTCCAATTTCGAATCCAGTCTCTTACAAGAAGCAGGTCATTCAATTGCCATTGATTGATGTAAAAGTAAAATTGGTTGAGGGAAATTCACCTCAACTGGCTGAACATTTTTCGATTAGAAAATGGCTGCCTGAGTGAGCTCCCATTTAAATACCAGTTTTTTTTTCAGGGAGGCCTAGGGACTATCAAAGGAGCCAAGGTCACCTTGTATGTTGACCAGGAAGCAATTCCATGATTCTGCAAGGCCAATGCAGTGCCATTTGCCTTATGGCCCGAAGTAGAGGCAGAAATCAGAAGGCTGGAAAGTGAAGGAATCATTAAACCAATCCAGTTTGCAGAACGAGCAGCACTGATCAGATTGACTTTGAAACCCGACGTGTTGGTTCGCCTTTGTGGTAATTTTAAGCAAATGGCAAAATGCTTTACACAGCTGGATAAATACCCAATCCCTAACATAGAGGATTTATATGCAAAGCTAGCATGGGGTGTAGTCTTTCACAAAGCTGAACATGAGCCACACGTACCTGCAATTGCAATTCGGTGAGGATTCCCAGAACAATGGTGCAATTAACACCCATTAGAGTTTGTACAAATGCACGAGTCTGCCGTTTGGGGTAATATCAGCCTATGGCCTTTTTCAACGAATGATGTAGAACATTTTATAATCCCCATTTATTGAGATCACATGCTAATAACAGGGGAGACCGATAAGGGGCACTTAGAGAACTTGGACATAGTAATTTGGCCAAATGCCTCAGAAGAGAAAGATGTATGTTCCAAACTTCTTAAGTGACCTACTTGGGGTGCAGAGTCAAGAAGACATTATCTATCATTGGAAGATCATGTAAGAGTGATCAAAAGTACCCCGGCACCCATGCCTGTACCGGAGCCTGGATCGTTCATTGGGCTGGTGCATTATTACGGAAAGTTCATACGTAACCTCGCCTCCATTCTGGCACCTTTGCATTTATTCCTAAAAAAACGGGTCAGCATCAGAAATGGTCACACAGCCAGACCGTGGCTTTCAGGGAATTGAAGAAATTGACATCATCCTGTCAGCTTTTGGCACACAATGATTCCAAGCGAGATCTAGTATTGACATGTAATGCCACACCTTATGACATCGAAGTAGTATGAGCTCACAGGTGGCCCAATGAAGTGGAATGCCCAAGGAGTATGCATTCAGGACTTTGGCAAAGGCAGAGCGCAAATACGCCTAGGTAGAGAAGGAAGCTGTGCTGGTCATATTTGGACTCAGGAAGGTCCACTCATACCTTTATGGAAGTAAATTTGTCATAACAACAGACCACAAACCCCTGCTAGGTCTACTTAAAGAGTACATGTAAGTGTGACCCATAGCTTCAGGCCGAATTCAGTGCTGGGCTCTAATATTAAGTGTGTATAATTACACGTTGGAACACTGTCCAGGAGGTCAAGTAACAAATGCGGATGCATTGATCTGCCTCTCAGAGGCAGATACATCACCAGTGTATTGCCACTGGATGAATCTGTTTTGGTTTTAAATTATCTGGATACATGTCCAGTCGACAATATACAACTTTGGATGCAGAAAGATGTGGTCCCGGCAAAAGTGAAACACCTGATGGTGATGTAGGTAACCAAAGGGCAGTCACAATCAGAATTGAAACCTTTGTGGACCCAGAGACACCAGATCACAGTAGGGAACAGCATATTATTATGGGGAGCAAGGGAGATTGTCTCGAGCAAAGGGTGCCACTACATACTGGTTGAACTCCACTAGGGGTCTCCAAAAAGATGTTGGTGAGAAATTATGTCGAGTGGCCAAGCTTTGATATAGATATAAGCCACTTTGTTGGGCTATGCCCAGAGTGGGAACAAGGACGAAAATTACAGGTAGCAGCTCCCCACATTTGGGGGAATGGCTGGGTAAACTTTGGACTTGGTTACATGTCACCTATGCAGATCTTTCATGGGTGCAATGTTCTTAGTCATTTCAGGCATTCACTCCAACTGGTTGGATGTGCATAGAGTTTATTTGTCAAACACTGGGATGATGATTGAAAAGCTGCAAACATCTTTCACAAGACACGATTTCTGGGCCATCATTTACCAGCAAGAAATTCAAGTATTTCCTCAAGGTGAATGGGATTTGACATATAAGGACAGCTCCACACAATCCAACATCCAATGGCCTGGCAGAAAGAGCAGATCAAACTTTGAAAACAGGCTACAGCTTCACTTGATGTCAAACTGTCCCGGTTCCTCTCTGATTATAGGACCACCCTTCATGCAAATATAGGGATAGCTCCAGCACAATTGCTCATGGGAAGAAGATTCTGCACCAGTTTATATCTGATCTACTGGGACCTGTGTGTAGAGGGTGAAACAGCATCAGGAATGCCAATGCCAGACACAAGACTCTGCAGTTTACTGCGGGGGACAAAGTTTGGCATAGGAATCACGGGAATGGCCCTGCAAAGTTAAGAGGCATGGTCAACACGAGGTCAGGACCGTGATGTATTAAGTTCGATTAGGATTGACGGTCCTGGGCAAGCATGTGGACTGTATGGAAGTTGCAAACTCACAAATGGAGCAACAGCAAAATGTGCCCTGCTCCGCAGAACAGTTGGAAAGCTGTTGGAAACCATGGGTTCTTCCACTCCATCAAGCGGTGAAGACAGCTCGAATCTGAGATGGATATGGCAGATTTCACTGCATTGATGCCTATGCTGCTGGAAGAAGAGAGTGAATTTCTCCCATATACTCCGGGGTGCAAAAGACAAGTTCCTGTTCATTGCACAGTGCCTGTATCCAATGCAAGATTGGAGGAATTTGACCCAGTGCTAAAATGCCTCAGGACTCAGAGGGAGAGGGATGTAGTGACCAAAACAAGGTCAGCCAGGTTGACCTCACAGAACAGAGGGCCCTGATTGGGGCTGTTAACCTGGACCAATCACGGAACCCTGTCTGACACAAATAAACAGGAATGTCAGAGGCCCTGTCACTCTGAAAGATGGTTCTGAGGGAGCTGGACCAGTGTCAAGGACTTCCCATGTGTAAATAAACAACGATTTGGTTATGGGATACCAGCTTCTGTAGAGTTATTTCAGTTTGCGACTTTAAAATAATATTTATCAACCAGTTTTAAGACTGCTCATGTGCCTTTTCCTCTGCTGTTCTAATCTAAGTATCAACAATGCCAATATAATGCTCAAAGTTTCTTCCCAACCATGTAATGAAAAGTCCTGCGAGATAAGGAGGTATAAATGAACAAAACTTGTCCATGGGAGAATAGTAGTGTGGTGCAGAGAGGTACAGTTTTTGTTTCATTAATGATGTCTAACAGAGTAATACTAGTTATAGCTGGTAGGGTGGGATGATTTTGACGATATTAGCCCCAGCCGGGCACCTAAAATGAGAAGGTTAGCGAGAGAGGAAAATGGAATAGTTGGAACTGCTGCTTATAAAGAATTTGTTACTGGTGTCTTGAGAACACAGTAAGAGACACGGAAGGTAGTTCTGAAATTTTAAGGAGGATTCAAGATTGGAATGAAAGCAGGAACGGACGAAGACAGAAGAACAGTGACGTTCTGAGTAGAAATTTGGACAAAGTATCCAAGAGAGGAGATATGAAATGTAACATGACTGAGCAACCAAAAGGGGAAGAGAGGGAGGGAAGGTGCTTCATACACACACAAATAACAGGTTTCATTCATAACAATATTACATCAAGTTGAACAGCATGAAATAATCCTTTACTAAGACAATACTGAAATGTACACAACATCTGTGAACTGTGATCAAAACAAAAATCTGAACATTAAAACTTTGAGGTTTCTTCAAGGCCACCATTTGCCAAGTATGTGGGCATGTTGGCTTGCACCATTGCTAACTGCCCTTGAGAAAGTGACTGAGAGCTGCCTTCTGGAACCATTGCAACCCTTGGGATGTGGGGACACCTACAATCCTGTTAGAGTTTTCCACTATTTCATCCAGCAGCAGTGAAAGAATGGAGATCAGTTGTAAGTTAGGATGGTGTGTAGCTTGGAGATTAACTTGCAGCTAGTGGCATTTCAATCCATAAGCTGTCTTTATTCTTGCAAGTGGTAGAGGCCACAGGGTTGGCAGATGCTGTAACACGGGTAAAAAATGAGGTCTGCAGATGCTGGAGATCACAGTTGAAAATGTGTTGCTGGTTAAAGCACAGCAGGTTAGGCAGCATCCAAGGAATAGGAAATTCGACGTTTCGGGCATAAGCCCTTCATCAGGATTCCTGATGAAGGGCTTATGCCCGAAACGTCGAATTTCCTATTCCTTGGATGCTGCCTAACCTTACTTCAGATGCTGTAACACACCTTATAGATGGTACACCATGTCTTGGTGATGAAGGAAATGAATGTTGAAAAGTGGTGAATGGGGTCCAATCAAGCAGGCTGCTTTAGCCTGGATGGTGTTGAGCTTTTCCAGTGGTGTTTGAGTTGCTTTCATCTGGGTAAGCTGAGTGTATTCCAGCACATCCTGACTTGTACCTTGTAGATGGTGGACAGATTTTGGGGAGTCAGGAGATGAGTAAATTGCTGTAGGATTCCAGTGTCTGACATCCTCTCATAGTCACATTATATTCAGGATATGGACCAGGATATGAGTTGTGAATGCAATCATCAATAAACGTCTACCCCAACTTCTGACCATATGAAGAGGGGAAGGTAATTGATGAAGCAACTGAAGATTGTTAGGCCTGGACACAACCTTGAAAAACAACTGCAGTAACATCCTGATTCTGAAATGGACAACCTCCCCGATTCCCATAGACTCCAGTTTTGCCACCCGCAGTGCTTCTTTGAAGTGGTTGTCAACATGGAAGAGTAATGATTGAGAGTAGTGCGGGCAGTGGGGTTGAGGTGCAATCGATGATAACCAGCAAGCGGTTTCCTTGCCCATGTTTGATCTCACACCCTGAAATTTCATGAGATCCAGAATCAATGTTGAGGATTCCCAGGACAACACGTTCCCAAATGCATACACTGCACTACCACCTCTGGAGTGTTTGTCCTACTTGTGGGACAAAACATATCCAGAGACGGTGATGGTCATGCCTGAGGAAATAGTATGGCAGGCTGTTCCTTCATTAATTTTAACATATCCCCTTCGTTGTTGTAAAGAGGACTTCGCAGGATTGACATTTTGCCATTATTGTTTCTGGTGCCTACATCAATGCTCAGTGATGTGACCAGTCACATTCTTTCCTTTAGACTTTGTAGCAGTTTGATACAACTGACTGGCTTGCTAGGCCTTTTCAGAGGGCAGATAAGTGTCAACCACTTTAATGGGACCAAGCCAGTTAAGAATAGTGGCTTTTCTTCCTTAAAAGGATAATAATAAACCAGGTAGCTTTTTATGATGTTCGACAGCTTTTACATTTTCATACTGAATTCAAGTTTCACTATGTGCTGTTGGGGAATTGAACTCATGACCCCTGAATGTTATCCTGGGGTCAATATGGATGTGTGCTCAGGATTTCATGCAAAATAATTGCTGAAGACCAAACAAGCAATATAATCCATCAATGACTTAAACAGGATCTATGTGGCTAGGATGAGATAGTATCAACAGAATAAAAACAAAATTCCCTTCAAAGTGATACCTCAATATTTGCAACAACAAACACAACGAGTTAGACCCCATCTACCACCCCCTGAGAAAAAGTACAGAAAATGACATCACCACAGGAAAATACATCACCAACCCAAAGAAACCCAAACATATAAATAGGAAGCAGGAATCATCAGCAGTGCTTTGCCCAGAGGCCCACTGAAGATGTTACCTAGTGGGGTGACAATACATTTAGAAATGAACCTTCCAGCTAAGCGAGATAACCTACATCCAGAACCTCAACCTGAGCTACAAGTCTTCTCAAAAATTTGGAACACTTATCTTCCTGTCCTTCAAAGATTAAAACTTCACTCGGTAATGCCCTTTAATTGCTCCGAACAAAATGTGACTGCAGACATGGGGAGAACGTGCAAACTCCACACAGTCAATCGCCTGAGGCAGGAATTGAACCCAGGACTCTAGCGCTGTGAGGCAGCAGTGCTAACCACTGTGCCACCCACTACTTCTGCATCTTTTTCTTCCTCCTGCAGCACAACAAAGACGAATGGAACAATAACGAAATTATCAAAATAATTTTTTTGTTTTAAATACCAAGTGGTTTTTGTGTTATATGGGCAGGTCCACTAGCTTCAATTAATTCTGGTCAACAGATTAATTCTGGATTTGCATGACCACAAGTGCCTCTATGTCTGAGCTTCTGAGTGCAAATTAACAGAACCTCCAAAATAAAGTCAGTTGGAAGAAAATCTCCTTTTGCATCTGGGGATTTCAGTTTTGTGGGCAAAGCCTCACTCAAGCAAAGTTAAAATGAATGGACTTAAATGTTCATGGATATTTGGCAGTGCTGAAGATCTTTTATGGTCCAACATTTGACTCTTTCATTAGCATTAAGCTGCTATCTGGATGGCAATCAGGTGGAAACTCAAAACCTGCATCAAAAATAGAAACACAAATCTCGCAAATGACAGGGTGAACTAATACAGCATTACCTACAATTCCACAGGTACAATAAAACCTTTCAAATGAAAATCACCACATAGAATTTGTTCCAGCACTCAACTCATCCCTGTTGTGTTTTTTTCACGTTAATTAAATATTTTGCTCTAAGAAATAGGCAAATGAACCATGAGTTATTACAGCAGTCACAACACAAACAACAAATTCCAAAAAAAACTGTCTAAAATTTTTGTAAAATATTACTTGTTACACCACCTTTAGAACAATTTACCATAATTGTTTTCACATACTTTCACCTGGTCATAAGTGTTTTATTTTATCTTTCTTTTTAAATATTTCTTTATGCTAATAGAATTATTTGTTGTCATTTATGATTGAAAGCAGATTTCGGAATTGATACATTAGGTCCCAAAACAGTCTAAAGGTCTAATGCTATATTTAGAAAATACCATAATTACGTTAAGCCTTGTTGTGTGGAGACAATGTACTCAATGTTTAGGCAGCCACTTTGTCAATTAGAATATCACCAAATATACAGGAAAATTATTTTTACTGGAGCAAAGATATGTTTTTTAAAATCAAATCACTGAGTACAGTTTCTGTTCAACAATAAGATGACAATCTCTTAAACTCTTTAATTTATAATTGGCCTGACCCAAATAGTATTATCTGAAGCCTCTAGTGTTATCAACGTGCAACATACAGAATCCCAATCTCACCCAAAAATAATCATAAACCACAGTGCTGTGCAATAATCTATTATTCTGCAATGTTGTTTTTTTTAAGCATTCAAACATCACACAGATTGTTTTATGGAACAATTTTATAAAATTTAGGTTTTTAATCAGAAAGGAAATGGAATGATACTGAATTTTAATAGGTCATTCAGTGGACTATTTTAAGTTGCTGCAAACATTTTGCTTAACAGACAGGAGGCTGGAAGAACACTGCAAGCCAGGCAGCATCAGGAGGTGGAAAAGTTGACGTTTCAGGTGTAATCCTTCTTCAGGACTGAGTACAGGGGGAGCTGCAGATAAAGGGGGTGGCGGGGACAGGGTGGTGAAGTGGGAATGGGTGAAGACAGTTGGAAGGTACGACCTGATTGGTCAATGGGAGGAATGAATCTGGTTGGTAGCAGGGAAGAGTGGAAGGGAAGTGTAGGGGCTGGGAAGTTAGATTATTTGAAATTGGCGAACTCATTTTTGAAACCTTCAGGCTGTAGGCTGCACAGACGGAAGATGAGGTGTTGTTCCTCCAATCTGCTGCGTGGTTTGTTGTGACAATGGAGGAGGCCAAGGATGGTCATGTCGGAAAGGGAGTGGAAAGGGGAATTGAAATGGATGGTGACTGGGAGGTCCGGTTAGCCCCTGTGGGCCTGGCTGAGATACTCGGTGAACCATTCCCTAAGTTTATGTTCGGTCTCCCCTATGTAGAGAAGACCACATGAGGAGCACATGTTGCAGTAAGCTAGGTTGGAACCACCTGATGAAGGAGCAGCACCCCAAAAATGCAGTGCTTCCAAATAAACCTGGTTAGACTATAACCTAGTGTTGTGTGGTTTTTAACTAGGTTGGAAGTGAGGCAGGTGAACCTCTGTCTCACCTGGAAGGACTCTTTGGGGCCCTGGATGGAGGTGAGGGAGGTGGTTACAGCAGGTTTTGCATCTTTTCCGGTTGCCGGGGGAGGTACCTGGGGTCGCGGAGGGGTTGGTGGGGAGAGTGGCACAAACCAAGGACAGTCGAAGGGAACAGTCCTTACGGAAGGCAGAGAGAAGTGGTGAGGGGAAGATGTGCTTGGTGGAGGGTTCTAGTTGGAGTTGGTGGAAGTGTTTAAGGTTGATGAGCTGGATGCAGAGACTGGTGAGATGGTTGGTGAGAAAAAGGGGCCGATATTTTTCTTGCTATTTATACCTCTAAAGCATCCCTCTACCCATTTAATTGTTCAAAGGAAAGGTAATCAAAGTAGCTTTATGCAATCATACTGTATTGAGAAAATATCACACTTTATAAGAAATTTAACCTTTCAATGAGCTAGTCAACCTGTCAAAATATTTTGATCAATCTATACTGATGTACAAAGTTAAAAATCACACAACACCAGGTTATAGTCCAACACGTTTAATTGGAAGCACACTAGCTTTCGGAGCAACGCTCCTTCATCAGGTAATGGTGGAGGGCTCGATCATAACAGAATTTATAGCAAATATTTACAGTGTGATGTAACTGAAATTATACATTGAAAAATTGATTGTTAAGCCTTTCATCTGTTAGAATACAGTGATAGTTTCACTTCTTTCATGTGTAAATCATGAAATCTTTTTTTAAAAAAGTTGCATTCTCGGGTTAGCTGTTAACAATGGTGATACCTAGACAATATGTTGAAGGTGTTAGCCCCCCATGATGCCAAGATGTTTAGATTGATTCTAATGTAAAAAGTGAGATAACGGAGTTTTACATAAATTCATGCAGTTTTTGAGCTCAGAGTTCTACATGAATGCATGCAGTTTTTGAGCAAAGTACAATGTAACCTTGCAAGTACAAATACACCCTACAAACTATATGTGTGCATGTGGATCTTTGTCTGTCTATGTGTGTGTCTGTCTGGGTTAGGGGTTGTGAGTGTGAGAAAGTGTATGTGTGTGTGTAGTGAGTGCAGCAGAGTGTCTTAAGTAGTGCATGTGTGAGTGTAGGAGTGTGTGTGTTTGTAAGGGTGTGTGTGGGTTTCTGTGTGCACGTCTGTGTGTATGTGTGTATAGGAGTACGTGTGTGTGTGTGTGTGTGTGTGTGTGTGTATCTGTGTGTATGTGTAGTGCAATGGTGATCACCTGTAATGTGGCATGAATCCAAGGTCCTGGTTGAGGCCCTCCCTATGGGTACCAAACTTAGCTATCAGCCTCTGCTCGGTCTATTGTTCTCTGCTGCCTGTCCCGAAATCCACCTTGGAGGATGGTCACCTGAAGGTCCGAGGCTGAATGTCCTGGACCACTGAAGTGTTCTCCAACTGGGAGGGAACACTCCTGTCTGTTGATTGTTGTGCGGTGTCCATTCATCCGTTGTCGTAGCTTTTGCTCGGTTTCCCCAATGTACTATGCCTCCGGGCATCATTGCCTGCAACGTATAAGATAGACAACGTTGGCTGAGTCACATGAGTACTTACCATGTACAAGGCGAGAGGTATCTCCACGTGTAATGGTGGTATCCATGTCCACAATCTGACACGTTTTGCAGCATCTATCATGACAGGGTTGTATGGAGTTGTCCTGAGAGCTGGGCAGCTTGCTACGAACAGTGATCTGTTTGAGGTTTGACAGTTATTTAAAGGCAAGTAGTGGAGGTGTGGGGAAGGTCTTGGTGAGGTGCTCATCCTCATTGATAATGTGTTTCAGGTCACAAAGAACATGCCGTAAGTTTTCAGCTCCTGGGAAATACTGAACAACAAAGGGTACCCTGTCGGTTTGCAGCACGTGTCTGTCTCCTGAGGAGGTCATTATGGTTCTCTTGCTGTGGCACGTCGGAACTGGCGGTCGATGGGTTGAGCATCGTACTCCATTCTTGTGAGGGTACGATGCTCAACTCATCGACCGCCAATTCTGACGTGCCACAGCAAGGGACCGTAATGACCTCATCAGGAGACAGACACGTGCTGCAAACCGACAGGGTACCCTTCGTTGTTCAGTATTTCCCAGGAGCTGAAAACTTACGGCATGTTCTTCGTGACCTGAAACACATTATCAGTGAGGATGAGCACCTCACCAAGACTTTCCCCACACCTCCACTACTTGCCTTTAAACAACTGCCAAACCTCAAACAGATCATTGTTTGTAGCAAGCTGCCCGGCTCTCAGGACAACTCCATACAACCCTGTCACGATAGACGCTGCAAGACGTGTCAGAGTGTGGACATAGATACCACCATTATGCATGGGGACACCTCCCACCTTGTACATGGCAGGTACTCATGTGACTCAGCCAACGTTGTCTATCTTATACATTGCAAGCAAGGATGCCCGAAGGCATGGTACATTGGGGAAACCGAGCAAAGGCTATGACAACGGATGAATGGGCACCGCACAACAATGAACAGACAGGAGGATTCCCTCCCAGTTGGGGAACACTTCAGTGGTCCAGGACATTCAGCCTTGGACCTTCGGGTGACTATCCTCCAAGGTGGACTTCGGGACAGGCTGCAGAGGAAAGTGGCCGAGCAGACGCTGATAGCTAAGTTCGGTACCCGTAGGGAGGGCCTTAACCAGGACGTTGGGTTCATGTCACATTACAGGTGACCACCATTGCACTATATAGACACACAGATACTCCTACACACACACACACACACACACTTTCTCACACTCACAACACCCACCCCAGACAGACACACAGACACAAAGACCCACATGCACACACACATTTTGTGGGGTGAATTTGTACTTTCAGGGTTACATTGTACTTTGCTCAAAAACTGCATGCATTCATGTAAAACTCTGTTATCTCACTTTTTACATTAGAATCAATCTAAACATCATGGCATAGACAGAGAACACAGGGGGCGAACACCTTCAATATATTGTCTAGCTATCACCATTGTTAACAGCTAACCTGAGAATGCAACTTTTTTAAAAAAAGGTTTTGTGATTTACACATGAAAGAAGTGAAACTATCATGGTATTCTAACAGATGAAAGGCCTAACAGACAATCAATTTTTCAATGTATAATTTCAGTACATCACACTGTAAATTTTTGCTATAAATTCTGTGTTACGATTGAGCCCTCCACTATCATCTGATGAAGGAGTGTCGCTCCGAAAGCTAGTGTGCTTTCAATTAAACCTGTTGGACGATAACCTGGTGTTGTGTGATTTTTAACTTTATACACCCCAGTCCAACAATAGCATCTCCAAATCATGTATACGGATGTATTAACACTACTGGAATGGTTTAGTAAATGCTGTCAGTTAACAATCATAGAATCTCTACAGTTCAAAGCAGGCCATTCAGCCTATTGACTCCACACTGACCCTCTGAAGAGCATCCCACACAGACCCATCCCACTACCTTAGTCCTGTAACCCTGTATTTCCATAAACTAATGCATCTCGTATGCTCACCACAAGCAATTTAGCATGGCCAATCTACCTAATCCGTGTATCTTGGACCGTGGGAGTATGTGCAAACTTGCAGCCTTGGGGTGGGATCGAACCTGGATCCCTGATGCTGTGAGGCAGCAGTGCTAACGACGGAGTCATCATGCAACCCAATAATGCTAGCACTCTGCAGAGAATAAAACAAGGATCATTGATAATAAGTTTTATTTTGCAAAATTATAAATAAAGACAGCCTCCGACAGCCATGGTGAGGTAGCATGGAGTATCTGTTGTTGAGATCAATGTAACCAATGGACCCCATAAGGGCTAGGGAGCGGGGCTACGGGCATTGAGGGTTTTTTTTAAAACTTAGAATGCAAACCTTTTTTTCTGCTTTACAAACAGGCGGCCCTTCTGCTTTAGTAAATTCCGGCTTCAGAGCAACTCAAATTTATCATTTAAAGGGTGCAGTCTTCGTTTTTTTTCTTCTCTTTCAAAGCACAACATTTAAAAAGTAATGATCAGACATGCACACAGAGCATTGACGCGCAATTTCCCCACCTTATCCCAGGCTTTTTGATGTCTGTCTTTGTGATATAATCTGTCAATGGTATGAAGGTCCAAACCGAATATCTGCTTTTATTCGCCACTTAGTAAGACAGAGATAGTTAAATTGACTGAACAGTTCAAGGACAGGTCGCTCTGGTATAACCGGTGTTTCGTCAACGCGCATTGGCTATAACGCGATTGACGAATCCTGGATAACGCGAACTTTCTCCCAAACGAGTATTGCGATCTCCTCCAGCACGAGTTTCCCTAGCGGTTTTCCACAGCGCGACGTTGCAAGAGCTGCTGTCGCATTATAGCAGAACGCTCTGAACTTAACTTGGGCATCTTAAGTCTCACACATTGGTATAAAACCGGGAGAAAGAAAAAAAAATCACGAAATGACAATTCGGAGGAACAGTATTTGAGAATCTGTAACGCAGCCAAATCCTTGTGAACATTACAAGAGTCACTGCATCCAATGTGACCCACCAGGAGGGTAATACTCGGGAAGACCACTGCACCAGGAAACACTGTGATCTTAAGTTATCACTTTTTATTTTTAAAATAATACTTCCCCAGTCCATATTATTTACTGGTCCGTAAGGTTTGAACAGGATATTTCAGTAAAATAGTAAAACAGGTGAAATGCTCTCGGAAAGCATTTGACTTTCAAGACTTACCTTCGTTTTTCGAAAACTCTAACATTTCGCGATTTTTATTTTGTTTCCTCTCAGCAGCAAACAGAATGGTCTGTCTATCTCAGTGTTTAATCTCCTCTGAATGGTGAAAGGTCCCAATTGACTCGGGACTGTCCCCAAACCAGCAGCGCCCCCGAGCGCCGGCGTGTCCCATTCACAGCCCAGCAGCGGCACACTCACTTCCCCACTTGGCTCCCGAGGGAGCTGCCGCCTCGGAGAGAATTAACATTACTATTTCAGGAAAAAAAGGAACGATACAGAATGGGTTTAAAGTTAAAAATCATACAACACCAGGTTATAGTCCAACAGGTTTAATTGGAAGCACACTAGCTTTCGGAGCGATGCTAGTGGAGGGCTCGATCGTAACACAGAATTTATAGCAAAAATTTGCAGTGTGATGTAAATGAAATTATACATTGAAACATTGGTTGTCTGTTAAGCCTTTCATCTGTTAGAATACAGTGATAGTTTCACTTCTTTCATGTGTAAATCACAAAAACTTTTTAAAAAAAAAGTTGCATTCTTGGGTTAGCTGTTAGCAATGGTGATAGCTAGACAAGATGTTGAAGGTGTTAGCCCCCAATGTTCTCTGTCTATGCCATGATGTTTAGATTGATTCTAATGTAAAAAGTGAGATAACAGAGTTTTACATAAATTCATGCAGTTTTTGAGCTCAGAGTTCTACATGAATGCATGCAGTTTTGAGCAAAGTACAATGTTACTCTGCAAGTACAAATTCACCCCACAAAATATATGTGTGCATGTGGGTCTTTGTCTATCTGTGTCTGTATGTCTGTCTGGGGGCGAGGTTGAGTGTGAGAAAGTGTGTGTGTGTGTAGTGAGTGCAGAATGTCTTAAGTTTGTGAGGGGGAGCATGTGTGAGTGTGGGGGAGTGTGTGTCTATAAGGGTGTGTGTGGGTGTCTGTGTGTACCTGTGTCTGTGTGTAAGTGAGAGTGTGTGTGTGTAGGAATATCTGTGTGTGTGTGTGTGTAGTGCAATGGTGATCACCTGTAATGTGACATGAACCCAAGGTCCCAGTTGAGGCCCTCCCTGTGGGCACCGAACTTAGCTATCAGCCTCTGTTCGGCCACTTATCTCTGCTGCCTGTCCTGAAGTTCACCTTGGAGGATGGTCACCTGAAGGTCCGAGGCTGAATGTCCTGGACCACTGAAGTGTTCCCCAACTGGGAGGGAACCCTCCTGTCTGTTCATTGTTGTGCAGTGCCCATTGCAGGCAAGGATGCCCGGAGGCAAGGTACATTGGGGAAATCGAGCAAAGGCTACGACAACGGATGAATGGGCACCGCACAACAATCAACAGACAGGAGGGTTCCCTCCCAGTTGGGGAACACTTCAGTGGTCCAGGACATTCAGCCTCGGACCTTCGGGTGACCATCCTCCAAGGTGGACTTCGGGACAGGCAGCAGAGAAAAATGGCCAAGCAGAGGCTGATAGCTAAGTTCGGTACCCATAGGGAGGGCCTCAACTGGGACCTTGGGTTCATGTCACATTACAGGTGATCACCATTGCACTACACACACACACACAGATATTCCTACACACACACACACTCTCACATACACACAGGTACACACAGATGCGCACACAGACCCCACAACACACCCTTATAGACACACACCATCCCACACTCACACATGCACCCCCTCACAGACTTAATACACTCTGCACTCACTGCACTCTCACACTCACAACCCCCTCCCCAGACAGACAGACAGACAGACAGACACACACACACACACATAGACAAAGACCCACATGCACACATATATTTTGTGGGGTGAATTTATATTTGCAGAATTACATTGTACTTTGCTCAAAAACTGCAAGCATTCATGTAGAACTGCATGAATTTATGTCAAACTCTGTTATCTCACTTTTTAGATTAGAATCAATCTAAACATCAGGTCATAGACAGAGAACACAGGGGACAAACACCTTCAACATATTGTCTAGCTATCACCATTGTTAACAGCTAACCCGAGAATGCAACTTTTTTAAAAAAAGGTTTTGTGATTTACACAAGAAGTGAAACTATCATGGTATTCCAACAGATGAAAGCTTAACAGACAATCAATGTTTCAATGTATAATTATTTTACACTGGAGTCCATATAGGGGTTCACTATGTGCTCTTGCAACTAAAATAGTTGGAAGACCACAAGCAATGAACATGTTTCGTTGAATCATCAGTCTGGTTTATTACAAAAAGAAATTCATACTGAACCAAGTATGGGTTAAATGGCAATGCATTCCTTAACGTAATGCTGATAATTAAACTTGATAACTTCAAACAAAAGTTAATGCAGCACAGTAGACAAATGCCTTACAGGAAATCTTAAATCCTTTCTCTACAACCTAATTATGTGTATTAATTAATTTTATTACCTGGGTGAATGGAAAGTGGAGGCGACAGAGTTGTTCATTAATTAATGAATTAAACAAAACCTATTGCAATTCTATTTCATTGCTAACACTCGAGGCTATAATGACTTTTTCAACAGAATATCCCACTGGATCAGCCATTACAGCCAACAGCTCTGCCATCTTTCCAAAAATGGCAAGCTTATCTGTGTTATCAAATACTTTTGAGTTGATGAGTGCCACACTGTAATAGTGAAAATAAACATTGGCGTCCTCTTTGAATTTCATACTCCCTTCAATAAGTAGATAAGAATTGTGGACACTGATTGCCTCAAGACATAGGAAATTATTTTAGAAACAGCAAATATGGCTCTATTTAAACAAAACAGAGAATTGATCCAACAATAGTTTCACTTAATGATAAGCAATTGAAATATTTTATAAGTTAAATTAAGGCTTAGGTTAAATATAATTATCAGAAGTAGATAGAGATTGCCACGAGTCAGTAAGAATTGTATCACCATTATACACAGGTAAGGGAGAAAGCACAATTTATTTTAAATTCAAATTGTCAAAACGTACTCAGACAAACTGCACAGCAGAATTGGACCTCACATGAATATGGACTAATGTTGACATCAACAGCAAAAACCTTTTTTTAAGAACTGGGAGAATACAGTCTGGTATGTTGAAACAGTATGATACTGTAATTCAAATTGACAAGATGCAGTGTAATGTTTTAAAGGCAATGATGGGATTCACATAATGTAGGTAGCTATCAGCCCATTATAAATCATAATTATTGACAGACTGTTAAATGCAATAATATATGAGAAACAAAATACTCATTTGGATCAATTCACAAAACCTTAAAGAATAATAATTAGTCCTGCAAAAAAAAATCACATTCCTGTGAAACATTACCTTGTTGGTCATGACAGTAATGGTAAGAGTGATCACAATTCTACTGCCTTAACCGTAGTTAAGTATATGTAAACTAGTCAGAGGGATAATTCCTCTATCTGTCGGACAGCTTTCAGCCTTTTAATACCATTCTGCTTTTATAGTGTGCAAAACATGATATCTTTCCTACCAACCTTTACAATTAGTATTACTCCATGTTCAGTTTCCTAACGTCCACATCTAAGATACTGGACAAACCCCCAAACCATGCTATGGGAGGAATGTATTGGTAATCAAGCCCTTTAATCCACCAGCCATACCATTAGTATACATTTGTTGATTTAATCACCAGAATGACCAATTGATTCCCTATTTACGCTACTATTATGGTGTAAGATGTCCATTATTGTATATATTTTTATAGAATAAATTGTAAAATAGTGATATATGGGGTTAGTTATTTTTCTTAGGGTTTTAAATAAATGGTTAGACATTCCTTCTGTAATAGTTACTTAATTCAATATGTGTCAAAGAACACAGACTCATTGGAGTGTTAATGGAAGGTTGTTTTTATTGTGGTCGTTTATGACAGGTGGGGTTAATATAGGAGGACATTAGTTTGTTTTATTATTCAGGAGAATCAAGGGTTGATTTTAGCTGAGAAAATGCTAAGATTGCAAGTTTTGGAGGTGGTTTTGGAAAAGAACTGATTGGGTTCTCTCCTGAAAAGGAGTATAAGGCAGTTCTGGGGAAATACAGTTATCTCAATGTCGAAGTTTAATTTGTGAATTATCAGGGATGTTTGGTTAAAAATTTGCAGTTTATTAAACCTGATAAAGTGTATGCTATCAGCTTTGTGTGCATTTATGCAAGAGGATTTGATAGTTTAGATGAAATAACTGATGAGAAATCAGTTAAATTGAACTCAAAGATTTGATATGGTGAGGTAATTTCATCAGATTTGAGTTTCTGTAATGGATTGTGCCATGAAACAAGATGAGACTTGGTTTTTGCTTTTTTAAGATCTTTTAAACTGTTTATCATTACATCAAGCTAGATAGTTCTCTTAATTTTCTTTTAAGCTTTTATATAATAAACCTATGTTATGTTTAAAAGAAAATCTGCAGTCGTTTATGACTATATTTTAGTGAATGATCACAGTAGTGCATTATGTTTTTAAAATATATGATCTGTCAGACCAGATTTTATTTCGGTCTGCCTTTGTCCAGTTATACATTACGTGCAATCATAGCACTGTCTAGAATGAAAGAAACTTCCCTCTGATCTCTTCTAATTAACTTAAAATAATCCATTAATTTAAGCCAAAATTTATTCTTAGACAAATGGCAAACATCTAGATTGCAATCTGGGAGTGAAGCTTAATCCCAAAGATAAATACGCTCATGTGAGGCAAAAGATAACATGCTCTCCAATAAGAATCTGTAAATAAAAGATAGAATTTTTGATTTGGAATTTTGTGCTTTCACGGTGGCTCAGTGGTTAGTGCTACCCACAGTGCTAGGGACCCAGGTTCGAGTCCAGCCTCAAATGACTGTGTGCAGTTCGCACATTCACCCTGTGTCTGAGAGAGTTTCCTCTGGGTGCTTCGGTTTCCTCTCACAGTCCAAAGCTGTGCGTTAGGTGAATTGGCCAGACTAAATTGCCCATAGTCTTCTGGGATGTGTAGTTAGGTGCATTAGTCAGGGGTAAAAATAGAATAGGGGAATGGGCCCAGGTGGATTACTCTTCGGAGGTTCAGTGTGGATGTGTTGGGGTGAAAGGCCTGTTTCCACACATGATTCATTCATCACATAAAAATCCTGGAATTCCTATCTTAAAGTCAAAAATCACACAACACTAGGCCATAATCCAACAGGTTTAATTGGAAGCACTATCTTTGTGCTGCTCCTTCGTGAGCAGCGCTCTGAAAGCTAGTGTTTCCAATTAAACCTGTTGGACTATAAGCTGGTGTTGTGTGATTTTTAACGTTGTACACCCCAGTCCAACACCGACATCTCCATATCACCCTAAAGTCATTATTGTACCCAAACCAGATGGACTGTGCATACACCAACGTGAAGTGTAAAGGCTCAACGCTCACCATCATGTGCTCAAGGACGGTTAAAGATGAGTAATGAATGATGGCCAAAAACATCTTTTAAAAATCATTCTTTAGTTAATTCTTCCCTTTAATGTGTAAACGGATTAGACTCGTGCTTCATTGCAGATAAGCTAAGGCAGGTTGAAGCTCCCAGTCTGCCAATGCAGTGGCGCTGTTAATGGAGCACACTAATATTGCGTGAGTGTTTCCCCAGCTTCAATCTACAGGTTCAGTAACTCCCCGACGCTGTGTTTTATTTTAGAATTGTTAGTGTCAAATTAAATGGTGATTTCAGAGTTTCCAGGTTTGGGAAAAACACACTATTTTTTTTAGCAGGAACAAGGGATGTAAAATGCTAGAAGGTGAGTACAACGTATCGTGATGGGAGCGATAAAGAGTGTATTTGTGAATGGATACAATTCACAATGAACAAGTGTAGAATCAATGGGCGGTCACCAATGAAAATTATTTCATTTATTTCCAATTATTCATTAAGTTATTTAGCTTTTTCCAATTAGATATATATGTATCATCTCATATCACATACAAATAAATATAGTTTCGAGTATCCCTTGTAATATAAAAACAAAAAAAAAATGCTGTTTGTGTAGTTAGTATGTTTAATGATTTTAAAACAACTTTTAATGGTTATTTCGGAGTGGGAAATTGAGCTGGACAAGATCTGACCACATCTTTAAAAGTGGTAAACTTTCCCAGCTGGCAATACTATTTTATTAAGGTCCAACTCAGTATTGTTTATATGCATACCGTAAAGCACAGTCGTGAATCATTATCTTACAGTCTGTTTCTGATTATTCAAGAAAGGCTAGAACAATCGCACAACTTGGAAATCCAGTTTGAGTAGCGCTGATAATTGACTTGTGCTCAAAATAGCCACTTCAAAAAAAAATAAAATGTGTAATTCTACCTCCACCCTCAGACATCAGAATGAACTCGGTAAAAACAAGGGCTGCAGATGCTAGAAACCAGAGTCTAGATTAGAGTGGTGCTGGAAAAGCACAGCAGGTCAGGCAGGAAAATCGACGTTTCGAGCAAAAGTCCTTCATCCGGAATTGAGGCAGGAAACCTGAAGAGTGGAGAGATAAATGAGAGGGGGCTGTGGATTAAGGGATGGCATTTTTGCAGGAGGTAATTTCTAATTCCTCCACCTCCACCATCTCTGGTCCCAGAAGGACCAGTTCCACCACAGAACACACCAGATGGCCTCCTTCTTTAGAGACCACAATTTCCCTTCCCATGTGGTTAAAGATGCCCTCCAATGCATCTCGTCCACATCTCGCACCTCAGACCCCACCCCTCCAACCGAAACAAGGACAGACCCCCCCCCCCCGGTGCTCCCCTTCCACCCTACCAACCTTCACATAAACCACATCATCCGACGACATTTCTGCCACCTCTAAAAAGACCCTACCATCAGGGATATATTTCCCTCCTCACCCATTTCCACTTTCCGTAAAGACCATTCCCTCTGTGACTACCTGGTCAGGTCCACATCCCCCAACAACCCACCCTCCCCTGCCACTGCAGGAATTGCAAAACCTGTGCCCACACCTCCTCCCTCACCTCCATCCAAGGCCCCAAAGGAGTCTTCCACATCCATCAAAGTTTTACCTGCCCATCCACCAATATCATTTATTGTATCCGTCGCTCCTGATGCAGTCTCTTCTACATTGGGGAGTCTGGACGCCCCCTAGCGTGCGCTTTAGGGAACATTTCCGGGACACACGCACCAATCAACCCCACCACCCTGTGGTCCAACATTTTAACTCCCCTTCCCACTCTGCCGAGGACATGCAGGTCTTGGGCCTCCTCCACCACCGCTCCCTCACTACCCAACGCGTGAAGGAAGAATGCTTCATCTTCTGCCTCAGAACACTTCAACCCCAGGGCATCAATGTGGACTTCGCCAGTTTCCTCATTTCCCCTTCCCCCACCTCACTCCAGTTCCAACCTTCCAGCTCAGCACCATCCCCATGACCTGTCCTACCTGCCTATCTTCCTTTCCACCTATCCATTCCATCCTTCTCTCTGACCTATCACCTCCATCCCCACCTCCATTTGCCTTTTGTACTCTATGCTACTTTGTCCCCACCCCCATCCCCCTCTCATTTATCTCTCCACTCTACGGGCACCCTGCCTCTATTCCTCTTGAAGGGCTCCTTGGATGCTGCCTGACCTGCTGTGCTTTTCCAGCACCACTCTAATCTAGACATCAGAATGAAGTGTGCACTTTCCCGGCTCAATGTTGGAAACACAAACGGCATCACTTCAGTGTCTCTTTGCCTCTACTACTTGACAGTGAAAGTTTTATTGTGGTCACACTCGGTGGAATCATTTGTAAATTTGACCCTCTGTGCAGCTTCAAACTGGACTATAAACCCATCATCTCCTAGATTGCTTAGACTTTTATTTTTTTTCTCATTGGCTTTGTCTCTAATGTTACAGATCTACCAACTACTGCCACTAAGTTTAACGATTCTTTATTGCTGACTTGCCATCATTCACTGATTTCAAGATATCCAACGTTTCCCTACAAGTATCCATTTTTGAATTCGATTATATTAACAATTACACTGATCCTTGCTGATCTATACTGTCTCTGATTTTCTTAAAGTATGAAATTGAATCTCCTTTTTTTTAAAATAAATTATTCTATATCAATCCCTGGGTGCAATCTTCTGCTGCTAGAGGGGGTAATTAGGATGGGATAAGGACACACCCAAACCGTGCCAACCACCACATTTAAGTTCTGGACCAGCAGGTGCATGATTGATCTTCCCAACCTGGCACCAGTGAGGCCCTTAGTGGCCAATGAAGGACCACTTAAGGATCCCACACCACCACTGGCTGCTCTTTTGCAGGCAACTTGTCACATCCAGAAGGGATCCTCAAAGACAGTCAGCTCCTGATGGAGGGACTGGACCGGGGCAGGAGTTTGCCTGCTGGGAGCTTAATGCTTTGCTCTTGCATCTAACCCCCACCTCCTTGATTCCCAACTTGAGAAAATCATTCCCCACAAATTAGTTATCCCTGTTCTGGGTCCTCAGTAACCCTGGGATTGTGGATGTACTTTTCCACCAGCAGGTACATCCCTCTGTGCTGCTGCTGCTAAGTATAAGAGTTATCCAGTCTCTGATTGGCAGTGTTCATTGGATGGGGCTTTTACCCAGGATTTTGATTCCAGGGATTGCCCACTGGTGAACTGGCCTCTGCTTGATTAGTGTGGTTCCCTGGGTTTTCTATATGAAAGGCAGCATGTCTCTCTCTCTCCTGCCTCAACAAGATCCCATTGCCTATCTTGTTGGTGTTCTCTGGCTCTGTGTGCCATCCTAACCACTATGTCTGACCAAAAACTGTTGATTCCCCTGGCTCCCCTTCGCTCCAGCATTGATCATGCTGTCAACTGCTTGAATCCTACAGAGTTTCTTCTATGGTATAAACCTCACCACCTTGCAACCTGTCTTCCATCTTTATAAAGCTTTCATGATCCTTTACTTTGATCAAGTTTTTGATTCCCCTTTCTAGTCAAATCCATAACTGATCCTCCAAAGAGCATTACACCCAGACATGCAGCATCCCTTTAACGTTGCATTTCCCATGGCTAATCCACTTAACCTACACATCCCAGGACATGATGAGCAATTTTGGCATGTCCAATCCACCTAACCTGCACACCTTTGGACTGTGGGACGAAACCAGAGGGAACCAACGCAGAGATAGGGAAAATATACAAACTTCATATAGACAGTCACCCGAGGCTAGAATTGAACCTGGTTCCCTTGCGTTGTGAGGCAGCAGTGTTAAACACTGAGCCATGATGATGCCCTTTAAAGTTTCAGCCTCTTTGGTCTGTCTGAGATGCTAATTTTTGGATCAAACATGAAATTGAGATCTCATCAACCATTTCAAGTCAATATTTTTTTAAAAGCTATAATTTGTAGCAGAGCAGTTAATTCTCTGTATGTAATCTATTTTTGTGATATATAGTTTATTACTGATTGTGGGGCATGCTGTATGCAGACTTGCTGCATGTATCCTGAATTACAATAATGACTGCACTTCAAAAACTTCATTACTTGTAAAATACTTTAGCATGCCCCAAGGTTGTGAGAGGTAATGTAGAAATACAAATTGTGCTAAATCATAAACTTGTAATTTTGAGACAAGAGTGCTACTATGGGACGGAAGTTGACATCCGGAGCAGTTGTTCGGACAGGTGAAGAAATGGGCCTTCATCTATCTGATTTAGTATTACTGTCACACATCACTTGCACATTGTTGGGCTTAAGTCACTCCCAATCTTGCAGTCTGTTGTATGCTGTAAATGCTGTAACTCCTGATGCCAATCAACCAGGAATTGGTGAGCATTTGTGTTCGCCCCACAGTGGGGCACTGGTATACATGGGAATCATCTGCTATATGTTAAAAACTTGATCATTCTCAAGCTCCCATTCCCTCTGCTGAATCCTGTGTTACACAATTCCTCCTAACAGAAAACTAGCTCATTGCCCCAAACTTATTTGTAGCATCTGTTTTAATGCCTTTTGTACTGGTTTGGTTCTTCAACTTTGTTAATTTTGAAATACTTTAGTAGTTCACCATACTTCAAATTTCTTAAGTTTCGTGTACAGCATTTAATACTGATTTGCTCATGATCGAGTTCGCAATGAATCCATTTTGTCAATTTGCTCTTTAAGATTGAAAACTTGATGTCTTACATTTTCCAAAGAAAAATTCCATTGCATTCAGTAAGATTTATGAACTGACTTTCATTGGTGAAAAACATGCAATTCATTTATTTTAGAATGAATGAGTCCATTTAAAATGATTAATTTTAAATTTTGACCATTCTTATAATGGATATGCTGCCCTGCTCAGACTGTTGTGACTTGTTCAATACAATTATACAAAATGAATTGACTGATCTTGAAATAACACCTCCAGATACTGTCTAAAAAGAGCTTGTAGCATTAACGTTCAGTGTTACTAACAGTTGACTGCATCTGCACTTGTGCTGGAAGTTCTCCCTCTAGTGTTGTAGCATCAAGAATACAGCCTTGTACTGAACTGCTTAAACATAACCTGCATATATTTATTGACTCTCTGTATTCTTGAAAAGCAAGTGTGTTGTTTATGCTGTTGAGTTGGAAAAACAGTTGAACAGTTGGCTTTGTAGAATAAGATGTTGCTGGTTGTTCCAAGTCATCAGCTGCCTAACTATTCAGGAATGACATCTGCTTGGTAACATAGTTTATGCCAGAAGTCTTCATGTGAATGAACATGCTGCTTCTTGACCCACATAACTTTGGGCACATGAGGCAGGACATTGTGCAATAGTGGGATCCATTGGGCAGATTTTGCTTCATTTACTTCCGTTTCTGCACCTATTCTGCCTTATTATAAGATGTTGGGTCTCAAAGCATGATGCAACTCAATGGATAAGTTGTCGTCATTCTGAATGATTGGGAGGACATTATTAGCAATCACTAAAGTTAGTGTTATTGCATATCGATGAGAGATTCACAGTGTTTTAGAAGCACTTTCCTTGATCTCCCCTGTTATGTTGACTATTTGAGAGTTGACAAATCAAGAGCTTTTGAGGGAGATGGTTTTAGTTTTCTGGACAATCCATCATAGTTTGTAATGCCTGATTACTTGTGAGCTAGCTTCAAGGACAGTAGATTTTGTTGAACAATTCTCCAACTGAAACTTGAGAATCTAGCAGAAACATTGCTTATGGAATTTCTCTAATGCTGTTACGTGTCACTGATACAGAGTGTAGTCCCGTTGCAGTGCAGATGTAAAATCACAACAACTGCTCTGACAACTATGACTTTTTTTGTGACTTGTAGAGATCCTTCTTGTCAAATACCTAATAGTTCCTCTAGTTTGCAGAAAGTTGAACAGACAAAGCTGATCTGTTGTTGGATCTCCTCAGTAGTGGCATTTTCATAGTGGAGGCTGCCAACTTATGCAAAGTACTCAAAATGTATGGGAGAAACTTCACAGAATCTTATCTAATTGAATTTGCAGAATATAATCCATGGAAATTTATAAACATAACTACACCAGAATTTCTTTTTAAACATCAGTTATTTCATTTTGGATTCATCTGTGGCAGAAATTTCCAGCACGTCTGCAAACTTATTCATTTCTGAACCACAACATTGAACATCTGATTGCTCTCAGGACCTGCTATATTGGACTTGTGAGTCCTCATATTACCAATAGAATAATTTATTGTGTATTTCATGAGTATGATTGTCTAATCTGTTACCAAACACCATTATCCTGTAAAATGTGGTGGAATATTGTGCACAAAAATCAGATTGTATTAAAAATAGGTTATATGACTGTCATAACATGGCCAACTCTTCAACGAGCTATATGATCAATCGAAATTGATTCACCCAATACGATGCTTACATTGATTTTAGTCAGACTTTAAGAGAGGATAAGTTGGGCATATTTGGAATGCACATCAAAATCATACAGCTATGACAGATGGACAGTGCCAGCCCACATCAGATCAGGCAGAGCCACTGGCAAATGCAGACACTTTTGCTTTTCCTTTTTTGTTGGTGCCTCACATCTGCACAATTTCTGAAACTATGCAGAAGTGTTGGTGTGGATGTAAGTTAAGAATTTCTCTCCACCGCCTACTGCACTTAGGTCTCTTGAAGTGTCTAACTTTATGTCTTTTCTCAGGGGTGAATATGGTTAGAATAGCACGGTGGCACAGTGGTTAGCACTGCTGCCTCACAGCGCCTGAAGACCGGGTTCAATTCCCGACTCAGGCGACTGACTGTGTGGAGTTTGCACGTTCTCCCCGTGTCTGCGTGGGTTTCCTCCGGGTGCTCCGGTTTCCTCCCACAGTCCAAAGATGTGCGGGTCAGGTGAATTGGCTATGCTAAATTGCCCGTAGTGTTAGGTAAGGGGTAATGTAGGGGTATGGGTGGGTTTCGCTTCGGCGGGTCGGTGTGGACTTGTTGGGCCGAAGGGCCTGTTTCCACACTGTAAGTCTAATCTAAGTCTAATCTAAAAAAAGACCATCTGGCTCCCCTGTTTCATTACACACACTGCATGCATTGCTATACAGATGGTTCAAATAATTTTTGAGAGTATTTCCTCTCACCTTTTATATTTATCCATCTGTTTAGGGCCTGTTCTATAATTCTATTTACTCCCTTGCCATCAATATCCAATTTTATTTTATTCATTCTTATGTTTTTTTTGTCTTGTTAACATTAGACTAATTATGTTTCCTGTAGAGCCCTCTCACCATTTTATGAGCTTAAAACCCTTCCCACCTCCTTATTAATGCTTTCTGTTTGGACAGGGGTCCCATTAGCAGAGATGGTTCCATTGGTCCATCGCCCCCGCCTCCCAGAATTGTTGCTACTGTTCCCCGAAATGGAAACTTGCATTCCCTCAATAGTCTGTTAGCCCTGTGTTAATTTTCCTGTTCTGTCTGCTCCTGTGCCAATTTGCCCATAACTTGAACTAATCTAAAGATTATTACTCTTGATTTCCTGCTTCATGTTTAGAGCCAAACTCCTGATAGTTTTTCAGAAGAAAGCCCTCTATTTTCATCGATATTGTTTGTTCTAACATGGATCATAGCAATGGGGTTTGCCCCTGCCCTTCCAAGTTCCTCTCCAGCCACCCTCCGATATCTCTTACCCCCGCACTGGGTAGACAACACTTCCATTATGATTCTCATTCATGGATGCAGAGGATACTTCTGTAATCTCCTCATCCCTTTCTCTCTCAGATGTGTCAAACTGACTCCAACTTATACTTCAGATCAACATCCCTAATTTGGAGAGGTTTGAGTTGGAGACATCTCCTAACAGTATGTTCGCTATCCACAACCTCAGACATTCTGCTGTCTGGGCACACAACCTGCTCTGCTCTGTCTCAGATTAACTTTACTTGTTTATTAAATCAGTGAAAATATTTATTCAGTGATTATTTGTCATAATATTAATTAATATAATGATTGAAATTTTAAATGTGACAATGTTTTTTGTGTAATTTCCAGGTTGTAGTTTAGAAGAAAATAATCCTCATCCAAACCAAACAATTACCTACTTGATGCCTTGTGACGTCTCTTCTAGCTTTTTATGGATGAATACACAATGGAGGTCACATGGCCACCATTGGTGCCTCTTCAGAATTCTATAAAATCTAATTTTGGATTGCTAGATCAGTCTCCTACGAGCTGGATTTACTGGAAATGTAATAGGTTGGATTGATAGAGGAGGTGAAGACCAGTGGTAATACCACTGGACTGTTAATCCAGAGACCCAGGTAACATTCCATAAGCCTGGGTTTGAATTCAACCATGGCAGATGGTGGAATTTGAATTCAATAAATATCTGGAATTAAGAATCTAATGATGACTTCAAATCCATTGCCAATTGTTGGACAAACCCATCTGGTTCACTTATATCATTTAAGGAAGGAAAATGCCATCCTTACCTAGTCTGGCCTGCATGTGACTCTAGACCCACAGCAATGAGGTTGACTGACTCTCAAGTGCCCTCTAGGCAATTAGGGATGGGCAATAAATGCTGGTAGCCAGTGACACCCTCATCCCGTTAAGGAATAAAGATCTGTACCTTCAGCGCTGTGAGGAATTTTGCTAATCAAAATATAAGGGAAATCTTCAGTGATCCACAAGATAAAACATGATATTTTTAGAATTATGCTCGAAAGTAACTGATACAAATGAAGTAAGTCAACAGGAATTAAGATGGACTAAAATATTCAAGTATTCATAACATTTAGATTTGGATGAAATGAGTGGCTGCACTTGGAATGGTTTTCTGGATTGAATATTGAAGACAAATAATGGGATGACTGCTACTTTTATCATTTGTTAAGCTCAGCAAAAAGTTAACAGCTTCCTTTATCTCTATTTTTTTTAAAGAAAACTAACTGCTTCATTCAGTTTACAATAAGTAATCCTTAATCTGTTCGTCGGTCCATATGTTTTTAGTCCAGGAGAAACCATGGCAGAAATGGCAGTAATAATTATTACTGAAATCTCCACATTATAGAAATATTTCCTATTGAGATTTCCTATATTTCCATCTTTAAACATTTACTACTGCTTTTTTTTCCATATACATTGTATGTAATTCAGAGACTTCGCAATTTTTTTAAAGTAGTGATAATCTGCATGTTTTCACAATAAATTTTTCTTCTTCGTATTTTTCACCCAGTGTCTAATTTAGTCAATACTTGCTTTTCAAATAAACTTGGATTCAACTGCATGCAATATGATTAATTGCTTAAAAATGAATCACTTGAAACACTGAAGAATTGGTTAGTCTTTCATTGTCAGCTGCACAATGTGCATTGATGTTATTACTCAGCACATTATACAATGTTCTGTACCTCAGTACTGGTTTCTATTTGTTTTTATTGCCCTCAGTTTAGCTGTCATTATTCACATTCAGCGTTCTTCAAATAAAATATTGTTTAAAATGAAAATGAAAAACATCTTAAAATGACAGGAAATGTCAAGTAAAGTTTGAATTTATATTTATGAAAATGAAGATCTGTCCAGCTTTACAGTTGAAACTATTAGGAGCTTCTGTCAGGTCTTTGAAAATTGAGGATGCAGTCTATCCGTTCAACATTATACAGCCTGCATTATGCTATCATTCATCACAGCTAAAATATTACAACACTTTTTAGACCACTTGTCTCTGATCATTTGATGTGAGGTTTATAATTCTACCTTTTGTGCAAATATTCTATATGGTTGATTGAGGAAAGTAGATTAATAGTTAATAGCCAATTTCAGTTCTGTAGATTAAAATTCCAATGCTAATTCAGTAATTTTACATCATGTTCAGGTGTTTCTCTTTATTATATTTTCCATATCTGTTCTTATTTACTGGTAGTAGTTAGGCTAACTAATGTTACTGTGCAAATATCAAAGGTGTATGAAAATCTCACATCAAAAGAAGAACTACAACTCAAAAAGGATAAGAAACAGGATTTTATAAGAATATTTGAATGCTTGAGTTGAAGCCTTTGTGATTTAAAATTGCAAATTTTAAGGATGCAGTGTTGTGCCAAGAAGCACTTTGATATGGATTGGTCCCCAGGCACTATAGGACCGACTACCTGTTGTATACGTCTTGTGACTTTTCCAAACAGTTTGAGACACTTTTGACAGCCAGACAATCCAATCCCATATTGCTGGTTTTAGATCCACAGTGTATTTCTGGGCTATTTTGTGCAGCTTGGAGAAGGGAGCAACAGTAGAATTTTCATAAGAATGTAAAATTGGCCACTCTGATTCTAATCACTCCCTGTGGCTAGTCACTGAGTAGCATCAGCAGGTATGATGGGATGAGATACACATAGGAGAGTAAATGTTAGGATCTGATCTCTCGTGAGTAGTTTAGGTTTGAATTTTAAGTTAATGCAGACGTCATGTAGTAATGAATAATCATGGAATATGTTGCAGTTGTGCTCAGAGTGTTCATAACCAGAACTGTGTAGTGAATTATGTTCATTACAGATAATAGGAGAAATCACTCCATGACCATCTTATAGCAATTTAAAAAGCACACAACACCAGGTTACAGTCCGACAGGTTTATTTGCAAGTACAAGCTTTTGGAGCGCTGTTCCTTCATCAGGTTGATAGTGGGACAGCATCATAGGACACAGAATTTATAGCACAAGGTCATAGTGTCATACAACTGATGTGATGTATGAAAAAAAAACCTGTAGGCAATCAGTTCATGTGACATTTTATAAATTCCTACTTTGGAAATATTTTGGTCTTTTACTATAAATTCTGTGTCCCGACGATCCTGCCCCACTTGTCACTTGATGAAGGAGCAGCTCTCCAAAAGTTTGTGCTTCAAAATAAATGTTTTGGACTATAACCTGGTGTTGTGTGATTTTTAACTTTGTCCACCCCAGTTCACCTCCACATTACCTTATAGACATTCTGAACCCTTGCTATCGTATGACTTGATGCCGCTGCTAGTAATGTAATCAGGTATCCTATTTGATTGATATTTTCCTTATACTGCAAAATGATGAGTGAATTTCTCTGATCTAACCCACTTGCAGAAATGATTTCAGCCTTTAGCTTCCTCCTTTGTTATTGAAAATATCTGGCATCTTTCATGCTGTAACAAATTTCAGGTCCTCTGATGGTCCAGTCAGTCAGAATAATGATAGTGATCCAACAGAATAGAATTCCCAGGGAAACTGTACAAAAGTTGATGGATGAAGCTTAGCTTGTTTGAATTGAACAGCCTGTCTATACTTATTATCTTGTCACGCAATATAATGAAAGAAAGCTGAGTACATATTTGGATCTATACCCCTTTGAGAGAGACGGAGGAGAGGAAAGAAATAACATAAGAAAAAAAATCAACATGTTGTATTAGCTTGTTTTACATCTAGCAACTGTAAACTTGGCAAGCCAAGCCATTGTATACATGTGATAATTGCTGTTGTATATTGATTTCCAACATAATGGCCTTGACTTTTGTTTATGGATGCTAAACAGTATATAGAAGAAAGCTTAGAAACATCAGGAAAAAATAAACAGCATTTCTAGCCCTTTCCAGTCTATCCTTTCTAGCTCATCTTCGGAGAAATAAATGGGCATATATTTTTTCATCCTTCAAATATATGAAAGGACAAATTCCTTTTATGACATTCAAAAATCCGATTGTATTTTCAAATAACTTTATTCTAAAGTAGAGCAGCAAAAGATGTTTTGGCATTCTTTGAAACCATCAACCATTTCTAGAAGATTAACGAGTCACTCTTCAGAACTGGAGTCCAAAAATTCAATAACTGAAAAGAACTGCGGTTGCTGGAAGTATAAAATGAAAACAGAAATTTCTGGAGAAACCC
Organism: Hemiscyllium ocellatum; assembly: GCF_020745735.1. Taxonomy (NCBI): domain Eukaryota; kingdom Metazoa; phylum Chordata; class Chondrichthyes; order Orectolobiformes; family Hemiscylliidae; genus Hemiscyllium; species Hemiscyllium ocellatum. Next base: position 50,623,843 of record NC_083413.1, read on the forward strand.
AGCAGGTCTGGCAACATCTGTGGAGCGAAAGCAGAGTTAATGTTTTGGGTCCAGCGACCCTTCTTTGGAAAACTTTAAGGCTGAGAGTAATGCTGAACTGCTGGAGTTGATGTCTTATAGATGAATTAAGGTTGCTCTAAGGTTTTAAAGGTCCTATGGTGTTATTTTAATGAGAAACACGGACTTGATTCCCCAGTGTGCTTGCCGATATTGATCCTTTAGTCAATGTCACAAAATCAAATGAACTGATCATTGCCATAACTATTTGTTTGTTGGAACCTTTTGTGTGCTAGTTGGCTATCATTTTTCTTAAATTACAACGGAGAGGTGACAGAAGTAGTTGATTTACCACTAATCACTTTAGGCTGTCTGATGGTTATGGAAGAAGTAATATAAAGTATTCTTATTTCCACACTTAGGAGACCTTGTCTAGGCTGATGAGACGTTAAGCACCTGCAAAAAAAACGGAAGAAAAGGATACCCAACATACAGGAGTGAGTCTGCAGGTCAGTCCTGGAACAACTGAATTGGAGGTTTTATTTTGAGTTGGTTGCAAAGAGGATTACTCACTGTGACACTACCCCATAAACTATGCATAGTAGAAGCAGGCAAAGGCAGCAGCTGACTAGTATTGTCCCTAACTGTTATCGTTTCTAGGATCATAGTATTACACAGGATTTCATGGGCTCCAGTCAGCCTTTGGCATCTTACATAAATCTTCTTCCATTCAGTCAAAAGCACAGTTGAGCTCAATTCTATATTCACTGTTTTATTTTCAACAAAATGAACTAAATAGTGCTGTTGTCCTTACCCCTCCCATTCCTCCTAATCCATGATATTCAGTCATATGTACTTCTATCAGCATCTGGTTGAGATTGACTGACTCAATGAAACATTTTCAAAAAAAAATGTGCAGAAGAAAAGGAATGCTCCACAGTCATTACTATGCAAGATGTTGTTTATAATTTTTATTACTTTCTCTCTAAATCTGTGCTGTTTGTTATCAATTAGCCAAGTGTAGTAAATAGAACTAGATTGACCTTGTAACTATGAGGTTCTTATCGGGATTGTTAACCTGAGCCAATGAGGGAAGCCATTCAGGAAAAAAAAAGTGATAACCTGATTAGACTCTCCTCAGTTCAGAACTGACTGAGCTGGCTGGCCATAGAGAGGACACTAGTAAATAAAGGGTGACTTAGTGATGGGACCCCCACCCCTGGAGATATTTCATCGAGATACAAGGCACCAGTGTCAAATTTGAGCCAAGTTCTGTTTAAATACTGGCATTGTCAAACAGGATTTATCTGATAGCAATCAGGAACAGGACCTCATGTTTTGATGTGTACTTTGGGCTAAAAATTGAGCTAAATCCTTGTGCCAACTCATGATCTTGCTCAGTCCATAAAAAAACTTATCCCCTTCCTGATTTATACGCCTTAAGGCTGCCTTTAATTTAGAATTATAATACTAATACAATTGGAAAATAAAAGCCTGTTTTTTGTGCAACAGAGGATTTCACAGAGTGAGTTACTAGCTGTTTAAAATGATGACGTAATGGGACAGGTCAAAGTAACAAGACATGGAAGTACTCAATGAATGGAAGAACACTAGGAAGCTCAGAGGAACAGAGTGATCTTTAGGGTTTTTTCATTCACAGTATGAGGTCATCACTGGCTATACCAGCACTTATTGCCCATCCCTAATTGCCCAGACCATGTAAGGATGGCAGTTTCCTTCCAGAGAGGACATTAGTGAATGATATGGGTTTTCCTGACAATTGAGTTATGGTCATCATTAGCCTCTTAATTCCAGATTTGTTTTATTGAATCCAGATTTCACCATCTACCATGGTGAGATTTGAATCTGGATCTTCAGAGCATTACATGGCTCCTGGATTAGTAGTCCAGTAATTGTCCCACTAGGCTATTGCCTCCCTAATTGTCCTCCACCCTGAAAGTGATGGTACTTGGGACACTTGCCTTTATCAGTTGTGACATTAGATTAGAGTCGATTCCTGACAGGATGGAAACAGACCCTTTGGCCCAAAAAGTCTACAACAACCCTCTAAAGAGGAACCCACCAGACACATTTCGATACCCTATAATTGCCACGACTTGGCAGTTTAGCACGGCCAATCCACCTAACCTTCCCACAATCCAAAGATGCGCAGAAACCCATGCAGATACTGGAAGAATGTGCAAACTACACGCAGACAGTTGCCTGAGGCAGAAATTGAACCCAGGTCCCTGGTGCTGTGAGGCAGCAGTGCTAACCACTGAGCCACCATGCTGCCTGTTAAGATTATATGAGCAGGGAGGTTATAGTGGAGCTGTACAAAATTGGTTGGCCACAGCTGGAGTACCATCTGTAGTGATGGTACTGGAGGGGGTGGAGAGGAAATTCACATGGATGTTGTCTTGTATGAAGAGAGGGTGAATAAGACCACACTGTTTTCATTGGAGCACAGAAAGTCCAATTGAGAGCAAAATATCAGTATGAATTGGAAATTGGTTGAGTGGCAGGAAACAGAGTTGGCGTAATGGGTATGTACGCAAAATGGCAGGACAAGACTAGTGATGTCCTACAGGGATCTGTGTTGTGGCCTCAACTTATTCACAATATCTGTTAATGCTTTGGACAATGGCATAAAAAGTTAAATATCCAAACTTGCTGATGACACATAATTGGGTAGACTTGTACACAGTAGTGATGACAACATAGAATGATATCAGGATATTAATAGATGAGGTGAATGGGCAAACCTTGATTTTTAATACAAGTACATTTGAGGTTAATCATTTCAGACAGGTATAGATCAGGATAGTTTTTTGGATGGCACAAAGTTAAATATAGGGAATGACTACTGAGATTTGGGGGGTTCAGGTACGTATCTCATTTAAAATGTCACACCGACAAGTGCAGAAAATAGTCAGCAAGGCCTATATCTAAAGGGCTGGAGTACAAGTATGCAGATGTAATGCTGCAGTTATAAAAATCTTTGGCTAGACCATATTTAGAGTACTGCATCACACCTTGGGAATGATGTTTTGGTCCTTGAGGGAGTTCAATGCAGGTTAACAAGGATGATATCTGGATTTTAGGAGTTAATTTGTGAGAAGAGATTACACACCATAAGGCCACTATTCTTGAGAATTTAGAAGGTTAAGAGGTGATGTAATTGAGGTCTTCAGGATATTATCAGGGAAATACATGATGGATAAAGATAAATTATTTCCGCAGGTTGCAGATCCTAGAACCAGGTGGCAAAGACTAGACTAAGAATTAGGAGCCAGGCCATTCAGGCAAGAAATTAGAAAGCACTTCTGCATGCAAAGAGCAGGAAAGGTTTGGAACTCCCTTTCTTAAAAGGCAATCAATGCTAATTCTTTTGTTAAATTGAAATCTGAATCAATTTTTTATTAAGCAGGGATCTCAAGAGGAATGGGCTCAAGGCAAGTATATGGAGTTAGGTCACAGATCAGCCATGATCTTATTGAATGATAGAACAGACACAGGGGCTGAACAGCCTACTCTTGTTCTTATCAGGAGAATCACGTTTCAGGCAAAAGCCCTTCAACAGCAAGGGCTTTTGCCCTAATTGTTGACTCTCCTGCTCCTCGGATGGTGCTGACCTGTTGTGCTTTCCAGCACCACACTCTTGACTCTAGTCTCCAGCATCTGCAGTCCTCACTTTTGGCTACTCTAGTTCTTATGTCAGCTGGAGGGGGATCTGACAGAGTTGTTTAAAATTGTGAGGGACATGCACAGAGTGGATAGAAAGTCACTGCCCTTCTGAGTTGAAAGGTCAATAACAATGGAGAATCATTTCAAGAGGAAAGAATTAGAGGGGATTTGAATTAAAATCATTTCATTAACAAGATACTGGGAATCTGGAATAAACTGCTGGGAAGGTAGTTGAGGTATGGAATCTCACAACCTTTTAAAAAGTACTTGGAAGAGCATTTAAATGCCATAAGCATTCAAGGCTATGGGCCAAGTGCTGGAATGTGGGACCATTGTAGAATTAGAGTGCTTTTTGTCAGTCCAGACTTGATGAATTGAAAGCCCTCATCTGTACTCTGTGATTCAACAATTCAGTGTTAGGCAAATAGAAATGCAGTGTTTCCAGTGACAGATGGTGTAAAATTATACAATTTAATATAAGACAAATAAGAAATTGCAGTGAAGGAATATTTTTAGACACAGTATTGAGGTGCTCTGGAGCCTACAATCAAAGTTATTGAATGAGTCAGCTGTGAGAAGGAAAGCAATATCAGAACATAGCAGTTATAAAGGAGTCAACCACATTAGAGTGAAAAATAAACATTTAAGTACAGACTAGTTGGGCCAATGTCCATTTTGTTATTGCTGTCTATGTAATTTTAAATTCTTCGCGAGGGGCTTTTAAACATTGGTGTTCATATCTGTGAGGTTAAACATCCTTTTCTGAATTTATGATGATTTTTCATGGAAATGATTCAAGTCCAAGTTAAATTTTAGATCTGAACTAATGCAAAGGCATTTTTTACAGGGTGACTCATGTTGAAACTGCAACAGGATCTGTTCAGCTGATAAGATCTCAGTGACTAACTATAAAGAAACAAGTTCCTCGAGCAAGGTTCAGGTTAAGGATAGTGCAGTCACCTATCTCCAGTTTACCAGTGTTTGTAGCATGAGAGTTTTACTCCAATTTTCAAGGAATTACCATGAATCCAATGTCACTGTGGGAAAGAATGGTATGTTATGCGGAAATGAAAGTTGGATATCTTCTGTGATGGAAGAATGTGTGCAGAATCTTTGGGAACTCTGGAGTGCAGTTCTTGGACTTGCCTCGATTTGCTGTTTTCTTTTTGCTTCTTTACCGTAAGTTTTAAAATAAATCCATACTTCTTTTAACCCTGATGTACATTTTTATGATTTCTATTGTGTTGATTTTACCTTGTACTCTAAAACCACGTTAGATTTATTGTACTCTGTGATTTAACTATAAAATTTGAAACATAAATTTCATGGAAAAGTAATCTGATTCGACAGTAACAATGGTTAGTATACAATAATAAATAGTTTCCAAAACAATAAAAGGTACCATGAATCTTGTATGTGCTTTATGCCTGAATGAGTTTTGAAGGATCTGAAAGAGCTTTTACAAATGTACCTCTGAATCGATGTCTGTAATTGTTATTATATGAGTTAAGTATTTTTAATGGTTTAATTATTATGTAATAAGCATTGAGTTAGTTAAGTGTAGTTTGGGCCTTAATTGTCATATAATAACTATGATGTTTACTTAAGTGTAATTTACTTCGTGCACCTTTAGGAATAGATTTTGTGGGATGTCTGGTCCTCAAAAGGTGGGCAACAAATTGCCACCTTAACCCCAGCCTGGTGATGTCAGTGGCATGTACACACATGGAGACTGCCCATGGCCTGTTGTGGACAGCGGGCATCAAGGGTAGCCGGAGCCATTTTCCTATTGTGACTAAAAAATTCCATGCTTAAAACAAAAGAGAAGGCAGAAATTTGTGGGACAAATGGATCTGGAAGTCCTGGTATATGAATCACTAAAAGCTATCTTGCAGGTATGGTGACCTGATTGGGGAAGCAAATAGAGTGTTGGCCTTTAATGCAAAGGGAGGGAAGAATAAAAGCAGGAAAGAGTTGCTCTAACTAGACAGGGTTTGAACTAATTGCATCTGGAGTGCTGTGTACAGTTTGATCTCCTTACGAAAGGAAGGTATGTGGAAGCAGTTCAGGGAATGTTCATTATGCTGATTCCTGAAATAATGCGGAGTTCGATGATGCAAGGTGGACTAGATTGGCCCTACACTCATAGAGGTTTAGAAGAATGAGAAGCAATTTTATTGAAACACAGCTGATTCTGAGGGCTTGTCAGAATAGTTGCTGGGATGATATCTTCTTCCCGTGTGGAGAATTCTGGAGCTTGGGAGCTGGGCACTGTTTGAAAATAGGGGCATCCTATTTTCAAAGATGGAAATGAAGAACAATATTCCCTGAGAGTCAGTAGACTTTAGAATTCTCCTACCCTGAGAGCAGTGGCGGCTGCAACATTGAATATATTCAAGGCTAAGTGAGACAAGCTTTTGATTGACAAGAAAGTTGAGAGTTAAGGGGGACAGTGAAGAAGATGGAGTGAAGTCACAGTCATATCGAAGATTTTATCAAATTTTGGAGTCGGCTGAAGGAGCCAAATGGCCTATTGCTGCTCCTGTTTCTTATGATCCTTTTGTGCTGTATTTCAGTGTAGCTCTGTAAGCACGAGGCACAATACTTAATCTTTTATTTAGATACTTAACAACTTTCAGGATTATGCATTGACATCAACAATCTCAGAATGTAACTTCTTCCATCAATTTGTCTTGCTTTATTTGCAGGTTGATTTTTATTGCCTTTTCTTTCTGTGCTATCAGATGGTTACAGTTCATCCTTCTGCCTTTCACACCTCCACAGATACTTTGTTTCCTTCTTTCATTTCATTACAACTCCCTTTGACCTTGTAACACCAATTCTAACATTATTTAATCTCTTCTCTTTTCCAACAATTTTCCTATTTCTGATTGAAGTTCCCAGACTTGCATGTGTGTGAAGCAGCTGTAAATAGTGATACAAGAGTTATTATCAACAACTACTACCTCCGATAAGAGATCTTTATTATGCCCTCTGATATCTAAATCTATTTTAACTCTATTGCCATCCAGTTCCTGTGATTTGCAGAGCCCTCTACCCACAAGTTACATTGTTCTCCTGGATCAATTAGAATACTGAAACAGTGAATCAAAGGCACACAATTGCATTGGATAACAACTTTTCCGGGAACCTAATAGTCACAAGCATGCAACTCAGACAAGTAAATCTTTTGGATACTCAAAAGCTGACATTGAGTTGTTGTATGAGTCAGTCAGAATCCGACAGGTTAAAGAACGTGACAAGATAAGCTTTGCCCATCAGAATATAAAGGACTGGTCAAGGAAGGAACAGACCAGCCTATTAGGATTGATTTAGCTCAGTTGGCTGGGCAACTAGTTTCTGAGACAGTGTGATGCCAACAACTGAGTTCAATTCCCACATCAGCTGAGGCTACCATAAAGGATTTTCCTGCTCAACCTCTCCCTTCACCTCAGACATAGTGAACCTCAGTTGAAACCACCGCCAAATGTTTCTCTCTAATGAGAGTACAGTCCTAGATCTGGTAGGAATATGGCAACGGATGTAGTAAGCTCAGTTGACTGGATGGCTGGTTTGTAATGCAGAGTAATACTAACCGTGTGTGGGTTCAATTCCTGCACTAGCTGAGGTTCCCATGAAGAACTCCCCTTCTTGATCTCTCCTCTCACCTGAGGCGGAGTGACTCTCCAGTTAAACCACCACCAGTTGTCTTTCTCTCTCTCTCTCTCTCTCTCTGTGATGAAATGTTGGACTATGGTGACTTTATCAGTTCTCCCATCTCCAGTGTATGCTTCAGTAATTGTTCTCCCTTCAAGCAGCATATTGTTAAAATAAATTCAGTTTTAAGTTAGGCCTGATTGTCTCTTGTGATATGGTTGTGTACCTTAGCTCCTAAGGAATATTTAATAAATCTATGTCTTGTTCATTAGGAATGAGCCTTACTACCAAAGAGTTTGTGTGGTCATCCTTCCCCATTTATTATCAGTAGCTCGGGCTGATATCAGCAGGAAGGATTGATGGAAATAAATCCAGACAAGGCATCACAGATGGTTTCAGCAGGAGGTTCATGTCCAGTGCTGGCCCTGTTGATACCATGTTTTGAAGACCAGCAGCAATGTATGTCCCATGTATGCCACAGAAGTGCATAGAATTGGCAAATTGTGATGCCCATCAGTGTCTGATGGTGATTCAGCACTCTCTTCCTACTTTGGCCCTGTCTGGTCCAGTTAATGTCCTCCTTTTAACCATGTGCAGCTTACCATATTTCAGCTGCATCAAGAGCACACTCCCATCCCATTCCTGTCCCATCCACCTCTCCCACCAGCACTATTTAACAGCATCACCTATCTACTTTTATTAGACCTTTGACTACATTGCTGTACCTCGAGTTGCTTGCAATATTGTGTCATTGGAGAAGTTGGCAAAAGCTCTTTCAGTTAATAGGGGGTAGTACTGTATCTTTGGAAGACCTTTGACCTCTGAGTGGCACTATTTGCTCCTTACGTTGTGGCTCTAGTTACAGTTCCTATCACGCTGCAACATCACAAGGAGACAGAGCAGAGGCAGCAAGGCAAAGAAGGCCTTTGTAGCAGGAGAAGAAGGGAGAATGCATCTGACATATCATTACTCAGGATAGGATGTCAGCGAGTAGCTTATCAGTCTCTACTCCCCTAAAAAGAAAACATAAGGCTATCATTGCTCCATATTGCCCATCCCATAATACAAATAGCAATGGTGAAGTGAAAGCTTTGAGCTACCTTTTGCAGCATTCAACACACAAAGTTATAATGAAATTATCCAGTCAAACTAACTCAGACAGATTTTGTTTAAATAACCCGAGGTGATGATGAGTGTACTATAATGAGCATTACTGTCCTGTTGGGCAAAGAAGTACAAAGTCAGAAAGGATTTCACTTCTAATTTTCACTGAGCCTCGACTGACATTGTTTACATTGAATGGAGAAACAATTGGGTTTGGTTTAAAGGTTTCTTTGATTTAGCGGTTTCCTGACCTTCAGTGTACAAGCTGGCATTGAAGACCAATCATGCAGTGAAGCGTCAGGCTACCAGTGTAGGTGGAGCTGTACTGCAGCCTGAATTGTAACCTTCAGAAAAGGAGAGCATCAAAGGGAATGGAAACAAAAATGGAAAAAAGATCAAACTTTTGGCTCAAGGAATTTTGTGTTACAGATCTCAAGAATATTCAAAACGACTAATGTCGTGAAAGAGAGCTTTTAGAAAAACACTGCATATAGTTCTTAACATAAAGTTTACTGACAAGGTTATCACCAAAACATCAGTTTGCTTAACTTGTTTCAAAGACAGATGGTAGTGCTATCATTAGAGCAGATACAAAATATTTCAAAGTTTAGTATTACGGCTGAGTCATGAAGTAAGATCTCTCTGTCCATGCCACCTAACTCTGTGACCTTGTTCTGAAAGTGTATGTGATGCTCTTTACCTTTTATTTTTAACAGTGCTGACATTATTGTTATGTTATTCTTATATGTGAAGTAATGATATTTACTTCACATGTTGTCATGTTACTTCTTTGTGTTCAATGCTTGTTTAAATGTCAAATGTCTTGCAAAAGATTTTGCAACTGTGCAAACTCACCTTTGTGCCTTGGAATATGTTTTACTTTTTGTATATTTTAGTTCTGTTACTATTTGTGGGAGCTTGGTATGTATGTTTTTTTTCATTTATTAGTGGGATATGGTTTCACTGGTTAGATCAGCAGTTAATGCCCAGCCTTAGTTGCCCTCAAGAAAGTAATGATGAACTGCCATCTTGAACTACTGCAATCCATGCGGAATAAGTTGATGCACAATGCCACTAGGGAGTGAATTCCATGAATTGTAACTTATGAAAGACTTGTTCTTATGAGCTGTGAAAAGAGACTTTTTAAAATATGAATTTAATGTACAAGTAGTGCAGCAAATTCAAATCAAGTAACTTGAACACTTTTTAAAATCTTTTTTGTTCCGGGAAGATGAGAAATATACAAATTGTATTGTGTAGATACCAGCTTTTGTCATAAATGCTTATCTCTGTTTATATTGATTGCTCCCTTTGCTGATTTGAATTTCCCATCACCAGAGAGGGTCAGAATAATTAATTATAATCCTGTTCAAGACATAGCATACAAGTCATAGTTTAAGTCACCTTCTATCAACTACTTCACCAGAACAGCTGTTCCTCATTCCATCACAGACAGACATAGCTGTCACTCTGATGGATTTATCTGATTAATCAGACAGCGTTGTGGCCAAATCTGACGCTATTGTCAGTGTATTCTTGAATATCAAATCTCTAGCCTTTTGAAATATATTTGCTTTGTCCTGAAGTTGGAAGAGTCTGTACCAAGTTAAATTTGATTCAAACGTTGCTTCCAGAAGTAATGCAGACCCAGAATAATGTATCAATGATGATACCCAAGTTCAAACAATGTATCAGTTTATTTACGTCAGAACAATGAGCCAGAACTCCAACTTATTTAAAGCTTGTGTGTGCCATTTCACCTGACATTGGAATGTGGTGTTGCTGCAAGTTGTGTCTACTATCTACCTGTTATCTCCCTGAGAAGGTGCTGATGGTCTATCTCTTTAAACTCCTCAGTTCTTGGAGTGATAGTGCTCCCACAGTGATATTAGGTTGGGACTTCCAAAATATTGTGATAATCTCAATTAATTAACGAGTACTGAGTCAAATCAATATCATTGAAAAATACTATTCTACATATAAATAACTGGACCCAAGAAAATTCTAATTTTTAGGTTATGGCAAGCTTAGAAACATAGAATGTAGAAGCAGGTTTGAAGGGCCGATCATCCAACTCAATAGGCCGTTCCTAATTTTTCCCTATATTCTTTGATCTTTAGCCCCAACTCTCTTTGAAATCACAGAATATTTTGGTCTCAACTACTTTATGTGGCAGAGAATTCCACAGGTTCACCAGTCTCCATTTGAAGAAATTTCTCCACATCTCAGTCCTAAATGGTTTACCCCCCAAACCCTTAGACTGCAATCTGTGGTTTTGTACTCCTTGTCCCCGCCCCCGCACCAATCGGGAACATTCTTCCTGCATCTACCTCATCTAGTCCTGTTCAAGTTCTAATGATTTCTACGAGATTCCCCGTCATTCTTCTAAACTCCAGGGAATATAATCTTAACCGATTCAACTTCTCCTCATCCATCAGTCCTACCAACCCAGGAGTTAGACTGGTAAACTGTTGTTATATTCCCTTAAGAGCAACATGATCCTTCCTCAGCTATACACCCTTCTTGAGATCCACACTCGCACACATTCACTCCCCCCAACTCGTACCTCCACACCCATATGTTCACACGCACACCACACGGACACCCCCACACTCTCTTAATGGTCCCCATTCATAGGAGCTGCTGAGATGATTCTTGTGTTGCACAGAACCTTGCTTCATGGTCTTCTTTCTCCAGAAGCTTTCACTTGTTTGCAGGAGGCAGAGGTTAACAGGTTCACATTTAAGAATGTCCCCGAATTCTGAATTTAAAGTCTTAGCTTACAGCCATTGCTGAAGTTAAATTAAACTGATTTTCTTCGGGCATAACCAGCTTTTTTGCAGCACAGAACAGAGACACCTCTATTCTGGGCTAGATGAGATTTGATATCCTTTCCCTATCTTGTTTGCAGCCTCAAGCTGTTTTGCTACCTGGGATCCAATCACATAGTTGTTGACAGGCAGAAGAAATTTGTTGATAACTCATCAGTAATTCACAGACCAATTGGCAATTTGCTGCTGACTGAATCTCCACTTATACTCCCTTGGCTCCATATCGTCTGCAGCGTTCTCTTACTACTGCTTGAACAAACAGTTGTGTAAACAGTACTTACAATGAGTTCCAAAATGTTAATCACTGGACCCAAAATGTTAACTCTGTCTTCCCTCCAGAGATACTGCCAGACCAGAGTTTCTCCAGCAATTTTTGCTTTTCCTTCAATAAGTGTCTGGATACACGCTTTCAGTAACCCATCAGCAATCCTTATTTTAAAGCAGTCCTTTTCTCTTTTTAGTCCACAATCAAAATACAGGAAAAATGAAAAGATATGTTCTTTACATAATGGACTGCCTAATTGGGATTTAGTTCTGACTGCTCCTTGGATGCTGCTTGAACTGCTGTGCTCTTCCAGCACCACTAATCCAGAGTCTGGTTTCCAGCACCTACAGTCATTGTTTTTACCCTTTATTCCAGGCTGTGGTAATATTTTCATTGTCAAGACCATTAAATTCTACCCTTTGACTAATTTTTTGGGGACAGATGGAGAGGCTCTACATATCTGTAGAGGCATCTATTATGTGTCTCTGATCTCAGACCTTGCCATTTTGCAGCGAAGGGAATGAGGTTGAGTTCAAACTTATACATCCATGGTTCACTGAGGTTACTATATTTGCTAAAGTACATTTGCCTGTGTCAGATAAGGTTTTAATCTGTGGGAAGTCCACACAACTTGCAGACTCTATAGCTTTAGGAGAAAGATGAGAGATTTCCTTGGGGAGGCAGAGGACCCTTTTGGAGAGGTGCAATCCATTTTTTTATATCATTCCAGCACACCTTTTGGAGCAGGGATTTAGGTCACAAGATTATGTGGGACATAATTGGGTTGATAGGACTAAAAGGGATCAATTACTGGTGGGCATACATTTAAGGTAAGGAGTGGATGGTTTAAAGAGGATTTAAGGAGAAATTGTTTCACCCAGAGGATGGTTGGTGTTGTGGTTCTGCTCGCCGAGCTGGAAGTTTTTGCTGCAAACGTTTCGTTCCCTGGCTAGGGAACATCATCAGTGCTGTTGGAGCCTCGTGTGAAGCGCTGCTTTGATGTTTCTTCCGGTATTTATATTGGTTTGTTCTTGTGGACCTTACCATCTGAAAGGGTGCTAGAGATGGGAAACATCACAACATTTAAGATGTATTTAGATTGGCATTTGAAATGTCATAGCACACAAGGCTACATGCCAGGAGCTGGGATTAGAATAGGCAGGTCCTTGATAGGCAACATTGTCAATGGTGGGCCAAAGAGCTTGTTTCTGTGCTGCTCTGATATTCTGACCCAAGGATTTTATAACCTATGGGAGAGGTAAGGCGCCTTTGGGATTGTTAAAAGTGAATGTTAATCTGTGTTTTAAAAAAACAATTGCAACAGTTGAGAAATCTGTCACAAGAGCTGTCAAAACTGTGCCAGAATTGAAAACTCCTGACATTTAACTATATCGGGAAAATAACTTGTTGCAGCATTTTTTTAAAAGTGAGATAGCGCTAGCAATTTAATTCTGCCTATTGACATAAGCATGAGGGCTGTCATTACTGAATGAATGCTGCATGAGAGAATTCATAATCTTTCATTATCACAAAGGGGTGACTGTCAGTTTATGGTTTGATTGACCGCTCCAAGTGGTTATAAACTCTTTTAAGATACTTGTTTTTATAAGGGGTTAAGGGACCTTAAATATAATTACTTTTTTCAAGTCAAGTATTGTTTTTAGTAGTGAATTTAACAAAAGATGCAACATTATTTAATTTCATATATGTTTCCTGAATTTTATCCATGATGATTTGGAATGGTAGATATAAGACCAAGGAGTAATGAAACAGTATTGCATACTTCCTTTAAGAAGTCTGTTTATGAGCATTGTCAACAACTTAGCATTGGAAGATTTATATATATTTTTAAAATGTCACACAAAGTTTTATTCTATAAAAATAAAATTGTACTGTGCCAATTTAATTGCTATTTAGGCAAATGTATGTGGCTTACAAGAATGAGAAGGTGGATCACGCGCTGTCAGTGGGATTTCTGCTTTGTTGGGTCTGTGGTGACATTACCAATTTTATTGGCTGCTATTTGACCAATCAGCTGCTTATCCAGGTAAATAAATTTGTGCTATTTGTGAGAACCATAGATATTGCATAGATTTTTAGATTTCCTATTATGCATTTTAAATATGTTAATCATAGAATCCCTATGGAATGGAAGCAGGTATTCCCTACCTGATCCCTATAACCCTGCATTCCCATAGCTAATCCACCTAAGCTATACATCTCTGAACACTACGGGCAATTTAGCATGACGAATCCACCTAATCTCCACATCTTTGGACTGTGGGAGGAAACCGGAGCAACACAATGGCTCAGTGGTTAGCACTGCTGCCTCACAACACCAGGGTCTCAGGTTTGATTCCAGCCTTGGGCAACCGTGTGTGTGGAGTTTGCACATTCTCCCAGTGTCTGTGTGTGTTTCCTCTGGGTGCCCGATTTCTTCCCACATTCCAAAGATGTGCAGGTCTGGTGAATTGGCTGTGCCAAATTGTCCATAGTGTTGGATGCATTAGTCAGCGGGAAATGGGTCTGGTTGGGTTACTCTTTGGAGGGTCAGTGTGGACTTGTTAGGCCGAAGGGCCTGTTTCCACACTGCAGGGAACCTAATCACCCAGAGCAAACTTACGCAGACTCAGGGAGAATATGCAAACCCCACCCAGACTGTATGATTAAAGAATATTCAAGGAGGGGAGACAGTATTCTGATTTTGTTCATTTTCTTCTCAACACACCAAAATGAATCGATGGTAGCTTAGTTCTGCAATTTCAGCAAACTAGCCATAAAATTGAATTAAAATGGTTTTTGCCAATTGGTAAGTAAACTTGCATTGAACAAATCTGATTGCAAGTTTACCATTAATTGTATAAGTCCTGTCCTTGTTCGTTTTACCAAAATACAAGACCGCTCATTTATCCAAATCAAATTCCATTTGTCAAAATGGTTAAAACAAGGGAGGTTTGAAATAAAAACAACTTGCAATCAGATTTGTTCAAAGCAAGTTTACTTACCAATTTAATTATGGCTAGTTTGCTGAAATTGCAGAACTAAGCTACCATCGATTCATTTTGGTGTGTTGAGAAGAAAATGAACAAAATCAGAATACTGTCTCCCCTCCTTGAATATTCTTTAATCATACAGTCTGGGTGGAGTTTGCATATTCTCCCTGAGTCTGCGTAAGTTTGCTCTGGGTGATTAGGTTCCCTGCAGTGTGGAAACAGGCCCTTCGGCCTAACAAGTCCACACTGACCCTCCAAAGAGTAACCCAGCCAGACCCATTTCCCGCTGACTAATGCATCCAACACTATGAACAATTTGGCACGGCCAATTCACCGGACCTGCACATCTTTGTAATGTGGGAAGAAACCGGGGCACCCAGAGGAAACCCACGCAGACACAGGGAAACCCAATTGGTCAGGATCTCTTCGTAATCTTCACTGTCCACTCTGCCACCAAGTTTGGTGTCATCTGCAAGCTTACTAACTGTGCCTCCTAAATTCTCAACCAAATCATTTATATAAATGACAAACAAAAGTAGACCCAGCACCAATCCCTGTGGAACACCACTGGTCACAGGCCTCCAGTCAGAAAACAACCCTCTACCACCATTCTGTTACCTACCCTCAAGCTAATTTTGTGTTAAATTCGCAATTCTTCCCTGAATCTGTTACTAATTGTTCTACCATCCAGACCTTTGTCAAAGGCTTCATGAAAGTGCATGTAAACAACACCTATCACTCTATCCTCATCAATCTTTTTGGTCACTTCCTCAAAATGCTCAATCAGGTTTATGAGACTCCATTTCCCTCCCACAATGCTATGCTGACTATCCTTAATCATTTCTTGCCTCTCCAAATGCATGTAAATCCTATCACTCAGAATCCCCTGCAACAACGTACCCACCACCGATGTCACACTTTCAGGTCTATAGTTCCTAGACTAGCCCTGAAACAGCCTTTCTTAAATTTAGATTAGATTAGATTACTTACAGTATGGAAACAGGCCCTTTGCCCCAACAAATCCACACCGACCCTCCGAAGAGCAACCCACCCAAGCCCATTCCCCTACATTTACTCCTTCACCTAACGCTACGGGCAATTTAGCATGGCCAATTCACCTAACCTGCACATCTTTGCACTGTGGGAGCAAACCGGAGCACCCGGAGGAAACCCATGCAGACACGGGGAGAATGTGCAAACTCCACACAGTTGCCCAAAGCAGGAATTGAACCCAGGTCTCTGGCGCTGTGAGGCAGCAGTGCTAACCACTGTGCCACCAACATTAGCTACCCTCCAATCCTCTGGCACCTCATCTGTGGTTATAGATTATACAAATATTCCTGCTAGGAGCTCCAAAATTTCTTCCCTAACTTTTCATAATGTCCTAGGATTTGATCATGTCCCTGGAAATTTATCCACCTTCATGTTTTCCATGACCTCCAGCACTTCTGCTTCTGTTCTGTAAACTGTTTTCAAAACATCAATATTTATTTCTATGAATTCTCTAGCCTCCATTTCTCCACAGTAAAACCTTATGCAAAATATTCATTTAGGATCTCTCCCATCTCCTGAGGTTCAACACATAGCTACCTCATTGATCTTTAAGGCCCCTATTCTCTACATAGTTGCTCTTTTGCTTTTAATGTACTTATAAAATTTCTTTGGCTTAGCCTTGGCAGATAAGGATAAGGATCTCACGTATCCCATTTTTGCCCTCCTGATTTTCCTCTTAAGAATGCCCCTACACCCTTTATAATCTTCAAGAGATTTGTTTGATCCCAGTTGTCTAGGTCTAATGTATGACTTTTTCTTCTTCTTGACCAGAACCTCAATATCTTTATTCATCCATTATTCTCTACTCTTACAGCCTTACTCTTCAGTCTAACAGGAACATAATGCCTCTGAACTCTCGTTATCACACTTTTGAAAGCCTCCAACTTGTCAGTTATCCCTTTACCTGTGAACAGTCTACTCCAAACAACTTTTGAAGATTCCTTTCTCATACCGTTAACATTTGTCTTACTCCAATTAAGAGTGTTAATGGCCTATCCATTTCTATAACTATTTTAAAACTAATAGAATTCTGATCATTAGTCCTAAAGTGATCCCAAAGTAACACTTCAGTCTCTTGCACTGCCTTGTTTCCCTTGAGGTCAAGTTTTGCTCCTTCTCTAGTAGGTATATTTAAGTATGAAAATTATCTTGAATTATCCAGTCCTATGTTTCCATGTACACCCTGAGTTCATCAGCCCTACATGCAAGACACCTTGCATTGAAAAAAATGTAGTTACCTCGTTCACTGACTTCCTCTCTGTTTTTACTAATTAATGTGTTCTTTTTTGATTCAGAACCATCCTCAGCTGCCTTTGTATTTTCACTGTTAATTAGGATCTCCCTTCCCCACCCACTAGTTTACAAGCTCCCAAAATCGAACTAACAAATCTCCCCTCCAGGATATTGGCCTCTTTCTGTTTGAGGTGAAGCCCATCCCTTTTGAGCAGGCCTTTTCAGTCCCAGAAGAGATTCCAATGATCTAAAAATCTGAATCCTTGCACGTTGCACCATCTCTTCAGCTATTGATTTATCTACTCTGTCTTTTTATTCCTACTCTTATTGGACTGTGATGCTAGGAGTAACCAGAGATTACTACCTTTTTGAGGTTCTGCTTTTTAACCCACTACCTGTATTCAATCTGCAAAGCCTCAACTTACACATTTTACCAATGTGTACAACCACTTCTGGCTTCTCACTATAACATTTGACAACATGCTTCAATTGTTTTGAGACATCCTTGACTCTAGCACCTGGAAGGCGATGTATTATCCTGGTTTCATGGTCATGGCTGCAAAATCTCCTGTCTGTGCCCAATCAGGAGAGTCCACTATCACAATTATTCTTTGAAATCTTGACAAATACTGCTTAACATAAGATTCATTCTTAGTGATCAAGATCTGACTGCCATTTGTACTTTCCTCAGAGAAACTATCTGCTTCAACAGTACCCAAAGCAGAAAGAGGAATAGCCACAGGAGATGTCTGAACAACATTCTTATTTTTCCTGACAGCCACCCATCTATCTGACTGACCCTGCAGTGAAACCATCTCTCTAAATCTACTAACCATCACACCCTGTGTCTCCTGTATGCCCTCAGTGACATTAAACCTCTAAAGAAAAAGCTCTTAAAAAAACCTTAGATATTAAAAAAAATACACTTCCTTACCCACAGACTTTAATATTAACCAATAAAAGAGAAAACAAAATCAAATTATAAAATTTTTTTTAAAAAAAGCACACAGCCTCCTCTTCAAATCTTCTATCAAACAGCTTTCAAATGTCTGGGTCTGAGAAAAGAAATACTGATCCCTGTCGTTAATCAAGCAGCTACAACGGCATTTTTTTCCCACATATTTTTGAACTATTAAAGTTGCACCAAAAAACAACTCTCTCCAGAGCCACCAACACTTGGCAAACACGTGGACAGGCCTCTCCCATAAACTCCTTATGAAAAGCAATTAGTTCTTTTTTTTTCTTTGCAAGATATTTTGGACTATAAAAGTTCCAAAAATAATTTTAAATGAAAAGTTTTTGCTCCCATTACATAAAAAAACCAGGGCAAATGACCAATTTTCCTTCTGAAGGAATAATCTCGTGTCTTATTCCTAGTAATTATCTGGTCACTGCTCAAGAGCAATGACAGAACATCTTAGCTAACTATTGCAACTGAGAAACTGTGAAAAACTCAATCTTAAATGGCTGGAGAAATCATTAAATATATTAACACTATTCAAATAAGAGATCCAGCAGTGAAACACAAAATACAGCTATATTCAAGATAGAATACCTCAATGCTTACATTCTAAACTTACAATAGATCCTTGATGCTGACAAAGATTGATGAAATTTCAGAAAATATAATACTTCATATGCTATGCATCATATTATAAGCATGTTTAAATATGGTGAGCTAAAACCACAAACTTTCTTTTTGTAATGCTCGCTTACATTACGTGATAGCATAATGAGTTATATAGTGGTAATGGATGTTCTAATTTCACTTTCTACAACTTATTTACATATGGACCCTTCTACTGGGAATTTGTAACAATTAACTTATAATGTGTTGTTTTCATTACAGATTGTTACAGCTAATTTTTATGTTACCCTTGACAATATGATGATCTCACAATTTGTCTATTATAAGCTGAAGAATAGGAAAGGCAGAAGCAAGCAATATTTTATTCGGTGTAAGTCTTATTATTTGGGTTCATATTTTTTAACTTACTTAAATAGGTATTTGTTGCATCTTTTTCCAACAATGTAGGCAGCTTTTGTGGATAGTGTTTCTGTTTGAATGCAAATGCCAATTCCAGATGGAATTTTAAATAACGTCCTCTCCCTTCTGAGTTACTGGTTCTTGGCATATCGCCAAGTGCAAAATCTGCCATGCGAAGTAATTGGACATTTAACTTTATAGAAACCTCAGTGTGTGTAAAAGAGGCAACTTGATGAAGTTTGGGTTAAAACCATTGAAAGTAAATTTATCATATAAGATATTTCTAACCAATGTCAATCCACCTCTGAGTAATCTGAAAATGCTGAAATATGAACAGATGAATGAGGAACAGGAGCAGGTCCTATGTCCCCTCAAGCTCCCTTCACTATTCAATAAGATTATGGTTGATCTGATTTCTCCACGTTCCCACCTATCCCCATAACTTTTCACATTCTTGTTTATCAAGGATGCATCAGAAGGCCTCTACATCACAAGTGGCCTCTTGCCGTTATTATTTCTCATCTCCACATAAACTGAACCTACGCCCTCATTTCCAGAACATAGTTCATCTCTTTCTATTGTGCTAGGACTATTGCTAATTAACAGAGCCACCCTTCGTGTTTTCCTAGCTTCCCATTCTTCATAAATGTCCTGTACCCTTCAATACTCAAGACCCAATCTAAGTTACTCTGTAGCCATGTCTGTGTAATGGGTATCAGATCATACTTATTTTTATTTAGATGACAAAGATATTGGAACACTGGAGGAAAGACAGAAATGAGTTACAAAGATGCAATCAAAATTGAAAGGATCACAGTGGATTGAGCAAAGGCTATTATAACATAAGAAATGGGAGCACAGAAAAATGCTACTGGGCCCATTGTTACTGAGCCAATCTTTGAAAAACAACTATCAAATTAATTCAACTATTTGCTTCTCTTCTATAGCTCTGCAAAATGTTCCCCTTTGTACATCTAACTCCCTTACAAAAGTAATGATTGAATCTGACTAGGTCTGTACTCGTTTGAGTTTAGAAGTTTGGAGAGCGATCCCATTGAAACATATAAGGCTTTGATGGGCTAGAGAGACTGGAGGCAGGAAGGAAGTTTCCCCTGACTGAGGCCCGGAGAACAAGGGATTGCAGTCTCAGGATAGGCAGCAATCCATTTTGGACATAAAGGAGGAATTTCTTTGCTCAGAGAGTGGTCAATTTGTGAAGTTCTCCAACACAGAAGGCTGTGGAGTTGAAGTGGCTAAATATGTTTAAGAAATAAATAGATTTCAAGAAGGACGGGGAGAAAAAAAGAGTATGGCATTGTAATAGAAGATCAGCCGTTGATCATGTTGAATGGAGCTGGCTTCATGGGCTGATTGGCCTTCGCATGTTCCTAGTTTCTATGACCCCTGGAGGAATTGCATTCCAGAAAGAAGGAAACTTTTCTCAAATCTGCTGTGTTTTTTTTCAGTTGTCTTCAGTTTGTGTATCAGTCACCGAAACACCAAGTTCTCATAATTTACTTGCTCAAATTCCCTCAGTTAGTAGTTTCATTCAGATTTAGGAGTTACTTTAAGAGAAGGCTAAAAATGAATCTGATAAATGTCTTCAAAATAATCAAAGAGTTTGATGGGCTGAATGTAATAAAGGATTTCCATGCTTTGGTGAGTCCAAGACAAGATGCATAAATATATGATAAGTACAATTACGACATAGGGTAAACCCCGCTGCTAATTTAAAACCCGCAACACAGAAAAAATTTGTCCCGTGCGGTAATCTGTGAAAATTCGAGAGGTCAAGAACTATTTAAAGTAAAAATTAACAACTTTTATTTCTTAAAATATAACAGAGAATGATTAACTAACAATTATTTACAACTCCTTCCTCTATCTTTTACCTTCCCCTTCTAAAATACTAGTCTGATAAAATCCTCAATTAAGATTTACAAAACAAAACTTCTTATCTCAAAACCAGGCAGCATTCAGTTTTCTCTGAATTCCTGTCTTCTTTTCTTCTTCTCAGGGATTCTGTTTCACAGGTCACTGATCGATAATGGTATCTTTAAGAGAGCTATTTGTTAGGCTGTCTTTACATGCTAGTAGCTTGTCAGTTCTCCTCTTAACAGTTCAATTTTCCCCGGTCTTATACACCCAAAGCATCGGATTGTGCCATTGGCTTTTAAGATTGTCAGTATACTAAATTCAAACTGGATTAGAGTTTGGTATTTGTTGGAGTTAATTTTAAACTGATTGGCCTAATTCAAATCTGTTTTGTTGTTTCCAGGCAACCCAGCTAATCTAGCTTTCGATCCAGTGTTACATTGTTTCTTATTGAGAACACATGGTACTGTCACTGCTAGCTTTTAACTCTCTTTAAGGTACAGTACACCCACATCCTCATAACAGTACCAACAAATAAAGTAAAAAACAACAAAATAATTTCTCTGTGTAGGGAGAATTGGGAGATCCCCACTACCTGGAATTATTTAAAATAGCATTCGTGCATTTAGAGTTGACGCATAATAAGGGAGAAGTGAATTGAGAGTTTGAAAGGCAGGATGGAAGAGGTGATTGGAGTGGGCATAAGTTTTATAAGGATGTAAAACGTAGGCGATTCAGCCCCTCAATCTTCTCCTGCTGTTCAACAAGATCATTGCTGATCTGTTCCAGTTCTCAACTCCACTTCCATTCTAGCTCATTACAGCTCTTAGTTTTTTGAAGTATTCAGAAATTATCTCCTTCCTCTTTAAATCCTTTCAGTGATCTAGCTTCCACAATACTCTGAGGTAAAGAATTCACCATCTTCTGGAAGAATAGATCCCCTTACATCTCACTTTCAAATGGGTGTCCCCTTATTCTGTCACTATATCCCTTAGTTCAAGATCCCTCTACTTGTGGAAAATCTTCTCAATGTCTACCCTGTCAAGTCACTCAGAATCTTGTATGTTTCAATAAGGTCATTCTTCTAAACTCTGATGAATAAAGGCCTAACTTGTTTAGCCTTTCTTGATAAATTAATCCCTTCATCCCAGGAATCAACCTAGTGAACCTCTTTTGAACCTCCTCCAATCCGTTCTTAAATAGACAGACCAAAATTGTACACAGAATTGCATCTGGCCTTACCAACAGCCAGTACAATTAATTCACATGGAGCACAGATGCAACACAAACAAGGTGTTGAACAGCATATGTTTCATGTAGTTCAATGTACTGAACCTTTGCTTTCTTTGCACTTTATCGTTACTCAGAAATAATCATTAGCAATTCCTTGTGTCAAGGGTGATTCTCATTGTCACTGGTTGGGCTTAAAGTTCAGAAATATATCACCACCTGCAAGTTCCCCTCTAAGTCTCACATCACATTAATTTTGAAAGATATCCGAGTTCATTGTTACAAGACCAAAAACCTAACAGCTCTGCAAACACATCAACACTGTATAAAATGTAGCAGTTCAAGAACTCATCTAACCACCACTTTCAGAAGAGCAGTTCGAGATGGGCAATAGACACAGGCTTTACCAGTGACACTCTCTTTCTATTTAAAAAATACTGTTTAAAAATATACACTGATTAGAGTTTCATTATGACTTGACTATGTTTCTGTTTTATTAACTATTAACTGTTAAATATTAACTGAATACCTCATATACCTCAACATTCAAATACATTGTTAAAAGTTTAATGCTGAATTTAACAAAAGGTTAGGGAAATATTTTTTCTGAGGGTGGATCATTATGTTTTGCATGTATCATGTTATGTAACAACATAGTGAATGTTACCAGCATGATGTGCCACAGAATGCTGTGCTACATCAAGGTCAGGCATTTTTGTGTTGCATTTAAAAATTCAGAATGCAGTGCAGATGGAGAATTTCTGGGTATGATGATCTTTTGGGTGGAAGCATTGTAAAAGCATCTTGCAATTGGAAATGTTTTCAATATATTTTATGCTGATAGGGCGGGCAAGACCCAACTGAAGTGCTGCATGGTGTCTAAGAAAAATACAATGACTCTGATTTTCCTATGGCCACTCAATTAGTTCTGTAGCAAACATGATAACTGTGCCTATGGACCTTAAGGCAGATTCTTAAGGTCCATAGCAGATTTTGGAGGAATTGCCTAGGAAATTGAAGATTTCACTAATAGGCCAATTCCCCAAACCGAGAGCCCTCTGAAAGTCTCTATTTAATTTGGAGAATTCAGAGAGTTTTGTTGTTGTTAAGCAAAATCATTACTCTGAAAAAGTTAGATTGTTAAAAACCTAGCCAAACTCCTGAGTAACCACTTAACGAACTGCCAGCCTTCTTCTTACACCCCAAAAACTGAGACCCACATCCCCAAGACTTTGTGACCCATACACTGCTCCCAGTCCTCCAAGACTCCATAGCCCTTTGTTGTGGGCCTGACCTCTCATGCGACTAGATCTCTGTTCCCCTGGCCACCAGACCTAACAGTGCCTGCTCCATCTCCCTAGCACACAACACACTCCCAGCCCCCCAAACTTCATCCCCAATTTGCATGCATTGGACTTGATGCCATATCCCCATTCACCTGACACCGCTCACTTCCCCTCACCCTACAGGACAACCTTAACCTGCCAAACCCAATACCTTCCACTCAGACCTAAATTAAAGACAACATCACCTACCTGGTCACTTGCCACCTTGCACCTGAGCACCCTTGCTTACCAAAACCCTATCCCATTGCACCGTACCTTCGACCCACATGGCTCTCTATTTAGAATGAGAAAATTGCTGAAGTGTGGAAAAAGGCTATTTGGCCCACTGAGTCTGCACCCACCTCTGAAGAGCATCTCATCCTATCCCTGTAACCCTGCGTTTACTGTGGATATTCTGCCAATCATGCACATCTCTGGACACTATGGGTAATTTACCATGGCCAATCCACCTAATCTGGACATCTTTGGACTGTGGAAGGAAACCAAGGCACGCGGAGGAAATCCATGCAAACCTGAGGAGAATGTGCATACTCCACACAGACAGTCACCTGAGGTTGGAATCAAACTTGAGTTCCTAACTCTGTCAGGCAGCAATGCTAACCATTGAGCCGTTGTACCACCCTGCCAACTACCCCTTACCAACTTGCACGGTGATCCCCTGACATCCTACCCCTACCCACTTGGTATTCAACCCTCTCAGCACCCTACCCTCAGACTTACCTTATATACATACCTTTTCATCAGAGCTGTCAATGTGGCTGGACCTTGAAGTGACAGAATATGGTAATTGACTGCTGTGAGAGTGTGTGGTTTCCCTTCTGATTGTTCTATACTCCAGGGACCTGTTAGAATGGTAGTATAAATCTGCATTTCAGAAGGAACTGTAATTGAAATCTCCTGCCAAAAAGGCAGCGCTGTTTCCTTTCATTTTAAAGACAAGGAGCAAAGTGTCAAGCTGCTTTTGCTTGCTATTCAGAAAATTTAGCCCAATATCACAGACAAATCCAAATACCTCATGGTAATTAAATCTCATTGTTAAGTCTTGTTTATTCAACATTCTATATTGATTATCAGGTGAATGTGTGGTTATCCTCACACATGGGTTAAATTTTTGGCTTAAATGAATTGCTTGGCTAGAACTGATTAAACAAATTAAATTCCAGAAGTAAATTATCATAAGGAACAATAGGGACATTGCAGCAAGGGCTATTTGTCTCAGGGCAGAAATTCTGCACTGAATTTTACTTATATCAGCTCAGTGTCAGTTTAGGAGAGTTTCATAGCAGGTTTCTCTCTGTGAGCTATCTCACAAAATTCTCTGCTACTCAGTTCACACACCTCCATGGTAAAGCGCTCCCTCTATTGTGCACTGACCAGCAATGGAAGTCCTTGCTGCTTGGATTTGAACCACCAACACCAAATTTGAAACCAAGCTGTGAACCAGGTCCAAAGCCAACAGTGAATAATAACTTTTTACATTGTTTGTGGGAAATGAAAAAGTAAAACAAGTATGACACTGCTAACACTTATACGAAAGTCAAAGATCACTGTCATAAATATATTTCCTCATTCCATCTGACCAACTGCTTGCTACAAGAATGAAGATAGAGGCTAAAATTCTTGATGCTGCACCATGTCAAAACTCTGACTGAAACAGCCATTCTTTCCCTAACACCAAGGACAACATAACATGTTGTTATTTTTCAACATATGTTGGAAAGCTTTCATGGTGGATATTCCAATTCACATTAGACCATTATGGACTTGAAGGAACCCACAAACAACATGGTGGCAACAGTGGACTACTGCCTCAACATACTGAGCAGTATAAATCAACACTATTTCTCAAGGGTTTCAACTGGAATAAATTAGAACATACTGTTTCAAGGGAAAGCGAAGAAAAATCCATGCTAGTGATCTGGTAAGCTTCTAGAGAAAAACATGCTGCTGATTGCTGGCAACAGTAAATTCAATAAACAATCCCTGAAAGAAGATCTTTTTTATTCTCTCCATGGGATGTGAGCATTGTTAGCTGGGTCATCATTTATTGTCCATCCCTAATTGCCCTGAAGGTGGTGGTGAATTGCCTTCTTGAACCGCTGCAGTCCATGTACTGTAGGCTCACCATGCTGTTACATGGGGAATTCCAGGAGTTTGACCTAACAACATGAAGGAACAGTGATATATTTTCAATTCAGGATGGTGACCGGGTGGGGGGGCGGGGAATGTACAGGTAATAATACTCCAACGTGTCTACTGCCCTTGTCTTTCTGTATGAAAATGGTTGTGGGTTTGGAATGTGCTGTCTGGGGAGCTTTGGTGATTTTATGCAGTCCATCTTTTTGATGGTATACACTGCTGCTATTGAGCGAGTCAGTGGTGGAGAGAGTGGATGCTTGTGGTGCAAATCAAGCATACAGCTTTGGCCTGGCTAGTGTCAAATTTCGTGAGTGTTGCTGGAGCTGCAATCATCCAGGCATTTGGGGAGTATGCCATCATCCTCCAGACTTGAGCTTTCCAGATGGTGGCCAGGCTTTAGAGCTCAGAAGGTCAGTTACTCACTGCAGTATTCCAAGCCTCTGACATGTGCTTGCAGCAACTCTATTTGTATGGTTAGTCCAGTTCAGTTGCTGGCCAATGCTAACCCCAAGAATGTTGATAGTGAGTGTTTCAGTGAAGACAATGCTATTGTGTGACAAGGGACAGTGGTTAGATTCTCTCAATGGAAATAATCATTGCATTTTTGTGGTGCAAATGTCACTCTTACCTCTTTTTAGTCCAAGCTTGGATATTGTCCAAGTCTTTCTGTATTTGGACATGGAGTTCTTCAGTATCTGAGGAGTTGCAAGTGGTGTTGAAAGATATCCAATATTGGTGAACACCCCCACGTCTGACCTTATGTGGAGCAGGAATAGGAACAGAAGAAACCTGCAGTTACATACTGGCTACATTACAAGGTCATTGTCTGTGGGATTCTAGATTTGAGCTGCCCAAACATTATGGCATCAAAACCAAAATTCCTCGTACAACACAGAAACCTTAACTATGCAACAATTGAGGCTGAAAGGGCAGTAAATAACAGCTACGTTTGGGTGTTGTCATCATAGCACACAAAAGGCAGGACTGGAAAACGTACACCAAGAAGGGAATGAAAGAAAAGTCTGCATATATTCTGGGAGAGGAGAGCTTTGGAAAACTCTAACCAAGCCACCTATAGCAGATAAGCATTGGGGGCTTTATAAACAAAAATACAACTTGATCTAACAGAGGACGTTTTTGGAAAATAGGAGGATGCGGCTGGAGTCCAAGTGAGCTTCCAAAGAATCGGAAATCTTCCTTCCAGCATCAAAGGCGGGAAAGCCTCTGTTACAGTCATGAGGTCTGGGAAAATGTTCCAGTACAGCAGCAAAGCTCAGGAGAATTGCTCTTACTATGGATTTTAAAAAATCTTTAGGGAAGACAAAATACCTGACCACATTAGGAAGCAATTTCAGATCTGGGTAGAACACAAATTTGAATTTCTGAAGAAGAGGATAACATAGAAATTCAAAGAGATTTTGAACACCGTTGACAATTATTTCAATATAAGTAATAAAATTCTGAAGCAAGTTAAATCCATTAAAAGACTGCCACATACAGGTAAATCCATACATGATTTCATTAATAATAAAAATTAATAATACTGACACCAAAATAGGAGGTATAATGGACAGTGGAAAAGATTATCTCAGAATAAAATTGCACCTTGATCAGGTAGGCCAAGGAGTGGCAGATGCAGTTTAATTTAGATAAATGTGGGTGTTTCATTTTGGTAAGGCAAACCAGGGTAGGACTTCTACAGTTAATGGCAGGCCCCGAGGAGTGTTGCTGAATAAAGAGATCTAGGGGTGTAGGTGCACAGTTCCTTGGAAGTGGTGTTGCAGATAGACAGGGTGGTGATCAAAGCATTTGACACACCTATCGAGTGTGGTGCTGGGACAGAACATCAGGTCAGGCAGCATTCGAGGAACAGGAGAATCGACGTTTCAGGCATAAGCCTTTCATCCCGATGAAGGGCTTATGACCGAAACATCGATTCTCCTCTCTTCAGATGCTGCCTGACCTGCTGTGCTTTTCCAGCACCACACTCTCGAGTCTGATCTCCAGCATCTGTAGTCCCCACTTTCTCCCACGTGGCACGCTTGGCTCCATTGGTCAGTGCATTGAGTTTAGGACTTGAGATGTTATTTTGTGGATGTATAGGACATTGGTGAGATCACTTTTAGAATACTGCATGCATTTCTGGTCACCCCCTTCTACCAGAAGGATGTTGTTAAACTTGAGACGGTACAGAAAAAAATTTACAAGGATGTAGCCAGGGTTGGAGGATTAGAGTTATGGGGAGAGGCTGAATAGGCTGAGCATATTTTCCCTGGAGCATCAGAGGATGAGGGGTGACCTTATAAAGGTTAATAAGATCATGAGGGCCATGAATAAAGTGAATAGCCAAGGTCTTTTTCCTAGCATAGAGGAGTCCAAAACTAGCGGGCATGATTTAAGTTGAGAGGGAAAAGATTTAAAAAGGATCTGAGGGGTGACTTCTTCATGCATGAATAGAGAAGGTTTAGAACAATATGGGCCAAATGCTAGCAAATGGAACAGATTGGAATACCTGATCAGTGTGGGGCTAAAGGGTTTGTTTCCATGTTGTATGACTCTATAGGTTAGTGGAGAGATGTGGTTATAGTGACTTGAATTCATAAGAAACCAAATTGTTGTTTGGTTTATTGATGAGCCTTTCTCAAATTTATTCTAGTTCAAAGAAGACCTAACTTTAGAGAAAGCCATTCAGATGGTAAGTGAAGCAGAGGTGCAGAAGCAAAACAGCTCACTCAGAAGAAGAGAAGATAAAAATTTGGTACAGGAGATCAATGGAATCTATTCATTTAAGATACAAACTCAAATCAGCTAGTGCAGCAGATAGAATGGACACCAATCAAGGAAAGTTTGATTCAATGCAGTTGAAGAAAGAAACCTCATGGGCATAATGAGCACCCAGCTTTTCACACCAGTTGCTTTTCTTACAAGAAAGTTGGTCACTTTCAGCAATCTGTCTTAAACAGGACATAGTCTCAATAGAGCAAAAGACAGAGGAGCTATCCAATGAAAACTTTAATTGGAGTAAAATTAGTTTCCAGTAGAAGTTAAATTCAAAATTTCCCAAGGAATATTAGTGACCTAGACCAAATGTTTTTGGCATACAAACATATATATCTATGGCCATCTCACAAATTCCAAGTTAGACATGAGCGAAAGTGTCACAAAGCCTTCGTTGAGAAAACTCTGCTTACAACAAGCAACAATCCAGCTACATGGTCTGGGGGTATCTCCAACATAAGAAATCCAATTACTAGAAAGGGGTTATGGACTTCACAGTCAAAACTTTTTACTCAGAGGTTAAGATCTCATATTAACAATAGTCTCATTCAAAAGGTAAAAGCGGTTAAACAACAAAAGATGAAGAAAAAGCTGGCAGTAACTTTCACTAGACTGTGTAAGCTCATGGTAGAATCCAAGCAAAAAAAAACAATATGTCCTAAAGTTATCCTGTAATTAAACGTTTTCTACCATAAATGGGATGGGCAGAGGTAATTGGCTATGTTTTCCATTGCATTCAAAACTGAAGAAATTTTAGATTCCAAATTGCAATAAGTTCATAATTAAGTGCAAACAAAAAGGCAATATTTACACCACCTACGTGACACAAATCAATAGAAGCTTTTGGAACTAAATGTAGTCAGATTGCAACATAGCGCAGTGGACAATTATTTATGATAATGTCAAGTCTGACATTAGTTGCTGATGTGGTTAAGAAGGAATCCGTTCATATCTGACATCCTCACCTTGCAAAAAAGACTTCTCAACAATGAAGGTTATCACATCAAACAAGAATGAATCTCCACATAAGTAAACTAGCTGGTTTCAACAATATTTCAATCACTGAATGGACAGGAGAAAACTCAAAAATGATGAAGAAGTTGAACTGTTAACTTCACCTACTTCAACTCAGGTCCGTAGTTGGAATGAGAACCAAATGCCACTGACACAAATTGAAGATGTGGTACAAAGAGTTTCATGGAAGATACCATTAAGAAAGGATTAACAATGAGCAAATATTGAAGTTTTTAAAAAAATGTCTGCTACAGCAAGGAGCAAAACTGACAGCTGTAAAGAACATAGGTACACCACTGAAATGTGATGAAAAGTGGAATGCATATTTGAATTTCAAAATAATGTGGACGTGTGGATCATATCAGGAGAAAGTGAGATCTGCAGATGCTGGAGATCAGAGCTGAAAATGTGTTTCTGGAATCCTGAAGAAGGGCTTATGCCCGAAACGTCGAATCTCCTGTTCCTTGGATGCTGCCTGACCTGCTGCGCTTTTCCAGCAACACATTTTCAGTGTGGATCATATCAGTCAAGTTTTTTGTAAAAGGTCAGAAACGCATTTGGATAGTGACCTAAATATGTTTGTTCCAAGAAGGCATGTGAATGGAGTGAATGCCTGGGCGAGCCCCTGCAACGGATAAAATGTTTACACCTTTGGGTTTATGAAAGGTAGAATAAACACATTAAGGCTATTAACTTAGTTTTGGCTTCAAAACAAATGATTCAAAGTTTTAGTTCAGAATGTAGAACAGTGTCTCCTAGCAGGTGAATCAAGTCTCTTCAGGAGAACCTGTCATCTCAGCATAAATGTTTTACTGTGGAGCTTCCAACTTGGGAGAGTTTGTATCAAATTCTTCAAGTTGTTTTATAACTAAGAATGTTTAGGCTATCAGAATTATGAGAGATTCATGCCAGTGAACCTGGAAAGGAATCTTAAAAACCAAATCTTAACAGCCCTGAAGGAGAGAAACTGGAAAGTGTTAAATAGAGATTTATTAAAAAACTGAGCCAAGAGTGTTTATTTTTGTCAGATTTAGTTTAATGGATGGTGTTGGGAAGCACATTGGAACTTTAGTTTTGATTTTCGTGGGTACCATCGCTCTATTTTCTATACGAACATAACTATTTTTTGTGAAATAAACTTAAGTTCTGTTATTAAAGAACATCTGTATCCTCACGTGAATATATTTCAGTGACTAACCGCCAGAATAGCCAAATGCAAAAATAAAAAAAAAATCAATTAAGTCAGGTTTCATGTTTGGATCTGATTTGTCCAATATTACTATCAGTTATGATCATAACCAGAGTCTTCCATGTAGCAAATGGAAGAGATTAAAGTCTCTTTAATCCAAGAGGGACCACAGGCCTGAGACCATCAGAAACACCAAGTTAATGAATTACCACTCTTCCGATTCCAAAGGGAACATGTTTTAAAGTAAAAGGTGTGTGGAGAGATGAGGTGGTGATAGATGTAAACAATATAATAACGACCAATATAATAATGATAACAATCAATTGTTTTGGGGGAAATGTTATAGCAGGGTCTAAAAGGTTCTGTAAGGGTTAGTACTCGGAACTCAGTAAGCACCATCCACTATGATGCTGTCATGGGGACTGGATGAAAGTAGAGTTTGTGGGAGATAGAGCTAGGGCTAGTGTACTGTTAACAGTCTGTGTAGCAGTGTGGTTCATGCTCATGTAACCTGAGACTGCATTCACACTGTATCTTAGGACATAGTGTCTGCCTTAGTACAGGAGTGTTTTGATCAATGGCACATGTACTTCTTTTCAATGGCCAGCAAGTTATTTTACCTCCCACATTCTATTTTTAATAGCTTATTTTTTTTCCTCCAACAGAGCAACAATGCCTCATTCATGTATTTGCCATGTGTATATATCTTACATCTATTCAACTGCTATGTTATGGAGATCTTTGTTTTCAACTTTTATAAGCCCTGGTATATTTTGTCTTTCAGCGATTTCCCTGTTGAAGTGGTTCTGTGTTTGCTGGGTTCTGTTATGTACAATTGCAATGATGACTATATTACATTTATTGAGAATATCTCACCATAATTGGAGTCATCCAGGACAAAGGGTTTGTGTTAACATTGGCCTCATTTTAATTCCATTCATTTGTTTTTAATGTACTCATGAAAGAAGATGCTATTTACTTAAAATTTCAAAAACTCAAGTAGCATTGTCAAAATTTTGCTTGTCATCTGCATATCTTTTGTATTTTATTCTGGAAATTTAAAAACATTAACTGTGAACAAATACTATGTTTTGTAGTTTCTAGTTTATTTAGATTTATAATATTCATTTAATTTTGTCGCAGATTATGTGTGAATTGTTTTATTTTACTGTTTTCCAGGGTACTTTTGACATTGTTGAATTCATGGGTTACATCAGTGGCTATGTGTCCTGCATATTTTATCTTGGCTCTCGTTTTCCACAGCTGTACAAAAATGTAAGAAATTTATTAAGTCTTGGCTTTTTGGTTTGTAAAAGTTGGCTTATTTCTGTTCAGAATCAGAAAAAAACACTATTTCCTTCCATTTTCATTCTTCCTGTATTGTCATCATGGTGTTGCCAAAGAACACAACAAGCATTTACTTATTACTTCTCTTTGGTGAGAAGCACAAGAATTCAAACTGCAACCCTGGAATTTGCTAACACATAAATAATATCCTCATAGTCCATGCAGTCAGCACATTGTGAATTATGAACCTTTCCACTTAGGGACTGAACTTCACAGAATCCATAGTGTGGAAGCTGGCCATCCGGCCCATTAAGTTCACACTAACCTTCTGATCAGCATCCAAACCTATCCCTGTAATCCTGCATTTCCATCGGCTAACCCATCTCGTCTATGCATCCCAGGACACTATGGGTCACTTAGCATGGTCAATCCACCTAACCTGCACATGTTCGGACAGCAGGAGGAAGCCAGAGCACCCAGAGGGAATCCATGCAGGCACAGAAGGAATACGCAAACTCCACATAGACAGCCACTCAAGGCTGGAACTGAACCCAGGTCCCTCACATTGTGAGGCAGCAGTACTAGCCACTGTGCCGTGACTTGTTGAAATCCATGTTACTGTAATTGGTCAAAAATCAGTTGTCTTGCTCTGATGGTGATATTGTACAATAATTTATTTTGCAATATGCAAATGTGGCTTGCCAGAGGGGTTCAATAACAACATTTTTATTGTTTAATATTTAAAGGAGCCTTTATTTCCTTGAGAATGGCTAGACTACAAGTTCACTGTATTAAACAAAGGCATGGTTTATATATTCTGATCATTGCAGTTCCAAAGGAAATCCACAGAAGGTACATCCTATTTGCTGTTTGCACTGGCAATGTTGGGTAATACAACTTACGGACTGAGTGTGGCAGTGAAAGTACCCGAAAACAAAGTATCAGCCAAAAAATACATCCTCCATCATCTGGCCTGGCTATTAGGTAGCTTTGGAGTACTGTTGGTGGATTTTTTTGTATCCTTTTCAATGTTAACCATTGCAATATACAGATGACATTTGTGTTAGTTATACCAGGGGCTAGCTTAAATGTCAATGAGAGAGAAAATCAATATTTTTTTGAAGTGTTTTCAATTTTGATGACCAAATGTTCAGATTGTTGAGAGATGTTAAGCTTTTTGAAGATTCCGGAGGTTTTTAATTCTATGTGATGCACTATTGAAATAGATTTGGAATTTGCGAAAAATCAGGGTGAAATTGATGCAAAATTTAGATGACACAGAGGTGAAGGTTAGAATGTAAAACTGCTGAGAAGCAGATGCTGATTTGGGAGTGAGGTTAAGAAAACATCTCTCTAATTCCATCTGCAGTATGCTCAAATTACTCAACCTACCTAAACCTTTTGCATGTCACTCCATCCTCCTCATGGTATACTTTCCCGTCTAAGTTTATATCCTCACCAGACAATGGACAATTATATGCCTAGTCCCCAGTCTAAATCATTTATCTCAGTTATAAAGTATAAGCCTAAGCTCTGACGTTGGCAATAGCTCACTGGTTAATGTCTCTTAAACTGATTATTACCCACTTATTTTGATTCAGTTTTCTATTTTTTAATTAATCCTTGATCCAATATATTACCCCAATTTGATGAACATTAATATTATGTTATTACCTCTTACCTGGTACCTTACGGAATTTATTTTGCAAATTTAAATATGTATCTATTAGATCCCCTTATCTATCCTATTAGTTGCAACCTCAAAAAATTCTAACAGATTTGTCAAGCATGATGTCCCTTTCATAAATCCATTTTAACTGTGCCTAATAATATTACATTTTTTAGGTGCACTGATACCAATTCCAGCTTTATCTGTTCTCTAATTAATGCTACTAAGTTAATCAATTTATATTTCTATATTTATCTTCTCCCTCCTTACAATCCTTTGATTCATGACAAAGCCAGAATGCCTTTGTGTTTTTTACGTGTAACAAAGTCACAAAGGGATCTTGACTCCCACCTGGAGAGCTGGCAGTACATTGTGTTGTCTCCTCCTCGCAACGCCAGTGGTATTAGGCACCAATCATGTAGTTGAGAGTTTGCTGGTGGGTCTTCCACTGGTTTCCAACCAAGGGAGTAGGATGTCCCACTTACTGAGAGCTGCCCGCCTTTTAGTGACTGAGTGTTGTTTTGCTTAGCAACACCATTGGAGAGGGAGTGCTGATGAGGAAAAGACACTTATATGGTGTTCAAATCTCCATGGAATCCTGGATTCCGCTAATTTGTGGAGGGAAGCAGTTTACAGTATTGGGGTTGCAATAAATAGGAGGCAAGGAAGTCAACAGAGTGTAGCTCTCAGCAAAGCCCTTACCCAATGCTAATTCCCTGGATCAAGGGAAGGCCTTTGAATAAGGGATCCTCCTTAGAGACCACAAACAACCCTTGTAACACCAGGTATTAATTGACCACTTAAGGGCCTTAATTGACACAAGATCAAAACACAGTTGTGGGTCTTCTGGCCACAGGAAGGATTGGGGCTGACAGGGTCCCTACATGCCACAGGCCGTTCCAATTAAGTAACATCCTCACTTCCAATGTCACCCTTAGGCAGATTTAATGCTCTCCCCTAAGTATCTGTTTAATGGGTAGAATGTTCCCAGCCTCTAAACGCCATGTGAAATAGTGAGCAAGTTAGAAAAATTCAGCAAGAGTGAGAAATTAGATTCTCCATGTCAAGAAATAAATGCTCAACATTTCCACTTCAGGTTTTAATGGCTAGGTGAGAATCTCACGAGTGAGTGGTAAGGGGCCAATTTGCATGAATTAACATATTATTCTTGCCTCACCTCATTTATGTGCAAGTTGCTGTATACTCAGGCAAGTGACAGAAACGAGCAGGTGCCATTTCCAATTTCAAAGTCAGATTGGTTACGTTGTCAGTATCTCCCCTGGGCCTATGTCATTCCCTGATATCTGAAGGCATGCTCCATAGAAGTAATCACCCGCATCCTCTGATTATAGAGTTGGCATTGGCAAAGTACTAGCTTCCCCACTTCATCATGACCCACCTCAGATGAGCATATAATGCAGGTTCAGTTCTTGAGTACTGCATTTTGCATCTCACTGTCATCTTGCATTGCAACGTTGCTGTGCACAGGGAAGGGCACCCATCTCATGTACTGGAACAGGATGTGTTGCTGATCTATTAGCTTGCTTTCTCAGCACTCACTCACTTTTCACCTAAGTGGACACTTACACATTTCTGCCTTCCTTTGCCTTTTTAGTGCATTATTGCTTCCTTCTAAACTCTCAGACTCTCAGCACATATGTCATGCCTTGCCCTTTAGCACACACAAAAAGCCAGGCAACTTATTGTGTCTGCCAGCAATGAACAGTCAAGTGGCTGGATGTGTTGCCCAATGGCACTATGTCATACCACACCTTGTATCAGCAACGAAAATGACAAACATACTGCATGTGTTTACCCAAACGTCAATGTTTCAATGTCTAAGGGCAGTAGTCTTTAGTCCAGTCAAGCGGGGCTGTCATCAGTCAGGGTGTACCCATAATGCTCCACTTGTATGCAATACAATGTCTTCAAGGGCAATTGATTAACCTGGCACTGCCAGAGTCCAGATTAATGACATGGGTATCGCAAAGTTCTCCATGTGTATCTTGTACAATAGCCAACTATGCAAAATATAAATCCTGGCCACAGCAGTATTGCTCAGGTGATTGATCATTACTAACTAATGCTAGTAATCTGTGTGAAGCAGACATGATGCAGATTACCTTTAACTTGTCTTCTGTTGGCCACAATTCCCCAACTAGAGGGCCCAGACATGTTGAGATGATCCAGGCTCACCCTCTTTTGGACAGGGGATCACTTGGCGGGGGGGAGGCCAGTATATGGTTCCACCTCCAGCTGGGTACCTATTGGTAACATCCTATCTCGTTGCGAGGGAGGGATCCTGGAGTGAGCTCATGGTCCTTCATTTCCCCTGTTGTTTTGCCATTGATGCTCTGCACAAATGATGCAGTTCAGATCTATGTGCATCTTCATCATCCAACAAATGTTCTGCTGGACCTGGATCTCCATGGCAGCTGCCAACAAGAAGACAGGCAGACACATACTTACCAGAGCCAGCACAGTGGTATGAAAATTGATGAACTACTCCAAGCTTTACTTCAGTTGACTGGATGTCTCTGACAATCCTATTGCTGCTCCTGAGTCAGTTCATGCATTTTCATCCAGGTTATTAATGGCCAACACCACGGGATTCTCTTCTGGCTGTGACTGAGCTATTTGCTGGGCTCAGGCAATCCTCTGAGCATAAATGAACTTCGATGTTTCTTCCTCAGGCAGCAGCAGAGATATGCTAGTGATGTGCTCACCAGAATGTGCTCCTGACTCTAGTGGAGTTAAAAGTGTCCACCGAGGTGCAAGTGTCTGAACTGGTGGAGGATACAACAGGTGACCTTGCTTCCTTTGCGGGGTTGGGGCTTTTCCTCACGGCGTGGAGGAGGAGATGTCGCCATTTGGGTTGATCTCTTGGAGGGCATGATTGTCTGGATGTCACTAGTGCATGCAAATGCCAAGAGGGAATGAGTTAAACAAAATGGGTGGAAGCTTGAGCATATTAAAGTAAGTTTACAGTGGTGATAAAGGAAGATCAATGCAGCTCATTCCAACACGTTGAATATTACTTGGCTGCGAGGATATGGAGATCTCAGCAAACACACAAGAGCAGCCTCTATCCTTTCTCACAAAGTCAAGGATCCTTTCCTCACATGGATGAGAATCAAATGCTAGACACTCCATTGCCTGTCTGGGCTCTCGCAGCCCTCTTTGACGGTTTTCTCCTGCAGTGAGATAAAGGGAGGGATTGAGTGAAAGCTGTTAGTGCTGATGCAGGAGGATGAAATGTGATGAGATGTCCTGAGTGATTGGGCAGCAAGTGCTGAGATCAGGAAACGTTATCGGTTTTGGGAGGGGAGGGAAAGGATGAGGTGTGGGACACCTGCTGAGGGAAGATGCTGCATGTAATATTGAGACTGGTAGACTATGAGATTTGACAGGAGGTGGATGGAGTAGTAGACTTAGTAAGTGCGAGGTAGTACTTACTCATACAGAGTACAAAAGGTCATTCACCTTCTTGTGATATGCTGTCCATTCCTCTGGATCGTGGAGATGGCACTGACAGGCCAGCGGCCTTTACTGCCACTCCTTTGGCAGCCCTGAGTGAAGAGGATGATCTTCCTGCCACCCCTTTCTCTCTGCCCTGTCCATGCCTAATTTATTGAGCAATATAGAATAGCGTGAAGAGACTCACTCAGCTCACAGAAATCTTTCATCAAACTGTGGAATTGTCACTTGTCAAATATTAGTAAAATTCAGCCCCGTGGCTCTGCTGTTTCCTTATTTCCAATTATAATCTATCCCATTCTGTTTTTAAGGTGCACACCTTTAATTTTGCTGATCTCTTCCTTTTTGCAGACTTATACAAGCTTAAGCAGTCTGTTTTTAATGTCTCGTGCATGTTCACTCTCAAAGTTTCCTTCTAATTTTTCAATTTCTTGGTCTTTCTTTGCTCAGGTGTGATGTCCTCTCATCCTTCAGCTTTTTACCACTTTTTGAAAATATATTAAGACTCTACTATAATCTAATTCTGTCTTTAAATTCTCTTATTGACCCCTGTTTGGACCATTTCTCCACTGGGGCTTTCATCCCTGAAGGAAATGTATAACCATTGCAAATTATAAATGAATTCTCTAAATATTTGCCATTGGCTATCTATCATTATATCTTTTAATCTAGTTTTCCAATCTATTTTGACCAACACACACTTGGGTAGTTTGTTCTCTTGAGCTTTATTGCTTTAGTTTTTTTATCTAAACCACCCTCAAACTTAATGAAAAAATTATCATAACCTAAGAAATCGGAACAGGAGTAGACATTTGGCTATTATTAACCCTATCTCATTGCACAGAACTGCATCTAATTAATTTGTTCCCTAGTTGGTTATTGACACATTAGTTTAGAAAACTAAATTAAATGCATTCCATAAGCTTTTCCATTACACTATTACTGCAAACTTGGTTTTCCTAGTCGATAGAAAAGTCAAGTCCCCTTGATCACGGTTTTATAATTGTTACTTGAGCATCTAACCTCTTGATTTATAATATGTCTTACATTACAATACTGTTAGGAACTTGTTATTTATTCCCACCATTGATTTCTGTCCCTTATTGTTTCATTAGTTCCACCTAAACTGATCCTCCACATTGATTTTTGGTGTTATTTTCTCCCTTTCTCATCTTCATCCCATGCTTTACTTTCAGGGCTGCCACTGCTTTAATTCTATGTCGTCTGGTTCTTCTCAAGATCGAATATTCTGCAATATTTACTTAGTGATGTTTCTTCACCCAGATGGCTGTTAGTTCAAAGTTCTCAATTTCTTTTTGTGCTATCATGAATACAATTTGTTTCAAATGTTTTGTACATAGAGATGTAATTTATTTAGCTTTAACTGTTTTCTACTCTTTCCTTCTATCATCTTAATCACAAATGCATTATTCTAATTTTTCGCTCTGTCTTTTCTTGACCTGCTGTGTTTACTTTTAGCCAAATCACTACTCTGTTGTACAGTCTTATCAAATCTTGACATTTATGATTTTATCCTTTCCCAAATCCTTCTAACCTTTCCTCTCTGCTGATCGTTCTTCTGTTTAATGCCCGAAATGGATCCTTCCCTCTCACAGCTAGAATCTTCTCCACGTGCAAGGAGGTATCCATAATCTAACACTCTGCAGGCAACACAACCTATGCAACTTCTTTCACAACTACAGAGAACTGTTGCCATTCACTGTGACTTCCTATACCTCAGTTTGAATGGCCTCTTGAACCAAAGCCATGGTCACTACCTTTCAGACATTTCCCTCATTCATACAGGCAGAAGGAACTTTGTGTTTGTTTGAGAAGGATAAAGGTTAAGGTTCCTTCGCCACTGTTTCTGGGCTTCCCTTACCTGTTTACAATGTTCCTGACCACTAGCCAGAATTGTACCACTGTCTCATTGAAAGAGTGTGATTTGCTTGAATGTCCTGACGTTCTGTGATGTTCTGCACATCAGACTCCAGTGAGGTAATTCTGAGTTGAAGTTAATCACAATTTTACTTCAAAACTAATCATCTCAGATTGCACTGCCATTCATAATCTCCCAGCAACTTGTTGGGCTGAAGGGCCTGTTTCCACACTGTAATCTAATCTAAAAACTGTTGCACACCAAGTACTGTAGAATCCCCATGTAACCTTGTTTTTCATTTTGTTAAAGTTTATTTGTTTACTCAATATAGCTTCTATGTTTTAGTCTTCAAACTAATTGTTTGTTCTAATTTAGGTAATAGCTAGTTAATATTTACCTTATTTATTAACTTAATCCTGCTGCCTTTTCTTGTGCTATGACCTAATTTAGTGATTTTTTTTCTACCTTGTCACAGACATAGTGTCCTTTTCAAAGCTTCATGCTCCATCTTGGCCAATCCCATGTCATATGCTCTCAGCCTCACATTTTTCCAAATATAGGTAACCTCTCGATTGTGAATGGATACCATTCATGAGTATGTTTGCAAGTTGGTAGGAACACAATGGAAGACAATAAAGAATAGTTGTTTGTAATTACAGGAAATGTTCATCAGATCATCAAAATTAATTTGAATACATTCCTGAATTGAATCTCAGGAATCAATCAGATGTCTATAAATTGGGGGCCACCTAAATATATACTTATTTCCATGCACATTACAATATCCTTTCTTTATACAGGTCATTAATGTACCTAGGGCATTTATTAACTTTCTTGGATAATGGCAGAAGTGTAGTGGAACTGCTTGACCTTTTGTACATCCCACATAGTTGACATAATCACTACATGCATCATGAGAAAAATGTAAAATCAAAATGCAATCACTGATGAAAACAGTAAAGTTTCAAAGTAAAGTTGAGTTTCTTTGATCAACATTTTAATTTCTACAATAGATTTGCTTTATATCATTCTGTGTGGAGTTGGTGTGTTTTATATAGTACATAGTTCTGATCATATCTTTATATGATCTGTTTCAAAATATTTTATACAAGTTTATAGGTTGCTGATCATAGATTTCCAATTATATCCTTAATAACCATACTACAGATTACTGCACAGTTTATTAGATATCGTAAACGAAGCAACTTCTCTCTCCATTCAATTCCAGAGGTGGCACCACTCCTTGATGAAGATGAAGAACAGCTGAACAACCTTTTCCAATTGCGCCAGTTTAAATAAAATAATTTCTGAATGATTATTTGTGAAATTGTTCCAGAAGTTGCTTCTATTACTTTAGACTTTAATTGAAAGATAATTTGTTTTAATATTTAATTATCTTACATTCGTAATCCATACCAGTATTATTAAAAACATTAGATCTCATTGATTTCATTGGTTCAGCATGTACCTTGTGATGAAGTCAAGTCTCAATCTAATGATCTAATTGCTTGGACTTTATTGCTTTCCTGATAAGATCCCTGTTGGTCAGTTCCAAGTGAAAGGTCACATGTTTTTCTTCGCTTGACCATATTGTTCACTTTCCACCATCCCCACACCACCCACCCATTAGCACCCCTCTACCCCTGTCCCATTCTCTCACCAAAAGTGAAGATAAAATTGCCTGATTCTAGGCCCAATGTCCCTTCCAATGTCCTGCCTGTCATTTTCAACAGAGCAGCTTGCATCAGTGTCTGTCTTGCAGGCATTTTGCTTTTCAATATCTGCCACCTCTATAAAGGCTTGTTAAATATCTTACCCTTCTTGCTGATCTAAAACATTATGATGTAGAAAAAAACACTCCTGATATTCAGAGGCATACTGATAAAGTTAGAACATCCATCAATTTCACAGGTTACTGTTTAAAATGGTTAACTGCATTTCTGCAAAGATGGGTATAGGGAGGCTTCAACTTTGAGAAATAAATGCTTACTATTTATCACTAAGTAATGTCAAGGGACATCCTAGGGTGTCCGCAGACTATAGCATGGAAATAGTACCATGATAGCTCTAATTTGTCTTCTAAATAATTTGTGACTTCACATTTGTCATTATTATTTAGGAATTTGTTTCTTTTAAATGTGTATTCATATGGTCAAGTACTACCCATGTTTATAGATTATTAAAACTATACAAGCATGCATTTTTCATAAATCATATTGCAATAATTAAACCTCCGTATATACAGGATGTTTACATGTGCTCCAGCTGATTGACAGATTTAAAGTTGTATTTCTAGATTCTTATTAGGTTTCATATAAATGTTCTCTGCAGCCTGCTTTCTGTACTGGTCAGTCACAATTTATTTTTCATTAATTCTTATATTTTGCACAGCACTACCAACTAATCCAGAATCCAATTTTGCATTTCAGAGACCATTTTTCAGCAGATTTAGACTTGCATGTAATGTGCGCTTTGCTACAGGATCATCTATAATATTAACTGGCTATTTTAATACCAAGTCTTAAATCTTTATTTAACTTTTTTCAATAACATATTCCAGAATCCAAATCAAACAACACAGTTCTAAATACAACTTCTATGTTGAATATCATAGAATATAAAGTCTACGGGAATCAAAAATGCCAAAGGCTCCATACCATGACTGTTAAACAACAAAACATATTTTGAAAAACTCTCATTATATTATACTGAGATGGTTATTTTTACATTGAGACTTTCTATTTAACTGAAAATTTAGATTCACGTGTATATTACAGGTTTATGATTTCTGGAAAGTGTGCAAGATTATTGCTTATTTGCAGGGTTATCTATCATTTTCAAATTGAACAATTAAAAATTAGCAGCCTTCAGTCCATTGCATCTCTATGGATTGAATCATATGTTTTTGTTCTGGCTTAGTCCAAATTGTATTGAGTATTTTGGAGGATTTCTCACCCAATCTTATCCAGTGTGCCTCATTAATAACCTATTCCACCTATGCTGTCCCTCATACCTGATTTCCACCCATCTTATCACACATCATTCCAGGGACAACTTGTTACTTAGCGGATATCATGGAGTTCACTGGCATCCCTTGCACTTGCACCATTTATCTTCAGTGGTGCACTCAAGCAAGTGCAGTGAGTCTGCTATCCTGCATAGTTGCTGCTGTTTGCTCTGGATGTGCAGGGTCCTGAAGCTGTTGCGCAATAGGAGTGATGCCTATGTAGGACATTGTCCTTCCCTTAGACCATTAGTAGAGGACACCACCAGACCATGCTAGGATGCCACCTGCATTAAAGCTGTCTTAGCTCTAGAGAAGTGTCCAGCACTATCAGAAAAAGGTAAATACCTTCTTCTTTGCTCCACCAGGGTAAGTTCCATCATCTCTCTATTACCTCACATTATTTCTGCCTTTACATCCACCTCCCACCAAAGCCCATGCTCTACTACTCTCATTATTGCCTGCAACATCTTTCCTAATTGGTCTCATTCACTCCAACCCCAGATGCCACTAACTCTGTATGCCCCCTGCAATATCTACTCACTCACTCAGGAAACCTCATCACTCACACCATCAGTGATAGCTGTACAATCTACTTTCATTTCCCATCATGCCTATTCCTTGTTCCAAGAGGAAGGCAGCCCAGAATGGTGCAGACAGAATCAAAAAGAGTAGCGTCAGCCTGTTCTTTGGCTTCCCAGCTCTTCGGAAAATATCCTGACTCTGATTACCCAGGGGAGGACATGAACTGTTATTTAGGCTGACTTTTTGTGCAGAAAATCCCAGAGTGAAAGATATTCCTCTTGACTTTACTGAGGCCTGTTGACAACTTGACAAGTTTCCTGGTTTTGTGTCTGCGTTAAACAGCAGAGCCACACAGCAGTCATACAAATAATATGAACTTGGTAGGCTTTGAATGAGTGAGTACTATGAGTGAATAACCCGGAGAAATAATCTGATCCACCTATAGTTGGCTGCATTACCCTGAGCTTGTAAGTGTTCTTGCTGCAGAGTTACAATGATAGCAAGGTGTAGAAACATCCTGTCGGTGGATCGGAATTGTGCCATGAAGATTGTTATAGGCTGCCACATTTTGAATTTCGATGCTGGTGGATATTGGGTTGTGTATGGTTGATGCCCATGGAGCATTCCATGAGATGGTGGTGCCCAGTCTCCAACATGGAGGTCAACTGGAGCAAGCAGTGAGCTGAATTCGACAGGTACGCACTTGTTTCATTCGTTGTCAGGTTTTCTTGACATGGAACCTGTTTACTAAGTTTGGTAAGGTGGAAGGCAGAAAATTAATGAGGTGAGTTGTGGCATTCATAAGGTGTTTATACAGCATTAACTCCTATTAATTGGCATCTTGCCATTGCCTAGTGAGAATCTCCTTGTGGAAAGCATATCAAGGTGGAATGACATGATTGCAGCGAGCTGAGCCTCACTACACTCGTCAGTTGGTTCTGCCACACATCTCACTGCAGCCCACATTGCTCTATCCCTCTAAGATTCCAGTTTAAGAATTTTTTTTTGTGAGGGAAAGCTATAACTAATCCCACCAATGCGTTCTCCCTCTCTGTAACTATATATCTTCCTGGACTTCGATATTTTTAAGGAAAAGATGCATTGGCCTTATATCAATTAATACTTGAAGCAAAGCATTTTGGTCTGTAATTTACTGTGTGCTGAGCTTTTGGGGCATGATGACTGTAATTTGTGAGCTGGCAAGATCCATTGAAATAGCGATTAGCAGCACACAAAATAGGTACTAACTGTCTTTCACTTGAATACTTCAACCCAGTGACTCCTGTGCTCTCCTGGTCGCCACAGCACACAAAATGAAACTAAGCAACTTATACCAGCAGCATATGGGGGAACAACTCTTCTGTT
The DNA here is from genome assembly GCF_020745735.1 of Hemiscyllium ocellatum. NCBI lineage: Eukaryota > Metazoa > Chordata > Chondrichthyes > Orectolobiformes > Hemiscylliidae > Hemiscyllium > Hemiscyllium ocellatum. Next base: position 50,667,427 of record NC_083413.1, read on the forward strand.
TTTAAAGATAGTCTGCCCCTCTTAAAGGGAAACAACACTGAATTAAAGGAGGCTATTACAAAATAATATTGCTGCAATTGTAAATAAATAAAATGGAATGCCTGGGCAGAGGATTCTTTAGGATGAGTGAATCAGTGTTGAAGGCCTTAGTACTGGAGCTTGACAGGAAATGCAATCCTATATTTCTGCAGGGCAGCTGAGGCATTCCCAAAAGGAATTGGTGACCCCTAAACGTGTCTGGATGGCAATTTCAGGGTGCTTCATACAGCATTTCTCTCTGAGCTCTAATAAGCTATCTCATGCAATTCTCCACTGCTCGTCTCACTATGTACATTGTGATTCTGCAGGGCAAGCTTGTGCTACAGTATGTTCACCAGCAGTAAAAGTACAACCACCAACAGCACCTCTGACATTTCTGCCAATGTCATATTTAAAGCACAAAATAGCCAAGCTGGTAGCTGGGTGAACACAGCAAGCCAGGCAGCATCAGGAGGTGGAGAAATCGACGTTTCAGATGTAGCCCTTCAGGACTGGGGGCATCAGGTCAATCATGGTCAGCCATGAATAGCCCTTTCACAGTGCATGTGGTAGGAGAGAAGAGAAAAAAGAACAATGTCTAGGAGTATGTGGCATGGACGATTCTTCACTGGAAATAAAATATCACTTCACTTTCATAAATATTTCACTGCGTTGTAACATCACCTATCTGGTTAACTATGGTCATAACTGTAACAGCATTCACCTAGTTATATAGGCTCCCTGTTCTTATCACTATGCCATGTCAGAACCCTGTTTGAGGGAGTGTTACTGTTTCCTTAATAGTGAGCATTATGTTTTGTAAAACATTTAACTATTGAAACATGACCTTTTATTGAACAACTGGAAAAAATATGGGAAAACAAACCTAAAAAGAAGCTGCATTTCCTTCTGTGAAAGAAAAGGAACCAAGGCAGCTCCCAGGGTACCTGGCACAGACTTCTGAGGTGTGGTACTGATAATCACAGAAAACTTGTACATTCATTGAGTGGAACTCTTTTGTTGATTAAATTAGCTGTGTCATGTTATGGTGTCCTTGACAAGACGTAAATATAGTCTATAGCACTCTACACCTAGGGATTATTAGTAAAGTCTGCTGTTCAGGCTGCAGCATTGAATGTGTCATAGAAACAAGATTAAACAATATAATCTGGCTTCTACATCAGGAACAGTCTTAATACATCTGAGGTTTGAGAGAGATCGCACAGGTCTGAGTGGCTCCTTGGAAGTAGCCAGTTGCATAAACATTTAAGGCGGATGTCACCAGGATAGGATGGCCAGCTGCCCCTTCAGGTTACAGATCCAGCTCCAGCAGGTCCTGGAATAGCCCTAGTCTGTGGCAGCAATGTGCCTTACTTTTCGCAAGGAAGTAGCATTGAGAAAATTAGTCTGTGGGCACCATTACCTCTGCATCCTGATAGAACCTGCATCTGGAGCTGCTCAGCAGAGGTTGCTGCTGGTCCTGCACATTTGTTCTAATTCAGTTTCACTGCACCAAGGCCAGAATGACATTAATCTCTTCTGTGGTTTGATCCATTGGTAACAGATCCAAGAACCTGTGTTGGGGTTATAAGATACAGAACAGTTCCTTGGTAGTATGATCTTCTAACATTTGCATGACACTTAGACAGTATCGCCCTCTGTACTGTGGGATATGAAGGATTCCATGGAAGGAGGAACATGGAAATCCTGTTCTTTGGACGTTTTCTATAGTGGATCATATTCTGATGAAAGCAGCCCAATTCATGCAAATACTGTAGGATATTGTAAATGCTGCATGATTGTTGAAACCTTGTTCCCCAACACGATCAATCTTTATTTCATAAGAAAGGCAGTATTATACTTAAGAGCATATTGGCAAATACATTACAGTTCAGGGTGAGAAGAATCCAGTTCCTTGCCCTTGTGCAGCCCATGAGACTCTGGATTGTTTGGTGAAGTATAGTCTGCAGATGACACTTTTAAGATTGTTAATTAATTATTTTTAATTAAGATTAAAATCTTAATTAAAAAAACTTAAAAGTGATTTTAATCTTAATCTTTTAAAATTACTTTACAGAGATGGCTGAGATCAATGTTATGACCAAGGTTGCTTGAGTAATGACAAATGTTATGGTCAAGGTTGCTTGAAATAGAAGCAGGAGTAGGCCATTTGGCCCCTCAAGCCTATCCTGCCATTCAACAAGACTGTTCTGTCCATGCCTCAACTCCTCTTTCATGCCATTTCAGGATAGACATTAACTCCCTGATATTTCAAAGAGCTATCTACTTCCTTTTGAAACATCTTCAGTGACCCAGCCCCCACAACTCTCTGGGAGAGAATTCCCAACTTTCCCTATCCTCTGAGAGAAGAAATTCCTTCACACTTCAGTTTTAAACAAGTGTCCCCTTATTCTGTTACTGTGTTTCTCAGTTCAAGATTCTCCCACTAGTGGAAAGCCTCCTCAGAATCTTGTATGTTTCAGTAAGATCACCCCTCATTCTTATAAACTCTAATGAATAAAGACTGAACCTTTTTAGCTGTTCTTAATAAGTCAACTCTTTCAGTCCAGTAATCATCCTAGTGAAACTCTTCTGATGAGCCTCCAATGTCAACACATCCTTTCTTAAATATGCGGACCAAAACTGTACAGAGCAATGCCACCAACAGCCTGTGTAGTTGTAACAATAGTAGTTGTAGTTGTAAGTTCCCTGTTGACCTCATCAGTTCTGAGTTTCCACATGTTCCCACCCGACTCTTTCATTTAAGTCTTTATCTCCCAACATTACCCGTTGAGCTCCAGGCCTTCAATTTACTTATGCCAACATTGATGCCAATAATCTGTTATCATTGGTTTGGTCCCATCATAATTATCATCCTGTCTGTATTCCCTGTTGGGAATTGACTTCCTAACTTCCCTACCTATGTTACAACCTACCCCCACCCACAACCCCCCCTCCACTCGCTTCCCACTGACTTTCAGTGAAGAGACACCAAGGATAGACAATGGTGTACCCCTGTGACTGATTCGGAAGGATAATGCTGATTAGTGAGTGACCAGACCTCTGACTGAGTTCTGTGCAGCTCCTTAATTGACTTTAACTTAGTCCACCTAATTGTATTGTACCTGCAGACTGACCGTGGCCCATTCCCCAAACCTTGACTGCTCAGAGTGATCGATTGAGTCCACATTCCTAGTACACCACTCTTGACTGGTGTGGGCTCCATGACATGACAAAGGACTACTCCCTTTAGACTTTATGAGATACCCATTTGTCCAAAGCAATACAGTGTTTTTGTCACCTCAGCTTTTGGCGCATGCTGTGGTTGTAACATTGACATAGCACAGTGCCTTACAGCAACGTGTCCAATCCCTTGACTGATCACTGCTAGCAGCCATGACATCTGTCAGGTTTTGTGTCTGTGCTAAAAGGCAAGGAAAGACAAAAGTATCATGATCCTGTAGGTTCTGAATGAGGTAGCAAAGTGCAAAAAGACAAGGCAATGCAGAGATGCTCACGCATTTAAGTAGGTATAAAGTGAGTAAGCAATGCGAAGGCAATTAAAGAGTACTAAGGTGCACTCTACCTGAGATACAAAATGGCTTGGCAACAGCATATCAGTGAAAGGTATTGAGGGACTCCAAAGTAAAGCATTAAAGTGAATGAAAAGTGACTTAAACTGAATTAAGTACATATTAATGCGTTATAAGTACCTGATGCTGTGGACGCTGGTATGTATTGAATACTAATCGTGAATGGGAGTGTAGGTACTTGCTGGATCATGGCCCCAAGAAGTTGGCCAACATGGAGGCCTGGGCTAGCAAGTGGAGAGCTGCAGCTGCCAGGTTCACATTCAGACTTCCATGTTAGGGTCTATCACTGTCGAGTTTTTCCCTCTGCTGTGCGAGAGGATGGCAAACTGAGGTACAAATTAGCATATAAATGAGGTGAGAATAGGTAATAATGAAACATAAATGTAATCATGTACGTTTCTCAGCAGTCACTAGCAAAATTCTTAATTCATTGTTCAAACCTTCGGTGGAAAATTGGACTTTTTGATTCTTGACACCAAGTATCTAGTTTTACCAATCCCAACATATTTTCCCAATGGACTCGCCATTAGCTAAATTATTCAGGGACTGGGAGAATTCTGCTCATTCTCTTGATGGGCTCTTACAACTCTCAGCACCAGCTTTAAGGGGCAACAGTGAAATGTGGTCCTGCTTGCTAAGTCGTGATTCTAATGTTGCAGATTTTGCAAAGTCATCGACCTGAAATGCTAACTCTGTTTCTCTATTTGCTGCATCTGTCTAAAGTGCTGATTATTCTTGCTGCTGTTTCTTGAACTGTTTAAATGCCTATATGTACAACACCTAAAGTTTTATCATGGAAGTGTCTCTTTAATAAGTTGAGCTGAAATAGATGGACATGCATTGCCATGCCCACTCCCACTAAATGGTTTGAAAGCCTGGAAATCAGATACAAGTGCAGTGGCAGGTTAAAGAAAAACTGCTGACAAGTCAACTGCTGAAACTCTTGGTTCCTCACTCTGTGACCATTCTCTAACTACCAACAAGTTGGACAGTTAAAATCCAGCCCAATGGTTTCATTTGAATTTGTTCTGCCAAACTGTTCCATTTACTTTGACTCCATTTTCACTTTTATTTGTGTAATTATCAGCAGTGGGTCAGCTGGTAGCACTTTGATTCAGAAGATTGTGGACTCAAATCTGGTTCCAATGAACCATGGAGCAAAAGTCTAGGCTGATGCTCCAGTACAATACCGAAACAGTGTTGCACAGAGATAAACAATATTTTACTTAAAATCCCATCACTATGAGCACCATATGTTATGTTTTCCTGTCCTTTTATGATAGCCACATGAATACACATATGTGCACCTTAAAGGGACCATTTCTTGTGGTTAGCCAGTTTTGTTACCTGGGTATAAGTTTTAACTGCACCTGTACAACTTTGAGAGAATGCTGTTTCAGGGCTCTGTCTTTCAGGATAGGGTGTTAAATTGAGTGTCACTCTGTCATCTCAGCTCAACTGGTCGATATTACGTTGCTTCAAAAAGTACCTTGTTGTTGTAACATGTTTTGGGACAGTCTGTAGTCACAAAAGACAAGAGATAAAAACAAGTATTTGCTTTAAGCACATTTCACACCCAAATCATTAACTTATTCTGACTGGTCTCCTACACATCTTGTAGTGCACAACGATGTTAATGCGATACCAGTTAATTTAACTTTGTGAGAATATCTTGAATGTACGGGGCTATGATGCAGTTGTTTGAAATTTAGTCAAAATTAAAACATTCTTTTATTTGGTTTTGTAAACTGATGAATGTGACCAGACAGAATATAATCATAGGCCTGGATTTTCCAATAGCCAGATTACTGTTCCCACAGCAAAACTGGTAGTAACACAGAGACCTATCAGCCTAACCACTTGGCAGCTAATTCCCTCTATCCACTTAGAGCCCTAGCCTCCTCGCATCCTACTTTCTTGGCATTGCCTCCCTATCCATCTGGATCTTTATCCACCTGGCATCCTATATGCCACCTACCTGGCATATTACCCACCTGGTACCTATCACACTGGCATCCTACCTATTTGAAACCCGACGTAATAGGTACCCTACTTACCTGGCAGGTTACCCAATACCTATTTGGCACCTTATCTACCTGGCATTCTGCCCCTACTTACCTGGTATTCTTCTCTCCCAGCATCCAGATCTTACACTTTCCTATATGTACATAGTCTTTCACAGGAACTGTCAAAGTGGCTGTATGTGATTGTCAAACTGATAACTCACAGAATGCAATAACTGACTGCTATATAAAAGGAGAAAGTGAGGACTGCAGATGCTGGAGATCAGAGCTTAAAAATGTGTTGCTGGAAAAGCGCAGCAGGTCAGGCAGCATCAAAGGAACAGGAGAATCGACATTTTGGGCATAAGTCCTTCTTCAGGAATGCCTGAAGAATGGCTTATGCCCAAAAAGTCGATTCTCCTGTTCCTTTGATGCTGCCTGACCTGCTGCGCTTTTCCAGCAACACATTTTTATGCTATGAAAAAGGAGCATTTTGCCTTCCCCTGACTGTTCTGCATTATGAGGGAACTGTCAAAATGGAAATACAGCATAGGGTTCCTTCAGAAACATAATCAGAATCTCCTGTCAGAAATGCAGATGTTTTATGTTATGTAAATCAAAATGGTGTGGCAATCTATGTGAATATGCCACTTGGAAAATCTGGCCCATAGACTGATTTTAGCACTGATGAAGGCTACTCAGCCATTGTGTTCATACTGGTATACTGGAAGAGTAACTCATCTAGTCACATACATAGAATTGCTAGTGTAACAATATCAGATTTTTTTTTCATTTATAGGCTATGGATATCAGTAGATAAGCCAGCATTTATTTCCCATCCCAAATTGGCATTTATAAGATAATTTTGAAATGCCTTCTTGAACTGCTGCAGCTCTTGGAGTGTAGGGACATCCACAATGTTTTTAGGGAGGGAGCACCAAGATTCTAACCTAACAACATTAAGGCCATGATGGTATTATTTCAAGTCAAGTTGATGTGTGGTTTCAAGAGTTACTAGCAGGTGATGGTATTTCCATGCATTTTTTGCCCATGTCTATGTCTTAGGGGGTAGAGGTCACAAGTTTGGAAGGTGCTATCAAAGGAACCTTGGTGGGTTGCTTCAATGGTGTCTAGTACATTGAACTCACTGCTGACAGAGTGCACTGATGATGGAGAAGGTGAATGTAGAAGATGGTGAATGGATGTGAAACAAGCAGGCATTTTTGATTTGGATTGTATCGAGCTTCTTGAATATTGTTGGAGCTGCACTCATCTAGGCAAGGGAGAAGTATTCCATCACAATCCTGACTTGTGTCTTGTAGATGGGGACACAGGAGGTAAGTTGAATTCCTAGACTCTGACCTACTCTTGTAGCCACAGTATTTATTTGGCTGGTCCAATTCTGGTTCTCATCAATGATAACCCCTAGCAAGTTGATAGTGGAGGAATTCAGTGACGGTAATTTCATTAGTTGTTAAGAGGCAACGGTTAGATCTGTTTTTTTGTTTATGAAAGGGTTCAAAAAAGATTTACAAGGATGTTGCCAGGGTTGGAGGATTTGAGCAATTGGTAGAGGCAGGGGCTATTTTCCCTGGAGCGTCAGAGGCTGAGGGGTGACCTTATAGAGGTTTACAAAATTATGAGGGGCATGGATCAGGTAAATAGACAAAGTCTTTTCTCTGGGGTTGAGGAGTCCAGAACAAGAAGGCACAGGTTTAGGGTGAGAGGGGAAAGATATAAAAGAGACCTATGGGGCAACTTTTTCACACTGAGGGTGGTACGAGATACCAGAGGAAGTGGTGGATGCTGGTACAATTGCAACATTTAAAAGGCATTTGGATCAGTATAGGAATAGGAAGTGTTTTGGAGGGATATGGGCCAGAAGCTGGCAGGTGGGACTAGATTGGGTTGGGATATTTGTTTGGCATGGACGGGTTGGACCGAAGGGTCTGTTTCCATGCTGTACATCTCTATGACTCTATGGTAGTTGCCTGCCCTTTGTGTGGCATGAATGTTATTTGCCTCTTTTCAGCCCTAAAGCTGGATGTTAGAATTGTTCTGTGTATAATAAAAATCCTGTGGAAAATGAAAACTATTACAAATATTTACTTTTTATTTTGGAAAGCCACAAGTTAAATGATTTTACAAATTACACATTTTCTTCACTCAAATTCTGCTATATGTACAGAAGGTAAAAACAATGACTGCAGATGCTGGAAACCAGATTTTGGATTAGGTCTGCTGGAAGAGCACAGCAGTTCAGGCAGCATCTGAGGAGCAGCAAAATCGACGTTTCAGGCAAAAACCCTGAATGGCTTTTGCCCGAAACGTCGATTTTGCTGCTCTTCGGATGCTGCCTGAACTGCTGCGCTCTTCCAGCACCACTAATCCAATATATGTACAGAACCTGAGTAGGAATGAATTAAAATGTGGACTTTATGGTTTAATCTCAAAACCAGTATTTGGAAGCCATAGTGTTAAATTATTTATCCTTCCTTAAATCATTTTCCAATTTCCCAATTATTAATCATATGCTGTCTAAAATTCAGCAAGTAAGTAATTTTAGATTACCTCTTGCTATCACTGCTACTTGTAAAATATCAGATAAATCATGGTTAGGCATTTATGACCTACATTTTGGAAAGTGAAATTGTTAAAGTCAATAGGACACATTAGATTCAAGAATAAAAAACTGTATAACCAATAATAAAATATTAATGATGCAGAAATAACAGACTTGCCATTTGATCTCTAAGCTACTATAAACTCTTAATGTAATTAATTGATCCAGTGAAGATATGACATGGAAGGAAAGGCCTTGCTAAATTATAGAATATGAGCCTCAAATATTCCAGTTTGGAGCATTATAAATTTTATTAAGAACAATTATGAAAAAAGACTTCAACATGTATTTTTAAATTTAAACTGTTGTAAGTCACTGACCTTTGTACATCGATTGTAATCTTAGCCCCAAGGAAAGACCGTAGGCTGACTTTTACAGTACTGTAGAACTGAAGAAATTTTTTAACAATTTAAACTTTTCCACATATTTTTGGGAGTGGTTGTCTCCAATGTAAAATGAATACTTACATAAATGATATATTATCAATGATGTGAAATTTGCTGCAAAGCTGATAATACATTTAATAGATGCATCTGTTCTATTTTAAAGTGAAAACAGTTTTCAAGTACTGAAGATAGAGGCCACTTTCCAATTTTTTTCATATATAACTTAAAATATGAAAGTTGCTGCCTATGTGTTTAGTTCTTTTGTATGCCATGTGTTGCTGGGATTCAGTTCTGTTTTATCAACAACATTTTTTGAATATGCCTGGCTTTTACATTGATTCATTTCCAGAAATTAAAATACTCTTGTACAAGTATTTCTTTTTTCCAGCACTCCTGGTGAACACATTTTTCTTTTAGCATATCCTATGTTAAAGATGAGGTTTTATGATGTGTGACATGATCTTTAAATTGAATTAGTGATTACAATACCATTGCAGGTGGTTAAAGCAGTAGTCTTTCAGAATGGATGACAATGTAATTTGATGCTAAAATGTCCAGGGTGATTTGCTACTGCTAAACAATAATGTACCCCTGTGACGACAGCCTGTACTTGTGGGTGATCATATCAACATAGCAATTTGCACTGAACAGTTTGGTCCAAAAATATCAAATTCATGTTTCCAGTAACTGCACACAAAAGACATACCATGTGAAGTTATGGGATACTGATATCACTGTAACATTAATACAACTATTTTTGTAATGTACATTTCTTTGTAGGCATTCCACATAGAACAGTTGTAATCTCAGCTCATGAAATGATGTTTTACACTTCCTTACAAAAAAAATCAGGGAAGTTATTCAAACATATTGCAGATACAGATATTAGTTAAATGGATTTAAGATTTTCTGCAACTGTACGCATGCTAAACTTCTTTGGATTAGAACATATTTTAAATATTTAACATTTAAAATTCTGTTTATGTTTCAAGACTAACACATTATCAACATTTTTGAAATGTCAAAAATGTGTTTGAATGTCAGAAAAGGAATTTAACTGGATATTTCAGATATTTATCATTAATACTGACCTTTAAGAAAAGTACAAAATGACTCAGCAGCTTTTGATAAGACGTGAAGAATTAAATTCGGTCACACCTCTAGCACAAACCAGTGTCAATATTCAGCATCCTATTTTCGAAAAATAGATTAGGTACTGTATGCTTGAAAAAGGTGGGTCCACATTCCCAAGAAAGATTTATTTATCCTTCTTCATTATTTCTCTAACTGAACTAACTTCTGAACACTTCCCTGATCCTTTTTGTGTTAATGGTTCTTCCTTAAATAAACACCTTAACTTAAAACAGTAGTCACAGAACCAGTCTTTAACAGAATTCGCTCTGAACTCCAATCTTAAGCTTGTGCACAACGTCAGTTAGACTGAGAACCTATACAGGGGAACTCTTTAAGATTAATACTACAACTTCAGTTCCAATCTGATATGAGAAGCAGCTAGTTCAGTTACCACAAACTGTAGTAAAGGGATAGCTCCAGCAGAGTTGCTAATAGGGAGAAGACTGCGCATCAAGTTAAATCTGATTTTCCTGGACCTGGGCAGAGGGTGAAATGGCATCAGGAACACTCATGCCTAACTCAAAACTCCGGGTCGAGAGTGAGGCCCTGGAAAAGCACAGCAGGTCAGGTAGCATCCGGTGAGCAGGAGAATTAATGTTTCGGGTATAAGTCCTTCATCAGGAATGAGGTTTTTGGGCCGGGTGGCGGGGGGGGGGGGAGCTCAAGAGATAAATGGGAGGATGTGGGGCTGGGGGAAGGTAGCAGAGAATGTGATAGGTAGATGAAGGTTTGGTGGAAGTGATAGGTCAGAGAGGAGGTTGGAGTAGATAGGTGGGAAGGAAGATGGACAGGGAGGACCAGTCAAGAGGGTCGTGCCGAGTTGGAGCTTTGGGCCTGGGATAAGGTTGGGGAAGGGGAAATGAGGAAACTGGTGTGGTTGAGGTGTTCTTCCTCCAGGCGTCAGGTAGTAAGGGTTTGTCGATGGAGGAGGCCCAGGACTTGTATGTCCTAGGTGGAGTACGAGGGGGAGTTAAAGTGTTCAGTTGGTGGGGTTGTTTGGTATGGGTTTCCCAGGGATGTTCTCTGAAACGGTCCACAAATCTTCCTAATGTAGAGGAGACCACATTGGGTGCAACGGATCCAGGAGATCATCTTTTGGATGTGGAAGGATCCTTCAGGGTCTTGGATGGAGGTGAAGGTGGAATTTAGGTCCGAATTGTGCTGGTCTGAATGTAGTCCAGAGTCCGTGCAGGATTAGTTGGTTCCGTCAGCAGGCACTGAAGAAGGAGGTGTGGCTGTGGTGGTGAGTCTGCTTCAGGACATGGCTGAAAAGCTTCAGGCAGAAGAGATGCCCTGAGGGGGTTCAGTGAGAGAGAGAGAGACTTACTGAGATCCTGTAAACAGAGGAGGAGAACTTATTCAAGGTAGGTATCCTTGCAGAGGTTTTGCAGTAGGTTTGAAATCAACTAGGAGAAAGTGAGGACTGCAGACGCTGGAGATCAGAGTCGAGAAAGTCGTGCTGGAAAAGCACAACAGGTCAAGCAGCATCCAAGGAGCAGGAGAATCAACATTTTGAGCATAAGACCTTCATCAGGAATGAGGCTTGTGGGCCGGTGGCTGAGAGATAAATGGAAGGGGTGTGAGGCTGCGAGGAAGGTAGTCAGGTCCAAATTGCGCTGGTGTGAATGTAGTCCAGAGACCATACGGGATCAGTTGGTTCCATAGATAGGCACTGAGGACGGACGTGTGGCTCTGGTCATGAATCTGCTTCAGCTCTGGTCCAAATTGTGCTAGTCTGAATGTTGTCTCGAATCCATGAGAGATCAGTTAGTTCCATAGGCACTCCACCCCCCCACCCCCCACCCCCCACCTTCATCTACCTGTCACAATCCCTGCTGCCTTACCCCCAGCCCCCCACCCACCCCCTCCCATTTAACTCTCAGACACCTGGCCCACAAACCTCATTCCTGATGAAGGGCTTATGCCCAAAATGTCGATTCTCCTGCTCCTCGGATACTGCCTGCCCTGCTGTGCTTTTCCCCCCACTCTTGACTCTGATCTCCAGCAACTGCAGTCCTCACTTTCTCCTCCTGACACAAAACCCTGCCAAATGAGTGAGACAGATTACATCAGGGAATGAAGTTTAGTGTCAGAACCACGGAAACGACACTACCTGGGTAAGAGGCATGGTTGACGTGTGGTCAGGTCCAGTGATGTATAAAGTTCAGGTGGGTGCAACATTCCTGAACAAGCACGTGGACCATATGAAAGCTGCAAACTTGCAAACAGTGCAAGAATGACACAAGCCCAGCTCCTCGCTACTTTTCATACTGTTTTGGAACCCATGGGTTCTCCTTCCCTGTCAAGCATTGAAGATGCCTTGGAATCTGAGATGTATACTGCGAATGTCACCATCTCAACACCTTTACCACCTGAAGTTGAGAATGAGTTTCTTCTGAAGTGCTCGGGGACCAGAGGTGAGCGTCTGTGGGTTACACACCATCTGTATTAGAGGTAGAGTTGGAGGAACCTGACCCAGTGCTAAAATGCCCCAGGAGGGGCTACTGTAAAAAAAGGCCAATGTCCTCGAACTCAGAGAAGAAGGGGTATCGTGTTTGTAATGAGGTCAGCTGGGTGGTTTGGAGCTATTCATCAAGTCTAATCAGGAAGCTCTGGCTGACAGATATAAAAAGAGTGTCAGGCATCCTGTTCACTCTGAGAACTGGTTCTGATGGAGCCGGATCACTGTCAAGTACTCTTCACGTGTATGTAATGGGATGGTGTTGAGATGTCAACCTCTGCAGAGTTATTTCACTGACATCTCTCATCTGCTGAATACCAGTAGTTGCCTGTAGCCAATTTTTACTCAAATTGGCTGATTCATGCAATTGTAATCTAATGTAAACTCAAAAATCAGGCATTGATTTCAGTGATCTACAGAACGAATTGCATTTACTGCTATTTTGCAAGATTCTGGTATTTATAAATATTTATTTTTACAACTGGCCCTGCACTGGGCAACGTGTACTGTTGATTTATTCCCTGATAGAGAGAGAGTTAGGGTCAGCAAATAAAAGGGTCATAATGGACTGTTCATGATTTCTGTATTATTGCATGAAGGCAACATGTATTAATTTAAATTAGTTGAACATGATATCACTACATATTAATTTGCTGTGAAATAAAACCACTTGTTTTTACTGTTCTTGCCTTGCTAAATTCTTTTCTGCCTTTGAAAAGTTTGAAGAAGAGGACATAGACACAATTATGAAAGACACTGATATATAGTTACATTTACAAAGGGTTATCATTGTTTCACCAGGACAACACCATAATGCATTTACCTTTGGAGCAATATCAGAACATTCCCCCTGTAAGATACTAAAACTACTAAAAGGAGTGACTAACAGCCCCACAAGAATAGTTCAATTTTGACCCAAGCATGCAACAATAATTGAGCTCTTCCTTCATAATCATGTGATCATTTACACTTTAAATTCTCCATGAGAAGAGAGATACTCTATCCATATCATATTACTAATGCTGATTCTCACACGGGATTCATAGATTAATGTAGTTTTCAATTGTTCTACTAATGTATACTGCAAACATCAGTTTGGACTGTAGACAAGAATCCACATATTCTGTTTCTCTCTTTCTCTTAATTAATGATTCTCTTTTTCATTAATCCCTCTTACACCTGACCATTGTAAATCACCATATCAATTATATTATTGCTGATCTATGCAAAACAATCTTAGTCCGGAATGTTGCAGTGACATTAAGCAACTAATTTCATTGTTTTAGTAGACTGCTTCATAATTTTGGCCAAATGTAAAACATACTGCCAAGTTTCTCATTGTATTACAAGATTACATTTACCCAACATAGGGATAATTCTCACTCAATCCTACTTGGCTTTTCTCCTGCTATTGGTGAGTTTTGTTCTTTCATCTGAACCTTTCCCTGAAACTAACTTTTGGTTCATCTTTTATAGTCCAACTTCATATTCTAGTTATAGAAATTTACAAGATTTACAGGTAGGAGAAAGTGAGGACTGCAGATGCTGGAGATCAGAGCTGAAAATGTGTTGCTGGAAAAGCGCAACAGGTATTCAACAAGTATTACAGGCATTACAGGTATTCAACCCAACATACCTTGTACCAGCTTCTGATGTCTTAGTCACTTTCCATTCCCATTATCCTTTTGCCTAACGTATTCATCAAACTTCCTTTTGGAATTCAGCTTTCACTATTGTCTCGGTAGGGCACCCGACAAGCTCATAACAGTCCCAGTATGAAGGAAATCCAGACAAATGCGAGGTGATGAATTTTTGAAAATGCAATTCCAGGGCAAACTATACAGTGAATTGAAAAGTGCTCGGGAAATTCGATGTACAGAGAGATCTGGGTGTTCAGGTCCATTGTTCCCTGAAGGTGGCAACGCAGGTCAGTAGAGTGGTCAAGACGGCATATGGCATGCTTTCCTTCATCAGATGGGGTATTGAGTACAAGAGTTGGCAGGTCATGTTTCAATTGTATAAGACTTTAGTTGAGCCACATTTGGAATACTGCATAGAGTTCGGGTCACCACATTACTAAAAGAATGTGGATGCTTTGGAGAGGGTGCAGAGGAGGTTCACCGGGATGTTGCCAGGAATGGAGGGTGTTAGCTATGAGGAGAGGTTACTAGATTAGGATTATTTTCAGTGGAAAGAAGGCGGTTGAGGGGGTAGCTGATTGAGGCCTACAAAATCGTGAGAGGTGTTGACAGGGTGGCTAGCAAGAAACTTTTTCCCAGAGTGGAGGACTCAATTACTAGGGGTCATAAGTTCATAGTGAGGGGGGAAAAGTTTAGGGGAGATATACGGGGCATGTTCTTTACGCAGAGGGTGGTGGGTGCCTGGAATGCGTTGCCAATGGAGGTGGTAGGGGCGGGAATGATAGAGTCATTTAAGATGTATCTAGACAGATACATGAATGGGCAGGGAGCAAAGGGATACAGATCCTCTGAAAATAGACAGCAGGTTTAGATAGAGGATATGTATCAGTGCAGGCTTGGAGGGCTGAAGGGCCTGTTGCTGCACCGTAATGTTCTTTGTTCTTTACTCTTTCAATGATCTAACTTTAAGTCCTTGGAATTACCAACTGATCAACTTGGAAATAGTTTGTTTTCAGAAAAATTGTTTGTAACAATTCAAGAAGATTTTCATTAGAAGAAGGACATTAAAAAAAGATTGAAAAGAGACTCAGTTCCTGCAGCTTTGCCAAATTAAAGGCTCTCATGCCTGATATCTCTTCTGCATTCTTCCTCTGGCCTTATCATCATTCCTGAAGTAAGGTGCCAGAACTAAATGCAATACTTTAACTTGTCTCACTAATGACTTACGTCTGTTTCGTGTTAACCTTTTGCTATGTCCTTCATGTCCAATTTATAAAACATAAGACTTTGTATCAAAAACAGAAGTTGTTGGAAAAGTTCAGCAGCTCTGGCAGTACCTGTGCAGAGAAATTAGAGTTAATGTTTCTGGCTTCTTCAGAACCAATGGTAGCTCAGAAAATGTCGGTTATATGCAGAAGATAGGGTTTGTGGGGGCGAGGGTAAGGAGTAAACAATACGTAGGGCTAGAGCTCAAAGAGAGAGAAGAACAGTTGGACAGACAAAGGAGTGGATAGCGATCTGGCTCGGTGACTGAATAGCTGTTAATGGAGACTGTTAGTGGCTAGGAGACAGTGAGCACTTCAGAT
This sequence comes from Hemiscyllium ocellatum, assembly GCF_020745735.1. Lineage (NCBI taxonomy): Eukaryota > Metazoa > Chordata > Chondrichthyes > Orectolobiformes > Hemiscylliidae > Hemiscyllium > Hemiscyllium ocellatum. The sequence goes on from NC_083413.1 coordinate 50,682,871, forward strand.
GTTGGAGAGTCAGAATAGATACAGTGTAGCGCTGGAAAAGCACTGCAGGTCAGGCAGCATCTGAGGAGCATCACCTCACACCATCACAGATCCAACCCTCCAACAATGCCCTCTTGATCTGTCCATCTTTCTTTCCACCCATCCGCTCCACCCTTCCCACCGATCTATCACATCCACCTATTGCAATCCCATCCACCTTTCCCCCCATTCTCACTTCTCTTACCCTATTTATTTCTCAGCCCCTTTTCTCCTCCCTGATGAAGAATCCTGTCTTGTCAATTCTCCTGTTCCTCAGATGCTGTCTGACCAGCTGTGCTTTTTCTAGCACCACACTCTATCTTGACTGTCAGTGGCTAACAATAGGTAGTAAGTAATTGCAGACTTTGTGATGACAAGGCCTGGTGTATGGGACAGGGGGCTAGGACAAGGGGAAGTTCAGGCCCTAGAATTTATTGAACTCAATATTGAGTCCAGAGGGCTGCAAGGTCCCCAAGCAGAAAATGAGGTGTTGTTCTTCCAGCTTCCCTGGAACACTGCCGCAAGCCTGAGACAGGGAAAAGGGTGGTGTGTTAAAGTGTCAGGCAACTGGAAACTCAGGGTCTTTTTTGAAACGCATAAAAGTGGATAAATCCCCTGGACCTGATCAAGTGTACCCTAGAACTCTATGGAAAGCTAGCGTAGTGATTGCTGGGCCTCTTGCTGAGATATTTGTATCATCGATAGTCAAAGGTGAGGTGCCGGAAGACTGGAGATTGGCTAATGTGGTGCCACTGTTTAAGAAGGGTGGTAAGGACAAGCCAGGGAACTATAGACCAGTGAGTCTGACTTCAATGGTAGGCAGGTTGTTGGAGGGAATCCTGAGGGACAGGATGTACACGTATTTGGAAAGACAAGGACTGATTAGGGACAGTCAACATGGCTTTGTGCGTAGGAAATCATAGCTGAAAAATGTGTTGCTGGAAAAGCGCAGCAGGTCAGGTAGCATCCAAGGAGCAGGAGAATTGACATTTCGGGCATAAGCCCTTCTTCAGGAAACATCGATTCTCCTGCTTCTTGGATGCTGCATGACCTGCTGCACTTTTCCAGCAACACATTTTTCAGCTCTGATCTCCAGCATCTGCAGTCCTCACTTTCTCCACGTGGGAAATCATGTCTCACAAACTTGATTGAGTTTTTTGAGGATGTAACAAAGAGGAGTGATGAGGGCAGAGCGGTAGATGTGATCTATATGGACTTCAGTAAGACATTTGACAAGGTTCCCCATGGAAGACTGATGGCAAGGTTAGATCTCATGGAATACAGGGAGAACTAGCCATTTGAATACAGAACTGGCTCAAAGGTAGAAGAAAGAGGATGGTGATGGAGGGTTGTTTTTCAGACTGGAGGCCTGTGACCAGTGGAGTGCCACAAGGATAGATGCTGGGTCCTCTACTTATTGTCATTTACAAAAATGATTTGGATGCGAGCATAAGAGGTACAGTTAGTAAGTTTGCAGATGACACCAAAATTGGAGGTGTAGTGGAGAGTGAAGAGTGTTACCTCAGATTACAACAGGATATTGATCAGATGGGCCAATGGGCTGAGAAATGGCAGATGGAGTTTAATTCAGATAAATGCGAGGTGCTGCATTGTGGGAAAGCAAGTCTTAGCAGGACTTATACATTTAATGGTAAGGTCCTAGGGAGTGTTGCTGAATAAAGAGATCTTGGAGTGCAGGTTCATAGCTCCTTGAAAGTGGAGTTACAGGTAGATAAGATAGTGAAGAAGACGTTTGGTATGCTTTCCTTTGTTGATCAGAGTATTGAGTGCAGGAGTTGGGAGGTCGTGTTACGGCTGTACAGGACATTGGTTAGGCCACTGTTGGAATATTGCGTGCAATTCTGGTCTCCTTCCTATCGGAAAAATGTTGTGAAACTTGAAAGGGTTCAGAAAAGATTTACAAGGACATTGCCAGAGTTGGAGGATTTGAGCTATAGGGAGAGGCTGAACAGGCTGGGGATGTTTTCCCTGGAGCATCAGAGGCTGAGGGGTGACATTATAGAGGTTTACAAAATTATGAGGGGCATGGATAGGATAAATAGGTAAAGTCTTTTCCCTGGAGTCGGGGAGTCTAGAACTAAAGGGCATAGGTTTAGGATGAGTGGGGAAAGATATAAAAGAGACCTATGGAGCAACTTTTCACACAGAGGGTGGTACTTGTATGGAATGAGCTGCCAGAGGAAGTAATGGAGGCTGGTACAATTGCAACATTTAAGAGGCAATTGGATGGGTATATGAATAGGAAGGGTTTGGAGGGATAAGAGCCGGGTGCTGGCAGGTGGGACTAAATTGGGTTGGGATATCTGGTTCGCATGTACGAGCTGAACCAAAGGGTCTGTTTCCATGCTGCACATCTCTATGACTCTATGTTCTGCAAAGCAGTCACCCAGTCTACACTTCGTTTCTTCAATGTTGAGGAGACCACATTGTGAGCAGCAAATGCAGTAGACTAGACTGTGTGAAGTTCAGGTACAGTGCTGCTTCACCTGGAATGGTGTGTTTTGGACTTTGGATACTAATGGATGGGTGATACACCTTCAGTGATTGCAGGGGAAGGTGCTGTATGGGGATGTTAGGAGTGAAGAAAGAGTGAACCAAGGTGTCCTGGAGGGAATGGTCCCTGCAGAAGATGGACAAAGGAAGGAGAATATGGGCCTGGTGAAGGCATTCAGCTGGAGATGGTGGAAATAGACTTCTGGATGTGGATGCTGGTGGGATGGTAGGTAAGGACATGGGGAACTCTATCATTGCTGCGGGTGGGAAGAGAGTGTGTCGAGGGTAGAATTGTGGGAGATGGGTCAGTTCCAGTTGAGAGCCCTGTCAACAATAGTTAAGGAAGGAGGTTCCCTTGTCGAAGTTAGCCCTATCAGAATATATGTGATGGAGACAGAGAACTTGGAGAATGGAATTGAATCTTTTTAGGAAGCATGGTATGAAAAATGTATAGTTCAGGTAACTGTGGGACTTGGTGGGTTTATAGTGGATATAAGTGGCCAGTTTATCCCGAGAAATGGAAACAGAGTTTTCAAGGAAAAGAAGGGAGGAGTCAGAGATAGACCATGGTGGGATGGAAATTGAAAGCGAAATTGATGAACTTTTTCAATTCCAGAAGAGAGAGGGAAACAGCACTGATGATATCATCAATTTATTGGAAAGAGAGTTGTAGGTGGGGCTCAGAATAGGGCTGGAACATACCCCAGGCAGGCCTACTTGGGGTCCATGTAGTTACCCAGGGCCATCCCTCTGACCTGCAGAAAATGATAGGAATTAAAAGAGAAGTTGTTGAGGGTGAGAACGAGCTCGGCCAAGCAATGGAGGGCAGTGGTGAGTGGAGATGGTTCAGACCTATGTTCCAGGAAGAAGTGGAGTCCCCTGAGACCATCCTGTTGAGGGATGGACATATAACGGAGCTGGACCTGCAAATTAGAAATTCCAAAACTGACATAAAGTGTCAGAGGAATTGCAGATGTAAGTGGCAGGGACTGCACCAGAGAGGAAAAACTGAGTCAAGGGTAGGAAGCGATGAATTCTGTGGGGCAGCAGCAGGGTCTGCCTGGGCAGTCCTGTTTGTGGATTTTCAGAAGAAAGTAGAAGTGAGTTATATGGGGGCTGGGGAACTATCAGCTTGGAGGCAGTTGGGGGAGATCACCAGATGAAATGAGGTCAGTGACCATAGTTGATAGAATGCCGTAATATTCCATGGTGGTCATGGTTCAGGGGGAAATTGGAGAGGTATCCGAGAGCTGGCACTGCATGTAGAAATCAGTACTTCAGACTTATTGGCACGCTTAGTAACAAAGTCAGGGTGGGATCCAAGTGCACAGAGTGTAGTCAGTTCAAAGGGAGACAGGTTGCGGTAGATGAGGGAAGCAAATAAATTGAAGTGACCAATGTCACATTGACATTGTTTGTTTCTGATTTACAGCAGCTGCAGTTCTTTTGGTGTTTATATAGGACTTTGTATGCCTTTTTACAGTTTTATCAACTTGTTTCCCCATTTTAAAGATTTATCTTTCTGAATCCCTTAGTCTGTATTGTGCTCCTCAACTCCTTTTCATGTTGTACCATTATTTGCTCTTCATTTGTTCTTCCTCTCAAAATGTATCACTTTATATTTATCTGCATTAAATTTATTCTTGTCTTTCTTTCCAAACTCATCTTCCTGCAAGAAGTTCGTTTGCAATTCTCTTGCCAATTAATCACATTTTGAATCGTGTTACAGGTATTTACAAATTCTCAAATTTGCCATTTCAGACCTTTTATTCCCGCTCTGGCTGAGGTCACATGCGGACCCAGCCTTTGCACCCATGTCCCTCACTTGAGGCGTGGTGACCCAGGTTAAACTACCACACTTGACTCTCTGTTAAGGGTGTTAAACCATATGGTCCCCTGGGACGACGGCAACTTTACCTTATATGTCATGAGTTAGTATGGCATGCAACCTTTCACCTGAATGGTGATTTTACTTATTTTGAATGTACAGCAACAAATCAGAGATACTGGAGTTGATGGTCATCCTGTTTTTAAAGATGCCCTTGTTCTTACCTTCAACATGTGCCCACAGTAGTCATTCCTTCCCTTCATCTTTGATACATGTGACATGCTAAAAATACCAATTCCTTTGCTTCATTTTGAATCATCAAGAAATGTAAAACATATGAAAAATGCAGCCATATATGTTCCATTGCTACTGATAAAGTAGACTCATTTGCATTTGCTTCTCATGTTCAGTATTTTATATTTTTTAAAAAATCTGCAAAATAGATTGTAATAAAGTACAGTAGATATAAAATGATTACTTTGGTCAAAATTTACAGTAAAAAGGCAGATTAAGTTCAAACACATTCATTTTATTAGTTGGCGAATGTAAAGTGTGGCATAGAGGTTAGCACTGCTACCTCACAGGGAACCTCACTGGGTTTGATTCCATCCTCAGGTAACTGGATGTGTGGAGTTTGTACATTATCCCTGAGTCTGCATGGTTTTCTGCCAGTTTCCATCTACAGTCCAAACATGTGCAGGCTAGATTAGATTCCCTACAGTATGGAAACAGGCCATTTGGCCCAACAAGTCCACACCAACTCTCTGGAGACTAACCCAGCCAGACTCCTTCGCCATATTTACCCCTGACTAATACACCTAATACTATGGGCAATCTAGCATGGCCAATTCACCCTGACCCACACATCTTTGGAATGTGGGAGGAAACCAGAGCACCTGGAGGAAACCCACGCAGACACAGGGAGAATGTACAAACTCCACACAGGTAGTTGCCCAAGGCAGGAATTGAATCCAGGGCCTAGGTACTGTGAGGCAGCAGTGTAAATCACTAATCCACCATGCCATCCATATGGTAGGTGGATTGGCTTTGCTAAATTGCCAATAGTATCCAGGGATATGCAAGCTAGGTGGATTAGTTAATTAGAATTGTAGGGTTACAGGTACAGGGTGGGGGGAGGTGGGTCTGGGTGGGATGCTTTCTGGAGGTTCAGCGTGGACTCAATGGGCTCAATGGCCCGCTTCCAAACTAGGGATTCTATGATTTATGTGGCCATAGTAACAGTGAGAAATTCTTTCAGCAGTTTCAAAGACCTGTAAAGACTGTGCATGGCTTTTTTTTCCCAATCAAGCTTTGTAAAGAAGTATCAAAAGCTGGAAATGCACTGTTATCGACCCTTAAAACAAATAAGGTTCATCATCAAATCAACATTTCCACACAACTCTGAACACAGGGAGGTCTGTGTGAGAATTTCTTCCATGCACAAAAATGGCATTCTCTTTCTGAACTTCAGTCAAATATTGAGTTTTCCATTCTGGATATTTACTTATCCTGGCATCACATCCTGGCCATTCACAGATGTTGATATATGTAGATTTCCAACAAGGTTGGAAAAATCAGCCCGAGAACTTGGCACAGGTGCTCTTTCAACTTCTCAACCTTGCAATGTAGCATATAATAGGAAGGAGAATTTCCGAGTTTGACTTCGGCCTTTGTACGTTTGCAAATACATCTTTGGCCGGTTTCCTTCACCCCGACAACGTTTATTCAAAAATACTGGAGCAGTTATCACATTTTCCGTGAAAGCAAAATCAATTTTGCTCCTCTTACAAGAAAGACGAAATCAGAACACGACTGCTCCCACCAACATCAACTGTTTGACCTGGTTTGACCGCGACAAGACGTTGCAACACTGTCCTGATGACCGAGTCGCAGACGCCTTCCCTCTGCCTCTCTCCATATAGATGTTTGCAGACATACATGAGGTATTTCCATCATCTTCTGCTTTCTTTTTCATTAAAGCAGGATTAAGTCCTTTCATTGTGCCCTCTTTAGGAGTGAAAATTCTGTAACCTACGGCACTGCCAACACGGATTCTGTCCGTCAATAAGATCGATGGAACGAGTGGGTTTCACCATCCTTGCAATCTTTCGCAAGTTTTAGAAATAAATCTTATCTTCCAAGTCTCCAAGTGTAAACCAGAAGGGAACTTTCCTTTTGCACACATTTGGGATTACTTTCAGGTTCGACATGAAAATATAAGATGTTTTATGAAAACTTCTGACGTTTTGGGATTTTTTTTATTGGGATCGAGTTTTCGACATCACACCACTGTCACTGTGAGATGGTCACTTGGTGCTAACTGTTCACCCAGGAGAGGGCTCCGATCCGGGAATCCTCCAATAGTAACGGTGAGGGTGGGAATGCTACCAATCGGTATGGGAGTGGGTGGGATTTCCTGTCTGATGGGAGGCTGTAGCGAAGTGGAGGTGACACGTAAGACGGGAGATTGGGGAAAAGGCCTGGAAGTTTTCATTGCTGGGAGGCTAAAAGACAAACAGTACTTTATTGTTGCAGAGCTGTGTTCCAGCATAGGGCTCGGTGCAACTTGACAGACCAGAAAGCGGTCCACGGTCTCTGCCTATTCCTAAAATTGGATCGGAGACTTTTTTTTAAGAACTTGAACTTTGCAACTTGTAACCTGGAAAGGATTTTGAGCGAGAAAAAGCAGTTAAAGTTGCAGGCGCGCCTCTGCCCAAGTGAGTGCCGCAGCCTGTTGTGCCCCTGATTCATTAAACATTGAATCGGGAAAGGGGGAACCCCCTCCCCCCGAATTCTTCGCTTTGGAGCCGTCAAGAAGGCGTCCAGCTAGAAACGGGAGGAATATGGGGAACAGTATGTGTTCCAGGCGACAGAAAAAGATTTTTCAAACTTTGTTCTTCCTTACAATAGTTTTTGGGTTTCTTTATGGTTTGTTGTTATACTACGAGATGCATAATCAGTTAAAGAAGGCGGAAACACTGGCGTCGAAGTACCAACAGCATCAAGAGGCGTTATCTGCACAGTTGCAAGGTACACTTAAAAATTCCGGGGTCTCTCCTGTCTGTTGATGTCTGCATGCGATCAGACCTCCCGAGAGTGTCTTTGTTGTTTAATCACTTTAGCTCCCAATAATGCATATTAAAGCCCAAGCCCAGAGCGTCTATAAATTCTACAAACTTTATTTAAGAAGAGAATTAAAGAACATGTGCAATCTGTGTTAACACTTTGTAAGGATTTGTGTAGGAGACCTCAAACTGGATGTGGGACTGGTATTCCTCAGATTCCGGCAGTTTGTTCTTTTTTAAAGTACTGCATGGGGAAGCCACTGTGTGAAATTTAATTGCAGTTTCATATGGATCGACTTGAGTGACCCTGCACCTACTGTTTTATTAAAAGCTGCGTTTATGAGCAGTAACTACAAAGGAGGGAGCTCACAGCTTGAGTCGCTACAAGAGTAAATATTTGGCAGTGGTGGAAGGCGTGTCTCAGCAGAGGGGTAAAAACTGTACATTTCTGTTTCCCAAATGTGATCCTGATTGTAAATAAGAGCCAGGTGTAAGAAGGTGGCATGACCAGCCCGGGATAGAATCTCAGGAATTGTTTTCTCTGTTTCTGTCCCCTGCCACAAGTTGGTTCAGCTTTCGGCCCTCTGATCTCACTGTTTTGAAAATGATCGGGGCACATGGAGTTGCAGTCACTCTCAGAGTGAGCCAATCCCCAGCGGCGGCTGAAGATCAGAACCCGCTCCTTAAGCTCTCCTTCATGTCTTTCACTGTGATTGAAGCCCACAGTAGCCTGACTGTGCTATTTCCCCCTGCACCATCACAAACCGTTCCGGGACTGCTGCAGACTTTTCACATTCAGGTACATGAGGGGCTCCGACTTCAAAGGGATCATGTAACTCGCGGCCCTCCCCCCATTCCCCGCCCCCCGCCGAATTGCGAGGCCCTCAACCGGGAGGCTGTTCCTCACTGGCTCGGATTGGTTTTAAATTTTTAACAAAAATCTATAGCCACGTGATTTATAAAATCCGTTCACATTGGAGATCTCCAAATTTAGTGTGGTTTACCGCAAGAGCTCCCTGCTTCGAAGTAGGGCTCTCGTTTGATGCTCCGCCCATTGAGAGGAAAATGTGTAATTCTCTTGATAATGAACTGTAATATCCTGTTTGGGCTCTGCTGGTTCACTTTATTGTCTCGCTTTCGCTTCTGGCTTTCCAAACTACAAAACGCATAGTGTATTATCCATCTGTGACCGCCTTCACCTTTTCACCCAGTGTTATTTCACACCCAGAAAAGCATTTACAGAAAATAAAACACATTTGCTTAAATCACTTAACTTGAAAACAGCCCAGCAGTGAAGGACCTGTACTAATACTCCAAAGACGTAACTTTAAATTCCGTCGTGAATATTTGGAATTGGAGTTAGTTGTTAAGAAAATACAATTAAAATGTATCCGTTATAATGAAACTCTTGGAATGTCATAGAAAGCAACTGGTTCATTGTTGTCCTTCGCGAAGGGAAACCCTGGATGGTCTGACCTAATGGTGACTGCAGGAGAAAGTAAGGACTGCAGATGGTGGAGATCAGAGTCAAGATTAAAGTGGTGCTGGAAAAACACACCAGGCAGCATCCGAGGAGCAAGAAAACCGACGTTTCGGGCATAAACCCTATAACGTCGATTCTGCTGCTCCTCAGACGCTGCCTGACCTGCTATCCAGCACCACACTCTAATCACGAATGCGGTTGCACACAAATGTGGGTGAATTTTAACTGTCCTCTCTGAGTTAACTATTTACTTGCAGCAAACTAGAAGACAAAAAGACAATGTTTTAGGGCATTAATATTAGGTTGTCAATAGAGTTTTGAGAATTTAAGTAATTTTTTTCCTCTTGATAGTGAGTTTTAGACCTATTGAGTTTCAAATAGTTTATATTTCTTTGAGGGGATGGTGATGTGTTTCAATGCATATTTTAGTAGAGCTCATTGGTAACAGATTTCGCATGTTTTAAAAACAGCAGATGAAAAGATTCTAGTTTTCACCGACAATTTACAAAACAATCTGCTTATTTTTAGCCGGTTCAAAAACATTTTACAAGTTCTGATACATTCTATCTTTTGATCTCAAAAATGAAAAGCTCGTCTACAAAAACAATACCTGACTGGATGATGCCATTGACCTTTGCTCCCTCAAAAACGGAAGAACACCAGGTGGTTCATATTTACAATGTAGTGAAAATCAGTGATTGGTCATTGGAATTTGAATGCTGTTCTATTACAACTGCAAACGAAAACAATGACATTTTATCTGGGGGAAATATAATTGATGATAACTAAGTGATATAACAAAACTTTGAATAAATAGTTTGCAAATTATATCGTTGCCTTTGTTTAATGAACATAGATCACAGAATTGGGCTTTGAACTGATCGTAATGTTGAACAAATGCCTTCACTGATTTGCCGCATGACTTGCAAATTTGAACTTACAGATCAAGTGCTAACCATCCACAACTGAACAAACCTTCAGCTGCATGAGGGATTCCTTCATCTGCAGTGATGCTGTTTAAAAGACCAGTTATCCAACTTACAGGTTACATGATTTTGAAATCTGCTAAATTTACAGAAGTAACATTGAGTAATTTTGGAAATATTGTAGTGAGTCACTTATTTTGCAGTGAGTGTTGCTGCATTCGGACTTGGAGAGTATAGGAGGACTGAAGCTATGATGCTGGCCATCATAAGCTACATCATCGCTGGGTAAGTGCTGAATGTTATTGGCTTTCACTACTACAGCGTTAAAGCTGGGCTGCATGCAACATGAAGTTGAGGTTTGACAAGAGGCTAACTGACAGGTGTTAACGCACCAAATTTCTTGGTGTGAAACACTCAGCAGCGATTGCCTGCATGTTGCTCCATCAAAATCCTCATCTGAGAACTTTGTCTAGAATGCTTCTAAAAACTTGCCCTTTGTGGGTCTTTTACAGGAACTATCCTTTCTCCTGGTCTAGTAGCATTGCATTCCTTTTCTGTAATTCAACATGAGGAGATCCCCAACTCTGCCACTTTCCAAGCTGCGTACATTGATAGCATCTGCTCTGTTTTCTTCTCGTATTTGAACACAGTACTGCTGCTTCATTGGATGTTCTCACTCCACCTCTTGAAGCTGCTATTCATGTCCAGGCTGCAGTCCTCGAGTAGCAGAAAATCAGAAGAGGAGGTCTTGGGTAAGTGAACGGAGGAGGAATGGAAAACAGGAGGCTCATGGTCACATCATCTGGAGTTTGCACTTCATGTCCAATAGAAGGATGGAGGAGAGCTTGAATTTGAGAAGGGCCATAGCCTAGATACACCTCTCATCCTAAATGTTCTTCCTTGCTCTGGATGAACCACTTTTGACTAATGGGGTTCCATGGATATGGAGCATTATATCCTCCACTGAGCTTTAGGCAATCTGTACTTTCTTATACTCTGTTCTTCTCTCTGTGGCTATTGGCCATCTTGTTCTGATAGAAAGAGGAAGAATGTCAGTGATTGTGTCACACTATGCTTCTATGAAGTGACTGTCCACCTGAACAGCTGCAACTTTGTGGAAATAGTATGAGGGTGTGTATTTGGAAAGTTTGTGAGGGTGAGGTAAAGTATTTGAATACGACCCCTGAGGCCTGAATGATAAAGAGTGCTGATGAGTGATTATTGGGGAAGAAGTTTATGCTGTATGGGGTAGACAATGTAATATTTGGTGCGTTAACACCTGTCAATGAAACATTCACTGACTTTGATCACTCATTGACAATATTGTACTACTGACAGACCCTTGTACTACAGTCAAGACTCCATGAATTGACTTCTTTGACTACTGATCCATTTCCTTTGGAGAGTATTCCTTTGAGGTTATCCTTGCCCTATTCAGAAAAATAACCTGTCTCTCTCTTGATCTCATGGACTATTGCCTCTTGTACCTGTTGTTCCATCTGGTATGCTTTACTTTCCACCCAGTTCCAGTTGAATACCAAAGCAACAGTTTTCTTCTAATGAATGGAGCACATCTTCAAGACAGGCATGCCACCTTTAAGGGAACATGTGTTAATCATACTGCTGGACTCACTCTTGAGCATTCAACTGGACAACAGCACGGAGCACCTTTGTTTGAATGTCACAATGATACAAATGTCAAGGCAGCAACAAGTTTGTACGTTACCTATCTCTGTAGGACCAGGCATGAGATTTGCTCTAGCAAATGAATTAAATTAATTTCTGGTTGGAAAGGCCTAGGTCAGATAATCCCTATTCATAAAGTCTGAGACAGCAAACAAATTTAAATGCATTTGCTGACTATCCTTGTAATATATGGTAGACCTTTATTGTTGTCACTTAATATAGACTGTAAGATTATTTTGAAAGTGTTCCTTTATCGGTTAAAAGTTGGAAGCAAACATTGAAAACTTCTTTCATTTTAATATAATAGGTTAACAGTGCCAAGTGTTAGAAGCATTGAGGTTTTGGAGTACTGTGAATTTGATGTGCTTTATTTTCCTCGGAGGTAGAGGTTAATACAATATCATCTCTGTTCTAAACAGTTGGAGAATTTTTCTTTGGCAATTCATTTTTTAAAAATTTGTGATAATTTAGATATTTTAGTGTACCATTAAATATTACTGTTTCAGAAAGCTTTACATGTCCCCTTACATCTACATCTGATTAATTTAACATCTACTGTAGATTGTCTATACTTTGCCAGTTTTTAAAATAACTGTCAAATTGCAGTTGATTTTGCAAACTCATTATGCTGCCACAACAGACACATTGGCTTGACTGAAGGCCAAATGCATCTCATCTAATGAACTAAGCTATGGGATTGTGAAGACCTGTGTTTAGTTTGGATAAAGTTTGTTTACTCACTAGCTGAGACCAAGTAACTTCTGATTTTTGGGAGATGGAAACAAAGCATCTCATTATATTGTCATTTACAGTATTCTGTTTATCTCTGTCCTTTGGTGGATAAATTACTATTTAATTTGCATCCTGTTATCAGTGTGTTAAACATCCGAGCTTGTGCCAAATAAGTGATACTTTGTGAATTGTGAATCACTACAAAGCCTTGGATGATTTGTGCTGCTCCATCACCATTGTCTCTCAAACTTGCTGCCAGTCGTCCAGGGAGTCACAAAGCATTCTTCGATTTGAGCATTAGGCTTAAACTAAACTAGCTGCAGAAATACAGAAGTGATATTGAACACTGTCAGAAGCCTTTTAAAGGTGAGATTTATGATTCTTCAGTGCCACTGAACCTCTCCATTCCAGAATGTAGCAGTTGAAATTGTGAGTGACATTCATGCAGCTAGTAAATTGTTTGTGAAGATATTTAAAACATTAATTTTAATTTTCTTATGTTTCTGGGTTTTTTCACACTCTTTTTTAAATCCAATCATCCTTTCCGTCTTTCATACTCTATATATCAATTTGACTTTAATTAATCTTACTTCTTTCTCAGCTGTTCCTTGGTTTCCTTCTCAATTCTTGTTGGTTCCATCCTTCACCAGATGTCCATTGCCCTCAGCACACTATCCGGATGCTGCCTGAACTGCTGTGCTCTTCCAGCACCACTAATCCAAAATCTGGTTTCCAGCATCTGTAGTCATTGTTTTTACCTCAGCACACCATTATCAGCTCTTACTTCCAGCAGCTTGTGACTCTAAGATGTTGGTGCTTAAGTGTAGGGAAAATAAATCAGTTGGGGCACACAATCTGGTTCCTCTATCAGTAAATTCTAGACAATGTTTTTCCAGCAGTTAGACTGTGATGTCGTGTCACTGTTTTCCAAATTCCCCTTCACCCAGTGTGTGGAAATAAAAAAAATAGTGGCCTAAAGGTTTTACAGAAACTGACTTTGGGCAAATATTCATTCGAGTAATACTTTAACTTGTCCCAAAGCGGTGTTTATAATTTCATTCTAACCTACAGTTTAGAGGCTCCCCCCTGTAGCAGTGAGTGCACTCGGAGTAAGCTTAGTGCTTTGTTCTGTTAATCTTTTTTTTAATGTTTGTCACATTGAGCTGCTAGTAAAACAGGCAGGTTTGTGTGACAATTTAAAGCTGCCTCCTGTGGCTTCTAGCATCTACCACTCAAACACAGACTGTGTAAATACTTGTAATGATCAAAAATGAAAAGGGCATCCTCCACCTGCATTCCAGCCTGGGAAGCTTGGAATCATTGAGTATTAATTGCCATTCAGTTATTCTAAGATGCAAATGACAGAAAATTCAAATTTCAAACTTTGACCTATTAAATAATTTTGACCAGGAATTGCTAGATTATGATAGAGTCATAGAGATGTACAACACGGAAACAGACCCTTCGGTCCAACTCGTCATTGCCCACCAGATATCTTACTCTAATCTAATATCCTAAATTACCATTTGCCAACACTTGGCCCATATCCCACCAAACCCTTCCTATTATACTCATCCAGATGCCGCTTAAATGTTGTAATTGTACCAGCCTCCACCACTTCCTCTGACAGCTCATTCCATACACGCACTATCCTTTGTGTGAAAAACTTGTCCCTTAGGTCCCTTTTAAATCTTTCCCCCTCACCCTAAATTTATGCCCTCTAGTTCTGAACTCCCCCAACACAGGGAAAAGACCTTATCTATTTACCGTATCCATGCCCCTCATAATTTTATAAACCTCTATAAAGTCACCCTCAGGCTCCAATGCTCCAGGGAGAACAGCTCCAGCCTATTCAGCCTCTCCCTGTAGCTCAACCCCTCCAACCCTGGCAACATCCTTGTAAATCATTTCTAAACCCATTGAAGTTTCACAACATCCTTTCTATAGGAAGGAGATGAGAATTGCACATAGTATTCCAAAAGTGGCCTAACCAATGACCTGTACAGCTGCAACATGACCTCCCAACTGCTATACTCAATGCTCTGATGAATAAAAGAAAGCATACTAAATGCCTTCTTCACTATCAGATGTACCTGAGGCTCCACTTTCAAGGTACTATGAACCTGCACTCCAAGGTCTCTTTGTTCAGCAACCTGCCCCAGGACGTTACCATTAACTGCAAAAGTCCTGCCCTGATTTACCTTCCCAAAATGTAGCACATCACATTTATCTAAATTAATTCCAGCAGTATAGTTAATTCATTGCTCCTGATGTAACATTGGCATTAAGACACATTGCACATGTTCATATTACATAAACCAGATTCAGATCATAGGCTCGAAGGCAGAATGGCCTACTCCTGCACCTATTATCTATTGTCTATTATCTAATCTTTTATAGTCATGTCCCAGAAGCTTGGTACAGGCTAAGGTCTTCAAGTGTAACAATAATCAAAGCATTCTAAAATTTAAGGGATAATTCTATAAATATAATCACGAAAGTTGATGAGCAAATGTGTATAAGGTAATTGTGGTTAGGCAAGATTATGAAGTAATCAGATCAGCTGCGATCTTATTGAATGGCGAAGGGCTGTTATATTTGTATCTTTACATGTGATGCAATTGGGAAATGCATACTTCTTGTTTTTTTTTAAACGTTGTCTCTAAGCTCTGATTTTAGACATTTGAAATGTCAATTAGTAAGAAAAACCTTGGATACAAAAAAATACCAAGAAAGCATGTTGAATGACTTGTCAGGACTTGGTAATCATACAAGTCCTGGTCACTTGCAGAAAATCTGTACCATGTCTATGTCTGAGAAGGACTTTAACACAGAGAAGATTGTGTATTGCATGGAGGGAGAGGAGTGCATGCGCAATGCTAACTTCCTTTATATTCCCTAAAAGAGAGGTAAGCAGTAAGGGAAATTTAAAAAAAAAGTTTGTAGTGTCTTATACTCCCTCCTCACTTCAAATAAAATCAATCTGTACATTGGAATGTACGATAGTACATGTACATAAGTTCCCAGATAAAATATGATTTTTGGTATTGGGCCTAGACTCAACATTTATTCACTTAATACAGTTATCAAGCAGGACAAGGTACTCTTCCTATTTTATCTCAGTCATTTTTTTGTGTCTGATAATAGACTGTAAGAAACATTGGTTGGATCATTTCTTACTTTGAGACACACCCAATAACATTTCACCAACCATTCAATATTTCAGTCTAACTTTGGCTATCAAAAATAACTTATTGCCACTGTTTTCATGCAGGGTATCCCTGTGTGCTTTTATTGAATCTCCTCTAACAAGCTCTCTCTACCTTTACTGGAATAATAACTGTCAAACCCCATAAGAGACTGCCTTGATTAACACACATTCCATTTCTGTGTGTGAAATACTCGCGCAATTTCTCAGTAGCACAATGTTTAAGCCAGTCATTCATTACATAACTGAACCTTTATTGAGCATTACATGCTTTTTCTTCACAAGTTTTACTGAGCAGACACTGGTATGTCACTTGTGGATGTAAAGTAACTCACAGGTACCTTAGTGGGTGGAAATAATTTGTCTGTGCAGATAATTGCAAATGGATGTGTACATTGGTATGATCTGCTGATTTATATTTAATACTGTACTGATGGGATATCCATACCAAAGCCCATCCCTGAAGCTTGTAGCTGCATGGGATAGTGCTTCCTTCTGTAAACCAAAGATCGTTATAAATGCTTGATTGCCAGCTAACAAAATAAATACCCGACTGTACAAATGCTTGTGGAACTTAGTAACATCACATATGATCATTAATGCTTCTTTTGCTCTGA
This sequence comes from Hemiscyllium ocellatum, assembly GCF_020745735.1. NCBI lineage: Eukaryota > Metazoa > Chordata > Chondrichthyes > Orectolobiformes > Hemiscylliidae > Hemiscyllium > Hemiscyllium ocellatum. The sequence goes on from NC_083413.1 coordinate 50,698,948, forward strand.
CTATATTAAAATATATGAAGCATATTAGATTAGATTACTTCGAGTGTGGAAACAGGCCCTTCGGCCCAACAAGTTCACACCGACCCGCCAAAGCGCGACCCACCCATACCCCTTACCTAACACTAGGGGCAATTTAGCATGGCCAATTCACCTGATCCGCACATCTTTGTGGTTTCCTCCCACAGTCAGAGCACCCGGAGGAAACCCACGCAGACACGGGGAGAACGTGCAAACTCTACACAGTCAGTCGCCTGAGGCGGGAATTGAACCCAGGTCCCTGGCGCTGTGAGGCAGCAGTGCTAACCACTGTGCCACCATGCACTAAATACCATCTTTCATTATGTGAAATAACACCACACCAAATCCCTGTCACAAGGCAGTGCACACTAAAGCCACTTTTTGCACAAAGATCATAATGGATCAAATAGCAGCAGTAGTCATTATTTTCGCATTTCATCAAATACTTTTTGATGCTCCTCAGACCATTCAATTCCATCTTTGAACAGTAGATGCTGTGGACAGATGTACTAGCTAAGTCAGGAAGATCTTACAACAGAACATAACAGTCTCTATGGATATTTTAAGTTTGTCGTTGTTCACTGGTCTCTTTCGTTTCAAATTCCCCTCATTCTTCTCTTATATCCTTCTCCTACTTTCAACCATCTATTTGGTGAACTTGGTATGTTATACTCCAATCCATAAAAAAGCTTATTAGCTTTGATGCCGTGCTCTTGGAGTCAATCTAGGTCTTTGTTATAGAGTCATTGCTAATCAGAATGTCACCAAAGAAACACAATGAACCTTTCATCCCATTTAGTACCTGATTCATGATGCTTTGCAACATTGCCGGAACAGTGGACAGCCCAAGTGGTAACCTTTCATATGAATAAAATCCTTTGTGTGCAAATAGTAAGCAACTTCCTTGTCCTTGATAATTAATCCCAACTGCAAACATGAGGGACATGGATAGGGTAAATAGACAAGGACTTTTCCCTGGGATGGGGAAGTCCAAAATTAGAGGGTATAGGTTTAAGGGGAAAGATTTAAGAGAGATCTGAGGGGCAACTTTTTCATGCAGAGGATGGTGCGTGTATGAAATGAGTTGGCAGTGGAAGGCTGGTGCAATTACAACATTTAGAAGGCATTTGGATGGCTATATGAATAGGAAAGGTTTAAAGGGATATGGACCAAATAATGGCAAATGGGGCTAGATTTATTCAGGATATCTGGTTGGCGTGGACGAGTTGGACCAAATGGTATGTTTCCATGCTATACATCTCACAACTTTATGCATTTGACAAATCTATTTCACTGAGCATCTCACTGATGGCTAACTTAGAAAACAGATCTTCACTGGTATAGCCATAGAGATGTAAAGGACAGAAACAGACTCTTTGGTCCAACTCATCCATGCTGACCAGATATCCTAACCTAATCTAGTCCCATTGTACCAGCCTCCGCTGGCAGCTCATTCCATTCTCTTTCCCCTCTCACATTAAACCTACGCTGTCTGCCCCTGGGAAAAGACCTTGACTATTCATCCTATCCATGTCCCTCATGATTTTATAAACTTCAGTAAGGTCACTCCTCAGTCCCTGCTCCGGGTAGAATAGCTCCATCCTGTTCAGCCTCTCCCAGTAGCTCAAACCCTCCAACCCTGCCAACATTCGTGTAAATGTTTTCTGAACACTTTCAAGTTTAACAACAGCTTTGTGGGTGACACAGTGGTTCAGTAGTTAGCATTGCTGCCTCACAGTAACAGGGACCCGAGTTCGGTTCCAGCCTCGGGTGACTGTCTGTGTGGAATTTGTACATTCTCCCTGTGCCTGCGTGGGCTTCTTCCGAGTGCTCTGGTTTTCTTCCACAGTCTAAGGATGTACAGGTTAGGTGAATTGGCCATGCTAAATTGCCTATAGTGTTCAGGGATGTGTAGGTAAGGTACATTACTGAGGGGAAATGTAGAGTGATAGGATAGAGGAATGGGTCTGGGTGGAATAGTTCAGAGGGTTAGTGTGGATTTGTTGGGTTAAATGGCCTGCTTCCACACTATAGGGATTCTGTGGTCTAAGATTCTATGATCTTTCTTATAGCAGAGAAACCAGAATTGAATGCAGTATTCCAAAAGTAGCTTTACCAATATCCTGTACAGACGCAACAAGACCACCCAAATTCTCTATTCAATATGTTGACCAATAAAGGCAAGTGAACCAAACGCTTTCTTCACTGTCCTGTCTGTATGGGACTGTACTTTCAAGGAACTATGAAGCTGCACCCCGAGTCTCTTTGTTCAGCAACACTTACCAGTAAACGTATAAGTCCTGCCCTCATTTGCCCTATCACAATGTAGCACCTCACACTTATCTAGATAAACCTCCATATGCTACTCCTTGGCCTGTCAGCCTATCTGATTGAGGTCCCGTTATACTTAGAGGTGATGTTCTTTGCTGTCTATTACATCTCCAGTTTTGGTGTCATCTGCAAGCTTACTAACCATACCTGCTATATTCATATCCAAATCGTTTATATAAATGACAAAACACAGTGTGCTCAGCACCAATCTTTGCGACACATCACTGGTCACAGGCCTCCAGTAGGCAATAGTTAAGTATCACTTTCAATTACCTATTTACCATTTGTTTATAGTGTTCAAAATCTAACCCCATGTGCTTTTTAAATGGCAGTAATGGATGTGACCAATTTACTTTCTTCACCTTCTGAACTGCCCTTTGTTTTTCTAATTTATTGTTATTGTTTTTAACTATGCATAAGACACTGACCCAGCTTTACAAAATGCTGGCTATACATTGTCCTTTATCTTGACTTCAGCCTTGTGATGCTTAATTTTACTTATTTGGCTCTCTTTGCTAAAAAGATCACTATGCTCACATTGGAATATTGTTACTGGAATTGAAATAAGTCAGTTTCAATCTACTTTTATGACAGTGAATGTCACTTAGAGATTTCTTGGAGTCTCCTCCCAGAAAGATAGATAGTAGACACTGCTGCAGCTGTATTGATGATTAAATTAAGGTGTAAATCTCTTAACTTTTAGCATGGGCACTGGAATTATATCTTCAGCCCATTAATTTCATTTCCCATATGCTATTTTTCTTGTTCTTTGAATACAACTTTTGATCTTTCAGCACAATAACATTAATTTCTATTACAACATCTATCATTTGTGCATTTGAGGATTTCCAGTCCTGATCAACCATTTGATCTATTACGGTGTCAATCAGGTACATGGTTGTGACTTGGAACTTTATCGTGATTGTTCCCTCTTCTCCTGTGTGCTATCTGGATTTGACTGATTTTCCCATAGGCATAAAACTTTGACAATGAGGACATTGCAATTATTGGTTCCTACCATGGCAGTGTGATTGCTAAACGTTTGGCTCAGAGACTGGGGCAGCTGTGGCATGGATTTGCTGAAATCTGGTGGACCTTGGTGCAATTTTCAACCGTCCCTTTCTACCATGTGTCTGGTTCTGGCATAATTATAGGACTCCTTCTACATCAGCTTTTGCCTTTTCTCAAAAGTTTATCTGAGATCTTGATGGTTCTTTTGGCTCCTAAGAAAGTGTCTGAAAGGTTGCTTCTGAGTTTGCATCATACCCACTTTGGCATGAGAATCCCTTCAATCCCTGCAATCTGTAACAGTTTCACTATGCAAGTGCTCTGTTTGGCAGAACACAACACCAAGTGCAATTTCATTCTTAGCCACTCAGTAAAGAGTCCAGAATTTCATTAATTACAGCGTACTCTGTGGTACTATGGTCTTGTGGACAACATTGTTTTCACGTAATATCAAAAGAATCTTGCATATTCATGTTGAGGAAATCATTTACTTTGTCTTCACTTATTTTGATCAGTATGAACTAAATGTTTAATGTTTTATCCTAACTACATCACTCCTATTTGTTCTCAATTGTCCTCAAATATGTCTTTAGTGCTATCTTTGAGTAATTTACTTTGGTAACTCACTGTATACATCAAACAAACTTACTTAAACTTCCCAAAATCAACTTTACACATTTCAAGATGGGTGTCACTATATTCTTTAATCATTACTTTCTCAGAAGAAATATAAAAAGAATTGCATCTCATTCCAGTTGCCATCTTTCCTTTGGTTTTGGACTGAGTTGGAAAAAGCTCAACTGCAATCAGTAATTGTTGAACTACTTTATTTCAACTTACAAGAAATAAGAGAACTTATTTCAATTCTCTGAGATTGAGGGTAGGGTAGAAGGCAACATAACAAAATGGTCAAATCTTGCAATATGTGAACATATGAATTAGGAGCAAAGATAGGCTATCCGACCTCTCAAACATGCTTCACCAGTCGAACAAATCATAGCTGATGTCAACACCATATCGTACCAACCCTCATGACTCCCTTCTTATTATCTAATATGGTTCCACTGACTGAAGGAGCGGCAATGGCTGGTTATTAAAATTAATTTTCTGTGGTGCATGTGTCTGTGCATTGAATGTAAGAAATGTTCAACACTGCAGGAATGTAAGGTGTTTCCCTTCTAATTCCAGACTGTCTTCCCCCCAAAAAATCAAGTTTTATTGGCAACTGGTCTGTTTTGGATATTCAAAATGAATGATGTCGACAAAATGACAATTGTGAGGATTGTTCATTGCGTATACATCATTAACAATCGCACTCAAGATTGGGCTATTTTTAACTTAAACCTCTTGCAAATGTCAATGAATGCAATTCTTGGACAAAGCACTGTCTAATCATTTTACAGAGTTGTGATTTATAGAAGCTGCATGTCTTTATATACCATCGGTTGCGGATCACAGCTGTTATCATCTTCTGCCAACAACCTAAAAGAAAGAACTTGTGCTTCTGCAGTACCATCCATATTCTCAGAATGTCACAAATATTTTAAAGCTAATGAAGCACTTTTGTGATGTTGTCATGGTAACCTTCGAGGTCACTGCAAGTCTGTTTGCAAGATCGCATTAACAGCTATGAGATAAATGACCAGATAAATTTTTATTAGTTCCATTAGTTTCAGGACAAATGTTACCCAGAAGGACTCTTGCATGCTTTGAATAGTGCTATAGGTTAGCTTTCATTTCCATCTGAGAGGATGAGAGAACACAGTTGAAGTTATCAACTGAACACTTACACTTTTGGTAGTACAGCACTTCCTTAGCCCAGCACTAAGGTTTAAATGAGATTATGTACTTGGATCCTTGAAGTGGGTTTCAAACTTAGACCTTTCTGATTTTGTGGAGAGTGATTTTGATGAGTCACAGCTGATACTTAATAACAGAAATTTATATCAATCTAATTACATATCTAGATGAGCCATAGTACATAGGCCTTAATTTGATTTTTGTATATTAAATCAATAGGTATCAGAGAAAAGTTCTCCACTGGTTGGAGCAATACCTAACACAAAAGATGCTGACATTGTTAGAGATTGATCATTTCAGTTCCCGGATATTGTTTCAGGAGTTCCTTGGTATATTGTCCAAAGTTAAGTCATTTAAGCTGATTTGTTGAGGTTGACCCCTTCATCATAATATTAGAAGTCTGCTGATGACTGCGCAGTGTTCAGTTCCACTAATAACACTGCAGATACTTACACAGTTTGTGTTCGTACTCAGCAAGACCAGGACCACATCCAGGCTTATATTGACAAGTGGCAAGTTGCACTCGCACCACACAAAGTGATGACCATCTGCAACAAGAGAGAATCTCACATATTGGCCAGTGATGTTCAATAGCATCGCCATCAACATCTTGGGGGTTGCCATTGCTAGTGTTCAATATGGCAGTCTTTTGGAGCAAGTGGTGAGCTGAAGTCTCCAGGTACCCATTCTAACTTCCAAATTGTGAATTCTTGGCATCTAGTTTGCTATTTGGTAAAATAGAAAGCTGAACATTAATAAGACAAGATTTGATTTGATTTATTGTCATGTGTACCTAAATACAGTGAAATGCTTTGTTCATGAGCAGTACAGGCAAATCATAGTAAGCAAGGACATAAGGATCATAGGGTGAAAAGAAACTTGGACAGAGTGAGGCATATAGTTACATGACACAGGACATGCCCGAGGCAAAAGCAACATTAACAAGATCAATATTATTTGAAGTTAGACAGACCATTCAGCAGTCTAATAACGGCCGGGAACAAGTTGCTCCTGAACCAGCTGGTGCAAGTGTTCAAGCTTCTGTATCTTCTGCCTGACGGAAGAGACTGTAGGAGAGCATTGCCGGGTGGGAGGGGTCTTTGATGATGTTGGCAGCCTTTTTGCAGCAACGAGAGATGAAACTGGAGTCCATGGATAGGAAATTGGCTTCCATGATGGTCTTGGCTGTGGACACAAATTTCTGTAGTTTCTTATGGTCCTGGGCAGAGCAGTTGCTGCACCAGACTGTTATGCACTTGGATAGAATGTTTTTTATGGTACATCTGTAAAAGTTGGTGAGGGTCCTTATGGACTTGCTAATGTCCTTAACCTCCTGAAGAAGAAGATGCATTGTTGTGCCTTCTTGACCATCACTTGTACATGGGTGGTCCAGAACAGGTTGTCAGTTTTCGTCACTCCTTGGAACTTGATTTTGTCAAGCCTTTCAACTTCTGCTCCATTAATGTAGATGGGGCATGTTCTCATCCTTTCTTCCTGAAGTCAATGATCAGTTCTTTAGTTTTGTCAGCATTGAGAGGAAGACTGTTATCATTGCACCACATCACCAAGCTCTCAAATCCTTTCTGTATTCTGACTCATTGTTGTTTGATATCTGTCCCACCACAGTAGTGTCATCAGTAAACTTGTAGATGGCATTCGTTTGGAATTTGGTTACACAGTCGTGGGTGTACAGGGAATAGAGTAGGGGTTGAGGATACATCCTTGGGGAGCTCCAGTGTTGAGGGTTATTGTAGAGGAGGTACAATTGCCTGTTTTCACTGATTGTCATCTGTGGGTCAGAAAGCTGAGGATCCAGTTGCAGAGGGCAGAGCCAAGACGTGGGTCTTGAGGTTTTGAGATCAGTCTGGACGAACTAATTGTGGTGAAGGCAGAGTTGTAGGTGACGAGCAGGAGTCTGATGATTTTAATAAGTAAGTTAACAAGTAGTAATCCACACTAATAGATCCCTCACCACTGCCTAGTGAGAAACCTGCCACATTGCCTGACAAAAGTATAAAAGATGGTGTGAGTTATTTCGTGTTGTGATGGGCCTGACTTGACTTCTCCCAAATTCTGCCAATTCTCGCCATAGCCCATGTTGTTCAGGCTCCTATAAGATTCCGCCCTTTAACTCTGCTCCTCTTTACAGATACTGACCGAGCTATTGAATTTTTCCAACACTTTTACTCTTATTGCGGATTTCCTGCTACTTTTGTTATGAAATATATAGTTTGTTTCTTGTTCTCATTCATGTCAGTTGTTTGTTTGAGTAAAGTGAAAGTAATTGTAATAAAAATAAAAATATTCCACGTTATCTGTACAGTGTACATGAATGATACACATTGCAAATCCTTTCTTTCAACTTAGGTTTTTTCAATGAATGACAATATTTACAGCTAACCCCAAACACTCTTGACAATATCATATAACATCAGGAATCAATCCCACTCATGCAGTGAATGTGGCCTGAAAGATCGACCCAGATTGTCAATGTGGCAATTGCCTTCCACGTTCCCATAACCTGCACATAGTGCAGGAGCTGCTCACTTCACACCCTGCTTGTAGTACTAAGTATGGCTAGGCTGTGGTGGGGAGGCAGACATTCATCCAAATGTGCTGACGTTGGCAGCCAGAGGGAAGATAGGAAACCTAGCTACCTCTGAATTGCACTGAGCAGAACCTTTGAGACTTGTGTTTGTGGTTTCTCCTCTGGTTGCTTCCTGGTACTGAGCTGTCTCTTTTTTGAGATGAGATGCCTAGAGTGAGATTAAGGTCCTCTGTCCTCCTCTCACCTTGCTGTGTGTACTGAGTATCAATAGCTGTAGCAATGGAGTGCAAGTCTGTACCCATATCCAGCAGACTGATGCTGCTGGACCTGGCAATCCATGGCAGACACCAATCTGTCCATGGTGACAGGCAAACAGAAGCGTCAGACTTACAAAGTTGTTGCTGCAGTCTTTCAGTACTCGTGTCAAGTTGCCCAGTGCCCCTGACAAAACCAGCTTGCTGCCCTTGTGTCTGTTTGGATATATCAATGATATTGCAAGCACCATGGGCTCCCCTCCTGCCTGGGGCTGAGCAGGTGCCTGGTATCTGGCAATCCTCCGAGTGCAGGTGACCTGGAATTTTCTTCCTCAGCCAGCTGTGGAGATGTGGCAGTAACAGCAGCAGGTGCTCCTGGCTCTAGTCTGGCTAATGCAGAGCTACTAATGCATCAGTATCTGAGCTAGCGGAGGGTGCAGGAGGCAGCCTTGTGGTAGACCAATGCTCTCCTCCTCAGAAGTGGAGGAGGGAATGTTAAACAGACATTCTTGACTGTCAGGATTATGGTAATGCTGCTGGTACCTGCATAGAGACACAAAAGGGAATGTGTCATGGACAAGGAATAGGTACTGTGGCATGTTAATAAGACATTCACAGTAGATGTAATGGAGGAGCAGTTCAGCAGTGGACAATGGTTCTTTCTTGGTTGCTGAAATATGATCTTTCTATCCCTGCACAAGACCAGTCATGGTTCCTTGCCAGCAAGGACCAAGACCCTCTGTTCGTAGTGGGCAAGAAACTGAATGTTGGGCAACACCACAACCACCCCCACTCACCCACTCAATTGGCACTGCAGGTTTCAATTGCTTGCTCTTGAGTAGTTACATGACAGCCTTTTAAATATGCCACCAGCACCAGGGCTCCTAGGATATCCCAGCAGCAGTAAGTACGTTCACAGACAGCAAATTTGCAACATGGATTAGCATCAGACGGGCAGGGTCCCATATGGGTATGGAATCTAATTAACGAGGTGAGTGTGGCATGATAGTGCGAGAGAACTCACTTGGCCTCACAGAGAGAAACCCTCTATGGACTTTGACAAAAATGACACTTAAGCCAACTTCTGGTTAGATTAAAATGATCATCATTTTAAAGATAAAAGTGAACATTGGATCAGATTCTGCATTAAGTACTTAGAAATCAGGAAGCACTTAATGTGAAATATTTACAGTTAGGTTTTAAATTACTTATTTAAACATTGAAATCTGATTGCTTCAGAACTTTTTCAGTTTTTTTTGTTCCTTAGGATGGCCAAGTTTGATTGAAGAGACCTTGTGTTGCTGTTGACTAGATTAGAGAGTCAATCTTTTTAGTGTTATAATCTTCACAGTAAAAAATATCCTTCACATATTTACTTTACATTTTGGATGTTAGCCAGTCATTTGCAGCACTTTTTATAATGTGCTGGGTTAATGCATCACCTGAGCAAACGACTAAATGAATATTGATGTGTTCGGGTCCATGTCAAATAGAAGCACAGTCAATAGAGAAGGATGATTAGTCAGCATCTTTTTGTTTGGTAGACAATCAGTTGATGCACATATAGCAGTAAGGTGATATTAGTGCAAGACCTGCACATAAAACCCTTTTAGGTATAAGCAATTACTGTGTCATCACAGCATTCGAGTGGAGGACAATCATTTAGATAGATGCATAGATATGGGATATTGGCTAAGAGAATAATTTTTACAACCTGGTTATTTTGTTGCTGAAGCTCTGGAGAGATGGTTTTATTATGACTGATGTCTTTGTATGTAATAGCACCCCAAAGATTGATGGCAAGGATTGATTAGCAATCCTGATTCAGCTCTATGTAGTAAATTTACTTAGATAAATCATGCAGTGGAGAGTAGTGGATGCAGGTGCAGGAAGAATGTCATATCCAGTGGGATTAAATTTAATCGTTATGGTGATCTTCTCCAAAGGTTATTTAATCTGGGCATGTTGACCTGCTGCATTGATTTCAGCAACTTACAGAAACTATACTATGCTGACGCACATAAGTATGCTGTATAAATTTATTGTCATAGTAAATATAAAGCAAGTATAATTGCTTCAGAATCCCTGTGTAGGAGATTACTTTGCTAATACTTATTATTGTGTACCCCATGAAATATTTTATAGGCTAATGAGGTGGAAGGCCAGAAAAATGTCTCTCACTGTGAAAGTCAAAAGAACATCCTGTTTATCATTATTTGCTGCAAATGACAATAAACCCTCTCATGTCATTTTTGTGCTTGAGCTGAGAGACTAAATGTGACTTTGGAATGCCACGTATCATAAGCTGTAGTCTACAAATTGGATTTAACAAAAATTTAAGTTACCCAGTAGCAATTACAGCACATTAGATGCTAATACATTATTATGTTGAACTAAATTCTTTGCCAAGTAGTAATATGTGACTTTTCTAATTATACTGATAATTCTGAACTTGGATCAGATTCTGTGATGTAAGTAATCAATGCATATTTTTTAACCTCTCAATGAGTCCTTGCATGTTCAGCTCCATACAGTCATGTCAGAGACCACGTATTTTCATTTTTGGAACTATAAACTGAAATGGAAGTTAGACTGCTATAAATTAAATATACTGATGAAGAGTCATTGGCTTGCAAGACAAAGTTTTTCACTGTGCCTGGGTACACGTGACAGTAAATTCAGTTCAATTCAATTCCGTTCATGTGCATGGCAGGTGAATTGGCCAAGCTAAATTGCCCATAGTGTTAGGTGCATTAGTCAGAGGGAAATGGGTCTGGGTGGGTTACTCTTCGGAGGGTCAGTGTGGACTTATGGGACCGAAGAGCCTCCCACTGTAGGGAATCTAATCTAATCAATAAGTTCATAATGAGACAGGATGCAATGGTTGCGAGCAGTCCCGTTTAGCTTCACTCAGCAACTGGAAAATGCATTGAAATATCACCTCAGGTTATTCCAAAGCACTCCACAGATGATTGCTGTAGCAATGTAAACACAATTTGAACCTCAGCGATTTACCACATACAGCAGCAAGATTGATGTCTGGATATGTTGCTTTAGTTAGTTAGAGGTATGGTTTGACGGTGTGAGAACTCAAGTGCTTTGGAAACACAGCCATCTTTCTTTCATATTTACCTGAGGGACAAAGGGATTTCAGTTTAATGAGGTGTTCCAAAGTTGGCCCCCCAACATTGCAGCATCCTTACATTGTACTGAAATGTCAGTTCTGTTTTGTTCTTAAGTTTCTGGGGTGGATCTTGACCCACAATTTCCTGCCTCACAGATACAAGTACTGCTAAGTAACCAAGACTGACACATCTTTGTTACAAAATAGCAGCTGAGTAGGATGCTCCACCCAGAGCTCATCTGCTCTGCCCGTTCTTCTTTTCTTCTTTTTGTTCTCTTTTCCTTCCTCTCAGTGTTTTTCTTTTCTTTTTTCCCTCTTGGCCTCTGCCGATGATTCCCAGCCTCTGGCTCAGCGGTCTCACATCATGGCCTTCTGGCCTGGTGCAGTGGCCACCCCGCATGGTGTGGTGACCTCCCACAGTGGCCTCCCTGTGTTGGTATGGAGCTGCCTCCTCCCTTAGGGGCCTCCCAGCATGGTGTGGTGATTGGTAATGTCCTGCAATGGACTCCTCCGGTAGGGGCCTCCCAGTGTTGGTGTAGCAACCTCCCAGCCTGGTGCAGCAGCCTCTGGGTATGGCAAGTTGCTGGCACGTTGTGGAGTCAGACCCCAGTGTGGATTGGAAGCTAGATGGTCTGTTATACTGAACTTTTATTTCTGTAATCCTGGACATTTTATTCTCTGTATTGTCTAAATCCTGCTTCAAAAGAAGCTGTGCCGAGGCACTTTTGCATCTAAGTTGGTGGTATAATTGGCAACGTATAACCTTTTCATGTTACTCATTAAGCATATATGGCAATAAGCGCTATTCTATTCTATTCTATTCTATTCTATTCTACTGTATTCTATTCGCTCAGCGGTATAATGTACACCATTGAGATTGAAAATCATAGGTTACAGCATGATGTACAATCTCATTCCTAAATGTTATATTCTCATCCCTTGCCTTTGTTTAAAAGGTGATCCTGTGAAAGTGCAGCCCTAGCATGGTGAGCAACCTTATTTGGTACGTTCAGGATTTTCCTATTGTGGCAGTTTTCATTGGGAAGCAAAGTAGTGGAGAATTCAGCAAGTTCCTTTCTCAGGGAGAATAATCTATTTGTTTTTTCTTATTTTGTTTGAACATGTTCAGCTGGCAATCAATTGACAAGATATTTTTAAATTCGAGGGAAGCATGTACTGAGACATTCATTAAGCACTTGTAGCGAACAGTTTCAACTGAGGATTAAATTTCTTTAATATTCCAGCAACTGACCATTTCTGAGTTAACAGTCAGAATCCTGTGTCCACATTTTCAGCCAATAAGGCAGAAGTTCAATAGTCTTATGACCTTGACTTTGGAAGCAAAATATATATAAGGTGCAAAATAACAGAAGTTCATTTAGACGGTTGTCTGCTTCTTCCCTTTAGCAGACACAATTTGCCTGATCTTAACTCTATCTCATACATTTCTGAGCAAGATTCTGTGTGTAAATACTTCCCAGATCTTAAAAATAGTTGATCAAAATGCCAGTGCATTAATTCATTCTCAGATTTCCTTCATCAGCTTCCTCTTCACATTAAGTCCCACATCACAAGATTTGATCATGCCAGCTGATAACTCTCAAAAACCTCTATTTTCATTCTTACTTGGGTATTTGTGCAGCTGTGTTTTGACTGAGTTAAGCAATTTATTCTGAACTGGTTTATATGAAGACCTTTCCCTGCCTCCATCACATTATCATACATAGGATTATGTTAACAGATAGGATATATACCACAAGAACAGATCTTTCAGTCCAACTCGTCCATGCTTGTGTTTATGTTCTGCTTGAAACTTTTTATCTTTCCTCATCTAAATCTACCATGTTGACCCTTTATTCCCTTTCCCTTCACATGATTGTTCAGCTACCCTTTACATGTATCAGCATGGATCTCTTCAATGACTCCCTGTCATGTAGGAGCTATCTATGTGTCAGGAAACACTTATTTTAAATCTCCAGTGCATTTAAGGATTATTAGTGTAAAGTCTCTGCTCAAGTGAATCTATTTAAATCTGCATCATTTAAATCTCACAGAATTATTAATACTTTGGATATGGTACCCTACATTTTTTCTACCTTTCTATTTTTAAAAGTTGTACAGTTTTATGAGTCTCTAATTAGCACCGAAAGCCCTGCTTTCAGCTACTTGATATCTTCAGTGTCGGGGCTGTCCCACTAATGGTGCCAGCACAGTGATATATATTCAGGATAGGTTATCTTTCGGAGATTGTCTTTGTGTCATCAGGACAAATCATAAGCAGAGAGCCCTGCTGCTGACTGCCCTCCACACCTGACGAAGCAGGGCTCCTCCATGTTGAACACGAATGGGACGAAGCAAAGGTGGCAAGTAAACGGAATGCTCAGTAGATGGGATTCATTATCAGTCAGCAAGAGTGGCTTGGTAGCACCACTACTGACAGAGCTGGCCTTCTCCTGAAGGTGGCCAATAGAATTAAGGAGAATCCAAAGGGTTTTTACAAATACATTAAGGACAAAAGGGTAACTGGGAGAGAATAGGGTCCCTCAAAGATCAGAAGGTCAGGCAGCATCCAAGGAGCAGGAGAATCGACGTTTCGGGCATGAACCCTTCCTGAAGAAGGGCTCATGCCCAAAACGTCGATTCTGCTGCTCCTTGGCTGCTACCTGATCTGCGCTTTTCCAGCAACACATTTTCAGCTCTGATCTCCAGCATCTGCAGTCCTCACTTTCTCCCCTCAAAGATCAGCAAAGCGGCCTTTGTGTGATGCCACAGAAACTGGGGGAGATACTAAACGAGTATTTTGCATCAGTATTTACTGTGAAAAAGGATATGGAAGATATAGAATGTAGGGAAATAGATGGTGACACCTTGCAAAATGTCCAGACTACAGAGCTGGATGTTTTGAAATGCAAAAAGGTGGATAAATCCCCAGGATCTGATCAGGTATACCCTAGAACTCTGTGGAAAGCTAGAGAAGTGATTGCTGGGACTCTTGCTGAGGTATTTGTATCATTGATAGTCACAGGTAAGATGCCGGAAGACTGGAGGTTGACTAACATGTGCCACTGTTTAAGAAACGTGGTAAGGACAACCCAGGGAACTATAGAACAGTGATCTTGATGTTGGTGGTGGGCAAGTTGTTGGAAGGAATCCTGAGGGGCAGGATGTACATGTATTTGGAAAGGCAAGGACTGATTAGGTATAATCATGTCTCACAAACTTGACTGGGTTTTTTTGAAGAAATAACAAAGAGAATTGATGCGGGCAGAATGGTAGATGTGAGCTATATGGATTTCAGTAAGGCATTCGACAAGGTTCCCCATGGGAGACTGGTTAGCAAGGTTAGATCTCATGGAATACAGGGAGAACTAGCCATTTTGATACAGAACTGGCTCAAAGGTAGAAGACAGAGGGTGGTGGTGGAGGGTTGTTTTTCAGACTGGAGGTCTGTGACTAGTGGAGTGCCACAAGGATCGGTGCTGGGTCCACTACTTTTTGGCATTTATATAAATGATTTGGATGCAAACATAAGAGGTACAGTATGTTTATAGATGAAACCAAAATTGGAGGTGGAGTGGACAGTGAAGAGGATTACCTCAGATTACAACAGGATCTGGACTAGATGGGCCAATGGGCTGAGAAGTGGCAGATGGAGTTTAATTCAGATGAATGCGAGGTGCTGCATTTTGGGAAAACAGATCTTAGCAGGACTTAAATACTTAATGGTAAGGTCCTAGGGAGTGTTGCTGAACAAAGAGACCATGGAGTGCAGTTTCATAGCTCCGTGAAAGTGGAGTCACAGGTAGATAGGATAGTGAAGAAGGGTTTGGTATGTTTTCCTTTATTGGTAAGAGTATTGAGTACAGAGGTTGGGAGGTCATGTTGCGGCTGTACAGGACATTGGTTAGGCCACTGTTGGAATATTGTGTGCAATTCTGGGTCTCCTTCTTATCGGAAAGATGTTGTGAAACTTGAAAGGGTTCAGAAAAGATTTACAAGGACGTTGCCAGGGTTGGAGGATTTGAGCTACAGGGAGAGGCTGAACAGGCTGGGGCTGTTTTCCCTGGAGCGTCGGAGATTGAGAGGTGACCTTATAGAGGTTTACAAAATCATGAGGGGCATGGAGAAAATAAATAGACAAAGTCTCTTCCCTGGAGTGGATGAGTCCAGAACTAGAGGACATAGGTTTAGGCTGAGAGGGGAAAGATATAAAAAAGACCTTAGGGGCAACTTTTTCACTGAGGGTGGTACATGTATGGAATAAACTGCCAGAGGAAGTGTTGGAGGCTGGTACAATTGCAACATTTAAGAGGCATTTGGATGGGTATACGAACAGGAAGGATTTGGAGGGATATGGGCCGGGTGCTGGCAGGTGTGACTAGGTTGGATGGGATATTTGGTTGGCATGAATGGGGTGGACTGAGGAGTCTGTTTCTGCACTGTACATCTCTATGACTCTATGATATTTCTTCCAGACTGGATGTGTGGGTGGTGCGACAACAAACAACTTCCTATTCGTGTCCTTTCTAGCCTGTCTATTACAGATATACCTGTCCTTATAGTATTAGTAGAATGACTAATTTCACTCATAGTACTCCTGAGCTTTTGCATCAGTCACAATGAAATTATAGCCCTGACCTAGTTTGGCATGGAGACTTTGAAAGGTCAATGTGATGTCTCAGTAAGGAACACTGATATCAGTGCCTTATCAAAATGCAATTGTATAACCCAAACATTCATGCTTGAAAGCGTTATGACTTTTAGACACTGCCAATTGGTTGAGGTGCTTGCAGTGTGTTCACCATGTAAGCCGTTGCTGTAAATATGACATTGACATTGAAGGCACACACACACACACTTTGACTGTTCAGTGCACTGAACTGTGACACACTGCCTTAGAAACTGCTGAAAGTCACAGAGACTGGCAGTCTCCATGTATGATCTAAGCGAGTGAGCATTAAGAAATAAAGCTAAGACCAATAAAATATATCCAGAGGATGCAACGTGACCTGACAGAAGTATGTAAGTTGGTTGTGTCCCTCCACTCCAAGTCAAGGGTTGAATACTGAAATGGTATGGAGTTGGGCCAAGAATAGAATTGATGACATGGTGAGGCAGAATTGATGTCAGGGTTTGCCAATGATGAGTTGCATGGATGAAAGGAGGAGGAGGATGGTGGCCATGGAGTATGCAGGGACTTTCAGTGAAGGTAGGATTGATTGAAGGTTGGATGAATGTTGGCTGCTACTTTCATGTTTGGAATTTTATCTGTCAATTTCTCAGGGAAGGGGAGGAGAGTTGGAAGTTTGTGATAGGAAATCAACATAATAATGAGATTCAAATGTATGGAAGTAAGGAAGTTGCTGCTTATTAATGAGTTTCTGAACCTACACTCAAAATTGAAGGGAAAATGTAGAGGAGACCGCATTAGGAGCAACGGATACAATAAATGACATTGGTGGATGTGCAGGTGAAACTTTGGATGTGGAAGGCTCCTTTGGGGCCTTGGATAGAGGTGAGGCAGGAGGTTTGGCTGTCAGTTTTGCACATCATGCGGTGGCAGGGCAAGGTGCCAGGAGGGGAGGGTGAGTTATTGGGGGGCATCGACCTGACCACGTAGTCACAGAGGGAACGGAAAGCGGATGGGGGAGTGGAGGGAAATATATCCCTGGTGGTGAGGTCTGTTTGTAGGTGGCGGAAATGTCAGCGGATGATGCAGTTTATGTGAAAGTTGGTAGGGTGGAAAGTGAGGACAAGGGGGGTTCTGTCCTTGTTGTGATTGGAGGGGTGGGGTTTGAGGGCGGTGGTGTGAGACATGGATGGGATGCTTTGCAGGTGCCATTTTAAATGTTGTAATTGTACCAGCCTCCACCACTTCCTCTAGCAGCTCATTCCATACATGTGCCACTCTCTGAGTGAAAAAGTTGCCCCTTAGGTTGCTGTAATATTTCTCTCCTCTCACCCTAAACCTATGCCCTCTAGTTCTGGACTCTCCCACCCCAGGGGAGAGACTTTGTCTATTTATCCTATCCATGCCTCTCATGATTTTATAAACCTCTGTAAGGCCACCCCTCAGCCTATTCAATCTCTCCGTATACCTCAAATCCTCTAACCCTGGCAACTTCCTTGTAAATCTTTTCTGAACCCTTTCAAGTTTCATAACATCTTTCCGATAGGAAGGAAACCAGAATTGCACACACTATTCCAAAAGTGGCCTAACCAATGGCCGTACAGCTGCGACATGACCTCCCAACTCCTGTACTCAATACTCTGACCAATAAAGGAAAGCTTACAAATCGCCTTCTTCACTATCCTATTGAGATTCTGATTTTTGTTGTTACTATAATTTCTCAATTTTCTCGCCAACTCCTGTGCTGCTCAAGGGAGTAGAAAATTCTGCCCTTCTATTTAATTAAACACTTTTATGTATTGTTGAATTGTTTGAGTTTATGAGTGGCAGTTGCTTTTCAATAATCCCTTAATGTAGTTGCTTTAATTATTTGTATTAAGATCTATGGCAGTTCAGTAGTTTTATTCAGAAATTGTTGCACCTGCAAAAATGCATTCTGGGAAGGAAAAACAGATACTTAATAAAATAACTGAGTTAAAAATCACACAACAGCAGGTTATTGTCCAACAAGTTTAGTTGGAGACATTAGCTTTCGGAGTGCTGCTCCCTCATTAGGTGGTTGTGGAGTATAAGATCACAAGACACAGAATTTATAGCAAAGTTTCCAGTGTGATGTAACTGAAATTATATATTGAAGAAGACCTGGATTGTTTGTTCAGTCTCTCATCTTTTTAGAATGAACATGTTGGTTTCAGTTCTTTCATATGTAAATCCCAGAACTATTATAAAGTTACGTTCTCAAGCGAACTTTAACGATAGATGGCATGTTGGCTGAGATAATGCATTGAAGGAGTGAGGTGCCCTGTGTGAGACTGTCTGTGCCACAATGTTCAGACTGATTCTAATCTAAAAAATGGATTTCAGAATCTAATATGAATTCATGTAGTTTATGAGCAAAATAAAGTCTAATTCTGGAAGTACAAATTCATCCCACAAACTTATATATGTGTGTGCATGTGGGTGTGTGTGGGGGGGATGTTATGAGTGTCTGTGAGAGTGTGTGTGTATGTGTGTAAGTATGAGTGTGAAGGAGTATGAGTTTGTGAGAGGGTGTGTGTGTGTGTGTAAGCGTGGGAGTGAATGTGCATGTATGAGAGAGGGTCTGTGTGAGTATATGGGTATGTCGGAGTGTGTGTGTATAGGTGTATGAGTGTAGAGATGTGTGTGTGTAGAAGTATGTGTGTAGAAGTATGTGTGTATGTATGTCTGTGAGTGTGCGTGTGTGTGTGTGTGTACAGGTACATATCTCTCTATCCAAAATGCTTGGGACCAGCTGCTTTGCGGAAATCAGAATTTCACAATTTTCGGAACAAATGTAGTGTTCCCTGTAGGGTGCAGGGCAGCAACCCATAATCAAACGTAATACTGTACTGCAGCAAAAACATATGAATACTGACACTAAGCAGGATAAATGAAGACTAGAAGTACTACCACACTTTATTTATAGAGTAGTGTACTGATAAATGAAATACATTGACCATAAATATTCAACAACATTTTATTTCCATAAAAAACACGACAAGAAAAATATTCTGGAAAACAAACTTGCAAAGCTTATTTATACAGTAATATATACAAATTCATGAAATACAATGACTATAAATACTCAACAACATTTTATTTCCATAAAAAATATTTGGTAAAACTTAAACATACACAGCTTCAGCACGATGGTAGGCAGTGGTTTTAAAGGCTTCTTCAAGTGTCATCTGTCTCATTAACATAGGTTTCTGTTTAAGCAATCTCTCTTTAATTGAGTAAATTGCCATAATCTCTTGCTCACTGATAAATGAATGTTGTTCAAGGCCAGCAGTTACCTGATTGCACATTTTCACCATATTGTCAATGGGGACTTTTTCAACTGTGTTCACTAACTCATCATCATCATCATCCTCATCATCATCACTACTATCCTCACACTTATCTATACAGGAACCTGTATTTAAAACCATTTCAGCAATGTTCCCATCACTCAAGGAATGCATGACAGGCACATCATTGTCAATGTTCAGCATTTCTTCTATGTCAGCTTCACATAATTTATTTACAGTTTTGTCCGATAAATTTTGTGCGTAAGTAACGAGGCTTGCTATCATCTTTTTCTCTTCAGTGACATGAAATCCTTCAAGTTCTTCATCTGCAGGTTCATTTACAAGAAACATCGTTGTAGGTCAGAGTCTGTGCCAAGCATTTGTTAATGTTGCTTTATCAACATCATTCCAAGTATTCGCAACTGCGTAAATGGCACCCTTAAGACTAAACTCTTTCAGGAAGTCTTGAATTCCTGCCTCTCTGTTGGCTGCAGCAAGCATACTGTTTAAAAAATATACTTGCTCTTCAAGGAGCGTAAAATTTCTTTTCATAAGGCTGTAATACCGATGTCATATTTGGGGACAAGTAAGTGCCAAAAACATTACTTTCACAAGCTGTCCGGCAGGGGGATGTGCAGAGCACTTTTCCAGGAACAATAAAATTTTACACTTCTGGTCAGCTTGTCTGCAATGAGCTTTGTGCCACCGGTACAAAGTGTTGTTGAACCAGTCAGAAAAAATTTCTCTGGTTACCCATGCTTTCTTGTTTGCATTATAATGCAGAGGCAAACTGCATGCAAGACTGCTTGGATGTTTGCTTTTCCCAATCACTCACAAATGAGGAGAGTGTGCCAAGCAGGCTAAGATTAAAAAGTAGGAGGGAGGAGCATTGGAAGTGCGATAGATGGAAGGAGGTTAAGGTGAGGGTGATAGGCCGGAGTGGGGGTGGGGGTGGAGAGGTCAGGAAGAAGATTGCAGGTTAGGAAGGTGGACACTCCTCCTCCCGCTCCACTAAGGACACCCGATGTGGCCTCCTCTAGATTGGGGAGACAGATTGCCTACTTGCGGAACATTTCAGAGAACACCTCTGGGACACCCGGACCAACTAACCCAACCACCCGTGGCTCAGCACTTCAACTCCCCCTCCTAGTCCACCAAGGACAACTCAGCACCACTTTCCTAACCTGCAATCTTCTTCCTGACCTCTCCACGCCCACCCCCACTCCGGCTTATCACCCTCACCTTAACCTCCTTCCACCTATTGCACTTCCAACTCCCCTCCCCCAAGTCCCTCCTCCCTACCTTTTATCTTAGCCTGCTTGGCACACTCTCCTCATTCCTGAAGAAGGGCTCATGCCCGAAACGTCGATTCTCCTGCTCCTTGGATGCTACCTGGCCTGCTGCGCTTTTTCAGCAACACATTTTCAGCTCTGATCTCCAGCATCTGCAGTCCTCACTTTCTCCTAGAAGATTTTCCCAATCATTGCCAATTTCACCTTGTGTGTGTGCCTGCAGCATTGACAAACCCAAGAATAGTTAATCTGTCCTTAGTTTCCTTAAAACAGCTCTCTCATTAGCCGTTGCTAATGTTTTTCTCGGAACATAGCACCAGTAGAGAGCTGTTTCATCAGCATTGTAAATTTGTTCAGGACTATGGCTTTCATCAGACATCAGCTTGGCAAATTCACCAACATAATTTTCAGCTGCTTCAAGGTCATCCGAAGCCTTTTCGCCACAGATTTTCAGGTATTTCACACCATTACGTGTCTTGAATTTCTGCAGCCAACCTTCTGAATATTGACACTTGCCTTCAATGGTCAGTTCTTTATGATATTTTCTAGCTTGTTTCACGACCATCAAACCAGTCAGTGGCATATGTTCAGTTCTTCATTGTCTAACCCACTCCGTCAACACACGGTTAAGATCTTCATTTTTTTGCCCTATGCCGTGATTTCCTATTTTTCATTAGTTGATGGCCATCACTGTCACCATAAAACTTCAGTAACTTATCTTTCTGTTTCCTCAAATAATCGACAGTGGTACTTCTGACACCATATTCTTCAGTAAGACGCCGCACAGCCACACCACAACCAGGTTTCTGCAATAACTCCACTTTCTGCATTATTGATAATGACAGATGCTTCCTTTTCTTTATATTATTGTTAGCCATAGATGTACCTGCACCTCCTTTTGACATTTTCACTCTAAAATTAAACAATTTAGCACAGTCAATACAATACACAACAGACGCCTCGGAGTGCTGGGCCACGCCACCATGTGGGTCGAGTGGGTGCGGCCTTTGCCCGCCAAAAAAAACCCCGTTATGTTACGCAGACACGACTGATGCAGCACGCTCCAGTTTTCGGCGCTTTTCAGTTTTTGGATGCTTGGATAAAGGGATACATACCTGTATAGTGCAGTGGGGTCACCAAGGTCCTCATGGGTACCAAACTTGGTTATCAGCCTTTGCTCGGCCGCGTTGCATTGTTGCCTGTCCTGAAGTGCGCCTTGGAGGACGGTCACCCAAAGGTCTGAGGTTGAATGTCCTGGACTGCTGAAGTGTTCTCCAACTGGGAGAGAACACTCCTGTCTGCTGATTGTTGTGCAGTGTCCATTCATCTATTGCCGTAGCCTCTGCATGGTCTTGCCAATGTACCTTGCCTCAGGACATCCTTGCCTGCAGCGTATGAGTTAGACAATGTTGGCTGAGTCGCATGAGTATCTGCCTTGTACATGATGGGAGGTGTCCCCACACTTAATGGTGGTATCCGTGTCGACACTCTGATAAGTCTTGAAGTGTCTACCATGACAAGGTTGTATGGTGTTGTCCTGAAAGCCGGGTAGTTTGCTACAAACTGATCTGTTTGAGGTTTGGCGGTTGTTTAAAGGCAAGAAGTGGAGGTGTGGGGAAGTTTTTGCGAGGTGCTCATCCTCATTGATAATGTGTTGCAGGCTGCGAAGAACATGACATAGTTTTTCGACCCCTGAGAAGTACTGGACAATGAATGGTACCTTGATGGTTGCAGCTCATGTCTGTCTCCTGAGGAGTTCATTACGGTTTCTCGCTGTGGCACATTGGAACTGGTGATTGATGAGTTGAGCATCGTACCCCATTCTTATGAAGGCATCCTTGAGTACTTCCAGGTCCCACACTCACATGCACCCACGCACCCTTGCACAGATTTATACCCCTTTACACTCACATTTACACACATATGCACATTTTATTTTGCTCAAAAACTGCTTGAATCTATGTTAGACTCAGTAAATCCATTTTTTCGATTAGAATCAGTCTGAACATTGTGGCATAGACAGTATCACACAGGGAAACTCAAACACCTTCAATGCATTATTTGGGCTGACATGACACCTATTGTTAAAGTTCACTTGAGAATGTAACTTCAAAAAATGTTCTGCGATTTACAAATGAAAGAACTGAAACGAGCATGTTCATTCTAAAAGATGAGAAACTTAACAAACAATCCAGGTCTTTTTCAATATATAATTTCAGTTCCATCACACTGTAAACTTTTGCTGTAAATTCTGTGTCTTATGATCTTATACTCCACAACCAAGTGATGAAGGAGCAGCACTCCAAAAGCTAGTGCCTCCAAATAAGCCTGTTGGTCTATAACCTGGTGTTATGTGATTTTTAACTTCTAGCCCCCCTAGTCCACACTGGCATCTCCAACTCATAAAATAAATGAGCATGACTGAAATTTGTGTTGCTTTTGACTTGTAAAAAGTAGCCTTTGTTAATAAATCCACCAGTGAATACAAGGAGTAGATTTCCTATAATTGCTGTATAGTTCCACTAAATGTAGTTGTTGTCCATAGTGAAATAATCAAACAGTTAACTTGAATTAAGTTCCCTTTAAAGTGCATAAATGGGCAGTTTAAAGTTGTCATGTTTCTAATATTTTGCATGTGCAAAGGAATATAATCTTTCAAAATATTTGAACATTGATAATTCACTATTTATGCTTATTTTCACCTTTTTGTACATTGAATGATTTGTTCCAGAGAGATAACTTTTGGTCAAGAATAATGCCAGAAATTCAAGTAAGAAATGAAATGACTTTCAACTTTTTTTTTGTTGCAGTTGTTTATGAACATAGATCAAGATTAGAAAAATCACTACAAAAAGAAAGAAGTGAACATAAAAAAGCAAAGGAAGGTAAAGAAATACTCAGTCACACTGTAATGTTATAAATGTGTTCATTCTTTTTCACTCATTTACTTACCCTCCATATACAAGTGCTCTGGGCCATTGCCATGAACAAGTTCTATCTATATGGTGCAGTCTTGCAAACATGTAACTTTCCTACTCTGTTCATGGCCTTTTGTACATTCCTCCTCCTTTAATCTTATTGTTGGTGGCAGAGAAATGTTTATGTTTTTCTTACTTTAAGGAGATTAAGATCGAAATTTAATTATGTTGTGGCGAAAAGCAGGCAGTCATTCCAGCTGTCCATTATACACAGAGCCAGATATTCAGTTTCATTGTAGTCTATAAGGGATAGTCAATGCTATAGTATTGTTTTGTATCATCAGTTAAGACAAATTCTTACTCAATTATAAAAATCTAAACTCTGTCATGACTGCAAGAGGCCAAGAATCAGGCACTGGATTTTAGGATTCCACAATTCTTAAAATACAATGCAAAATTACTATTTTACAGAAATTAATTCCTGATCAGTGTGATACTGATTTATTTATAGTGTAGGCAAGGGAGGACAGAGATGAGTATGGGAATCTTCTGATCACAGGATTGTTCATAGTGGCACTGACTGGATGTCTAATGGTTCAGATCCATGGTGATAGCAGAGGAGGAGAAGTAAACTGGAGAATAAGAATGCAGCAGATCTACAAAGTTGGAGAGGATTAAGAAGATTTGAGGTTATCAGAGTGGTTCTAACGTATTTTGCTTCATATTGTTCCTATAGGGACAATGAAGCATCCTCAAAGGGATCATTGCAGTAAAGTCCAGAGATGAACCAATAATCGGGGGAATACTTGCAGACTGAGCAGCTTTGGCATGCAATGTTCCAGTAATGAGGCTACTAAAACCCCTGTGATGCAACTCACCCAACTGCATGCTAGGTCCTAAGCGCCAGGGGAAACAAGTTGCACTGGGTGGGGAAATTGAAGCAAAAAACTCACAGCACTCAGTTCTCCACTCGGTTCTGTTATTATCGCAGTTTTCTTTTTGGGCAGTTATTACCAAACTGGTATTTGCCAATCATGTTTTTTTGCTGTTTGCTGCCTATGCAATTTTGTATTCTAGAATCCAATACTTGACTTTTCTTCTGGAATTAAAAATGGATAGATTGTCTGTTTGATTATGTGTAGCATCTGTGTGTGGTGTAGGTGCTTAATGTATTTTCAGGTTTCACTTGTTCCTGTTTGCTTGAACTGCAGTTGTGGATATGTCCTACTATCAGACAAAGATCAACAGTTTCAGCCAATGTAGGCAGCATTCTATAAGCATTGGTGCCTAACAAAATGTTCAATTTGTCAGGCGTTCAAAACCAGTTCTGGTGAAAATGCTCAAAATTCTGATGTAACCGATTTGTTTGATATTCCAAGACAAGAAAAAAAAGATTTTTAAGTGTTCAACCAAAATGCTGTTTTGTTGCTGTTTGGACCTCTGAGTGTTATCATTAAATTCTGCACACTCATTGTAATCAACAACCTGCTTTTGCGAGTCATTTAAAGTGCTATATTTTGGGATTGCAGTAGTGGTGCTGAAACTGTATTTTGGTGCATCAGTTTATTTGCAGAAAAGTTTGAAGTTCATTGCAATTGCAACCCCTCTAATGATTGTCAGAGTGAATTCCAATTGCAACATAATATTAATTTTTTTTATGAATAATATGACATAAATCTTCGAACTAATTAGTTCTTGCTATTCCTACTTGTACTAGAACAAACTCTTTGTTTGGCTAGGAAAGCTGCTTAATATCTAACTGTCTTTCTTTTGAACATTTCCTGACAGTTGTATCTATGTGGTAGCAGTGATATTCCATGCCCACTGTGGCTTTGGGACAACTCTTACTTCAACTTATTCTTTAAGAAGAAGTTGAATTGTCCTGCAACAGGAATTAAGTAATTGTGATGAAACAGCATCCTAAAATAATTAAATGTTGTAATAAAGCAGCAAAACAATTATATTGCATGTATTGACAACTTGAGCACTATCTATCTGTGTAACATGCGGTAAGTAATTTATTGAAATACTTGTAGCATTATGGCTTGCTTCCTGCTGACAGTACATTAATTCACAACATTCTTGATGACATGCAAGGTAGAGCAACTCCATCAGCAATCACACAAAATTAGGTGCCATGACTATGCTAGGGCTGGTTCTTCCACTGAATATAGTTGTTGTCTCTTCTTATTCTCGTTGGCAGCAATATTTTCCCATGTGCCATCAACAGTTTTTATGTTCTGAATCTTATATTCTTTTGGCAAAGTGTCACTTTTGTTGAGGTTCATGAAAGACTTCTCACCATGGTACCTCTTGAGATCTCGTGTCATATCTTACTAAACTCGACTCATTAATATCCAACCATGCTTCTACGATGCCTTGCTCACTTGAATTTAGCCCCATTCTACCACTCGCCATTGCTAGGATATCCAGAATGGACCGGCATCCCTGTCCGTAAGAGCTGCTTGTGGGCCTGGATAGCAGTATTAATCCAGAGCTTCTTTGTGCAGGTCATGATATTCGTCCAGGCATGAGAGAGAAGGGATAATTGGTACCCTGCTTTAAGCGAGGGGCTTGTAGGTTCTGCTACATTGGGTGGTTCAGGAGTGCAGTGTGTGTCATCCCCAGGACTGGCAGTGGAGGCTACAACACCTGATCATGCCATCCTGATCCATGGTTGGTATTCTGGCCAGTGGAATTGCAGCTATCTGGTGGAGTGCACAGCAATGTAGGAAAAAGGTCAGTGACCTTCTCCATTTTGTCAGCATAGGTTCCACCATCTTCCCTGTAGTGCCTCACACACACTCCATATCTACTGCTGGACACACCTTCCACCAAGGTTCACCCTCTATCACTTTCAATATTCCTTGCAACAACTTCCCTCATTCACTGTCACAAACCCCAATGTAGAGATCCTTTGAAGCAAACAGCGAGCTGAATTCATTAAGTACCCACTCAGATTTCTATGTTGGTAGTTCCTAGCATTGTGTTTGTTTATGGCAGCTGATGCAATGGGGAGCTGCATATTAATAAGGTGAGGTGTGCAGTTATTAATGTCACCAGTGCCTGTAATTCCCTTTAATAGGTGACTCATCACTGCCTAACGTGTATCTCGATGCTAGTTAATTTGTTAAAAGGTGCAGTCATTGCATTGATATTGAGATTGGCCTTGTTGGACAATATTCAGTCCCATTTCTCAAAGTAGTTTCAAGACAAATGTCTATGGCATCGAGGAGCTCATGCGATCAAATAGGTTTTCTGCTTCAGTGTTGGCTGTCAAAAGTTTCTGTGGGTTGTTGACAGTTGGATTCAGCTGCTCCCTCTGCTTCTGTGATGAATTATCCTGCTGAAAGCAGTCAGCAATAGATTCAGCTTTCAGCACATTTCATATGAATGGATCATGTGGATTCCATCAGAACGTCAGATGAAAGTGTTAGTGCTAGCTTCATGTGCAGCAGTTATTTTTCACTTGAAGCATTTCCTGTAGCGCTGTTTCCAAATAAAGATTACATCAGCATTCTTTAGCTGCTTCATAAGTGTAATGGCTGCCAGGTATGAAAATGACCTTCTTCACTTTTAGACACAGGCGCTCCATGAGCCTAATAGTTATTCACTATGAAGATGAACTTTCATGGACACACTTCATTCAATGTGAAGGCATTACTCCCGAAAAAGAGCATCTGTCATTCATGTCTTTACAGATGAAGTAACAGGAAGTCAAAAACATTGGGTCGCTTTGCAATTTCCAATCACCTACTTTTTTTTTAACCTATTCTGGTAATGTTGCTACTTAGTTTTTTTTCCCTCCTGGACATTTCTTGTCATTGGAAGTTAGCATTTTGCTTGCAAAGCCTGATGAAGTGGCCAGTTTAAGTAACATTACAGGTTTCTAAATTTAAGTTAAAAAATTCAGGAATTTTCTTATGTAGCCAGTGGTCAACAATATCTCGAAAGATGTTGTTGTGTTTTGATCTGAACTTAATTGTGTGAATGTTTTTGAAGTGTGGATATACGATTTAAAATTGGCCTTTGCCAATGTGAGTTGGAATGGTTCAGAGTGAAGGGGTAGAAATTGCTTTGTGTAATGCCCACTTCAGGGCATTGACTAAGCACAGATTATCAGTTTACTAACAGGATGGCCTGTGCTCATCAACAAAGGTGACACACTGTTAAATTTCTTTTTGAAGTTTGCCAAATCGAATTCTAAAAGGGCATATCGTGCACCCATTCTAGCCCCCATCCAGCTGGGTGACTATATGTGATGGTGAGATGAAACCCTAAGTAGGTATAAGCATCCACAGGCCTTCCTGCCATGGACTTCATCAGTTCAAACTGGAAGTAGTCAGAAGCACCATTTGTCTTCCTCGTGTCTAACTAAATGCCCCCTCGCTCCTACCTTGCTGCACTGTAGGGCATTAAATACCTTTGTGATATGTGATTTTGAACTGGTGTTCATCAACCGGTGGTCAGAAATCAGACAGCCTGTATCTGAAATGAGAGCTGCCCAATTTGATTGAAGCAACTTGCTTTAATTCTAAGTAAGAGCCTTATTCTAGTTACAGGGTCGATACTACAATGTACACATAGAATATGTATTGTACAAGTAATATTGGTGTCACATAAGTGCCAGTTGATGACCATCTCCAAAATGAGATTAAACCATCTACAAGGCACCAGTCAGGAGTGGGACATTTTCCATTTTACTGGGTGAGTGCAGCCTGACATTATCCAGGTCAAAGCAGCCCCTCTGCTCACCTGATCTTGTCAAGGGCAATTTAGAATTGGAAATAAATACTTACTGAGCCATCAATGTCGGCATCCATGAAAGAATAAATTAAAATCAAGGCTCAAAGATATACAGTAGTCGATGCACATATACTTGAGAAAACTTAGGAACATAGAGTATAGTAGCAGGATTAGGCCATTCAATCCTTTGAGCCTGATCTGTCATTCAATATGATTATGGCTGATCATCACCCTGCTTAGCTTTCTTCCCAAATCCAATAATCCCCTTATCTTTAACAACTACATTTACATCTTTCTTGAAAGTCATTCATGTTTTGATCTCAAAAGTTTCCTTTGGCAGAGAATTCCACAGGCTCACCACTCTCTGGGTGAAGAAATTTCTCCCCATCCCTGTCCTAAACCACCTACTCCTTATTCTTATGCTGTGATTCTGGTTCTGGACTCCCTGGTTATCAACAACATGATTCCTGTGTTTACCATGTCTAATCCTTTTAGAATTTTATAGGTTCCTGTCAGATTCTCCCCTCATTCTTTGAAACTCTCGTGAATATAGTCTTAACCAATCCAATCTCTCTCTGCTTGTCAGTGCGGCCATCCCACAAATTATTCTGGTAAACCTGTGCTGTACTCCCTCAACATCCAGAACATGATGTGGAGGAGCCGGTGTTGGACTGGGGCGGACAAAGTTAAAAATCACACAACACCAGGTTATATTCCAGCAGTTTTATTTGGAAGCACGAGCTTTCGGAGCACTGCTCCTTCCTCAGGTAATTGCCTCACAACTGCCTGACAAAGGAGCAGTGCTCCGAAAGCTAGTGCTTCCAAATAATCCTGGTGAACAATAACCTGGTGTTGTGATTTTTAATAATATCCAGAATATCCTTCCTCAGATACAATATTGCAGGTATGGTCTTTCTGACGCTGTGTCCAGTTACAGCAAGCCATTTCTGCTTCTATACTCGAATCCTCTGGCTATGAAGGCCACCTACTGCATCTGTGTCCTTAGTTTCAGCGACTGGTACACGAAGACTCCAAAGTCTCATTGCAACTCTCTCTTTCCTAATCTCTTCCCATTCAGGTTATAATCTTCCTGCCTGTCTTTGCCTCACACAACCTTACTTTTATCCACATTGTACTGCATCTTACCTAACATGTCCAAATTGCACTGAAGATTCCTTTCATCCTCCTCAGAACATACTCTGCTGCACAGCTTTGTGTCAATTGCAAAGCTGGAGATATGGCACATTGTTTCCTCATTTAATTTCTTAACATATATTGTGAATAGCTGGCATCCAAGCACAGATCTCTGCAGTAACCCACTAGTCACTGCCTGCCAATTGGAAAAGAGCCATTTATTCCTATACCGTTTTCCTGTGTGCCAACCAGTTCTTGATCCATTCCAATTTGTGACCTCCAATTCCATGGGCTTTCATTTTGTACGCCACTCTGACATGGGACCAAGTCGAAAGTCTTCTGAAAACCCAAGTAAACTGAGTCTACTATTCCATCCCTCTTTATCCAAGCACCTGGTTATATCCTCAAAAAAAATTCCAGCAGATTTGTTGAGCCTTTTTTTAAATCCATGCTGACTCTGTCCTAACTTGTCACTATCTTCAAAGCGCTATGTTATTACAAGTTTTATATAGAGTTTAGCAGTTTTCCCACTACTGATATCAAGTCAACAAGTCTATAACTGCTAAACTGCAACATGTATGAACTGTTCCAGAGTCTGGAGAATTTTGGAAGATGATCACTAGTGCATCTGTTGTTTCGAGGGCCACTTTAGGAGGAAGGTTATCAGGCCCTGGGAATTTATCTGCCTTTGATCCTGCTAGTTTCCCCAATATTATTTCTCTAATAATAAGAATTTCTTTCTATTTCCCCTTCCCTTTAGACATATTTTTGGTATGTTATTTGTATCTTCCTTTGTGAAGAAAGAACTAAAGTATGCTTGATTGGTCTGCTATCTCTTTGTTCCCCATTATGAATTCCCCTGTTTCTGTTTTTTGGAGACTATATTTGTCTGTACTCCTCTTTTGCCCTTTACATATCTGTGGTAGCTTTGACTATCAGTTTGTATATTTCTGGAAGCTCACTCTCAAATCTCTTTTTCCCCTCTTAACCAGTCTCTTTGTCTTCCTTTCCAGAAATCTACACGGTTCCCAATCCTCCGGTCTGTTGTTTATTTCCTTGGGTTTAATACAACCCTAAATTTCCCTTGTTAGCTATGGTCTATACACGTTTCTTGTTATGTGCCAGATAGGAATGAATGAATAGCTTTTGCAGTTCATCCATGCACTGTTCAAATGTTTGCCATTGCCTATCTAAATCATCTCTTTAAATAACGATCCCCAATTTAACATGGCCAGTTTATAGTTCATAACGTCGTAATTTCCTTCGCTTGAATACAGGACCCTAGTCTCAGAAGCAATTACGTCACTCTCCGCCACATTCTGCACCACCCTGAGGACTTTTTCAGTTTTGGGCCTTGCTTTTTATTACTTATTCTGGATTTTTTAATGAATGCCTCCATTTTGAACCATTCCTTGATTTTCCTATTCTTCAGCAATGCTTATCTTTCCCAGGTCAGCACTGCTGTTGGGGCCACTAATTAACCCTTCCCATGCATGTATGCCACTCACCATCTCTAAATTGGACATAAAGACTGAGGTTACTTACAAATTGGCCTCTTTTCTTAAGCTTGTACAGGCAAGCCGACCACTGGCATCAGCTGGAAAAGGACCTTGGATTGATCCCCACTTTGATAAACTTTATAAGACTTGAAAGGGAGGCAGTGGCAGAATATTAATTTTACTGGATCTGTAATCTAGAGGGCTAGGCTGAAGCTTTGTGGACACAAATTAGCATCCCATCATGGCAGCAGTAGAATTTAACTTCGATTAATAAATCTAGAATTTGCTCAGTAATGGTGACCACAAAAGCAATTGTCATAAAAGCCCCATCCAGTTCACAAATGCTCTTTAGAGAAGGAAATCTGCCATTCCTACCTGTCCTGGGCTACATTGGACTCCAAATCCACAGTAACTGCTTTTTGAAACAGCCTAGCAAACCATTCAGTTCAACGGCAGTTAAGGATGGGTAACAAATGATGTCCTTGCCAATGATGCCCACATACCAAGAAAGCATAAGACAAAATCTGGCCTTTGTCTCCTTTTTAACCAGGCATATCTCTTTCAGTTTATATAAATTATTTGAGTGACCAAAATGTTTATTGTAAAGATTATTCATATTGAATAACAGTCTTCACAACATTGCAAATAATATAGCATTCCACTGTCTTTGTTCGTAGAATGGATTCTCTGGTTTACAATTCCCGAAAGGTTTGGTGCTGAACCACATGAGTTCTTCTCCTAATTTATGATTTTTATTCTATTTGCAGATGTAGCTGATCAAGTAATGGATGGTTTGACTTACAATCTTTTGCCAGTTTTCCTCACCTTCAAATTGACTGATTGAGTTGCCAATAGTATCTGCTACAGTCCTTCTTGGGATGGATTCTTGGCAGCTAATGCATTGAGCTCACATAAATGAAATAATTCTAACATATTGATGTGAATGATTCTTGAAACATTTCAATGAATTCCCATTGGTTTATGTTAGTATTCAGAAAGCATCATTTTGCAGAAGAGCTGGTGAAACAGGTTCAGTCAAAACTTTCCTGTTTATGGCAAAAACATGTTTGAGAAATATCCATTTCTAAGCCTTCTTATGTTCTCTTTGCGACTTACTTTTTGACCTATCTTTATGATATTAGCAAATTTAGGACTGAATATATGGTTGCTAACTTTACTGATGAGGAAGGTAGGAAAGTAAGTTATGAAGAGAACATGAGGTTACAAAAAGATGTAGATAAGTTAAAGTACGTCAACAAAGACCTAGCAAATGCAGTAGAATGTGGAAAAATGTAAAATTGACCCATTTGAAGAACACAGATGAAGCATAATATCTAAAAGGTGAGGGATTACGGAACTGTGAGATGCAGAGGAATCTGAGTATCCTAGCGTATGAATCACAGAAGGTCAGTATGTACAAAGAACAGTGCAGCACAGGCAGAGCCCTTTCAGCTCACCAAGCCTGTGCCAACACATGATGCCTTTCTAAGATAAAATCCTTTTGCCTTCACGTGGTCTGTATCCCTGCATTCCCTGCCCATTCATGTATCTTTCAAGGTGCCTCTTAAACATTGTTCTTGTATCTGCTTCTGCCATCTTCTCTGGCTGTGCATTCCAGGCATCTGTCACCCTCTGTGTAGAAAACCTGTCTCTCACATCTCCTTTAAGCTTATCCCCTTTTACCTTAAAACTAGTAATTGACTTTTCTACCCTGGGAAAAAGACTCCGCCTAATCATTCTATTCATGCTTCTCACAAATTTGTAAACTTTTATCAGGTCACCCCCTCAGCCTTGCTACATTCAAATGTAAATGAACCAAGTTTGTCCAATCTCTCCTATGGTTCATACTCTCCTGGACAGGCAACCTTCTGGTAAACTGTTTCTATATCCTCTCAGTAATCTCCACATGCTTCCAGAAGTGTGGCGACCAGAACTATGCACAATACTTCAAATGTGGCCTAATTAAAATTCTATACAGCTGCCCTGTGAATTGCCAGTTTTATACTTTATGCCCTAACTGATGAAGGCAAGCATGCCACATGCCTTTTTGACCATCTTATCCACCTGTGATGCCACTTTCAAGGAACTGTGACCAGATACATCTATATTCCTCTGTATGTTGATGCTTCTAAGGGTTCTGCCATTTACTTTACACTTCTCTCCTGAATTAAATCGTTCAAAATTATCCCTTCACATTTGTCTGGATTAAACTCCATCTGCCATTCCTCCACCCAAGTCTCCAGCCTATCTATGCCCTGCAGTATCCTCTGACAATCCTCCTCATTATCTGCAGCTTTCCCAATCTTTGTTTTGTCTGCAAACTTAGTCATCAGACCACCGACATTCTCCTCCAAATATTTTATATATATAAAATCCCAGCAATGATCTTTGCAGAACACTGCTGGTCACAGATCTCCAAGTCACTGCTTTTACTCTGTCTTCTACGATTAAGCTATTTGTGTATCCATCTTGCCAGCTCACACGGATCCCATGTGGTTTCACTTTCTGTATCAGCCTGTCATGAGCAACTTTCTCAAAGGCCTTGCTAAAGTCCACATTGACATTATCCACTGTCCTGCCCTCATTAATCATCTTTTTCACTTACTCAAAAAATTCCATCAAGCTTGTGAAATATAACGTTCCCCGCACAACACCATACTTTTTTTATGGCTAATAGTCCATATTTTTCTAAACGTGAGTAAATCCAGTTTCTAAGAATCTTTTCCAATAATTTCCCCACCACTGACATAAGGCTTACTGGCCTGTAATTTTTCGGATTATCTCTGTAGCTCTTCCTAAGCAAAGGAATAACATTGCTATTCTTTAGTCCTCTGGGACCACTCTTCTGACTAAAGAAGATAAAAAAGGTTTCATACAAAACCTGAGCAATTTCCTCCCTCCCCTCCTTCAGTATTCTGTGATAGATCCCATCAGGTTTTTATGGCTTTTTATATTGATATGCCCATGATATCAACATATCCCCCATCCATCATGTCCTTCTCCATTGTGAATACCAATACGAAGAATTTGGATATATTTACTTTAGCGATGGAAAGGGACAGGTATATACCATACAGCAAGAGTTATAGCTGGGGGAAAGGCAATTATGATGTGATTAGGCAAGATTTAGAATGCATAGGGTAGAAAAGCAAACTTCAGGGGACAGGCACAATTCAAATGTGGAGCTTATTCAAGGACTAAAGAATAGCAATGTTATCCCTTTATTTAAGAAGGGCAACAGAGATATTCTGAGAAATTGCCATGAATAAGTATATATCGCAGGGCAAAAGTTATAAGTTGGGGAAAAGCGATTATGATGCAATTAAGCAAAATTTAGGATGCACAGGTTGGGGAAGGAAACTGCAGGAGATGGGCACAATAGAAATGTGGAGCTTATTCAAGGAACAGCTACTGTAATGTCCTTGATAAGTATGTACCTGTCAGGCAGGGAGGAAGTGGTCTAGCGAGGGAGGCGTGGTTTACTAAAGAAGTTGAATCTGTTGTCAAGAGGAAGAAGAAGGCTTATGTTAGGATGAGACATGAAGGTTCAGTTAGGGGTTTGAGAGTTACAAGTTATCCAGCAAAGACCTAAAGAGAGAGCTGAGAAGAGCTAGAAGGGAATGTGAAAAGTTGTTGGCAGATAGGATCAAGGAAAACTCTAATGCTTTGTACAGGTATATCAGGAATAAAAGAATGACCACAGTAAGATTAGGGCCAATCAAGGATAGTAGTGGAAGGTTGTGTGTGGAGTCTAAGGAGATAGTGGAAGCACTAAATGAATATTTTTGTCAGTATTCACACTGGAAAAAGACAATGTGACCGAGGATAATACTGAGATGCAGGCAACTAGACTAGATGGGATTGAGGTTCACAAGGAGGAGATGGGAGCAATTCTGGAAAGTGTGAAAATAGATAAGATCCCTGGGCCACATGGGATTTATCCTGGAATTCTCTGGGAAACCAAGGAGGAGATTGCTGAGCCTTTGGCTTTGATCTTTATATCATCATTGTCTACAGGAATAGTGTCAGATGACTGGAGCAAATTTTATTCCCTTGTTCAAGAAGGGGAGTAGAGACTTCCCTGGAAATATAATCCTCTGAGTCTTAGATCGGTTGTGGGTAAAGTGTTGGAAAGGGTTATAAGAGACAGGATTTATAATTATCTAGAGATGAATAAGTTGATTAAAATTGTCAACATGGTTTTGTGAAGGGTAGGTCGTGCCTCACAAACCTTATTGAGTTATTTTTGAGAAGGTGACCAAACAGATGGATGAGGGAAAAGCGGTTGACGTGATATATATGGACTTCAGTAAGGCGTTTGATAAGGTTCCCCATGGGTGGCTATTGCACAAAATGCGGAGGCATGGGATTGAGGGTGAATTAGCAGTTTGGATCAGAAATTGCTAGTTGAAAGAAGACAGAGGATGGTGGTTGATGGGAAATATTCATCCTGGAGGTCATTTACTAGTAGGGTACCACAAGTATCCATTTTGGGTCCACTGTTTGTCATTTATATAAATGACCTGGATGAGGATGTAGAAGGATGGGTTAGTAAATGTGCGGATGACACTAAGGTCAATAGATTTATGGATAGTAATGAAAGATGTTTTAGATTACAAAGAGACATGGATAAGCTGCAGAGCTGGGCTGACAGGTGGCAAATGGAGTTTAATGCAGAAAAGTGTGAGGTAATTTACTTTAGAAGAAGCAACAGGAAGAAAGAGTACTAGGCTAATGCTAAGATTCTTGATAGTGTAGATGAGCAGAGAGATCTTGGTGTCCATGTATATAGATGCCCAGGTTGAGAAGGTTGTTAAGAAGGCATTCAGTGTGTTAGCTTTTATTGGTAGAGGGAATGAGTTTCAGAGCTAAGAGGTCATGCTGCAGCTGTACAAAACTCTGGTGTGGCCCCATTTGGAGTATTGCATACAGTTTTGGTCACAGCGTTGTAGGAAGAATGTGGAAAATTTGGAAAGGGTTCAGAGGAGATTTACGAGGATGTTGCCTGGTATGGAGGGAAGTTCTTATGAGGAAAGGCTGAGGGACTTGAGGCTGTTTTCGTTAGAGAGAAGGAGGTTGAGAGGTGACTTAATTGAGGCATATAAAATAATCAGAGGGTTAGATAAGATGGACAGTGAGAGCCTTTCTCCTCGGATGGTGATGGCTACCATGAGGGTACATAGCTATAAATTGAGGGCTGATAGATATAGGATAGATGTCAGAGGTAGGTTCTTTACTCAGAGAGTAGTAGAGGCATGGAATGCACTATCTGCAACCATAGTAGACTCACCAAATTTAAGGGCATTTAACTGGTCATTGTATAAATTTATAGAAATGGAATAGTGTAGGATAGATAGGCTTCAGATTGGTTCCACAGGCCGGCACAAAATCCAGGCCGAAGGCCCTGTATTGCGTTGTAATATTTTGTGTTCTAATTCGTTAAGGACTTCACCCACTTCCTCTAACTCCATGCATAAATTCTGTCCTTTGTCCTTGAGTTGACCTATCCTTTCCAGAGCTACTTTCTTCCCCCTTATACACATACACATCACCTTGAGATTTTTCTTAATCCTTTTTGCCAGGGACATTCTTTGGTCACTTTTGGCCCTCCTAACTCCTTGTTTAAGTGCTTGCCAACTTTCTTTATATTCAGAGAATCCCTATAGTATGGAAACAGGCCATTTGGCCCACTGGTTCACATCAACCCTCGGAAGAGTAACCTACTGAGATCCATTACTCTACATTTCCTCTGACTAATGCATCTAACCTACATATCCCTGAACACTATGGGCAGTTTAGCATGGTCAGTTCACCTAACCCGCACATCTTTGGACTGTGGAAGGAAACTAGAGCACCGAGAGGAAATCCATGCAGACACGGGGAGAATGTGCAAACTCCATACAGTTGCCTGAAGCTGTATTCAAACCGAGGTCCTTGGCGTTGTGAGGCAGAAGTGCTAGCCATTGAGCCATCATGCTGTCCATATTATTCAAGGGCTGTGTCTGTCTCCAGTTTCCTAAACCTTATGTATGCCTCCTTTTTTTTTAGCTAAGCTCCCAATTTCTCTTGTCATCCAAGATTCCCAAACCTTCCCATCGTTATCCTTCATTTTTATAGGAACATGCTGATCCTGAACTCTAATCTACTCACCATGAAAAGTTTCCCACACGACAGATATAGATTTACCTTCAAACAGCTACCCCCAGCGTACATTCTGCCGTTACTGCCTTATATTGTGGTAGTTAGCCTCCTCCCCAATTTAATACTTCCAGCTGAGGACTACTCTTACCATTATCCATAAGTAACTTCAAACTTATGGAATTATGGTCACTATAATTGTTCTCCTCCTGAAATTGCAATCACCGGGCTGGACTCATTCCCCAACACCAGATCTAATACCACCCCTTCCCCTCTTAGACTATTTACATCTTGCTTCAAGAACCCCTTCAGGACTCACATCATGAACTGGCCCCCATCCAAGCCCTTGGCACTAAGTGACTCTCGTCAATATAGGGAAAGTTAATATCATCCACCACAACTACCCTGTTGTTTTTACATTTTTCCATAATCTGTCCATATATCTTTCCCTCTATCAACTGTTATCTGCTGGGAGGCCTGTAGTGCAATCCCATCAAAGTGTTTGCACCCTCTCTATTTCTGAGCTGTAGCCATTTAACTCGCTGTATGAGCTCTCCATGATGTACTCCCTCAGCTATTCTCCCTTATCAGTAATGCAACTCCCCCACCTCTTTTCCACCCCTCTTTATCTCAGCTGAAATATCTAAATCTTGGAAAGTTAAGTGGCTAATCTTGTCCCTCTCTCAGCCAAGTCTCTGTAATAGCTACAACATTGTAGTTACATGCTAATCCAAGCTCTAATTTAATTTGCCTTACCTGTCATACTCTTCATGTTAAAACAGATAGTATTCAGACCGCCAGTCCTGCTGTGTAACCTTTCCCTGTCTGTTTTTTCTCTTAGCCCTACTGACCTTATTCACTTGCTGACCTACTGCTCTGGATCCCAGCTCCTGTTGGACTCGTTTCAATCCTCCTGAGTGACACAAGGAAACCTCCCTGCCAGGATATTGGTGCACTTTAGGTGCAATGTGTTTTTCTTGTACAGGTCCCACCTGCCCCAGTAGGCATCCAATGATACCTGAAGCCCTCCCTCCTACACCAGTTCTTTTGTCACCTATTTAACTGTCTTCCTATTCCTAACCACACTGGCACATGGATTAATCCTGAGATGACAACCCTTGAGATCCTGCTTTATAACTTATTACTTAACTCTCTGAACTCCCTTTGTAGGACCTCATCACTCTTTCTGCCTATGTCACCAATGTTCACCATGACCTCTGGCTACTTGCCCCCCCCCCCATTTGTGAATGCCCATGCTTGCTCAGAGACCTCCTTGACCCTAGCACTGGGGAAGCAACACACCACCTTGGAGTCTTTTTTGCCACTGCAGGAAGGCCTACCTGTGCTTCTGACTATAGAGTGCCCTATTACCACCGCTCTCTTGCACTTTGATTCTCCTTGCTGTAAAACAGAGCCAACTGTGACGCCACTGTTCTGGCGGCTACCCCCCCAAAAAAAGCATCCAAAATGGTATATTTGTTAGAGAGGGGAGTAGCTACAGGATATGTCTACGTGCCCATCTAGCGGTCACCCATCTACCTGCTTAAACTTGGATGTGACATTGTCTCTAAAACTTCTGTCTATGATGCTTCTTGCCTTCTTCATCCTCCTAAGTGTGTCCAACTGCCATTCCAACCTATCCATGTGGTCTGACAGGAGCTGCAATTGGGCACATTTCATGTAGATGCAGCTGTGAGGGGCATTCGAACTGTCTCTGATTTCCCACGTACCACAGGAGAAGCATACAATCCTGCTGACTGCCATTTTTACCCTCTCACAATTATTTTACTAAAAATAAATTTCTTTTAAATTAATTTACAGCTAACCAGATGATCCCTAATGTTAGATTCTCACTAAAATATACAAAATACACTATTCTGTAAACAACAGGCTAGATACTACTCCACATCGCGGTACTGCACTATGCTGTCATTAGCCTGAATGAATGGAAATCGAAGGTAAAAAAATGAATCACCTAACCAATATGTACCAATGAAGAGCACTTCTGTCCAGCACATCACATTTGAATTTGTGAAGCCACAAAGATACAGCAAATAATTAGGAAAGCTTATAGAATGTTAATGTTTATTATGAGAAGAATTAAAAATGTAAGTAGAGAGGCTGACTTTCAGTTATACACAGTATTGGTGAAACTACATCTGGAATACTTTGTACAGTATTGATCTCCTTATTTAAGGAAAGATGTATATGTGTTGGAAGCAGTACAGAGAGTAATACTTGCCATAAGATCCTGAGGGGTATTGATGGAATGGAGAAGGAAAACACATTTCGTCTTGTGGCAGAATCTAGATTTAAGAGTCACTGCTTTAAAAAAAAGGTTTACACATTTAAGACAGACGAGAAGAAATGTTTTCTCATAGAGGCTTGTGAGTTTTTGGGAACCCGCTTCCTCAAAAGGCAATGGAAACAGAGCCTTTACGTTTTTTTAGGATAGAAGTTTTAAAATTTTTGATAAGCAAGAAGTGAAAGAATTATTTGGAGACACGTGGACAAATCAGATTAGCCCTGCTGTTATTGAATGAAGGAGCAGGCTCAGGAGACTGAGTGGCTTCCTCCTACTCCCATCTCATATGTTTGCGTGGTTGCATTTTAATGGCAAAGGGGTGAAAGATTTCGTAAGTGGCCAAAGGCTTCTGAAAACTCCCCAGCACTGTAAAGGAAACATTGCATGTCCAGCTGATGATCTTAAATTAGTTTCCAGAGTAACTCTTAGCACAATCTGGATTATTTATTAAATGTTTTATAATAGCAGAATCACATCTAATGTGGATGTATGTTTCTGAGGATTGCAAGGAGAGGTCAAACATGGAGGATGTCGGTCCTTTCATGAGTGATTGCATTGTGTAACAAATGATGATGAATTGGCTGAATGACTTTTGTGAGTTGCTGCACCCAGTTCTAAGTGTATTTTTCTCATATACAGTTTCTTTATTGTCGCTAAGACCATACAAGGTCTTTGTATTGAGACCAATAGCATATCCATGTGCTTTTCTGCCATCAGCAGCTCATTTACCAGCGCACCAGATAAAGAAGCTATTGACTCCTGCACTATGTAACTATCTGATGGCAATCTAGATATACCACTTATGTATGAATTTGTGTTCATTGAATTCATAAACTTAACAATTCATGAAGTTCATCACATTGTGTATGTCCAAATCAATGGCATTGCTGTGGGATCCTACTTGGGCCTAGTTCTTGCTAGCACCTTTATTGGTTACAATGAGAAGTGGATCTTTGATGGAATGACCATTAACTTCCTGCCCCTTGCATACTTCTGAAATGTAGATGACATTTTTGCAGTATTTCAGTCTGCAGGCACATCAAATAATTTCTTCATATAGCTTAATAAACTTCATCCTACGCTCAAATTTATCGTATAAATTGAGCAATTTAATGAGTTCTCCTTCCTTGACATGTTAGTTGAGAAGTCAGAAAATGGATTTTTAACTCTTACCTAACAAAAGCCTTTGTTCACTGGTCATTGTACACATTTGAGATTCCTACAGTCCCATGTTCTACAAGATCAATATTGTAGACGACCTCATGAATAGGGCCCTAGCCAACCATTCACCCTGTAAGTTTGACACTGAGATAGGGAACATCAAAACTATTCTGTATGATAATGTGTATCCTGATTAAATCATCAAAGTGTTTTTTCCCCCTGTTGATATTAGAGGTTCCTGACTGAATCAGCACTTCAATCTTTCAACCGTTATTCTGTGTTAGTGTGTGTTGATTTACTAATGCTGACGGTTAGAATGTTTCTGTTTCAGTTCAATCTGAATATTAACTGTCCATTTTTTAATTCTACTTTAGATTACTTGGTTTATAAGTTAGAAGCGCAGGAAGCCTTAAACAAAGAAAAAGTGAGTAATTTATTGTTAAGGAATGTCAGACTATTGTTTAAGGATTCTTTTCATTGGAGCAAAGTGCATGTGCTGCGAACACTTGATGAACATTTCAGTAGATATCTTGAGCTGTGGTTAATTGAACAACACTTCTTGTTATTATTTAAGGAATAATACAGTCTTAATGATGTTTAGTTTATTGAACTAAGGAGAACTGTGTTAGATTGTATTTTGCCAGTGGTGAGGTTTTTTGTTTGTACTAATTTCAACTATGAATATGTAAGGATGATGAACGTTAACAGTATTTCCAATCCAGCTATCTTGTCCTACACAGTTATGAAGCTTTGTGCATACTATATGTTTACTCTGTCCCCCACCTAAATACATAAAATCTCTTTGAAGAGATAGGGGAAAATGTTTAAAATCCAAGGCAATTGTGTTATTGGTAGAGAATTTCGAGTCATAGAGTCAGGAGATGTACAGCATGGAAACAGACCCTTCGGTCCAACCCGTCCATACCGACCAGATATCCCAACCCAATCTAGTCCCACCTGCCAGCACCCGGCCCACATCCTTCCAAGCCCTTCCTATTCATATACCCATCCAGATGTTGCAACTCTTAGATGTTGCAATTGTACCAGCCTCCACCACTTCCTCCGGCAGCTCATTCCATACATGTACCACCCTCTGTGTGAAAAAGTTGCCCCTTAGGTCTCTTTTTTTATCTTTCCCCTCTCACCCTAAACCTATGCCTTCTAGATCTGGACTCCCCGACCCCAGGGAAAAGACTTTGTCTATTTCTCCTATCCATGCCCCTCATAATTTTGTAAACCGCTATAAGGTCACCCCTCCGCTTCCGACGCTCCAGGAAAACAGCCCCAGCCTGTTCAGCCTCTCCCTATAGTTCAAATCCTCCAACCCTGGCAACATCCTTGTAAACCTTTTCTGAACCCTTTCAAGTTTCACAACATCTTTCCGATAGGAAGGAGACCAGAATTGCATGCAATACTCCAACAGTGGCCTAACCAATGTCCTGTACAGCCGCAACATGACCTCCCAACTCCCGTACTCAATACTCTGATCAATAAAGGAAAGCATACCAAACACCTTCTTCACTATCCTATCTACCTGCGACTACCCTTGAAAGAGCTATGAACCTGCACTCCAAGGTCTCTTTTAAACTTATGGCTTTCAACCTGATGATGCCTGTTGACTTTCCAAAGTTGTTCTGTCTTTCCCTTTCACTGTGTTGTGTTGAATCCATTGTCATCATTGTTTGCGGTTCACAAATCAAAAATAGCACAATTTTGTATCTTGAAATGATGTAGCTGAATGTTAAATAAGAATGTTAAATTCTTTGCTTGTGGAATTAGCTGAATTAACTGGCTAATTGTATGTGTGTTTAAAAAAAAACTGACATTCATAGAAGTGTTGCAAATTTACTGAATTGCATATTTCATGTTCCAATCTACATTTCATTTTCAACTTGCCTCTGTAACTTGTTAGCGTTTGTCTCTTCATGTCAGTGCAACAAATCATTTTACTTAGATTTAGTTTCTTTCTTACACTGGTTTCCAATGATCCAAAGTAGCCCAAAGTAATTTACAACACTCTTGACATTGTTCAATGTGAGAGTGTATCACTGTATCAATAATTATCTGAATTTGACTCACTTATTATAAATAAGCCTTGATTTGGCTTTTACTTGTTATGTCCCTTTTATTTTGTTATTTTGTTTGGTTTTGATAGTAATCTCATCAATAATATTTGTGTTAAAAATGCTAACGACATGTCAAGGTAGGTTTCTCAGTTTTAATTTCTGTTTTACAGCAAGATTCCAGTAACCGATACAGTGCACTTAGTATCCAACACAAAATGATGAAGGTAGGTGCATTGGTATTTGATATCAAATCTTAGTTACAATATCTTTGAGCCAATGTTGCCAAATTATTTTACTTTTGCCAGTGAAAGATTCTGACATAACAGTATATTACGCGTATGTTCAACATAAATTTGGTGCCTTAAATGCACACTGTTACATTGAGTGCACAGATTTTATGAGTTCCTTTTATATCCTTGTAGTTTCACTGCAGACTTGAAAAACTATTCAAGATTACAACTTGGAATCTTCTGAATTATTATTCTACATAATGTATAATTGTGGCTTTCCTTGCGAATAACTAACAGCTTTATATGTTAATGCCATAAATACAGTAGATGTCATGATTAATGTTAATAATGGAAAGTAGATTTTTTTCATGAAAGGAAAGACTTTTTTATATTAAAAGTGATAAACACTTCAGGTGTTGGAGGTCTGAAATAAATCAGAAAATATTGCCAGTGCTTTGCATTGCCCTTTCTGAGCTCCACAACAAATGTGGACAGAGAGAGTTAACACTCCAAGTCAATTACCATGAAGTAACTCACTGCATGTGATACATATTATACTGAGATCTATCAGCTTTCCAGCTTTTGAGAATGATATTTGTTAAAAATGTTGCATGCCCAGATTTACATAAAAGTAAAATGTTGCTGATGCTGTAATTCTGGGCATAAAAATAGAAAATGCTGGAGAAACTCAGCAGGTCTGGGAGCATCTTTGGAGAGATAAACACAGTCACATTTCAAGTTTGTCACTGTCTGATGAAGAGTGCATTCACTCTGAGCACACCATTTAAGTTCAGCTCTATGATCCATGTTTGGACCAAAGCTATCATTAGGTCAGTATTTGTG
Organism: Hemiscyllium ocellatum; assembly: GCF_020745735.1. Taxonomy (NCBI): domain Eukaryota; kingdom Metazoa; phylum Chordata; class Chondrichthyes; order Orectolobiformes; family Hemiscylliidae; genus Hemiscyllium; species Hemiscyllium ocellatum. The sequence continues at coordinate 50,742,304 of NC_083413.1, forward strand.
TGTTCCTGGCAGAACCCAAACTGAACATAATTGAGTACGTTGTTCTTTTGAAAGTTCTGCTTAATAATACTGTTGAAGACCCTTCCATCATTTTGCTCATTGTTGAGGGTAGGCTGACAGGGTAGTAATGGCTGACTTGGATTGGTTCTGTTTTTTACGTAAGGACAAATGTGATCAATTTTCCGCATTGTTGGGTAGGTGGCAGTGTTGTAGCTATACTGGAATAATTTGACCAGGGCATGGCTTATTATGAAGTGCAAATGTTTACTACTGTTGTCTACATTCTTACATCAGGGGCTATGTGAGTGAAGTAGACACAATCAGGCTATAATCTTTCTCATTTAAATCTGAACACCATTTTCTCTACTTATTACAAAATGGCTCCTCGATCAATAGAAAAAATAGATTTGATTTGCATGTTGAAATATTTAAAATGTCCTTTCTCTGTTTACTATCTGAAAATTGCTTACGCGTAATCAACCTTTTCAGTAAAGTATTCATTGTCCCAAGTCTGATAAAGCTGAAATGGAAGCAGACTCATCTGATGTTAAAATTGGTACCTATATTCAACTCATTTAGAACTCAGATGGTTTTACTATAAGGCAGAGTCTTTAGCAGGTTGCATTTTCATAGTAATGTTGCATGAAAGATTTGAAATCTATTTTTTAAGTATAAACAATTTCTGCGTGTTATATAGGTTTTTTATTTTGATTTAATTAGATAGATGTGCCTTAAGGGTTTGTAGACCCTTAAGAAAGTTTTGTTTCTACAACTGTATTATACAACTGTAGTATATACAATCTCATTGATGATATTTTTGACATCTTAATGTCAGATCTCCTAGCCTCAGTTCAGAAAGCAAAATATTGAGAGACCACTTATATTGATGATGCTGTTTTCATTCCAATTTCGTGTTGTACAATAAGAGGTGCTGCCTTCTTGCAGAAAGATGGAGGATGTGATTCCAACATGCCAATTTCTGGCAGAAGCTCGACAGATGCATTAGTGAGGAGTGTTTTTTGCCAACATCTCTCGATGTCCTGCTGTGTTCACTATGCCTTATGAACAGGCAACAAGAAGACCATTGCAGAATATAGTGGAAAACTTAGTTAAATTATATAACTCAATACTTGAATAAGCTGTCAGACTCCCAACAGTGATTTTAACTGTGACTCAATCAGACAAGTTGTTCGGGATTTTCAATGTCAGGGAAGTCGATCCAAGATTAGAGCCTGCTATTTAAGGTAAGTTTCATTCTTTATTGGGCAAGGAGGAAGAGAGCTGCTGTTCAGGGATTTGCAATGAAAGTTGAGCTGAGCTTCGTCACATTCAGGGCTGCAAAACTTTCCTGCAAAACCTCTCTTTTAGTACAGACTTCCTTTGAGCTGAAGATTTGCTCCTTCTTGTGATAACCACTGCTTTCTGATAGCTTCTGGTAGATTGCTAACCACAGTATAATTGCCCTGGGGGCATACAGCTGAGGTTAGAGTGGTATGCCTCACTTTCTGTTCATGCTCACCTGGATCCCAGGCAACTCACAAAAGGGACTTTGTTTATTTGCATATCATCAAAAATGGCTCAAAGGAATTGACTGGGAATGTTAGATGGAATCAACCATTTTTCATCATATTATTCTTAAAAACTACAGGTGGAATTTTTCCAGCCCTGAATGATAGGGAGAGTGGCAAATCACTTTCTGGTGATACCAGAAAGTTGAGATTCTCAATATCAAGAATAAAAGTCCAATTTTGCTCCAGAGTTTTCAATGAGGAGAGGTGAATCTTGCTTATGACCTTAGCAAGGCCAACTTGAATTGATATCTCATTGTTACCTAAGCTCACCTCATTTATATGCAGTTTGCTATTTTCCAGGCATTGGAGAGAAGCTACATGGCAACAATTTCTTACATGAAACTCAAAGCAGGTATCTGGCAACAGCAGCGCACCACTTGATTCTCCTAGTGTCCACTTTGACCAGCATGCCATCATCTCAGAGCACACATACCCCCCCATCCACAGAGTTGGGCATCAGACACATGCCAACCTCACAACATCATTATGTCACATGTTAGCACTTATAATTGACTTCATTGCTGCTAATTAGGAGCTCAGTGGCATTATCCATTGCAGTACTGTTGCCAGGCACTTTGTGCCTTGGGACAGGCACTCAGCTCTCATGCATCATCCGAGGGAACATCTCAGGGTCCTCACTTGCTCTCTTAACAATAACTCACTTTGCATCTAATTGGATGTTCACAGCATCTCTGCCTTGCCTTTTTGTGCATTGTCACCTCATTCAGAATTTATAGCGTCATGGTACTTCTGCCTTGCCTTATCTTGTAATGTAGACATAAAACTGGGCACATCAAGTTAGCAAACATATTGCTGTATGGCACTGTGCTACATCAATGTCAGATCTGTAGCGTGTGCCAGCAGCTTATGTGGCAAACACACTGCATGTGCTTCAACTAAATGGCCATGTCTGAAAGTGTACAGGGAATAGTCCTCAGCTGAATCTAGGGAGACTACTGTCAGTCAGCGGTTCCCAGCACAGTCATTCAAGGGCAGCCTCGATCTCAGTTTAGGGGGTTGGAAGTATTCTTGGGATGCTTGGGGCGATCAGAGTCAGTAAAATCCTAACAGTTTGAGGAGTGGGCCACAGTTCGTCCCATAGGTCCAGTTCACTGAGTCTGGAGATTGGACAGTTGAGTTACACAAAGTTCAGTCAGGGTCTCGTAAGTCATCAGTTCGGACTGACCATCTAAGTTGGTCAGGTGGTGGTCAGTGCTATTCACTGAAACTCAAGGAGGGATGGCAGTGTGGGGTGGTGGATGTTATCAGGGGCCATTGCTGTGCAAGTTGTGGAAGTCAGTTGTGGGGATTGGAGGCAGCATGCTGGGGTACAAAGGAGACAATAACTTTGAGGAGGGCAACTCACTCTTTAGGAGTAGGAGACAGTAGAGCATGGGAGAATAGGGGTTACTGCAGGAGGAGACTCATCAATGGTTACCACTACAATGACATGGGTGAATAGTGCCTGTGGCTCAAGGGATAAAGTGGGAAGATGGGCAGTTAAATAAAAGGATTGGGTAGGAACATGGGAATTTCAATCTTGAAAGGGTTGACATGGAAGGAAAAGCAGAAAGAAACATGAGGTTTGAGGGGTACCAAGATTACCAGGCTGAGCTTGTAACTTTCTCTCCAAAGTGTGACTTGTGTTTCCTTCATTCTCATCCAGATTGCAAATGCACAATCAAAATTCTAAATGCCTGTCACTAGACCAGGAGTGAGTAGAGTAAGATTTTTTTAAATCTCTCAGGGAGCAGGCTCTCCTTGGAGTGATGCAATTTCCTTTAAAGGCCTAAAGCATGATGAACAGATACTAACACAGATTCAAGTCATCTGTTGTAACAGAATCCTGGAATGAAAACATCATCCATTAACCAATTACATTGACTAAAACTCCTGCTCACACACAGTCTTCACAGTTTCATTGATCATTTCAAATTAATCCAAGTAAAAGTTGTGAAGCACTAGTAATGTCAGGTAAGCTGTAAAGATTCACCTAAGTTCCAAAATTTACAAACACATTTCAAGGTCTTATGGTCTGCACAGATCCAGGAGCTGCTAAACTCTCACCTTTCTTGGGAAAAAATGGGTATTAGGGCTGAGGGGAGAAGATCACATTTTCCCTATGACATTTACAATTGCCTACGTTTTGTGAGCCAAACGACTTAAGAAGCATATATCTGAATGGGTCTATGGCATAAATGGTAGAGACATTTAGTTGCCTTTCTTTTTCGGGTTCTCCATGTCCCAGTGTTTAGAGGATTATATTTAAATGTAATTTCTGTGTACTGTGACTGCTGAAAGATCAAATTCCCGAGAACTTGCATTGTTTCTGATGTGGCTCACATAGGCTGTTTGGAACTGACCCCAGTGGATCCAGTTAAAGAAGCTGCAGTCTCAGTAGTCACTGCATAAAGAGTGTTTCCATGAATGGATGATGAACACATGCCTCTGGAGGTGCAGGACAAGTATCAACCTCTAGTGGATGTGGAGAAGCCTCCGAGTTCAGAGCTTCAAGCAAAAGATACCCCTATAACGCAGCAAAAGTGCAGCAGGCCCTCAGTCACTAATCTTCCATGGAATGCTATGCTGATGAAAGAGGGCCAGTGGTGCTACAGTCTGTTTAGAGTTTGCGCTCAGCTCACCATGTCCTGCTGCTCAGGTTACCTACCGTGCAATAGTTTCTTCCACAGGGCCATGAGATATCTCCTCAAAATGAGGTTTCTATGTGGGTGATAACTTGGGGTTCATTGCAGTGCAGCACAGATGGAGGACACCACTACATCCGTGGATGGTCTGCTCCAGACAACTGAAGGATGCAATAAGGCGATATGATGGATGATGAGGATTCGTGAGAACTCCAGCATCGCACTGAGTAAGAAACAAGAACTTTTTTTCAGAAGGAAGCGTATCTCCAGCATCCATCAGCACAGCAGTGTCAGCCAAAGATTTCCAGGCAAGATTTCTTTGTAGACCTTATTCAATGGAACTGAGTTGCATGAGGTCATTTCTCATGAATTGTCAATATTTTGATGCTAAGCACTACTGGCCTTACTGATGGAGTTTAGATTGGTGTGACTATCTGGCAGACAGTGTGGGTGTCTGACCTGGATTTACATAGCAGCTGCCAGTCTGTCCTTGGAGCATGCTAAATCCAGCATGGGACAGATGGTGTAAGCGGACTCCTCCAACCTTTGATCCAGTTTCTCAAATGTCTCTGACAAAACGGCCTGTTACTCCTATGTAGGCTTGTGCATTTTAATGACGTTGTTGATGGCTGACACCATGCGGTCCTCTTCTGCCGGCGGATGAGCAGGTCCTAGTCTCCAGCGGTGCTCAGTGCACTGGCGACCTGAGCTTTGAATCCTTGGACAGGATACGGGAGACAGCCTTGATGGTGCTCTGTCTGAGGGAGCTGTGACTTCTTCCTCAAAGGTGGAGAAGGAGATGTTTGCCAGAGAGGCAGCTCTCTTCAGTGCAGAGGCTGTGTGGGTGCTGCTGGTGTGTGCAGATTATGAGACAGTGACTCTGATGAACAGTGGTAGAATTCTGGTCATGACTGGGGAAGCATGTCACATGAGAATGGTTTTTACTTGTTTGCCCGGACATGGAGGTCTCAACATCACCATCTGAGCAGTTGTAGTCTTTTCCTCCCAAGGTAAACTTCTCTCTTCATAGAGGGTGAGCAGAGGAATGCTAGGCACTTCACCACTTAATCTATCTCCTTCAGGCCTGTTGTGCGTGTTTTTCTCCTGCAAAAAGACAAAGCAAAGTACTGAGTGAGGTGAAAGTGGCATAGTACAAGCAGAGGTTGGTGAATCTATGGAATTCTCTGCCCCAGAGGGCTATGGAAGTTGACTAAGTTGACTAAGTTCAAGATAGAGTTTGATGGATTTCTAAATACTAAAGACATCAAGGTAACTTTGAAACTAATGAGAGTGTGGAAATATGACATTGAGGGAGATGAATAGCCAAGATCTAGAATGCTGGAGCTAGCTCAAAGGCTGAATGGCCTACTCATGTTCCTACATTCCTAATTATACAGTCAGAGAGTCATAGAGATGTACAGCATGGAAACAGACTCTTCAGTCCAACTCATCCATGCCGACCAGATATCCCAACCTAATCTAGTTCCATTTGTCAGCACTTGGTCCATATCCCTCTAAACCATTCCTATTCAAATGCCCATCCAGATGCCTTTTAAATGTTGCATTTGTACCAGCCTCCACCACTTCCTCCAGCAGCTCATTCCATACGCGCACCACCCTCTGCATGAAAAAATTGCCCCTGAGGTCCATTTTTAACTTTCCCTCTCACCCTAAACCTATGCCCTCTAGTTCTGGACTCCCCCACCCCAGGGAAAAGACTTTGTCTATTTACCTATCCTTGCCCCTCATGATTTTATAAACCTCTATGAGGTCATCCCTCAGCCTTCAACGCTTCAGGGAGAACAACCCAGCCTGTTCAGCCTCTCCCTATTGCTCAAATTCTCCAACCCTGGCAACATCCTTGCAAATTCAAGGGCTTGATTTATTATTTTAAACTGTGTTTTCCATCTGCTAAAGCCTATAGTGATTCTTGGATAAGCAAGATTTCAATTTTAAAATTCCTGTCCTTGATTTTAAATCTCTCTGTGACTTTTTCCATACTAGGTCTATAATACTCCCTTGCCCAGTGATCCTGTAAGTGAATTGCACACACCTAATTCTGGCCACTTGAACAGCCCCAATTTTGATTCTCCAATCATAGACTTTTTCTACTTTGAGCTACAAGCCTTATACTCTGGAATTCCTTCCCTACGCCTCTCTGCCTTTTGTCCTATCTTTCCTCTTTTCACAAACTCTTTGGAACCTACATCTTTGACCAAGCATCCGCTCATATACCACATATCTTGCAAGTTCTGCATTTTGTTTTGTAATGCTTCTGTGCAGTGCCTTGGGACATCTTACTTAGTTGAGGTTGCTTAAATATTGCAAGTTATTGCTGTTGTCAATCAACATTTTTACTTGAACAAGTCAGCTTCTAATTTTTATTTCATAAGCAATTGGTTTAAACAAGATCATATTATTGATATAGCTTTTGTCTACACACTTGTTTAATTAACTCCTGTTCATGTCATCATTTAAAATAATATAAAACTATAAATTCATTACACTTTATGTGTGGGTTTATAATCAGATACAGTCGGGATTAACAATAACATGAAATTGTATAAGTTTCCATAGTGAGCCTTGAACCCACGCCATTCTGATGTACTGGCAAGTTTAATATCCGTGGCTCGAGGCTAACAACAGAAACATTTATTAGATTTTAATTTAAAGTTTACAACATCTATTATAATGAGAGTAGCCTGCAGTCAGATTAAAATTATAGAGAATTGATATGAAGTATCAGGAAAGGCCATGAAAAACAGCTGACATTCAATCTGCTGATATTTATAGCAATTAACACATGAAATTTGATAGTGAGATTGTATAGAAATAATTTTACGTGGACGTAAAGCAGCAAATGGAAGATGTTTACCATTGTAAAAAATGATTCCAAGTAGAGGATTTAATCTTTCAATGTGAGTATCAAAGAAGCATACAAAATAGAAGAGGCCTTTCAGCCCTTCAAATCTAGACTTACAATAACTACACCGAATCTACACTCATCCTACTTTCCAGCACTTCGCCCATGGCCTTGAATGTTATGAGATAATATATAATAAAGAAAATCTTCTGATACGTGTTGTACATCTCTATGACTCTATGACATTCATACCAAACATTGACTTTTCCCTCTTCCACTTTATTTACAAAATATGTCTGCATTTCAGCCAATGCTGTACTACCTTTTCAGATCCTGGCTTCACCCTTTCCACTAGTTGACCTTTCTCCCATTGACTAGAAACTCTAGCTGATCTACCTGACGTAAACCTTGTCATGAGCCAAAACATCTCATGCATGACTGCATTAGTAGGCAACCTAGCAAAAAGCATTGGTAGAGCTGATTGAGGAATTATATTACAATAATTAGCGTAGCTACAAACTGCACTTATCAGAGAGTTTAGAGAGGAAGTACCTGAGCGTGTAGTGAAATGTAGGAAAGAAAGGAAACATGACATTTATATGAACATTATAAAATATACAGGCGCATCTTATTGTCAACAGTAATAGAGCGGACCATATCTGATCTGCTCGAGAATAGAATAGTCCTTCCATATGAGATAGAGGTTCATCTGCCTCTCCTCCAATCTAGTTTATTGTATCCAGTGCTCCCAATGTGGTCTTCTCTACATTGGGGAGACCAAATGTAAACTTAGGGAATGGTTCACCGAGCATCTCAGTCGGACCCGCAGGGGCCAACCGGACCTCCCAGTCACCGTCCATTTTGATTCCCCTTCCCACTCCCTTTCTGACATGACCATCCTTGGCCTCCTTCATTGCCACAATGAATCAAACTACAGATTGGCCGAACAACACCTCATCTTCCGCCTGGGCAGCCTACAGCCCGGAGGACTCAACATTGAGTTCTCCAATTTCGAATAACCTCCCTCCTCATCCCCCGACTCTCTTCCCAGCCACTCCCCTCACTTCCATTCCTCTCATTGATCCTTCCTTCCAGCTACCAACCGGATTTGTACCTCCAATCGACCTCAACCTGTCTTCACCTATCTCCACTTCACCATCTTGCCCCTCCACCCCCTTTATGTGCAGCTCCACACCCACTGCCAGTCCTGAAGAAAGGTCACACCCGAATTGTTGACTTGTCCACACTGTGTTCTTCCAACCTCCTGCTTGTATCATAAACTTCTTACATGCCCTTCAGCCCAATAAGTCCACACTGACACCTCTGAAGAATAACCCACCCAGACCCATTCACCTCCCTATTATCCTACATTTACCCCTGCCTAAAGCACCTAACCTACATACCCCTGAGCACCAACTGCAATTTAGCATAGTCAATTCACCTAACCTGCAAAGCTTTGGACTGTGGGAAGAAACTGGACCGCCCGTAGGAAACCCACACAGACAAGGTGAGAATGTGAAAATTCCACACAGACAGGTACTCGAGGATGGAATTGAACCCTGGTCCCTGGCGCTGTGAGGCAGCAGTACTGACCAATGAGCCATTGTGCCACACCAATCTTGGAATCCAGCATCGACTGTTATTTTTGTCTCTGAGAATGGAAGTAGGCAGATAGTTGTTGTAGCTCAATACTAATTATAGAATCAGCCAGTACTTCGACTGCACCCAGAGTAGATCAGCTAAAATGCCCCAAAAGAAGACGCACACAGCCCGTCTCAAATCTCTGGCACATAATATGTACAAGACCCAGGTTATTAGTCAAAAGGCACACCAAAATAAATGCCCAGGTTACCATTGATCAAATTAATAAATAACAGGAAAAGGGGAAAGCAATTTATGCAATTAATTTAGCTACCAACTGTAATTTCATTAACATCTCTGTATTGTCTATTTTCACTCAGAGAAGTTTCAACAAACCATATCAAAATCCGAAAAGCGATTTGAACATTTTGAGATTTCAATTGAGTTGGGACGTTAAGTGAGTGAAATCAGGTTGGCTGCCTGATTTATCATCCCATTGAGGGATACCATTGGAGGTTAATTTGCCAGGATTGGAAGGTCCCACATTGGTGTGGCCTAGAAAAGTCCAAGTGCATCTTGAGTATTCTGCCAGCTGTGGGGATTGTGTCTGGCATCCAAATGCATAGCCACCTCTCTCTTGCTCCCTGTGTGAAAACATGAGTATTTCCTTGAGGGGTGCTTGCCTGACTTATAGTAAAGCTTTGGAGTAATTATAGGAGAATGACTACATTTGGACAACTGGAAATAAGCCAAAAACATCATGGATTAAACTGTAAATTAGATACAGCATGTGTCTAAACATGCCTTTACAGAATAAATTGCTTTAATAGGGTAAATGCAGCTTTACAGACACTATTTATTGCATTTCTGTAGATAAGAAACTCTTAGATGAAAATTAGTTTTGGAGTTTGTAAATTTAAAACACCTAAGCAGACTTGACATGGTCACAAAAGTAGTAATGATGATGCAAACAGAGCAGAAACATACTCTTGAATGACATCAGTTGGAAAAGAAACAAACTCACTTGAATAATAAGTAAAATAATTTTGTCAAGCATAGATATGCAACTGGTCCAGTTGCAGTTGTGGTTTTTCAGGGTAACTAAGAGGTCTGCCTCTTGGCATGGATTGTTCACCAATAACATGACAATGAGACTATATTGATATAGGAGGATAGCAACTTGAACTTCAGGCACTAGTTGTTTATCAACAGATTGGTTGTTGTATGTAGTGATTGTAACAAGGTCAGCCAGGTGGTCCTCATAGAATATGAGTTCCCTGACTGGGGCTGTTAACTGGTCTAATGAGAGAGCCCTGGTTGGCAGATATAAACAGGAGTGTCAAGGGTTCTGCTCACTCTGAGATCAGTGCCAAAGACTTTCCATGTGTAAATAAAGAGTGACTTAGTGATGGGATACTGCCTTCTGTGGAGTTGTATCATTTTATGTTTCTGTATATGTGACGGATTTGTGAGTTTACTGTGATTTATGTGATAATATAAGGTAGAGGAAAAGACAGAAAATGGCCTACTTTTATGTTTCTTAATAAAATAAACTGGTATTGCCTCAATCACAGTATTACTTACGAGGTCATTTGGAACTCACATCATTGATTTGCAAATGCCAATGCAAAATTGAACTTCCAAGATTCAAGTCACTGTTCTTCTATATTTTATGTATATTACTGAATTTGTACTTGAGCAGTTTTCAAATAGTGTCATTGTTAAATTATCAGATTAAGAAACACATTAGATGATACTGCTAAGCCGATGACAATAGATCCTCAAGCTTATTAATTTAGTCAGACATGAGTCACTAGATTCTTACAGATCTCTCTTCTGGTACGTTATGAATATTACTTATTTCATTTGGTGTACACACCTTCATTACTATGACATGTGGCGACTGAGCAAATAAAATGGTAACCATTCACATAGTGACCTTGCCTTATAAGCAAATTGCAGAGGTTTTGCCTTTTGCTAGGAATTCAGAAAATTCGAGAAATAGCAGAGACTCAGTGCAACCAAATTGATGCTATTTTTCAGTGAAAATTATGACTGGAGACTAACAGAAACCTTATAAATTTTCCAGAGTCTTTGTACTTGCCTTTCCCAACTAAGCCTCTGCTTTCTCTGTACAGAATCAACATGAAGATCTGCGAAAACAATATAGTGACCTACATGAGGAACATCTAAGACTTGGAGAGGACCACAATAGAGCAATGAGTGAGCACAACCGGCGATACCTCAGCCTTCAACAAACTAAGGAGCAGGAGATTTCTAAACTGAAGGGTAATGTGAGAATTCAATTACAGTGAGAAGGCATTTTGCTTCACACTTGGAGCCACCAGCTGGTGGAAAAGAATTGTTTGGTCCATTCTGGAAGATATCAGTTTCCATTCCAGTAATGGCCAAATGCTCTGCTCCACTTGATTTCCACCCATGCAGTGACAGTGATAATTTACCTTTGGTACTATCTAGAGAATTGTTTTAATTTTCATTTCTTGCGTTTTGCATGCAGATTTCATTGAAAACAAATTCAAGTGTGTAATGAAACTGTGTTGTTTGCTCATGCTTTCCTTCTTTCACTTTCTCCAGCCCATTTCTTTCTGACTCCATCAAAATGCTCATTCATCCTTTTGTCTTCAAATCTAAAGAATGACACTGTCTTCAATGTTAGTCTGGCCTGCTGTCTTTGCAGATGCTGACACAACTAATAGGCCTTCCTAAAATTTTCTAAGAATTGTTTCCGATGTCCAGATTTCTCAGATTTTTCATTTAATTGTATTCCTTTAAAAGGTTTGCAAATAGCTTATATGGGTAGCCAACTTGGTGCAAATTTTACTGTTTTGCTGTACCATGGCCTTGTAAATCTCTCCTTAGCTCTTTTGCACACTATTAGTTTACTGATAAACTATCTTCAAGAGATTGAGATTTTAATAGTTGTCATGTTAGGTATGTTGTTACTCTAACTGGTGTTGCCTCAATCACAGTATTACTTATGAAGTCATTTGGATCTCACATCATTGATTTGCAAATACCAATGCAAAATTGAACTTCCAAGATTCAAGTCAGTGTTCTTCTATATTTTATGTATATTACTGAATTTTGTACTTGAGCAGTTTTCAAATAGTGTCACTTGTTAAATTATCAGATTAAGAAACACATTAGATGATACTGCTAATCCCAAAGGTATTAAATATTTTGAACTACCTCACTCCTTACTTGGACCATTTGGTATCCTTAAATATTTGACCTGGAGAACAAGATTTTAAAATATCAAGAGAGCTGAAATGGATAGTTCTTACAAAGGTTGTGATTCGTGATTATTCTCCGTTTGTCAAACTTAAATGAGTAGTCAGGATCATTGATTAGATCTTCAAATATCACATTCCACCAACTGAAATGCTACTCAGCTCATTAGAAGGCCATCACTCACCTACCAACTATCTCTTTTAATTGGGACACTTGCCTAATATTCATATTCTTCACTACACCCTCACACAGTTAACACCACTGTAAGCCTCACACCCTTGTCTCACAACGTACACAAACTGCCAGCTATTCAGCCATGATCGCCACATAAGCAAGAAGATTGTACAACAGTCACTGCTGTCTTGTGGGATAAGAAGGCACACCTCCCAGAGCCAGCAGCAGAGGGAGAACTACATTTGCATCATCTTACCCCTAAGCAAGGAGACAGTATTGGCCATTATTAAGGCGGCCAATGCTGAGACGTTGAAGATGGCAATTACCTTAATCTTCCTTCTCAGATGCACTTCCATCATATCTACAAGCTGTAGATGGTATATGCATTTCTTACTTTTTCTCATTGCCTGCACTATGACCTCTTTAGCGACTTTTTTTCTTTCAGAAACCTAAAACATCTATAATGCTTAGGCAGTGAATAAACAGCAAGAATCCAGTGATAGCGAAGATGCACCATCATTGATTTTCATGCTGTCTCCCACCAGCTCAGTATGTAATTTAGAGGATAGATCAGAGGTGGAATCTGCACGTGATAAGTCACTGGGTATAAAGGGGTGCGGCCAGGACTGGGGACAAGGATAGAGGCCGAGATTGCAAATGTTCTGCTGGAGAGAACTCAGATGAGCACTTGGATGGAATCGCCCATAGAAGAAATGGGTGTACATGCATAAATACTTACCACATTGGTAGACCTGCTTGAAGCTTGTGATAACACTCAAGGACTGTAGAAGTCTTGCACCAACTCACAGGTGTTTGTGTAAAACTTGCAGTCTGTCCTTTCCAGCACAGAAATTATGTCAAAATCAATTATCACATTTTGTGGACTCAACTATGTACTGACTGATATTACAGCACAATCAACAGTCATCCAACATTTGAGTACAGAAGTGGAAGTTCAAACTTGTGAAAGCTTAGTCCACTGCTGTCATGGTTGTAGTTTTCAGTGTGGAAAGGGGGTTGCAGAGAGTCACATAGTGCACTAATATTTCTTGAACAGATTACAGGGTTGCAAAGATACCTAGCAATGACTGCATGGTGCATTTACATGTTGCCCTCTTGTGTAGAGACGGTATTTGCCCTTTTACCCCTTGAATCTCACCAACGTCCTTGCTCCTACCTGATAGCTGCTTTGCTCTGACTCCTTCCTTCCATGACATGTTGCAGTCCACAGCCAGTGCATCTGGATTCAGTGTTGCTTCAGATCTTCAAGGTTATCTGCAGTCTCCTTCATTGAGAGACATCAGTCTTTTCGCCAACTTTTCAAATTCACTGTGTAGGAGCACTAGGGCAGGCAAAGCACACAGAAGACAAGCATCAAAGGAGTGTGCTGAATTGATTTATTGATTTTTAAAAAAATGAATGGCATGAATTAATTAATACATTTGATTATTGAATTTCTCAAAAGATTTTGTGCTTTTTGGTGTTCCAAGCAGGATGCTACTTTGTGTTTCCATTTAAGGGAGTTGCTGCTAATGCAAGAGCCTTGAAATCAACAAAAGGTATTACATCATCTGACACACCATCCCTTGTGTCCTTTCCAACTTGGAAGAAATTATGGCAAGTGCAAAATAAAAGATAGAACATAAAATGTTCTCATGCTGTAAAAGCTCCAAAAAAAAAATCAACAACTGATCTGAAAGTAGGGTTAATCACTTTATGTAGGGTAAGTTGGGAGAAACTAGATGAGTGTGTTGGCTGGAGCAGCTCATTCATCTCTTTCTTGATGTCAAGTCAACATTGTGCGATGAGTGATGTTATGACTCTATGATTGCCCTGCTTTGCATAATTTGAAGTTAATACCAGTTCCCTCATCTGTACAGCACCCAATGCTATTGACTTAGAGGATGCATGTCTGTTAATATCACACAGAAAAAAGTGCAAATGAACTCAATTTCTACTCCACATTGCTTAAGAGAACAGAAGTAAATTTTAATTTATCATATCTTCCAAGTTAATTTAACTAAGTGGTGCTGCAACTTACCTGAAGCATCTGTGTCCACAGAGAATATTTACAATCTACTTGAAGAGAACAAAAAGTTGAGGAAAGCTCATCAGGATGTCCATGTTCAACTCCAGGACGTGAGGGTAAAGTCAAGTTTGTACTTATCAGCTTCACTTGTATGCTACTCACTGTTTTGATATGATGTAGACAACAACATAATAAGTGAACTTCTAATACAGAGGATTGCCATCGTCAATGTTTGAATTATCTTGTCTTGTAAAAAACTAGATTTGGTGAGTATGTTGTTGTTTACACTTGGTGTATAATTGCTAAGGAAGGGTTGCAATGTGCTATGTCCACAAAAACAGAATTTTTGGATTTAAGGGATTGGTTTGTCCAGTGAAAAAAAAACATCATCTCTGAAACTTAAGTTTTAATGCAGCTTAGACCAATGTGATGAAACAGATGTCTTTGCATTGGTTGTAAGGATTGTGCATGAATTGAATTTGAGCAATTTTGGCCAAGTCTGTTTGTTCACAAGCTCATAAAACAAATGTATGTCTACTTTGTGACTAAACTGTCAGTTTTCTTCCTCTCTAAGTTAGTTTGGTGTGATTTTTCTACATTTCTGTATCAGATGGGAACAAGGTAAAATGGTTCAGTGAGAATGTAGACATAGCAAGCACTGTAATATCCCTGCCAGTATCTGCTATCAGTATTCTGGGGTGAGTGTGAAATGGGATTGGTGGGGTGATGTTTGTATCTGAACAGCTCATGCAAAATTGCTTCATATAATGAGATAGCATCTGATGCTAATTTGAAAAGCAATGGGCAAGGCATGTCACCTCTTGCAACACATGCTATATGTTCACTAGTGCTACTTTAAAATTAACTCATCGGATGAGGGTGCTATTGGCTGGACCAGTGTTTATTGTGCATTCCTAGCTAGCCTTGAGAAGGCCCTGGTGAGCTGTATTCTTGAATTATAACAGTCCATCTGCTGTAGATAGATGCTCTGGATATTGGGGGAGTCCGTTCCAAGATTTTGACACCAGAACATTAAGGACTGGCAAGTCAGGAAGGAAGTGACTTGGAGGGGAAGTTGAATTCTTGATAACTTGATAATGTTTTACTTATTAGTCAATGTAACCAAAAGTGTAATATTCTTTCTTTTTTTTTCTTAGCAAATGCATAAAAACTTATTGTTGCAACATGACCAGCTACAAGTGACTTTAGAAGACCACAAGCACTCATTATCAGCTGCACAGGTGAGAATGTGTAATGAAAAATTATAATTTTTGGACAGAACAAAAATCCGAAGTGGTACTGTCACTAGGCTATTAATCCAGAGACACAGTTAATGTTCTGGGCACCTGGATTCATGATGGATGTTGAAATTTGAATTCAGTAACAATCTGGAATAAAGTTAATGCTGATCATGAAGCAGTCATCAATTTTGGGAAACAACAATCTGTCCTTTAGGCAAGGAAACTGCCTTTCTTACCTGGTCTGTCCTACATGTGACTCCAGAAACCCAGCAATATGATTGACTCTAAACTGGCCTCTGGGCAAGTTATGGATGAGCAATAAGTGCTAACCAATGATACTCACATCCTGAGAATGAATTTGTAAATTTTGCAACTGAAATGTTGAATTCTGTCTAACCTCTGCGTGCTTTCTTGGCATTCTGGACAAGGGCATTTTGCAAAACACAACCTTCACATTTACTTCCCTGTATATAAGCTGCTGAAATTACATGTGTTGATCTAAAGACTTTTTTTAAATTGTTGGATCTGTTGCATGTTCTCTTGTTTACAGTTGCTTCTCCAAATTCATGCATGTTGTTGAAGAATTAGTGCCACCTTGCCATGGCATATTTGATATAGAGGATTCTTGTATTCTCATATAGGGGATTTCTATATATTTAATATTTAATGTGTTGATCAGGAGGTTATTTCTATTTTGTTTCAATATTTCTTTCTAAAGCCTTCTGCCCCTGCTTTTGAACTATTGATGTAGTTGGTTGTTTTTTGAACTCCTCATATGGCTGGCAGCTAGTACTATGCATAGTTAAACCATTGCTCCTGGCCAGAATGGAAATGATTCAATAAATTCCACTTGAGATAGACCAACAGCTTAATCTGCAACTACTTAATTTATTACATAAAACAAATACTGTAATAGAAGTCTGGGAAATGACTCAGGTGAAGAGGACAGCATTTCAGATAGTACAAGTTCAAGAGTGTGGAGCTGCAAAAGCACAGCCAGTCAGGAAAGGCTTATGTTCAAAATGTTGATTCTCCTGCTCTTCTCGTGCTGCCTGACTGCCTGTGCTTTTTCAGCACCACTCTCTCGACTCTGATCTCCAGCATCTGCAGCCCTTACTTTCTCCTTTCAGATAATACAGTTGACCTCAACTTGGGATTGCTTCACCAGAGGCAATGCTTTTTGTTTAGATACCCATAGATCATATGGTCGACATAACTCCTGTCTCATGATCCCAGTAAATGTCTCTCTTTTTTCATTGATCAATTTTCATTTCCGTAATTATAACAAACACTGTTAGACAGCTGTCCAAATGAGTGGGGAGTGTCAGAAACCCTTAAAGAAACAGCCACTGTGTGATTGGTAGAAGGTAGACAGGTGTTTGTGGGAAGGAGAGCCATAAAATCAGTTATAGAGCTTTTTATGACTTTTTCTTTAGTTGCATGGAATAATTCTGTTTAGGACTGTTGGCTCAGCTGCTCAATGCTCAGTTCCACAGATTCTCAGTGGAAGCAAAAGGAATGTATAACCATTGACTTCAATATCCATTGGCTACTCCAGGCCATGGAAATCAAAGTTTGTGCTACTGATCACGATCTAGTGCCCTTTGTGAAGGATAGTATGGCCATCGCTGTGATGTACTGTGCCCTTCCATTCAATGTTCTCATGCTGTGGTCAGAGAATCTGCTAACATTCACTGCCTATATTTCTAGGAGTGTTTCTTTTACAAAATTACTGACATATGTTGAGGCAGCATAAACATTATGGGTGCAATAACCTCCTTTGGGACATGATTCTATGAATGTACTTTGATGTAATGTCATGTTCTGTAGATAACCCATACACTTGTTTTGAATTTTTGTTGCCCATGACGTACATAGTGGTTTTATGGTTTAAATTACAGGCTCAGGTGGAAGAATATAAGCAACTAAGAGAAACCTTGAACAAAATGCCCAGCCTAAGACAAACTGAACAAAAGCCACCTTCCAATGCAGAGAAATCTCAGCAAGGTGTTGCTGAGCCCTTGCAATATCACAATAAACTGGGAGCACGAGACCAGATCGCATATAGAAGTGAAGGTAACCAGCATAATGAGGTATGTCAAAGTTTGACTGAAATGGATAGCAAAATTGAATTACATTTCTTTTTTGAATGAAATAGCAAGGTCTACAATTGAACTCTTAATTTATAACCCCTGTAAGCGGTACCTCCAGCAGCAGGTGGCGATGGTGAGGGAAGACACTGAGCAGGGGAGTTTGAGCAGTTGTGCCGGAACCTGTAGAGCCAAGTGGCAATGGTGAGGGAGGGAAGTTGGAGCAGTTAAATGGATCCTATCTGAAAAGTGGATGACTTAGGGGAAAGGAAGCTTCATAATATGATGGAACAGACAATAAGTTCTTCACCCAATGTAAACCATAGGCCTCGTTCCATGTAAATATTGTAAATACATCCTTGTTTAACCCTAATTTCCCTTAATAGTTATAATGACCTGATGTTTCATGGTCTTTGGGCCATCTGTGTTTTCAAATCTCACCTCCCTGATGAAAAGTTGTAACAAAAATAGACAACACTAAAAATGACCTTTTGGCATTGAGAAAAAAAATTGGGGGTGATAGACTGGTGTGAACTCCATATGTTGTGCCAGTGTGTTTGCAGCTGATGACTGCTTAAAGGATTGTATTCCTTTTGGAATAACATCTATTTGTGGACAAAGCAATCATTGAAGCAACTGTATCCGAAATGTCTTTTTAAAAGTGCAGTCTTAATATTTAATAGATTTTTTTAGGTCTTAAAGAAATGAAGAACCTTGGATAGGCCAAGGGAGCGGAATCAAGGCACTAAAAAAATTACATGTTTCTGTCTGTTTAAGAATAAAGGTGTGCAGCTACATGGTAATCTCATGAAGAATGATGACACTAAAATAAGAGAAGATAATGAAAAAGTAGAAGATAGACAATATACTCAGCATGAAAACTGGCAAAGGAATGATCATCAAGCACACTCAGATTTGCATAATCAAGAGTATGAATCACAGGAGCACCATCCCGAATGGGAACAGGAAGAAAAAGAAGATCCGACAGTGGACCACACAGAGCTCCATCGGCAACATCATGAGGAAGAAGAAACTGAACATCATTTGATTCAAAATCAGGACAATGAAAATTACCACACAGAGGAACAAGACCCAGCCAGAGGCAGTCCTACTGAGGTAATACATAACAACTCTGTAACTAATTGCTTATAAAACTGCAAAGATTGGCTTCAATTCTATCCTTCACCAACTGGCTTTCTGGAAGACAACAATACATCTATAAATGATACAATATAGACTGCCTAGCCTTTGTGACGTTTACTGTTATACTTTATAACAGTTATACTTGTTAAATTATTTGAATTGCTTAAGAACATAAGAAATAGGAGTGGGAGTAGGCCTTCTGGCCCTTGTCGATCCCGCTCTGCCATTTAATAAGGTCATGGTTCATCTTTTCATAGCCTCAGCTCCACTTACCCGTCCTCTCACCATAACCTTTAATTCATTTACTATTCAAATAATTATCTATCTTAGCTTTAAAATCATTTATGGAGGAAGCTTCAACTACTTAATTCTATAGATTCACAACTCTTTAGGTGAAGAAGTTTCTTCTCAATTCAGTCGTAAACTTGCTCCCCCTAATTTTGAAGCTATGTCCTCTTGTCCTAGTTTCACCTGCCTACTGGAAACCTCCTCCCTACTTCTATCCTATCAATGCCCTTGATAATTTTACATATTTCTATAAGATCTCCCCTCATTCTTCTAAATTCCAGTGAATATAATCTTTGTCTACTCTGTCTCTCCTCACAAGCCAGCCCCCTCAACTCTGGAATCAACCGAGTGCTAGTACATCCTTTCTCAAGTAAGGAGAACTTGTAGAAAATAATTTTTGGAGCAGGTGGGTGATTACAGTCAAACCCCAAGATTAACCAGGCTCATATTGAGGCTCCCCTTTCTTATATCACTTGGAGGGAAATTTACAGTTGGTGGTGTCCTTTGCAGCTGCTGCCCTTCTCCTGCTTGGAGGTCACAGATTTCAAAGGTGTCGCTGCAGGAGTTTTTGTAGTCCATGTTGTATATAGTACACAATTCTGTCAATATGCATCAGTCATGGAGAGATCAATTCTTAAGGTACCGGAAGAAGTACCAATCAAGGTAACTGCTTTATTCTGATGGCATTGAGCCTTTTGATTGTTATTTGCGGTGCATTCATCTGGATATTTGGAGATTATTCCATCACACTCCTGACTTCTACCTTCAGATGGTAGACAGATACGAGGGAGTAAGATAGATGAGTTACTTGATGCAAAATTCCCATCCTTTGACCTGTAATCACAATATATGGCTGGTCCACTTTGGTTTCTAGTCAGTGATAACCCCAGGATAGTAAAACCACTGATCGCCAAGGTCGGTGGTTAAAGTCACGTTTGTTTGATCATAGCCTGGCATTTGAAGAGCAGAAATGATATTTTCTACTGATTGGTTCAAGCCTAAATGGTGTCCAGATCTTGCTGCATATGAACCCAGATTGCTTCAGTGTCTGAGGAAATGCAAATGATGGTGAACATTGTGCAATTGTCAGTTAACATTGTCTCTTCTGTTCTGGTAATGGAAGTGAGGTCATTGATGAAGTTGGTTGTGTCTGGGACACTACCCTACAGAACTTTAGTAGTGATGTTCTAGGAATTTACATTAGAATTTTAGAATTAGGCTTTTTTAATGATATGTACTCAACTACAGTGATACAAGAGTACAGTGAAAAGTATATAAAGGTACCGAGGTACAAACTCTTACGGGTAGAATGGAAAATAAAGAAATGCTTGCAACAACTGCGACCATCTCGTATTTCGTGAGGTATAACTCTCAAAGTACAGGGGTTCTCCCCACCCAATCCCCCCCCCCCACCAATTCTTATTGACTCCAGTTTTGCTCCAATTTTTTTGATGCTTTTTTGATGTCAGGGATAGCCACTCTGACCTCAGCCATCCATTAGATTATAATAGATCCCTTGTTTGTAGACAGGCTTTACCAGACTGATTTCTTTCCTCACTATATCCCTGGGCCCACCCCTCACCTTACTCGTTTACATTCTCCCAAGCAGCTCTAGTAAATCTCCCTGTCAGTATATCCGGTACAATCCAATCCAGGTCCAATTCATCCTTCTGATGCAGGTCATTTCTACCCCAGAAGAGATTCCAATGATCCAGAAATGTGAACCCTTCTCCCCGCACCAGCTCCTCAGCCACACATTCATCTGCTCTATCCTCCTATTCCTCTATCCTCCCCTACCCTCATAAGCTCGTAGCACTGGAGTAATCCAGATACTACTACCCTCCAGGACCTTCTTTTAAAAATCCTGCCTAACTTCCTATATTCCCCGTTCAGAATCTTATTTTTTTCCCTTCCTATGTCATTAGTTCCAATGTATACAACAACATCCTGCTGGTCCCTCTCCCCTTCTCAGAATATTCTGCACTCTCTCCATGATATCCTTGATCCTAACACCAGCGAGGCAACATACTATTCTGATTCCTCGCTGTTGGCTGCAGAAACATCAGTCTGTGCCTCTGACTAGAGAATCCTCTATCACAATCGATCGCTTGGAACGTGAGGTATTCCTTGTTCCATTAGGCTCAGCCTCGGTAACAAAAACTTGGCAGTTCATGCTACATTCCCCTGAGAGTCCATCACCTCCTATATTTTCCAAAACACCATACTTGTTTGAAATAGGGATAACCACAGAAGACCTCTCCACTACCTGCCTCCCTCCCTCTCCTACCTATCCTGGAGGTAACCCATCTACCAGACTGTATCTCCAGTTTCTCTCCCTTCCTCCAACTACCACCCAAGATACCCCGTAGCTCCTGTAAATTCCTCATGACCTCTAACTACCGCTCCAACTGATCCATGCGATTTGATAGGATTCACAACCAAACAACTTATTTCAGACATAATCTCCCACATCCGACAGGAAGAGCACATCATTCTATCAAAGGCCATCTTTGCACCATAATAAACTGCAGACCCACAAAATAGCACAGTCTTACTGCTGTTAAAAAGAACAACTCTACCTGTGTATTATATTTTTAAAATTTCATCCAAGAGACAGATCTCAATCAAACATATAACCAAAAAGAACCCAGTCTACTCGCTATTGTAGATTTACAAAGTAAAAGAACAACAGGGTTACATTTAAAAAGATTAATTAATAGATTTCACTGCGCCATCACAAAATGTCACACTGAAAAATGACTTCATGTTTCTTTATTCTGGATTGACCAAACCCAAATGCATTAAAGGAGAAAGTGAGGTCTGCAGTTGCAGGAGATCAGAATCAAAGAGTGTGCTGCTGGAAAAGCACAACAGGTCAGGCAGGGTCTCAGGAACAAGAGAAAGCCAGTTTGACTGTGCATCAACTTAGTTATATATTCACTTTAACATCTTTTGAATTTTTAGGTACATCAATGGTACATTTAACTGGAATAAATAGACACACCATGATTTTCTTGAATGATCATATTAATTAGAATGTTTTATAGGATATTTCTGAATGCCCAAGCAGTTCAGTAATTTGTTATCACTCTGTATCTCTGCTTTGCTTGTAAGTAGCAGAGGAGGGCAGCAGAGTAGTAGCAAATTGTTTTATAATACAGTCCTGTTCTGATAAATGAGTGGAAGTACTATCCTTATTTGCTTTCTACGTTTATTTAATTTTGTGCTGCATGCATCCCTAAATTAGTGCTTTTTCTATATAGCATACATTATGTGTGGATTGCTGACTGTCCTTTCAACAACATTATCTTTTAAAAATGAACAGCATGTCAGGCAAGATAGTTTTGCTTTACAGGCTATCCTGTTTCAAAGATACCATTGCAGAAGATTTATGTTATGCCATCACTTGATTAGGATTTTACAATTAATAATTTTGAAGGGCTACAGATGTTATGGAGGCAAGCACAGCAGGACTTCGTATAGAAAACCATACCGAACAATGGGATGATTTTTACATCAATCTGTTTTTGTTATTTATTGAGGAATAGGTAATAACAGGAGGACACAACTTTTTAAATTGAACCATGGGATGTGTAAAATTTCCTGATCAGGAAGGGCCTTGTTATGATGTCTTCTCAAACGTTTGCTGCCTCTTGTTATGCACAACTCTTAGTGCTGCACAAGTGTGTTGAGGCTACCTTCTTAAACCTTAGAATGGAATTTGAGCCCACAGCACTCTGTTGGAGTTGCGAGGGCTGTAAATTAGGCTTAATTGTCACAGGGATGTACATTCTTAACTACAGCTCAGAATGAGGTACAATGTACAGGTTAGAGGAAAAGTTCTAATTGAATAACACCAATTTGTAATTAACAAAGATATGTTAAGAATGCTGTATAGTTTAATGTCTTGAAGTATGCTTTAAGGTCTAAGTTCATTTTTATCACCATATAAGGATATTTCTTCCAGTACATGCAGTTTGGAACACTTGTGCGTACTGTGGCTACATATATTCAGCCACAAGACACTGTTCTTTGCAATCAGAACAAATACGCACATGCATTTTGCCTGCTACAACTCAACTGTCAATCATCATTAATTAGTGCATTCTCCAGGGCAACACCTCTACCAATCAGAGTCCAGTTGCCAGCACTTATTATCCATCCCTAGTTGCCCCTTGAGAAGGTGGTGGTGAGCTGCTTTCTTGATCCACCGCAGGTCTACATGCTGTAGGTTGACCCACAATGTCACTGGGGAGGGAATTCCAGCGACAGTTGATTTACCTAATGCCAAGCATAAGTGCATTTAAAACACATGTTTTTGGAAGCTCATGAATCTGAATCGGATTGCTTTCCCTTGCCTTTTTAACTAACTCTTATTTTGGAATAGATAACCATGAAGCACAAATCCCCTTATGAGGAACAGTTGGAACAGCAACGTCTAGCGGAGCTACGGGCAGAAGAATCACGCAAACTGAAAGAAAGACAAGATGCACTACACGAACAGAGACTGAGGGAATACATGGATCGACAGGAACGCCTCCAGCAAGAAGCAGAACGGAAAGAAGAGTTGTTGCGAGAAGAACAATTAAGGTGAACTTTTTTTGCTGATGTCTTTTTCTTATGTCTTTATTCTCATAGAATGCAACATTTAGGTTTTTAAAATTCATTTGTGGGATATTCACTGGCTGGACTAGCATTTAGTGCCTGTCCCTACTTGCCCTTGAGAAGGTGGTGGTGAGCTGCCTTCTTGAACCACAGTAGTCTACATGCTGTAGGTTGACCCACAATGCCTTTAGAGAGGGAATTCAAGGGTTTTGATCCAGTGACAGTGAAGGGACAGCAGTATATTTGCAAGTCAGGATATTGAGTGGGTTGGAAGGGAGCTTTCAGGTGGTGGTGCTCCCATATATCTGCTGTCCATGTCATTCTAGATAGAAGTGATGGATTTGGCAGCTGCTCTGTGAGGATGTGCACTGAATTTCTGCAGTGCATCTTGTAGATGGTTCACACTGCTGCTACTGAGCGTCGGTAGTAGAGGGAGTGGATGCATGTCGATGTGGTGCCAATCAAGCAAGCTGCTTTGTCCTGGATAGTGTCTAGCTTCTTGAGTGTTGTTGGGGCTGCACTAATCCAGGCAAATGGGGAGTATTCCATCACACTCCTGACTTGTGCCTTGTAGAAGGTAGGGACGGTCTTTTGAGGAGTCAGGAAGTGAGTTACTGACTGCAGCATTCCTAACCTCTGACCTTCTGTTGTAGCCAATGTGTTGAGGATTCTGAGGGCAACTCCCCCCTGACTGTATCCCACTGAGCCACCACTGTTAGTCCATCTCTCCTGGGATTGTGATAGTGGTGTCTAGGACATTTAGTGCCTCTCTCTTTCAGCCCCACTTTAATAGATAACAGGAGACCTGTACCATTTTGGAATGAAAGTCAGGGTGGCTTCTGCTGTTGCTGAATGAGACAAAGGAAGGAGCTTAGTCAGATCATTGAACTCCAGTGTGACAGCAGTACTCTCCAATTAGCATGACATGCTGTTGACCTTGTGATCTTCTTACTCTACATGTTTTGTTAATGCTCTCGCAAAAAGGATATCTGGTGTGATTTTCTCTGTAAGAATATAGGCTCATTGCTCACGCTACGTTGGAGCTTTATAGGCACTAGTAGTATCGAAAGAGCAAAGTTTCCTATGCAGGATTTTCAAAAGCTACTACAATTTTCAAACATTATACAATTTAACTGATGAGAAGCCATCCTGTAATTGCTATAATATTCCTTTTCAATTATTAGGTTAATTCCACCTTTGATTTACAAGATGTTTTCTGGTCATACATTTTGATTTTTTCTTAGAAGTAACATGATTGAGTTGTTGATAGTGCACTGTGAATGTAGGTTTTGCTTACTCTGGCTTTTTAACATCACAGGAAGCAGTCAGTTTTTAATCACGAAGATGCTGCTGAAGGTGGTGATGAAAGAGATGTGCATGAAGAGGAGGAAGAGGGTAAGATTGGATCAGAAAGCATTTAGGATGATTAACCTGTTTAGCAGTTTTGTAAAAATGCATTTTTGAACTGACATGTTTGATCTGAATTTATGTATGATTTACAATGTTTTGTAAAGTGAACATACCCAAATATTGACGAATAAAGATTAACATTCTAAATGCTTCTAAGAAATGCATATGCAGGATTTACACCGAGAGAATCCTGTCATTGACAGTTTTGCTGGAACCACAATTGAAGTGTAATTTCAATGCAAAATGACAATTTTGTTTTCTTTTGGAAAGCAATAGGAATGCTTTCAATATTCATATCTCAATTATCTAGGGGAGTATCCAAAGCATCACATAGATTTTGCTATCTAAAAGTGAAATATTAATTGTACTGCATACCAAAACTAGTCAACAAGTCTTTAAAAGAGCAGATATATTTGTGTGTGTTTTTCTCCGAAACTGTCCTTTTCTAAAACCCTGCATCATATGCAAGCAAACTTCCTCCTAGTTTCACCTTGCTAAATAAAAATGTAACTGGTTTCATAGACATTCAATCGATAATTTTACTTTTTTGCGTGTTAGTCGAAAGTGTAACTATTTCAATTATTGTATTTTTTAAAATCTCAATCTATGTACAATCTATGCATATATCACACATCATGAAACATGCAAAATAATAATTCTTTATTGGCAGGGTTACAGAGGGAAGGCAGGAGAATGGGGTTGAGAAATACTTCAGACATGATCAAATGATTTGAGCAGATTTCATGAGCTGAATGGCCTAATCCTGCTCGTATATCTTATAGTATCATGGTCTAAGTACTATATCCCAGAGTGATGCGTGTTCAAACCCTGCCCAGATCTGCATGGTCTAATGCAATAATTGGCTAAGGCTTCTTTGACAGTACATTCTGTAACTTTTGTAGCATCTAAAAGAACAAAGGCAGTTGGTGGAACAAAGACCACACTTCCAAGTCATGCACAATCCTGGCCTGCACACATATTACTGTACCTCCATCAAATAGAGTCATTGAGTCATAGAGATGTACCACATGGAAACAGACCCTTCGGTCCAACCAGATCAGATATCCCAACTCAATCTAGTCCCACTCACCAGCACCTGGGCCATATCCCTCCAAACCCTTCCTATTTACATAACCATCCAGATGCCTTTTAAATGTTGCAATTGTACTAACCCATCACTTCCTCTGGCTACCCATTCCACAAACGCACCACCATCTGCATGAAAAAGTTGCCCCTTCTTTATCTTTTTCTTATCACCCTAAAACTCTGCCCTCCAGTTCTGGGCTGCCCCACCCAGGGAAAATACCTTGTTTATTTACACGATCCATACCCCTCAAGATTTGATAAACCTCTATAAGGTCACCCTTCAGCCTCCGATGCTCCAGAAAAAGCAGTGCTAGCCTATTCAACTCTCCGTATAGCTCAAATATGTCAACCCTGTCAACATCCTTGTAAATCTTTTCTGAGCCCTTTCAAGTTTCACATCTTTCCAATGGGAAGGAGACCAGAATTGCACACAATATTCCAAAAGTGGCCTAACCAATGTCCTGTACAGCCGCAACATGACCTCCCAACTCCTGTACTCAATACTCTGACCAATAAAAGGAAGCATACCAAATGCCTTCTTCACTATCCCATCTACCTGCGACTCTACTTTCAAGGAGCTATGAACCTGCACTCCAAGGTCTCCTTGTTCAACAACACTCCCTAGGACCTTACCATTAAGTATACAAGTCCTGCTAAGATTTGGTTTCCCAAAATGCAGCACCTCACATTTATCTAAAACAAACTCCATCTGCCACTTCTCAGCACATTGGCCCATCTGATCAAGATCTTGTAATCTGAGGTAGCATTCTTCACTGTCGACTACACCTCCAATTTTGGTGTCATCTGCAAACTTACTAGCTATATCTCTTATGCTGTCATCTAAATCACTTAGATAAATGATGAAAAGTAGTGGACCCAGCACCAATCTTTGTGGCACTCCACTGGTCACAGGCCTCCAATCTGAAAAACAACCCTCCACCACCACCCTCTGTCTTCTACCTTTGAGGCAGTTCTGTATCCAAATGGCTAGTTCTCCCTGTATTCCATGAGATCTAACCTTGCGAATCAGTCTTCCATGGGAAACCTTGTTGAATGCCTAACTGAAGTCCATATAAATATAAATACAGTTCTGCCCTCATCAGTCTTCTTTGTTATTTCTTTAAAAAAACTCAATCAAGTTTGTAAGACATGATTTCCCACGCACAAGGCCATGTTTATTATCCCTAATCAGTCCTAGTCTTTCCAAATACATGTACATCCTGTAACTCAGGATTCCCTCCAACAACTTGCCCACCACCAACGTCATGCTCACTGGTCTATAGTTCCCTGGCTTGTTCTTACCACCCTTCTTAAATAATGGCACCACGTTAGCCAACTACCAGTATTCCCGAACCTCACCTGTGACTAACGATGATACAAATATCTCAGCAAGAGGCCCAAGAATTGCTTCCGTAGCTTCCCACAGAGTTCTAGGGTACACCTAATCAGGTCCTGGTGATTTATCCACTTTTATGCATTTCAAGGCATCCAGCACTTCCTCCTCTGTAATATGGTCATTTTCAAGCTGTCACCATCTATTTCCCTACGTTCTGTATCTTCTATGTCCTTTTGCACAGTAAACACTGAGGCAAAATACTCATTTATTTTCTCCGTCATCTCCTGTGACTCCACACAAAGGCTGCTTGCTGGTCTTTGAGGAGCCCTATTCTCCCCTTCATCACCCTTTTGTCCTTTAATGTATTTGTATAAACCCTTTGGATTCTCCTTAACTGTATTTGTCAAAGCTATGTCATGTCCCATTTTTGTCCTCCTGATTTCCCTCTTAAGTATAGTCCTACTTCCTTTATACTGTTCTAAGGATTCACTCGATCTATCCTGTCTATACCTGACGTATGTTTCCTTCTTATCCTTAACCAAACCCTCAATTTCTTTAGTCATTCAGCATTCTCTATCGCTACCAGCCTTTCCTTTCACCCTAATAGGAATATACTTTCTCTGGACTTTCATCTAATTTCTGAAGGCTTCCCATTTCCCAGCTGTCCCTTTACATGGAAACACCTGCCCCCAATCAGCTTTTGAAAGTTCTTGCCGAATACTGTCAAAATTGATCTTCCTCCAATTTCAAACTTCAACTTTTAGATCTAGTCTATCTTTTTCCATCATTATTTTAAAACTAATAGAATTATGGTTGCTAATCACAAAATGCTCCCCCACTGACACCTCAGTCACCGGCCCTGCCTTATTTCCCAAGAGTAAGTTAAGTTTTGCACCTTCTCTAGTAAGTAGATCCCCATACTGAATCAGAAAAGTTTCCTGTCGGTGCTTAACAGCTTCCTCTCCATCTTAATCCTTAACACTATGGCAGTCCCAGTTTTTGTTTGGAAAGTTAAAATCCCCTACCATAACCACTCAATTATTCTTACAGATAGCTGAGATCTCCTTACAAATTTGTTTCTCAATTTCCCTCTGCCTATTGGGGAGTCTGTAATACAATCCCAATAACGTGATCGTCCCTTTTTATTTCCCAGTTTCACCCAAATAACGTCCCTGGATGTATTTCCAGGAATATCCTCCCTCCACGCAGCTGTAATGCTATCCCTTATCAAAAAGGCCACTCCACTTCCTCTCTTGCCTCCCTTTCTATCATTCCTGTAGCATTTGTATCCTGGGACATTAAGCTGCCAGACCTGTCCATCCCTGAGCCATGTTTCTGTAATTGTTATGATATCCCAGTCCCATGTTCTGAACCTTGCCCTGAGTTCATCTGCCTTCCCTGATAGGCTTCTTGCATTGAAATAAATGCAGTTTAATTTATCAGTCATAACTTGTTGTCTGTTTTGTCCCTGCCTGGCCTGTTTGACTTACTTCTTTTCTTAACTGTACCAGTTTCAGATTGATCTGTTTCCTCACTAACCCCCTGGGTCCCACCTTCCTACCTAAAATCCTCCTGAGTAGCTCTAGCAAACCTCCCTGTCAGTATATTAGTACCCTTCCAATTCAGGTTAAATCTGTCCTTCTTGTACAGGTCTCTTCTACCCCAAAAGAGATCCCAATGATCCAAAAATCTGAATCCTTCTCCCAAAGACCAGGTCCTCAGCCATACATTCTGTCCTCCTATTCCTGTCCTGACTAGCTCATAGCACTGGGGGTAATCCAGATATTACTACTCTTGAGGACCTCCTTTTTAAATTTCTGCCTAACTCTCAATATTCTCCCTTCAGAATCTCAACCTTTTTCCTTCCTATGTCATTGGTTCCAATGTGTACAATGACCTTCTGGTGGGCCCTCTCCCCCTTGAGAACATTCTGCACCCTCTCTGAGACATCCTTCATCCTGGCACCAGGGAGGCAGCACACCATTCTGATTTTTCGCTGCTGGCCACAGAAACATCTGTCTGTGCCTTGGATTAGAGAGTCCCCTAACACAATGGTCTCTTGGAACCCAATGTACCTCTCATTGTATTCGAGCCAGCCTTGATACCAGAAACTTGGCTGTTCGTGCTACATTCCCCTGAGAATCCATCACCTGCTACATTTTCCAAAACAGCGTACTTGTTTGAAATGGGGATAGCCACTCTGGGTCAAAAACCTACAACTCTGTACCTCAGTGTATCAAACAAATTTTTACCGTTGTTGACGGTGGCTCTTACCATTTTCTGAACACACTTATTAGTTTGCATCAGAAGTTAGCCTTATTGGCAGAGCACACTTGCTGTAAATGGTAAGTGGAAGGGCACCGTATTTCACCAGCCATCCAATGGCTCTACATCTGATAATATCAAAAACAGTGATGGCTAAAAGCATCAATAAAGTGCAGCAGATGGGCCAACTGCAGGATATTGTGTAATTCAGACTTGTATGAATCCTCATGATGCAAATAGATTGCAGTAAAAAGGCAAAACCAAATTCTTTGTTACAATTTTTTGTATTTTTTTCAAACTTTTATTCAAACCAATTCAAAGATAAATGTTTAACACATATATATTACTGTATCCTAATGTGTCAATTAGTAAATATTGACTGAATATTCCATCTAGATGGGTTTCTTCAGTCTGGTCTGGCTGTAAGTATGCTTGGATAATTATCAGTAGAAATTGCATTGAATAACAAGATTTTAAAAATAATTTTATGTCTTATTTGAAGATGAAAACAATCCACATGAGGAACCTGAAGATGAGGACCCAGAAATAGAAAATGAGGAGCAGCACACAGAACACGAGAATATGAATGAACAGGTGAAGTTTACTACATTGCTATTTACAACGACTGGTTTTAAGGAGTTTGCATAAGTAAACTTGGTAAGAAATTAATACTGTCACCAATCTTACAGTTTGAACCTCTTCTGTCGAACTGGCCATTGCACTTATGTGTCCTTTAGTGATGCCTGATCAATAATCTGTAACTAAGTTCAGAATCTGTCACTTAGAAGGGCTTTTGTACAAAAGGAAGTGATACATTTGCTGTAACATTAATATAACATCGGGTTAGCTGTGCTCTTCAACACCAGAATACAGAAAATTACTGTGATCATTTGAATAATAAAAGGACTTATAATCAGTTTGATTTTCTATTCTGATTTCTACATGGATTAGCAATTCTCCCTTTACTGCTTTGAGTTCACTGCATTCATCTTGGCTATAGCAACTTGCATTTTTATGTTGACTTTAATATACTCTCAGATTATTCATAGGTGATTTAATGTTGTGCATTAGGAAATTGAGGGGAAATGACTGACTACAGGAAGATAGAGAGAGGTGACTGACAGAAGAATTTAGGCAGAGAATTCAAATAATTTGACTAAAGCAGCTGAAGCTTCATTCCTGAGTAGTGCAAAGAAGGGAATGAGGCTGGCAGGGAAAGTGTTAGAGAAATTGAGTTTAGAGCTAGCAAAGCAGTGATTTTCATTGGTGTTAAGGTAAGGGCAGAAAGAAGTTACTGTTGTGAGGGAGTAACTAAGTGTTCTTTCTGATGTATCTGGTATTGGTTTTGAAGCAGAGCTGAGGTTTCAACTGGATGCTGAAATAAAGCATCACCTGGCATAGTTTGAGGAAACAGCTCTAAAAAGTAATTAAGTCACAGGATGTTGAAATACTGACAGGAGATGAACAAGATAGTCTTATCTTTAGCATTGTTAAATTATGGATAGATCTTTGAATGATTGTTAGAAGGAAAGCATAAGACTTAACCAGCTTAATTTATCCACTCTCGAGTTTCTGAATTGTGGGACAGTGGCTCATTGGTTCGCACTACTGCCTCGCAGTACCAGGGACCCAGGTTTTGATTCCATCCTTCGGTGGCTGTCTATGTGAAGTTAGGACATTTTCCCCATGTCTGCGTGGGTTTCTTCCAGGTGCTGTGGTTTACTTCCACAGTGCTGAAAATGTGTTGCTGGAAAAGCGCAGCAGGTCAGGCAGCATCCAAGGAGCAGGAGAGTCGACGTTTCGGGCATGAGCCCTTCCTGAAGAAGGGCTCATGCCCGAAACGTCAACTCTCCTGCTCCTTGGATGCTGCCTGAGCTGCTGCACTTTTCCAGCAACACATTTTCAGCTCTGATCTCCAGCATCTGCAGTCCTCACTTTCTCCTTTACTTCCACAGTCCAAAGAAGTGCACGTTAAGTGGATTGCCTGTGGGAAATGCAGGGTTACGGAGATAGAGTGGGTCTGGCTGGGATGTTGTTTGGAGGGACAGTGTGGACTTGATTGTCTGAATGGACTACTTCTACACTATCGGGATTCTAGAAACAAAATATAAAGAATATATGCTTTATTAAAAATATTAAGTGCTTGTATACTGCTTTCTTTTTGTTTTAATTCTGAGCTGCAAAGCAGTCGGCAGAATTTTCTGCTCCCAGATGTGGTGACTTGTAAGTGGGAAAGACATTTAATCAGGTCAGGTGGTGGCATAGCCAGAGTTCACTGCCTGCTCACCTTCAGCAGAACTAAATCCATGTTTGACCTTCCAGTCCTATTGGTACTTGAAGCCTTTAAGTTGGCAATTAAGGTTCTTAACCTGCAAAGTCTGTGCTTGATCTGGTTAAGGTTTCCTTGGTTAACACCATGTTTAGTTTTGCTGCAACCCTGTGGACAGCTTGTCATCACGCAGGAGTGTAGGGCTCTTGAGCAAAGACAATCAGTTCCTGTCGCGAGACTCAAGGGTGCCTACTGCAACTATCGCCTGTTTTTGCCTCCAAACCCCCCTGTTCCCCAAACAAATTACTCGCATTCCTTCTGGGTTTTCCCTGACTCTCAGACTCTGGGGGGTTTACTAACTCTAGCTGCCACAGCCTCTTCCATGGCACTGCTGAGTACAAGAGGTGTTAGTGTCTGATGGTTTTAAAAGTTATTATGTAAGCGAGTTTTGAGAAGATTTGCAGCTCAGATTGAGGTTTTGGATGTAGGTTTGCTCGCTGAGCTGGAATGTTCATTTTCAGACGTTCCATCACCATACTAGATAACATCTTCAGTATGCCTTCGAGTGAGTCTTATAGTGTACCAACATCTTTACAAAACAGTAAAGTTCCAAAAACACTTGGTTTGATGCATCACAAAAAGTGATGAATTGCTGCCACAATAAATGATGCAAAGGTAGCAGAAGTTTGATCATGTAGTGTTGCTTCTGACATCAATGAAGGATGTCTTGCCTAGCTCCATAAATCAAAATCAATCTGTTTATGTCAACAGAACTGATTTTTTGTGAGCAATTTTTTCTCAAGTGTGTTGAATACTGGTGAACTACTTGTACTCTACTGTTCCTCTGTATTCAGTTTAGATATTTAGGGCAAGATTTTCAATCAAGTTTGCAGGAGAAGAGAGGGAGGTAAGCTGCTAATTTTGCATTACCAACCAGCAGCAGATTTATTGGCACCTCCCCCCACTGAGCCACCTTGCAAACCACACTTAGCAAATGGGGTCAGAGATCAGAAACCAATAGGAGGATTCATATTTGCTGGCTGGAGGGGGAGTAGGTCACAGCATGTCAGAGGGACTTCGGAAGGGTTTCCCTCAGCGCTGACAGCTGTGGAGATGTTCAGTTTAAATATTTGAAGCTGCTGAGAAGGTGTTCAAGACCCACCTGCTCCAGAGATGTGTAATATCTGAGCTGGTTGATTAGAAAATATCCAGAACACCAACTAGTGCATTTAAAAGGTACTTCATTGATTCAAGAGCATTTTGGATGTCCTGAAGAAAGGAAAATATCAAATGTGTAAATACCGAATTGTTGTTGTTTTCAAAATATAGCCGTGAGTCAATAATTAGTTTATTGTCAACATTTATATTATTTTCCCTGTATTTGTGAGAAGAGGGGAAGGTTTGTGACTATGAATAGTTTTGTTGGGACTTAACTGTTATTCCAAATTAGCTAAGTAAATGCAGCGTATTTAAGGACGGGCTATGGAGGGGCCATCTCTGCCAATTGTTTGCCTCTCTTCTGCGAACATATTTGTACCAGGGTGTCCTTGGACAGGGGCATGCAATGTCCATCAATGCTCTCAATGTCTACCATATCCCATTCCCAAGTTGAAAGGGGATTTTTGCAACTGTGTTATTACAGATCTGCACACCCTGCTATTAAATCCAATTATTAAATTTGTGAAAGCAGCCCAGTAAAATGTGCTCTGAGCTCCATTTCTTCTCCCCACTCTACTCCCTTTACAGTGACACTTCTGTAGTCCCCTCCCTCAATGGCAAACTGGAAATGATGCTTATGTGAAGTGTATTTTATTCCTCTGGCAGCAAGTGATGATGTTTTTAAAGACTGAGCCACTGGAGTTTAATTATTGTGAGATCCCAATAATTGTAGTTTATGCTTGTAAAGTTGAAGTTAGTTGAGGTCAACAAGATTCATTCTGATTTAGCTTGTAACAGTGATTAAGTTCAACCCACGCATAATTAAAATGCATTTTCAGACAGAAAATGATTACTAGATTAGGACGTTATTTTGAACTGATGGATTCAGATATCTTGTATGTTTTATGAATATTTGAATGTAGGATTTTGTTCTGTTTTGTTGCAACATTTTAGATTCTTCCTACTCAGTTTGCTTCCTCTATGGTACTTTTTTTTTACAAATTGTTCATTTTGTGGAGTGTGTTGATATAATCACTATATGTTGATATTTTCAGCTTGGTGGAAATCCTGATCAACAGGAAGATAATCTAGATGAACAATACCAGGATGAGGGAGAGGACGAGGTAAGGAGATACACAATGGTAAACTGGTGGAATCACACTTCAATTCTATCTATATCTTGGAATATAGCCAGCACCAATGTTGCCTTCAGTAATTGTTTGTTTTTCTCACAAAGCTTTGAGACAAAAAATATGTGTTCATTTCTAAAAGGTGCATTGAGAGCATCTGTAATGAACACAGAAAAATGAAATTCGCTTGTTCATATTTAAACACAGGCATTCATTGATCAAAAATTATCAGGTCAGACAGCATCTGTGAATCAAGGAACATAGGTGAAGTAATTGCTATATGGACCATTTGTAACACCTTCCAGCTCTGACTAAAGGTTTTTCAATCTTAAACAATGATCCCGCCTTCCTTACTGCACAAATTTTGCCTGAGTTGAATGTTATCAGCATTTTCTATTTTCATTTCATATTTCCAACACCAGCAGTAATTGCATTCAAAATAAATAGTGTCATTTTCTTGATTTAGAACGGTGGGCACAGGAATTTCATACAAAACTTCCATAGCATGACTTGACTTTTCGTATGATTATTATATGGTCTAACTCAGCTGAATTGTATATTTATAATCTGGTAACATAAGCTGTTGGTATGAATTAAATTCTTGTGTGATGTAAATGTTAGATTGCATTATCTGAGTTCTTATTGATCATGAACTTGCTTTATCCATCTGTCTATTTAGATAGCAAGGGTTGTTGGGACATGATTAAATGTTAAAGATACAGGTATAAATCAACATCCTTCTTATAGGAACATAACTGTTCCTGTATTTCTGCGTGTAAGAATCTTGTTTGTGGAAGACGGAAATCTAGCATATAAATTACGAAAAATTTTCCAAGAAAATTCAAATGTCAGCCACTTGGGGGCCAGTAATTTCATATATTTGGGGTACAACTGAGCATCGTGCGCTCTCCATTGCACTCTGCCCAGTTATAGCTGTGTAATCCTTTGTATTAAAATAGCATTAATGTCAGAGAAAAAAAAATTAAATGGCTTGGAATGTGGGAAGAGAGTGGAACTATTTGTGAAGGAATTGGGCCATGCATGGATGGAATACTCTACCAATATCTGGATTTTGCATGATAATGGAATAAGTTTGTTTCATTTCAGTAGAATTTCCCTCAAGATATTCATTTGAAAACTCAAGACCCACAGCTTAATGGAGAGAAAAAGCTTTTAATCTTATCATATTCTCCGAGACTTTTATAATCCAAAAAAAGAGTAAATTTTCAGTTAGTTATCATCTTTAAAATAATAAATCCTGCTCGGAATTTACATTAAGCAGTGTCTGTGTTTTTGTTATAATGTCAGATGTCAACTTAATAAAAGATCAGCGGTGACGTGGTATTGCTGGTATCCATATCCATAATGTATCAACATCATATCAGAACAGGTAAAAGGAATTAGAACAGCAGTTTAAAAAGTTCCATTCTCAATATAGGAAACCCTGCTAGTAATTATAATTAGTACTGTTTATCTTCACATGTCATTGCAACACAGCTTCTCCAATCCTAACACATGTTCATTATCTGATCATGATTTAAACATTTATTTCTATAACTTTTATGATTGAAAAACGGTGCATAACATGCTGCTATAAGTGCACTCTTTTTTAATCAATTCTTATATTACATTAGCTTTTTTCACTCTAAATATTACTTCACAACTTTATTTCAGCTACCTTCTCTTGTTTCTCTTTCTTATTTGAATGTGAATATCCCACAGTTATTCATTTCACTCCTTTATTGTCTTTACCTGTTTTGAAATGCACAGGGAATGTTCCAAATAGTGCCAGGTAGCTCAGTTAATTAGTGGGCGGTGCTTAATAATGCTGACGCTTTAGGTCAGTCCCTGTATCAACTGAGATAGTTGTGGTGGTCTCTTCTACCTGGTCCCATTCTGATGCCATGACAATGTTAAGCCAAGATTAACAGTCCTCAGATAATAGAGGCACCATACAAAGAAAGAAAGAGATGATCTGAACAGTAATGACCGGATTCTGTTTAGCAGTGTTGAGCCTGAGTTCTCTGTCAGTTGAAGCCCATTTCATTAGGGTGGGTTTGATCAGCACCCACCACCAAAGCCCCTGTCCAGTGCTGTTGAAGACTGCAGTCCTGTTTTTTTCTGGGGAACAGGATTCCTTCACCCAAGGCCTCATCAGTTCCTGATTTCAGGGGACGAACGGTAGTTTGAAGGGGTGCAGAGCTCATCTGGAAATTTTCAGAATTCTCTCCATTTATTAGAATCAAGGTTCAATTCTAGTCCACTGACACTCTGTTGCAATCTAATATTCTAACAAGCTGATGCATCTCATCTCTCTGGATGATCCTTCAGTATAAGTGTCCATTGAAAGGGATGACCAGAGTCTCTGACAGCAAATTCCAATTTGCTGTCAGTTAAACAGCAAATTCCAGTGAAGGTAAGAGTAATGGCAGGTGGTATGTGAAATGACCAAAATATTTGGCTATTTCGTTCTCATTCATCCAGCAGTTCAAGATTAAGTATTTACTGCTTCTTTCTGAATGCAATCTTACACTTTCCTGGATTTATGATCTTCCCTGGGCTCCTGTTCTAATTCTTCCTTTGAGATCAATAATTAGCCCTGGCCACCTGTATTGTACTGAAATCTCAATAGTAATTGTATGGACACGTTCATATTGACTGCAGCTGGCTAGTGTAAGTCAACAGCACATTGTTGATGATGCTGTCAGTTTTGTCAATATGTCCTTGTTCTGTAACAGATGATGGCAGGAGCTGCCAATGGTTGTATTGGTCTTGTATAAAAAGGCACTTAGAGATATTTTTATCATAGAGACTACAAGTTGTTCTGATCCTCATGTTGGTTCTTCAATCCTTTTATGTGATTCTAATTGAGCCACCACCATTTTAAATATGTTTCTGTGCCTTCTCAACTTTCTGCTTATCCCTTTGTTCCTGGCTGCTGCATGTATTTGGAAGTGAATATCCCAATCTTGCCCATTTCAAAAATCCCATTACTCTCTAAATTTTACATTCTTCAAATTCATCCATTTCCTAAATATATTAGAGTTTTGGCTTGCCTGTTTCCTGGTGTTTCCTCAAAGGTCTGTTTTATTCTATTTTAAAATTCCTGATCTTTTTATGTCAATGGCTTTGGCTGCATCATTTGTGTTGATATTCACAAAAGGAGAAAAGAGACACTGAATCAAATTTTGATTTTGATAACATTAGTTAATTTTGTCATTATCTTGTGCCAAAGGAATTGTTAACAAGCATTCGTTATAAATTCATCATTCATTCAATATTTTCCACTTTTCCCAATTCCATAAAACGTCTGTCTCCATCTTGATTTCGTTGGGGTCACGTTTCATTGCCATGCAATAAATAGATTCTAAAATGTTCTCAGGTTCTGCCTCTGTCGATCTATTGCTGTTTTTTTTAAAGTTTACTGTCTTCCCGTCTCGTAATTGTACATTATTCTGTCAGTGTGTCAAGTCAGTGCTGCACATATTTAAATATAGCAATCATTTTGACTTCTA
This sequence comes from Hemiscyllium ocellatum, assembly GCF_020745735.1. Lineage (NCBI taxonomy): Eukaryota > Metazoa > Chordata > Chondrichthyes > Orectolobiformes > Hemiscylliidae > Hemiscyllium > Hemiscyllium ocellatum. The sequence goes on from NC_083413.1 coordinate 50,779,955, forward strand.
ATGCAAAGTGAAAAGGTGATAGTGATTCAACCACAGCTGTTCTAAATTGTAGTTCTATTAACATCAATGGGGATGAAAATAGACATAGATACATAATGGGATTTATTCTTATAATGAAACCTGGAAAAAGCATTTTCAGATTACCATAATATTCTTTGTCCACATATAGAACTATAGCTGGTCCTGATTTTACTGGTTGTAATTTGGTTAGGAGTTCTGATGTCCATAATTGCGAAAGTAATGCTGAACTATTTTTCTAAACACTTGGAATTCTGCAGTTATATTACTGCTTTGTAAAACACTGCTGTATTCACCTGTCATGTTTTATTTATGGATCTAATATTTTGCCATTCAATTATGTTTTGCTGTTACTGCCATACTTTTGTCATTCCTTCACAGCTGTCGCAACTGTTTTGGCATAAGCATTCACAGTTGGGCAGCATCACCTAACAGAAGGGAAAGGTGAGCTAAGATTTACTTTTCTGCATCTGAACCTATGCATAATTATGATAATCAGATGTCCAAATAAAACTGGTTGCAAATACTGCATTTACTGTGCTTCAGTGTTACATCCAACTGCCTCTCAGCGTAGTCACACAAAGATAAAGCAAATAAATTCTACACTATATCATTACTAACTTCACCTATTTTTCTGAGTTCTGACGCCTTTAAAAAAACACCTTGTCCGACAGTAAATATTTAGGTCCAAGTTTAAAAAGTGAGGTGCTGGAAAAGCACATTGATCAGGCAGCATCCGAGGAGCAGGAGAGTCCTGATGAAGAGCTTATACTAGAAACATCGACTCTCCTGCTTCTTGGATGCTGCCTGACCGGCTGTGCTTTTCCAGCACCACATCTTTTGACTGATCTCCAGCGTCTGCAGTCCTCACTTTCTCCTACTAAAACAGTCCAAGTCTTCTTGAAAGACACTGAACTAACATTCATTCGTGGCATTCTCAAAAATCTAATTTTTTTTATGATAAGCCTCTTATATAGTAATAGTATCTTACTGGTGGTCAATTTTTCAATTTCAAATTATTTTATTTGTTGCTGTAATTTTTTTATGCCTGGATGTAATCTTATCTGACACTTATTTTATTGCAAAATATCTTTATGTTGTCTACCTTCATTAAAGACTCGTCCAAGATAACTTTAGAGCTGCTTGCACTTTTTGTGATTAAGCTTTGGAATGCTAATTGAAAGTTGATGAGAAGAAAGATGCTAGTCATTTCCTTTCCTTACAACTTGGTTCCATTCTTCTGTACATTCTAACATTGATTAACATATCAGTCATTTTTCACTGCTTCCAAAAGCATGTCATCTCCTTGAAATTTGGAGACCTCTTAACAAGAATTGCTCAATACCCCTTTGTCTGCCTCAGTGGTGATCTAACATTGGAACATGGTATGTTGTTCAAGGGTGTCTGTGTGTGCAGTGATAGACATTCAGTAATAATTTATAGCTAAAGTGATTAAACTTGCTGAATTTGCTTTTCAGTTTATTTGGTTCTGTTTCATACACAAGTTAAAACATGTAGGGAAGGACCTCCCAATTGTCCTGAAACACATTTGCTGTCATCATTTGTTGCTGTTTTTAAGATATGCTGGCCCAATCCAGTGAGCATCAAAGTGAGGTAGATACAGAAACTCTCATCAAATGTATCATGTTCTTTGATGTCTAATTCAAGAGATGTGACCTCCAGACCTGTGGGTCAGTGTGGGAAGCTGGGATAAGGATGGGTATCTAGGCATGATGGGCCAAAGTATGTGCCATAAATTGTCTTTGATTTTCCATTTGTAAATTCTAGTGAGGGGAGATGGAAGCCTTGCTATAAATTTAACTCTGGATGAATGGAAAATAGAGTGAGTTTCATGGCTAGACTTAACAGGTTTAAGAGTATTTTAGCTCCCAGCCTTCATTACAATTGGATAAATAAATTTCCCATCCAGTAACGTATGACCAACTTCCAGTGTACTTCAGGTAGTCAATCAGAGGTTTAGCTAAAGTAGTTATCCATTTTGAAAAGCAAGGTTGCATTGCCTATCCAATGAATTGGCTGTAGAGTTGAGTGCAGAGGAAGCAACTTCAATTAACTCTTCAAAGTCTCCGTTGAGGTTGTGCTGGAAGAAGCCAGGGAGAAGAGAGGAAATTTCTTCTTACTAATATGAGGAGAAATGGAGGAACAAATGGAAACACATTTACAGGTATGGAGAGACACAACAGAAATTTATCAGTTCCAGAATTATCAACCCAGATCCTGGATGCAATTTAGGAAACCCTTCAGTGACCTGAACAATAGCAAAGGTAAGTAGGACTGTTATTTCTCACCTTTTACAACAAAGCTCTTCAACAGGGCTTTCAGCAGTCTCAGCATGTGTTTCCCTCAATCACATTCCTCACAGCATAACACAAGGGAACGTTATACCAGCTCTTATGCTCATTCCCAAAATCACTCAGTTTTTCCTTATTCATTTCACAATGGCCACTAGCTGTATTCTTTTATCTTGCCTTTCCAGAGCATTTTTTTCTCATGATTAATGCTCACATACATTTAGCGTTCAACACTTTTTCACATCTTAAACATCTCTTACTTTTTGTCCCACTCCGCATCTGCACAACAAGGAAAAGCTCCATATATCTGTATTGCCCTTGGTAGATGACGCTCACTAACTCTCACCCCCTCTGCCTCTCAAGTCAAGGCAGTGCACAGCACAGAGAAGAGAAGGCATGAGCTAGGGGGCATAGATAACGCTATGAACCTCTCAGAACACAGAAGAACAATGGCCTCTCTGGAGCCATCAAGAGATTTTGAGCACTTAATTCTACTCTGTATAGGATCTATGACTCCTCTTGAACCTCAAGTGTAACATAGAGAATGAACCATGTAACATGTAAGTATCACAAACTCCACATTGATGGAGCACATAACTATAAAATACCTAATATAGAAACTTAATTTGGGAATTCAGTGCAGTGAAGGAAGTATTCTATTATTTTAAAAACAAGGAAGTGTCAGAGATGGAGCAAGAGGCAGCAAGAATTGGGATCTAAGAGCATTAAACAGGCATTAAACAATTTTCTTTTGTCTAAATTAGAACTATAGATTAATCTGGGACTGGGGAAATAAGCATATCAGTCCCCTGTCAGAGCAAAAGCAGGGTCTGCAGGAAGGATGGGCAAATTATCCAGAGCACCATCATATACAGAAGGCATTAAAGTTGGAGAAGTAACAAGGAATGTCATGATAGGGATTGGTGCAGTTGGTGGATAGATATGGTTCTCTGTGGCTGAAAGCCTTGGTTCCAAAGGCTATTCTTTGCCTGGTTCTGGGATTGAGGACATCACCTTTGGATCAGACATGAACTTGGAGGGGGAGGGGATCAATCCAGTCATCATGCTCCACATGGATTCCAACAATATAGGTAGCCCTAGGAAAAGTAAGTATAAGGGAATAATGGTAAATAGAGAAATAGAGGGCTTTCCCAGCATGAATGCAACGCTCTTAACAAGGTAGTTGAACTGTTGGCCAAAATAGAAATACATGAGGATTGTATGATAGCCACTTCAGGGACTTAGGGTGGAATTGTTCCTAACACAAAATAATGTTGGCATTGGTGTGGGAGTTAGAAGAATTGCATGAGATTGGCATTGAGGAGTTTGACACAAGAGCAAACCAATTGTTAAAAGGCAATATGTAATTCTTTTTAGTGAGCAGGGGGCTGGATTAATGGCTTCATTATTGTCATCTTGTCTGTGAGATATGTTGTTTTCCATGTTCATTTTTAAAAGGGTAGGAAGAAAGGCAAAGGAGGATGGGTAGCCCTGTTAATAAAATAAACGTCAAGTTGACAGAACAGTAATGAGGAAACTCTGGGAGAGTTTTAGTTTTTGAAATTTGAGACCGGTGAAGGCTGGATTATTAAATATAAGATTGAATTTAATCAGTGTTTTGTCTTCAGAGGAGTGAGAATGGAGGTACAGGCAGGAAAATGGACTTGAGGCTATGATTAGATAAGTTATAATGTTATTGAATGGTAGAGCAGTCCCAAGGAGCCAAATAGATTACTCATACTCCTATTTCTTGTACTGTTATGGTCTTAATTCACAATAATGTAGCATGTCTGTATCAAGCTGCATTTTGATGGCTGTCATATACTACTGCCCAACCTCTAAGTGCCAAAGTAAGTTGTGTCTCATTTGTCTTTCCTCTAGGTTTCTTTCAAAGACTTCACCCTGCAGAAGAAGTCCTTCTGAGAAGCTATGTTCATATGTTTCATTAATGTCAAGCAACAGCCCAGAGTCACAATGTTATTACAATTCAGAAAGGAGCCATTTACTTCATTGCATCTGCATTGGTCCCTCTAAGCAATGGGACTACATTAAAATCTCCTTTTTCCATAATCTTCCTCATTGTTTCTATTTTAATGAACATCCAATGCCTGCTTCAATGCTACAATTGAACCTGCCTCTGCCTTTCCATTCAAGAAGTGCACTCCTGATCCAAGCTACTTGCTGTGCAAAAAGGTTTTTTCTCACGTCACATTTGCACCTAGATTGGCTGAGTGAGGAAGGGGGAAAGTGAGGACTGCAGGTGCTGGAGATCAGAGTTGAGAGTATAGTGCTAGAAAAGCACAACAGGTCGGGCAGCATCCGAGGAGCAGGAGAATCGACGTTTCGGGCATTCCTGATGAATGGCATATGCCCGAAAAGTCGATTCTCTTGTTCCTTGGATTCTGCCTGACCTGCTGTGCTTTTTCAGCACTACACTCTTGACTGAGTGAGGAAGGGAAGTGTTGAACGTGGTGAATCACATAGTACTAGTGAACAGCAGCAGGTACTGGTGGCAGTGAAAGCCAGGAGACAGCTTGCCGGAGGAAGAGGTCCTTTCCCAGTCCTGCTGAGGAGAACCACAGACCCTTCATTGAGGAGATCAGTGCCGAGAAGAGTTTATTTCACAAAAGCATTTATTTCAAGTGTTGGAAGATGTGCCATGGAGATTCACCATTATAATTGAAAGTTCAGTAAAATCATTTTCTAGAATGTGTGGTGTCATCCATCAAAGCATCATCACCCTGTAGTTTTGCCTGAAAAGTTGGATCACCTTCTGCGATTCGACAGCCAAACCCTCATAACTGAAATCTGTGCTCACAGAATTTGGGAGAAGGTTAATGGCTGCCATTCAAATTGGGGCCTCTAATCTCTACCACGTCTTGGAGAGATAAACATTTGCTTTTCAGAAGCGGACTTGCAGTTTTTGAGAGGGCGATGGATTAACTAATTTGGGGATTTCTAAGCACCATGTCATCTACTGCAGTCTGGACTTCCATAAATTGGTGCAAGTGATAAGTCCCAGATCATTGGAGGTAACAGCAATTTCCATTATATAGATGAGTTAATATTAGGGCCTATGAACCACCTGGGAGACAGCTGGTAAATTTTGACCATTTGTCACGAGGACTATATAATCTGTCTGCACTGTGGCATTTGCACTCTCAGTGACCGGTCAGTTTATTGTTGCACTCATATTTCTCAGCTTTGCCTTTGTTGGTCCAAAATAAGCATCATCTGCATTGCCATCCAGAGAACAGATGACTGTTATGTTGCTCAAAATACCCAGTTATTGCATCTTCTTTTCTGGGAACCTAATAACTGCAATGTGACACAGCAATCAGTTAAACTTCAAAACTCAGTTTAGGGGTAGGTGGTTATGTAGTGGTAATGTTACAGGATTTGTAATCCAAAGCCCCCAGGCTGATGTTCTGGGAAATACACACAAAATACTATGGATGCTGGAAATTTGGAATAAAAATCAAAAGTGCTTGTAAAACTCAGCTGGTCTGGCAATATCTGTGGGAACTGAAATAAAGTTAACATTTCAAGTCCAACATAACCCTTCTTTGGAACACTGCAGACCTGCTGAGTTTCTCCAACACACAGTTTTTACATCTTAATGTTCTGGGGACATGGTCTTTGGATGGCAGATGGTGAAATTTGAATTCAGTAAAAAAAAATTTGAATGAGAAACCTAAGACATTGCCAACGTGTAACCTTTGTCAATTATCATGAAAATCCGTTTCACTAATATCTTTTAAGAAAGCTACCATTCTTACCTGGTCTGGCCTACATGTGACTCCAGAGGCACAGCAATGTAGTGACACTTAACTGGATGGGCAATGAGTGCAAAATATTTCCCTCAGTTCCATCATCAGGCACAGTCAATGCTCCTTCTAAACTATGCAATAACTCTGAAGTTCCCATGCAGGCTGTGCACAAGACTTCTCCTTAAAGTTACCAGGCGCATGCGGCCATGCAAGAAGTTTCACAAAATTAAGTTAAAACAATTGATTGCACAAACAAAAAGTTATTATAGACTGTGTTGAGTGCAGTCTGGGACGAGAGCTTGTTGAAGTTTCTCAACATAAGCTGATTCCAAAGGTTTGAGTTTGATGAAACTGCTGCCAGTCAATGAGTACAGATACCTTTCTTATGGGGTTCGCTGTATGATGTCTCTCAGCAAACAACCTATGGCACTTTCTGTGTATCAATATTGTATTATACAGACAGAAAAGCATAAAGTGTTGCAGCTACAATCCTAAAAATTAAAATAGTCTTTGATTTTTTGGCAAAATTGAAATAGTTCATGCACACTACTCACTAGATTAGTAGAGGATATGAAGATTTGTTCCATAGTTTTATACACCTATTGTGATACTGTGCTTGGAGGTAACATTGGTCATTGGGTCACAACGGCATTGTTGTAACCATGTCTGTATCCAAGTATGACTGGTAATGTGGAATCATCTGAATGGCACAATCTTTCATCTTGGCCTCTGAATAATGGAAATATGTAACGACTGTCAAAATGTTAGTGTTCGGATACACATCTGCTTGTCTTCCATCTGCAAAAAAGTACAAATGATACAAGACTGGCAAGGATTAAATATAGAGTCGAGAATGTGGTGCTGTAAAAGTACAGGAGGCCAGGCAGCATCTGAGGAGCAGGAGAGTCGATGTTTTGGGCATGCGCTCTTCATCAGGAAAGTTCAGCAGCTTAAATTTGAAACTGCCAAAGCTGTCAATAAAGGCTGCTTTATTCCGTCATATCTGCAGGATATCTGAATACAGTTTAAAATCAATGCATTACTTTTGAGTGAAATTATCATTATATGGGCAAACATGGCACCCTGTATAGTAGGACATAATAAAAGGTGATTTGCAATTGGAAACAAGCATGTTTACACTTGTATGGAATTGCTATGACTAAGGAATTTAGTTGGGTGTACTTAAAGGAGCTGGTTCACATTGGTACAATCTGGACACCAACCTAAACTGTTGCATAATTTGGTGGCTTTTGTTCACTGATCTTCAAAAGTTGCATTGCGCAAGTATTCATAAGACGTATCTTTAAGAAGTCCATTTCAGTAAAGGAAGATCTCAGTTGGGATGAAATACTTCAACATCAGAATGGTTTAGCTTTATCAGACATAGATGTTCTGTTAGTTGTAAATTCCTGGTAATACCAAACATTTTTTTTTGATATTTGATCATAGGATAAGACATTGATAGTTAGACCAGTATTTATTGTCCATCCCTGACTGCTGTAGACAAGGTGGTGATGAACTGCTTTCTTGAACTGAGGAATAGGGACACCCAAATGCAGTTAGGAAGGTAGTTCCAGGATTCTGACCCAGCGACAGTAAAGGGACAGTGATACAGTTGCACTTCAAGATGGTGTGTAACTTGGAGAGGAGGTTGTAAGTGGTGGGGGTGTTTCCATATGTCTGTTGCCCTTGTCCTCCCAGATGGTAGAGGTCACGAGTTTGAAAGCGCTATTGAAAGAGTCTTAGTGAGTTACTGCAGTGCATCATTTGTGAAGGGTGTGAGTATTGAAGGTTAATGTTATTCAAACAGGCTGATTTGTTTTGGATGGTGTCACGTGCCTTGAACCTGGTTGGACTTACAAGACTCTCCATTTGGCTGAATGGATGTATCACACTCTTGACTTGTACCTTTGTAGGTCATGAACTGAGGAAACAGAAGGTGCATTACTTGACACAGAATTCCTAGCCTCTGACCTGCAGTTCTAGCCATAGCATTTATATGGCTTTCAGTTCAGTTTCTGGTTAATCATAAACCCCAGGATGTCAATAGTGGGATATTCAGCGGTGGTGATGCTATTGAAAGTCAATGGTTAGATTCTCTCTTGTTGGGGATGCTCCTTGCCTGCCACTTGTGTGGCACAAATGTTACATGCCATGTAAGTCTGAATATTTTGCAGGTCTTGCTGCGTTTGAACATGGACTTGTTCGGTATCTGAGGAGTCACAAATTGTGCAACGCATTATGCAGTCATCTGTGAACATTCCCACTTCTGATCTTATCATGGGGTGAAGGTCATTGATGAAGCAGCTGAAAATGGTTGGCCCTAGGACACTATCCTGAGGAATCCTGCTGAGATATCCTAGGATTGAAATGATTGACCTCTAACTACCATTATCATCGTCTTTAGTGCTCTATTTGACACTTCCTTTTGATGTTTCTTTTTGATTCCCATTGATTCCAGTTCTGCTAGAGCTTCTTGACACCATGTTCAGTCAAATGATATCTTGATGTTAACCTACTTTCATCTCACCTATGGAGCTCAGAGTTTCGACCAAGCTGTAATCAAGTGAGGAATGAGAGTACTAGAATAAAGAGGTCTTGCTGCAGTTGTATAGAGCTTTGGTGAGTGCACATTGTGTAGAGTTTTGGGCTTTGTATTTAAGGAAAGATATTCATGAATTGAAGGCTGTGTAGTGAAGCTTCACTCAACTCACGCTAGGATAAAAGTATTGCCCAATGATGAGAGATGCTGTATTGTCTGGATTTTAGTAGAATGAGAGGTGATCTCATTGACAGATGCAAGATCCTGCAGGGTTTTGACAGTAGATTTTGAGATGATGTTTCCCCTGGCTGGGGAATCTAGAATACAGCAGCACTATGTTACCAGAGCACCAGATAAGGGGGTGATCATATAAGTCTGAAATGGGAAGAAATTTCTTCACTCAAATGGTTGTGGATTTTTTTGGAGTTTTCTGTCTCAGTGGTTTGTAGATGAACCATCACTGAATATATAGTTAAGGCTGAGATAGACATATTTTTGGTCTCAGCAAATCAAAGGATGTGGACAGGAAAGCAGAGTTGAAGCCTGATATCAGCCATAACCAAATTGACTGACTCAGCAGACTTGAATGAAAGCAAAATACTGGAAATCTGAAAATTTCAAGTCTGGTATGATCGCTTCTGAACTGAAGAAGTCATACCACACTTGAAACATTAACTCTGTTTCTGTCTCCACAGACGCTGAAAGACCTGCTGAGTTGCTCCAGCATAACCTGTGTGTTTTTGTGATGGAGCAGACACAATGGGGGTTTGCTCAGGCTCCTATTTTTTATGTCTTAATTTTCTTTCAAGGATTGAAAGTCCCTTTCTCACCTTTATCTTGGAAACAATAAGATTGAATTTTTCTGACAAAGTAGATTCTTGAAAAAAACAAATGCAACTCTCATTCTAATAATCTTACAGGGTGCTACTGTTGCTTATTGCACCTCCAGAGGGAGCTTGTATATTGTGTGTGTTTCAGTTGTTTAGGTAGGAGCCAGGAGGAAAGTCTCTGCTCCTGTTTGCTCCACAGGTAAGTTCACTTGCTGTATTTTTCTGGCGATGACCTCAGTGGCTGTTGTAAAAGCATGACTGATGCAGGTCCGAAACCTCCATTCACAAATTACTCATACAGTTTAAGAGTAGATATATTTAAGGAATGAATACCCATGCAAGCATAACAACAGCTAAACTGCTGGCATACATCTTATAGCAGGCATTTCTCCGCCAAGTTGACACTCGGGCCCAGACACAGTCCACACAGAGGCCCAGTTTCAACCCACCTTCTCTTATTTGCTGCTTTGTGCACTTTTCAACAAATTATCTTCAGGCCATTTGCAATCCTGAGTTTTGGGAAATTGTTTAAATGAAACCTTTAAATTCAGCCAATACGTTTCAAATAAACTCCATCCATTAATTCAATATTTGACAAAGAGTACCTTACATGAAAACCCCAATGATTGTTGATGTGGCATGATCTGCTGTTTTTATTCCAAAATTGATCAACATATGTTTTCATTTAGGTCAAGTACAGGGAAGCAACAACAACATGATTTGTATACAATATTGGTATCCAGTTATGAGGTATCTTAGTGTTTTACAATAGAGAGAAAATGGATTTGATAGACCAAGGGAAGGGGATTAGTAATTAGTTGAGATATTTTGTAATGAACCTGTTCAGGGATGCTCTTACACACTCGAGCAGGTTGGGACTTATCACTGCACCTGAGCATCTTAGTAATGAGTTTATTATTTTCCAACAAACCCAGACCACCTAAATAACAGGGTGAGTGTTTGCCAACAATAAAAAAAAGGTTTGAGTGTTACTACATCAGGTAAATACAAAGAAGTTGTGTACTTGGGCTGAAACATGCATGTTTCATTGTGAACGTATTTAATTAGGAAACTCGAGTCTTTAAAGTTGGCAATGTTGTCATTTCGCATGGTTATGTTTAGTCATGTCTGAGCTAGGTTTGTTTGTAGAAAAGAGAGTTAAGATTTTCACGTGTGTCTGCATTAGGCATTCTGTCAAATTATATCATGTATTTAAAAAGTATGTTTTCTTAGTGGTTTGTCATTTTTACAATTCGTAGATTGATAAGAAAGAAGGGGATCCTAACAAACAAGAACAAGAGGCAATAGCTGATGAAACCAATCAGGAAGGGGAGAAAGAAGATGAAAATTATGAAGAGGAGGAGGAGGAAGAAGAAGAAGACAGAGATGACCCTGCTGCAAGGACGAATCGGCGGGCAGAGATGTGACATTCTTACAATTAGCTTTATAATGATTTTGTTTCATTATCCAATTTGATTTGTTTGACCCACAATATTTTAAAGGAACTTCTACATAAAGATATATAATGTATTTTTCAGGTTAATTTAAGTTTGGACATACTTAAAGATAAAGTATTAAAACCCTTTAAATGCATCTGCTTCCTGATTGTAATTTGTAATATGTTCAATGTGAAAGAGTCCTCAAAAGTTCATAGAACACTTTTTTTGAATTGTAAAATGTTCAGTCATGTTTGTTTGAGGCATTTTGGAACTCCTACAAAAATATTTTTTCAATGGAAAGTCAATTATAACGTAAGCAATTCTTGAACGCGTCTGAAGTTCATCAAAGCCTATTTTCAAATGAGTGATATTTATCATTATGATTAGATGTTAATTTGTAAACATAACTAATCATGTAAGAAGCACTGCTCTTAGGCACTGCACACAGTGGGTAGCTCATGACTTTGTGCAATATTGTAAAATGAGTGAGAGCCAGTCACCGTACATTTTACACTCTTCCTGATTTTGGTTTCCATTAATTCAAACCCTCCATTTTATACTTTTGCACAGTCAAAAATCAATCCCATTGTGCTTATCAAAGTTAAGTCAGAGCATTTAGCTTTGTTTGCAGCTTTGTAACAAAATGTATTTCATAGAGAACTGTACTTCATGCAATAGTTTGTAATTCATCCAGTGTTACCAAACCCAACTTCATTGTGTTACTGAGTAATATTCTGTTCAAAGGATATTGAGCAATTTTTTTTCTGTGTAATAGGGAGACTCAATACAGAAGTAATCCATTTATGCTCAAGGATTTACTGTTGCTATTTTTGTCTGTTTTGTTTTCTGAAAGAAATTTATATTATATTTAAAACTGCTTTAAAACTTGTTGCTTTGAAATGACAATCAAAGAGGTTAAAAAAAAAACCATGAAGAGAGAAGCTGAAAACAGTTTTAGCTTGGTTATTCCATAAAGGTCCTAAACTTTCAATCTATTTCTGAGCAAGTAAATTGGTGCAATTTAAGTGTAATCCTTCATTTGGAAGTTTGTCAGTTATGAGAATAAAAGGGTATGTGAAGAAGCATATAGTTCCTGATCCATGATGTGCACTATTCTGCACAGTGCAGATATTTTAATAATTTTAATGCATAAAAATTTAAAGCTTTAAAATTAAGTACGTAAGTCAATCTGGCTTCGTTAATGTCAAGGTGGCAGAAATTTCCACAAAAGTGAAATGTTAGATTTTTCTATCGGATTTTTAATTATGTGGTGCATATGGTCAACTAATACTTGTTCAATTAAACAAACAAATGTTGATTTTTGGTATTGAATTTATACGTACAATGAAATAGTTATGAGTGCATTGTATTAATAACGTACAGAGCATTGGACCCAACATGTTCACATGTTTATGCCTCACGCAAGTCTCCTCTCATTTTGATCTCGTTTTAGATTACTTACAGTGTGGAAACAGGCCCTTCGGCCCAACAAATCCACACCGACCCGCCGAAGCGCAACCCACCCATACCCCTACATATACCCCTTACCTAACACTACGGGGAATTTAGCATGGCCAATTCTGTGGGAGGAAACCGGAGCACCCGGTGGAAACCCACGCAGACACGGGGAGAACATGCAAACTCCACACAGTCAGTCGCCTGAGGCGGGAATTGAACCCAGGTCCCTGGCGCTGTGAGGCAGCAGTGCTAACTACTGTGCCACCGTGCAATCTATCGCAATCAATAATAATTCCATTATTCTCTCTGACCTGTGTTTATCTAATTTCTCTTAAATGCATCTATGCAATTCATCTCAACGACATCTGACAGTTGTGACTACCACATTCTAATCACTCTCTCTGTAAAGAATTTCCTTGTGAATTCATACTGGACTTATTGTCTGTCATAAATTTATGGAATCGATTTCTGGTTGGCCCCACAGTGGAGAAATCCATAAGTGTATCCTGTAAAATGAAAGACCTCTAACAGGTCTTAGGCCTTCATTTTGAATAGAAAAAAATCTTCAACCTGTTCAATCTTTTCTTACTGGAATAAACTCTGTCTTCTAATGTCTTCTAATAATTTGTTTTTTTTTGCATTTGCTCCAGTGCCTTTGTTTTCCATATAATATTGAAACATGAACAGCTTAGACTACCTTGTGTTATCTAATCGAGAATGTATGTAAGCATAACATAACTCGTGATTTTAGTTCTGTTCTGCCAGAAAATTACCCAGGTGCTTGTTTAATTACTATGGTCTTGTTAACTGATATCATTATACATAGTGATTTAAACATCCACACCCCAAACTCTTTGCTCTCCTGCCCCTTTAGACAGTTATTTAAGAAATAGTATAAAACCTCTTTATTCTTCCTGTCAGAAAAAAAACCTTACATTTAGCTTTATTGAAGTTCAATTGCCACTTGCACAGTGATTCATGGAGATTGTTAGTGCCTTCCTATATTTTGTTGTTGTCCCTCTTTGAATTTATTATACATCCCCATTTGATATCTTCCACTAGATTTTAAATTGGGTTTCCAATTTTCAAGCCCAGAGTAGTTCATTGCAAGTGTTGAATATCAGAGTCCCTGCACTAGTCCTCATGAAATACTATTTTCCACTTTTTGCTAGTCTGAATAGTCATGTTGAACCCCTTTGCCTGCTTTGTCACCAGCATGCTATCCATTCTGATAATTGTCTTATGGCTTTATTTGTGAGCCAACTAAGTGGCATCTTATTGAAGGCCTTGTCTTCCTTTTCTGTTACTTTTTCAAAGAATTTTGTGAAGTTGGTACTGTATGTTCATGCCTTAGGAAATCCAGGCTCCAGATGTCTTTCTGGTCCTTCTTTGAGTAAGGATTCCATCATCTTTCCTACCAATGAATTAAGCTAATATAGTCCTTTGGACATCTTTTATTGCCTTTTTTTAAACAAAAGTGATTTAAATCAATTCAAATTTGAAGTAAAATGGTACTGACATGTATTATAATCAATTTTCTTGGAGTTACAAAAGAGATTAGTTTTTTTTGAGATGTTAATTTACTTTAAGAACACAATATAGCAATTAATGTTCTGTTGTAGTATGAAAAAGATTAAAATTTCTGACTGACTGGTATTCACATTTGCTTGGTTGGCTATATTATTTTTATAGTGCCTGAACACTTTTTAAATAATTGTAATACCAACTTTTTAATACTTTACCAAAGTGAATAATGATGTTATATGAAGCAACATGCAAAATTTTCTACTAAACACAAGCATAAATTACGTTCATGTGTTCCTTTTACAGTTTTTATAATGGGGTCTAGGGTGATTATGCAACTACGCGGAATAGATTTTGCCTGGGTTTGTTGTCAGCAATATTCATGTAGACAAGTGTATTGTGAGAGCTTCTATTCACTATTAGTGTAAAGTGTATATTATGTAAATAAAGTTGCTGATCAACAAAACTTAAACAATATATCACTAAGTACTATGATTTCCAAAGGACATTAAGTGATTATGTGAAATTATTGGCCATTATTAAACTATGTGATTGTTCAATGCTTTGTATTATGTATATTTTGTTATTGACGCATGATAGCTTGAATTATCATTCTTTGTGGGATACATTTTCAGAAATGTTTTTCGACAAAATTTGAACAATAGGTATTTTTAGAAGATGATTATGAAATAAGCTTCTTTTTCATATTATGAATATCCGTATATTGAGTCACTTTCATTGCAGCACAGGTCACCCAAAATCTGAGTCCTGCAGCTCAATCTCAGAATGGGGTCAAGAAATCTCAGTTTATTGCTGTGCATGTTCAGACTGTTGCCATTTTGGCTCAGAATGTCAGTTCTCAAAGGCTTTCAGGGTATCACGGGACTTCCTTAATTTGTTCTTTATTCTGTACTAAGAAAGAAAATTTAATTAAGTGCCCTACTTTCCCTGCTGGATTAAACACCCAAAATCTCTGAAACTCATTTCTTTTAGTTAATGCAAAGCAAAATATCAACAGCTACAAATGTTCTTGTGTGAATGATTGAATGTAAAGTTTGTGGGAGTACATCTGTTTGATGTTCTATTCTGTTTTTATGTGCAATTCACTTTTACCTTTAGTGAATTTAATTTAAATGCCAAGGAAATGTTGTGATAAAGGTGGTTAAACTGGTGTTTCCTGTTAGTGACTGAAACGTTTCCCTAATACACAGAAACCATGGCAAGAAATTGGCCTGTGTGTTGTCAAAACAATTTGTCGCAGATAGTCTGTCCTCTAAGAACTAGTGTCAAAGCCACATTGTGCTGTGAGACCTATCGCCGAAATGATCAAAAAGAGAGTGTAAGGTAAGAATATTAAACTTGTTTTTAGGCATAAAGTAACAAAATTATAATCAGCGCTATAACAGTAGCTGTTACTAGAAATGCTCTTCCAGACTTTGTCACAGCTGGTGAATGGTATTATGTGTAAATACTGGCCTAAAGACTACTTATATTTGGAAAATAAAAATTAAATGTAAATGTTAAAACATACTATTCACTTAAAACAATAAAAATATTATTTAAATATATGCTTAAACTTTTTGGGGAAAAAGTAAGAAACTAAATGGAACAATTTTAAAAATTATTTAGGAATAGTAAAACCTGGAGATTGTTATCTTTAGAAATTGAGGCAGAGAATACAAAAACAAAGATTACGAAATCAATAGTTAGGCCTTACCTAGATTATTATTCCTGTTTTTGGCACTATACTTTAGAATTTTTTTATAAGTACTACAATTTGGAATGATGTCACGACAATGGTGGGAATTCAGAAAAGATGTATCAGAGTGGCAGCATGAATGAAGGACTTTGATTAGATTAGATTCCCTATAGCATGGAAACAGGCCCTTTGGTCCAATAAGTCCACATTGACCCTCTGAAGAGCAACCCACCCAGACCCATTCCCCTACATTTACCCCTGACTAATGCACTTCACACTACAGGCAATTTAGCATGGTCAATTCACCTAACCTGCACATCTTTGGATTGTGAGAGGAAACCCACGCAGACATGGGGAGAACGTGCAAACTCCACACAGACAGTTGCGTGAGGCAGAAATTGAACCCGGGCTCCTGGCGCTGTAAGGCAGCAGTGCTGACCACTGAGCCACCGTGCCACCCCGTATGGAAAACATAAAGAAGCTGGTGTTGTTCTCTTTAAATCACTGAAGGTTATGGAAGGGAAATTTAATGAAGGAGTTCCAAATAATGAGGGATATTGTTAGAGTAAATAAGGACAGAGTGTTTCCACTACAGGATTGTTGGTAACCAGAGGGCACAGACTTAAGATAATTCAAAAATGAATGAGAAAAATTACATTTTATGCAGTAGATTTTTATGATTTGGAGAGGTGGATGAATTAAACAAATTCAGCAGTAATTTCCGAAAGGAAATTTGATTTCTACTGGAAAAAGAAAGGTATGAAGGGCTAGAGGAAAGTACAAGGAGTGAAACGGATATTTGGGTTCTGGAATATTCTATCTGCAAAGCGAAATCCTCAACATTGACTTCAGATCCCATGAAATGTGACAGCATCATGTGAAACTGGACAAGGAAAACATCTGCTTGTTGCAGCTCTTCCACTGCAATTGAAGTAGTGTTTTTCCACGTTAAACACCAGCATGGACTTGATGGGCAGAATGATCTCCTGTGCTATGTTAGCTATGACTATAAACAAAAAAACTGATGGTAGTAGTAGCTGCTTGGACTTTTGGTGGGATATTTCAGCATCCATCACAAGAAACGGCTCAGTAGCACCACTATTGACCAAACCGTTCGAATCTGAAATAACCAACAAGAAGGACAATTTTACTTGGCCTCACAATCGCCAATCCACTTGTGACAAATGCATCTGCTCAAGACAGTATTCGTAGGAATATTCACTGCACAGTGGATACAAAGTCCCATCTTCGCATTGACGATATCCTCCAAAATATGGTGTGGCACTGCAGCATGCAACATTGGATAGATTTAGAAGAGATCAAACAGCTCAAAAGTAGACATCCATATGATACTCTGTGCACCATCAGGAACTACACAATTGTATTCCACATATCACTCATTTTACTGTTACCATGATATTTGGGGATCAGCCCAAGTTCAATGAGGAGTGTAGGAGAGCAAGCCAGAAACAGCATAAGTGTTCTGATGATGTAGAGGGGTGAAACAACTCCCCTCTTTTTAAAGCTTTTTTTGGCTGCAACAAAGATGTTTACTTTGTTTTCCCATTAAATCACACTTCCATTAAAACATGGGACTGGTTAAAATTAAGGTTCCAGTTAGAAAATTTTGTTGGATGATGAACAGAGGAATTTTTTAATTAAACCCCAAGGTAAATAATGCAACATCAAACACACAATAACACAGATTTAAAGTTTAAAAACGAAAATGCATGGTTTAATAAAAAGAAAGTCCAGAATATGTAATTTAAAGAAAAAGCCCTCAGAGCCTTTAGGGATTAGGTTTAAACCAGAAACACAGTTGATTAATTGATATCTTGTATCCTCAGCAGTAATAAGATTTGTAGATATCTTTGAGTTCTCAGTAAATGGATGTTTTTTCAACTTGCATTACGACCAGATGCTGTTTTCCCAGTGACTGAGAGAAATATGAGCAAGAAAGTGAGAACTCCAGCTCTATATCACAAATCAATGTTCCTTCCTCTCTCCAAAAACTATTGCCTAAAGTACAGTTCATTTGTGTATTACTCTTTCTAGTATTTTTGTTGTTCTTTTTCCAAGCTGGACCATCTGCAGGTGACTTTCATCTTAATATACAAAGCTTCCAGAAAGGTGGAAAACAAACAGGAAGTACAGACCTGAATGACTGTTTTCAGACATCTTGGTGACATGTCAGTTAGTTTCAGATAAGTCTTGTTTCATGGTGACTCAATGAATTGGCTAAACTTGTGTTCCTGTGATCACTGGCTTTTCAAATCAGTGTTTTTCTTCATGAAAACAATGTTTCACAGTCATGAAGATGATGGAAATTGATTGTCCATTTGCACCATTTTTATCATAACACCTCCCCACCATATGAAACAAAAACCCAGTAATATTTCTCCTTTTATTTACAGTGAGTGTTCTGTCATAAGATATGAGATAACAATATGAAATTTGGAATGACAACACACACATTCTGCATTCTCTCTTTGTCCTACTCTGGTTACGAACCTTGCTTTGGGAAAGACAGTCAGACTTGTTTCCCTCAATTGAGCCTAAATTTTAATCCTTCACCATCCAGTTCCATAATCCATGTACCAGAGTCAAACATTTTTATAAGTTTGATTTCTATGATGGCGGTGGGTGGAGGTCTGATGTCTGCCTTCTGTAAGGTGTCGACTACATCACATTCTCATTGAACTTCACATCAATCCAGTTGAACTGGTTGAGGTTGAAACTTGGTTTTGTACATTTGATGTCCAGTGGATAACTCTGTTGGGTATGGAACAGGAATAAGGCCTTCAGCTTGTCAAGCCTGCTTTACCATTTAAGACGATTATGCTGATCAAATACTCCCAATGCCTTTTACCCATGTTATCCTCATAACCCTTTACACCACCGATAATCAGAAATATATAAATCCCTACTTTCAACATAGTCAAAGTCTAGCTTCCATAGCCCTCTGCAACCTATTACGTGTTTTAATTTTGCTAATCTTCTGTGGAGGACTTTATCAAAAGCCTTCTGAAAATTCCAGGATACTACATATATTCACCTCCCTTTATTAGTTTTATTAGTAATGTCTTCAAAAACCCCAACAAGTTTGTCAAATGCCATTTCTCATTTGCAAATCCAGACTATACCCAGTCAGATCATTATTGTCCAAATATCCACTTGTCACATCCTTTATAATACATTGTAGCAATTTCCCGACAACTAATGTAAGGCTGTCGGGTCTGTAGTTCCCAGCATTCTCTCTAACTCCCTTAAATAGTTGGGAGCATTTGCTAGCTTCCAATCTGCAGGAATCACTCCAGAATCTCTACAAATTTGGAAGATGGGTCACCAAGCCACCCATTTCAAAGCACGGGGATATACAAGATCAAGTCCAAGAGATTTATCAACTTCCAGGCCCATTAATTTCTCAAGCTTTTTGCTGATGCTAACTCTGTTCAACAGCTCATTCTCACTGGTCACTTAGATCTCTAACTCTGGGCGATTTATTAAAGCTTCCACCATGAAAACAGACATAAACACGTAATTTTTCTGCCATTTCTCTATTCACTATTATAAATTCTCCTGACTCTGTATCTAATAGACACACATTCATTTTAACTAAACATTTCCTTTTTTATGTATTTATAGAAGCTTTGGCAATCTACTTCTTTGTTTTTGCTATAATGTATTCATATTATATTTGATACTTCCTTTTCAGTTTCTTGGAGTTATTTTGTTACATTCAAAAAACTATTTCTGGTAACATTATTAGCTTTTCCATTGAATTTTATATAATCCTTAACTTCCTTTCTCAGCCACAGTTAACTCATCTTTTTGAATGAATGTAAGGTTGCTGAAAGCCATGTACAAGTTCATCAAAGTCTGACCATAAAACAGTCAGTGGTGGGAATATAATTCCTTACCATTACTGTGGTCAGCACTCATGCCTGAACAGACATTGACCCCTTGTTTATTGATGGTTTTATGAACTAGCAAAATCTGTGGTCATGTAATTACATCAGCCATCTTCTGTCAGTGTTTTCCTTTTTTAAAAAACTATTTTAGTCCACATAAGGTCCCAGGTATTAAAAATCAAATGATAGAAGTCAAAAACTGACAGTCTATTTCTATCACTATAATAACACAAGGTAACACAAGACATATGTAAAAATTCAGTCTGAAGTTACAATGTGGAACTTCTCACTAAACAATGGATATAGCATACAATAAACAGTACAGAGCCCAAGTAATTATACAAATGCTATCATCCAAAAAATTCCAGATGTTAAGAATGGGACTGATCAGAGTAACTTAAAGAACTTAAATTTACTCTTTGGATAAACTCAATTAAAATTTTCAAAATTAAAGATGAGGTTAATCCAAACAATTTGAAAAGCATCATGTAAAAATTAATAAGTTCGGAGTATGGAGATTAGCTATTCTTATTAAATGAATGCTGCACAACTAATTTTCCATCTTGACTGAGTTGTAATTTAAGGTATGCACTGACCTTCCTAATTGCTAATTCTATGAGATTTTCAAGATGAACTTTGAACATTTAATTTCTAAAGCTGCCATCCTGTTGTAATCACCTTTTTTGAATATCATACTAAAACACAAACACTTTACATTCGCAATTTCATTATAAGTATAATTTGACTGAAAACCATGACTTCATCTAACTAGTTAGAATTAATAAAAAGACCAAAATCAAATAGATTAATGTTCTGCATACAGAAAGGAGTTCAAAGTTAAAAAAAATCATCCTGATGAAATGGTTGCATGAGCATATTTTTCCACATTAAAATGGATTAAACCTTAAAATAAACCATTTAGTAATCTTAATGCAGAATACTTGGTAGTGCTGACAATTTGGGAGATTCAGAATAAGCATGAGCAAACTTTATTTTTAATTCTTAAAGCAAATGCTTACATTTGTATTTTCATTTTTAAAGGATTTCACTGTGACCTCGAACTGTCCAAATTATTTGACAAAGTCCACATGCATGTCACAATGGATATGAATGACACAACAAGGTAAATTGTGTAATTGCTTATAACTTGTCAAAAGTAATATTTCCTTTAAAATAGTATTGCAGTGCTCTGTTAAACACAAAAGAAGCACAGAGTAGGATATGGGATAGAGAAGATCATTATGGGAGGTTAACTCTGAATATGCAGTGTTCTGGGAAAAGAAAATGCACAATTCAATCATTCGTTATTGTAGAAATGCTGTGAAATGGGCTTCCCTAACCCCAGCACAAAAAGCCAAACGTCCTCAATTGGCTTTGCCTGTGAGAGCAGTGCTGCAGGTCGAAAGCATTTGTGTGTTATTGACATAATGGGACGTCGTTGCTGGTGTTGGTCAGTATTTCCAGCTGAGTTTGATGCATCTTTCTGAAAACCTGGATCACTCAGGTTCAGTGAATAGTCTGCTAATGACTCCAAACTGAATTTACATTCAACTGCACAAGGGACCCCCCCATTGCTGTGATTTAAAGAATCAGTAAACCACTTTGCTGTTGGGTCACTTGTAATTTACTTTACCTCCTTTTGCAGCAAAATTGGTGAAAGGACTGGGGTTTTCGTTTAAAAGTCTGTTGGTGAGTTTTAAATCCATTCAGGGAGGTCAGAGAATTTGGCCACCCACGTTGGAAAAAAGCACAGAGGCGGTGCAAACTTCATGTGTGTCAGTAGCAGGATCAACAAATTAGAAGCTTGCAGTAAAGGAAAGTTCTGCACAGAGGGAGGAAGGGGAGAACATTCCACAGAAGGCCCGATCCATCATGAGTTTCTGAAAACGCTTCTGATACAGCTGTCTGTATTATGAACAATACCAGGTTCAACTGGAAGCTGTCACAAAACTGTGCCACCTACCTCAGGCCACAACTTACAGCAGAGTGACAATGGTACTGTCAGTGACCAATAAGACCATAGAGGCTTAAACCTCTTATGATTGTTCTTTCTAGGCAGTAGCTAGCTACTTGGCCAACTTCTCAAGTATTCCATCCATTGATACATTAAGATGGTGGTAGAAGTCCTATCAACTAAAAAAAAGTGATTACTTCATGCTGTCTTCAAAGAGGGAGAAGCAGGACTATATATATGATATATAGGGCATGTGGCTTTGCCAGGATTTATTAGATTTATTGTCATTCCATCTACTTTTGGCATATGATGCTATGAACTCTCAAAGTCAATAAATAGAGCTATAGAAGTCACAAGGCTATAAATCAAGCAACATTCAGTTTTTGTGCAACTATGCTTAATGCATCACATTTGTGAGTACAGGCCATCCATGCAGCAACCATGATTATGTAGTGTGTTACTCCCAACATTTTCAGGCCTGCAAGAAGAATAAGAGGTTGCTGGGAGACGAGGCTATCCATGAAGCATGTTGCTGATTAACTATCCCAAGCCCTTACTGCCCTCCCAATACCAGTCCCCAACTGTTATCATCAATGAAACACAAGACTATATATTGAAGATCCCAGAACCACAGAAAAGATTGTGGAGCAGAGCATCTGTGTGCTCAAGCAATACTTTCACTGACTGAGATATTTGGGATGTTAAGAAAACATATATATTTATGGATTATGACAAACTGTTATATGGGACTGTTTCACCTTTACTGGGTTGCAACTAAAACATTAAAATATCAAGGAGAAAATTGTTTATCAGTTGTTTACAAAATATTAACTGACTTTGTAGAATGAGTGTCTTACAAAACCCTGCAAGAAGAAATTAGGGATGTTTTATGACTTAATTGTTGAATAAATAGACTTGGGAAAAACTCTTGAAACTATTGTTCAGCAGCAAACTCTAAAGTTGCTTTATTAGTACACACCTAGGTATGACAGTGCTACAGGGGCAGGGCCTTACAAGGAAAAGCCATGTTATCTCTCAGTCCATAAGAGATAATTCTTTAAGGCAAAATCAACTAAAATGCTGATTCTAACTCAGTGAAGAAGTTTGTAAAATTCTGATAAAGATTAAAAGTTTAGGACTCCTGACTATTTCCCATTTGAATGTGAAATCTGGTTTGAAGATCTTCCATCATTCCGTGACTGTCAGTAACAGATCTCAACAATGGATGAACAAAGAAACAATGAGAAATCAACCCATTATATTTTCTGCATTCGGGTCCTGCCTTCGAGAATGTTGTTCCTTTCTATGTCTATTTTTTTCAAAACCACATTACATTCACAGAGCTGTAAAATCTCGTCTTCTCTGTATGAAAGTGTTTGTGAAGGACTATAGGTATGCAGTTTATTTCTGCACCATATCTTAGTTAGTGACCTGTATTGCCAGTTGTTTAAAGAATATATTCATTTCTAATAACCAAGTTATGTTTGAATGTATTGAAGAAATCTGGCAAAGATCTCTTTTGTTCTGGATAACAATAATAAAGAGAAACAGTTTGACGATATTAATGATTAAATAAAATGTTTAAACTTTTAATATGGCTCAGGGAGTAGTTGGGCTTACCAGCAGCTCCTCCTGTCAGAGTCGAAACAGAAAGAAGCTGCCCGTGCATTGTTTCTAAGTTTACATTGGCCTGCACCAAGTTGTATGCAATGCCTGATGTCACATTGGAGCCGGTTTCCTCTCTGCTTCTTGTGACAAGAGGCTGTCTGGTATGCCTTCCAATTCATTGAGTAGCTTGGTGCGTACCTTCAGCAGTGCTCTCCTGGAAGTTACCTTATCAAAGTCCTCATCTAGGCCTCATAATGGAATCCTCATAGTGCCAGCCGCAGTCCACTTATGCTCAATAACTTGCCATATACATGATGAGGATGAAGAAGAAATGGTGACGTGCATAAGGGAATATCATACCATTCTCTTGCATACTTTCAGTGATGCTGAATGTTATAGACTCTGTCACAGCCAGGCCCATGTTGCACACCACCATCAGGCTTGGGATGAGATGGTTTTATTTTGCCCTCTTTTATAGTGGTCAAAGGGAGATGGCAGAATGTTGATGATTCTGTGGCTCTGTTCAGTTTTATGATCCTGCCTTAGCTGAAGAGCTGAAAGCTGTGAGAGGTAGGTGCAGGGCTGTCATCAGGAGAACATGTACATGGCTGAAGTGAAGAATCTGAATGTTAGACATGAGTCTTTGGTCCTGAGGATTCCTGATATATGAGTAATCTGGGCGGGGCATTCACAGGAGTGTAAGGTTGAAGGCACAGTGGATAGAAAATGTCCTTTGAAGAAGCATTCACTGATAATGCCCATCTTTGTGAGGCAATTAAAACTTCTCAACATCATACTCCTGGCAAAACTCCTTGTTTTATTATGCCTGTCTGTTCCCTTAAAACTGTATACCTTGAGGGCTGCCTATCTCCCCAAGGCAATGTGACATCTCTCCTCTAGTCCACCTCATGATTAAGTCCTCCAGCAACACATCAGTGAATCTGGGAGCTTTCTCTCTGCCCTGTTGCTCTATTGAGAAGCAAGCCCCTTTTCATTAAATTCAGCATCTCTTTAAGAGGGCCAAATTATTTTTCAGAACAGCAGACTATATTCAACAAATTTCCTCTCATCCCCTTGATGAGGATTCCGGGTCTGTGCAGCTTCCCGCTGAGACCGTGGAAGTAAGAAGTCATCATAATGTTTTTTAGTGCTGCCTGCCTCACTGGAAGTGGCCATAGACACATTGGGCCAGATTTCCTGCTCCCTGAAGTGGCATTGTCAATGGCAAAAAACATGTTGGGAAATATGGCACAATGGAAATCAGATTCTTGACCTCAAGGAAATAAGTTCAAATTTGTCTTTATGGTACCTCGTTTCCATGTAACTGCATTTTGTTATTTTTGTTCCTTCATTGGAATATGGGCATCACTGGTTCCCTATCTCTGTCTGTCCTTCAGAAAGTGTTGATGATCTGCCTTCCTGAACTGTGTAAAGCATTTGGTGTCGATACACCCAGAACATCATCGGGGGGAGTTCCTAGATATGACCCAGTGACATCGGACAAATGGCAATATGTTTCCAAGTCAGGATGGTGAATGATGGAGAGGGACTTGCAGGTGGTGATGCTCCCATGTATCTGTTGCCCTTGTCCTTCGAGATGAAAGTGATCTTGCATTGGAGGGTGCTATCTTAGGAGCCTTGGTGAATTTCTACAGTGCATCCTGCAGATTGTACACACTGCTGCTAGTGGGTGTCAGTGGTGGAGGAAGTGAATGTGGATGTGGTGCCAATCAAGCAAGCTACTTTGCCCTGAATGGTGTCAAGATTCTTATGTGTTGTTGGAATCATATAGGCAAATGGAGAGTATTCCATCATGCTCCTGGCTTACATGAAAGTCAGAGTTGGTATCTGATGACTGTAGCTCACCACTTTTCTCCCTATGCCTTCATGTAATAACAGTGTCTTTACAAGGTCCCTGCATGCCCCATAGGCACATTTCTCTTCCACCTTTCAATCCCTGCAATTGGGCATGGCCAAACCACCAGCTTTACCATATCGTCATACCTACTTTCTGACCAACTTACACACCATATTTGGCACATCCAAAATGAAGTAAATACTAAATAAAGTGTCCGACAAGTATCAGTGGCAGTCATATAAAACATAAGCCTGAACCCTGAGTTTAAACCGTTCTTACTCAGAAAAAGCCTGTGAATGGAGCAGAACTGTAGATGAGTTGAAAATCAAGCACCCAATCTAAACCTGCCCCAAAGTTATTGGGTTAGCTTAAAATTGGAAGCTATAACCCATCAGTTGGAAGAATTTGAAGAAGGTGTCCACCTTCAAGGAGGTGGAAAGTAAGCAAGGAGGATTGTCATCAATGATCACGTGATACTTTCAATGATTTACACTCTAATCTGCCAAGAAATGGCGTGGGCATGGACCTCGAATGAGTTATTTTATGGCTTTGGATTTATGGGCCATTGAGGATATCAAAATTCCCTGCAAGTGTGGACTGGTGAGTTAATCAGTTAAATCATTACACAAGGCATCACAAGCTAGTCTAGAGAGCCTGGCAGAATCTGCCACCACACCATAGTTTAAAAATCACCATATTGTTACCAGACTTTACAGCTGTTCTCTCATGGGTGGTGGTTTAACCTGCGGGTCACCACACCTCAGGTATGGGGTAGAGGTTGAAAAGGAGACTCTTTCATGGTAACATCAGTTGGTGCAGGAATTGAACCCATATTGTTGGCATCACATTGCATTAGAAAACCAGGCCCACTGAGCTAAACCAAACCCCACCAGGCTGTCCTGCTCTTAAATTATCTATTGAATTTTTTCAATAGAGATAAGAATCAGAAATATTTAAGCCCTTCACATTCACCATCAGCCATTTTATACCATAATTTAAAGTTAAAATATGCCACATAATGTATAAATCCTGAATAATTTTAAATCTTTCACTGAAATAGTTATATCAAGCAGAAAAACATTAAATGTGGTCAGTGTTCACCTGCACTACAGCTATTGGACTTTTGACAGATAGTGGACACATGTTGGTAGTTGCTCTGTTCGTGCTAACTAATAAAGTGATTATACCTTCAATTCAGTAACCAGTTCAAACATTCAGAGCAAACTAACTGAAAACCTTGATACCTGAGGGTTATCAGCACATTTTGATAAACGTGTGAGTAAAGTTTTAGTCAGATATGATCAGTTTTGAAATGTTGACCTTTGTCAGGCTAAACTAAAACTTTTAAATCAGGTGGGAATATGAATATTTGAGTCACCCAGCGAGTCATGAATTTTATAGGTTTAAATGTTTGTTTCTCTTTGAATAAATGTAACAATGTTTTTTTTTCTTCACAGACATGGCAGTGAGTTTTTTAAAGCAGCTCACACAAATGATACCATCAGTATGAAAGCCTTATTGACAAGTGAAGACTTTGACCCTTACGTTCGAGGTATATCCTTTAGAATTAAAAGTTTATAAATTAAACATTTACTCTTGACTTAGTAGCTTTTATTTTGCCTTTCTTTTCCTATAACTTACTAGTCAAGAAGCTGGTGAGATATTCATTTGTAAATGTTGGCCAGTGACATTCCTTTGCTACTACTGAATAGATACATCAGTGTAGTCTAGATTGATGGATCTATGTATAGTCCTTCAATCCTGTCCTATATAAACTCATCTTGAGTGACATAGCTTGAAGTCTCAACTCAGATTACAATCTCACTTTATGGAGAATCATAGGAAATCTTTTTCATTACTTTTGCCTCATAGGGTTTGACAGGGTCAGTTGTTGAGCTTTGGCCCTTATGTTTCCTTGCAACAATCACCAATCAAAGATTGACCTCTTTCAGACAGATAATTGGATTTGTAGGCTACATTCTGCAGTTACACAATATATTATCTTCTTTAGCATAAAAACCCCATTATCTGAGATATGTACCTCAAAAAATAAGATGAAAGATACACTTCTTGTTCATCTATTTTAAGCCTATGAAGTGGCAAATATCTAAATCTGTGACATGCTAAGAGGAAAAAACCATTACTTATGAAAATATACAGACAATACAATTTCTGGACATAGAATTAACTCACCTTGACTAATGCATCATAATTGAAAAGTGTGGTGCTGGAAAAGTGCAGCAGGTCAGGCAGCATCCGAGCAGCAGGAGAATCACCTGATGTCTACCTTGAAGAAGCTCTCCTCCTCCCTCTACAAGGGATTCTCCTGTTCCTCGGATGCTGCCTGGCCTGCTGCGCTTTTCCAGCACCACATTTCAACTCTGGTCTCCAGCATTGCAGTCCTCACTTTCTCCTAATGCATCATAATGACTATAGAGAACCTTGCCCTTTTGCCATATGTTCTGTTTAGATCAACACAGATCTCACCAACTATACTACAGAAGTTGGGATATCTATTTGGCAGTGACTGAGGTTTTCAGGTGAGGCTCAGCACAGACACAGTTCTCTGCCATCTTCTGTAAGGAAACTTACAAATGGCAACATTAAAAACATTTAAACATTTGCAAATTTGTTCAGCAAGCTGATGTTTTCGGTCCTCTTCCTGATAAATAAATAAATCACTTCTCAACAGGAAAGACTCTAAAAATCCCCTGACAACCAATGGCATTACTGTCATTGATACAGCCACAATCCATTTCCTGGATGTCAACATTGTCTAGAACCGAACAGTCACATTAATGCCACAGGAACGAGAGAAGGATAGAGACTGGGCATTTGGCAATAAGCGGCTCACCTCCAGTGTCCTTAAAGCTCCTCTAACATCTGCAAAACAGTCAGGAATCTGAGAAAATATTCCTCACTTACTGAGATGAGTGCAGCTCCAACCATACACTCAGGAGGCTTGACACCATCCCTTAGGATAAATCAATCTGCTTGCTTAGCACCACTCCATCACCTTAAATACCCACTCTGTCTACCAATGGTACACTTTAGCTACAGCAATTAACAAGACACGGTACACTATATTGACATGCCAGGTCTTCTTTAAAGCACCTTCCAAAACCACAATGTTCATCACCCAGAAGGAGACGAACTGCAGATGTAGGGAACATCTTCACCTCCAAGTTCCTCTCCAATCACCACTACCCACTTGGATATATATTGATATTGCTTGATCATTACTTGGTCAGAATACAGGAACAACACATTGATAGTCTCTTCACCACACTGCCACAGTTCCAAAAGAATGCTTGCCATCACTTTCTCAAGGGATTGAGAGACAGATGCTAATACATGCTGACCCTGTTAGAAATACATAGTCCAAGAATTAATTTTTAAAATAAGTCTCAGTTGCTTAGCACAATTGTGCAAATTTATTTCACTGCTGATTCCCCAAAGCTCAAAGGATCTATGAGTGCTTCTATGTATTTCTTCAGATTCAATTAAGTTTTAAATTCAGAAAGCTTTCTGTTAAGTGGATGCAGCCATATTGTTTTCCATAGTTGATGCATCAGTAATAGGAGATCATCAATTTGAAATTGACACTGAGAAGGAAAGAGATTAGGAAAAATATCTTTGCATCAAAAAGAGAGTTGTTAGAACACAGATTTATTTATGACATAGAGGAATTAAGGTGGAAGCTTTTGTATCTTTAAAAGGACAAGAATTTAAATAAGGTGGAATGGAAGATGCAGTGCAATGGAGAAAATAGAATAGTGGAAAAATTAAGGATTACATCGCCAAAAAGCCAGCAGAGACAGTGTGGGATGAATTATGTGCTGTGTGAAAACTTCTTCAGCTCTAATTTTTTTTTTATATTCTTATGCGCATTTGTTCAGAATCTAATTTTCAAATTTATCATTTGAAGGGAATTTAGAAGAAACAATATTGCATTCAGCTTTGTTCAATGGCAATAAGGAAATTGCAGAGTTAATTCTGGATAGGATCCCATCGCTCATCAATGAACCCATGACATCTGACATGTACAAAGGTAAAATATCTTGGATTTTAATACTTATTAGCGTTAAGTATAAGGAGCACAGAAATGTTAATTTCCTAATTCAAAAGTCCCGTAAGTACACTTACTTTTTTTGTAAATGATTTTTGAAATAAAATATGTTTATTATTAAATATGCAAATAATTATGAGCATTGTGCAAACATCTTTATACAGAAATTGCCATCTGCCAATAAATTGCCCAAATGACAATGCTTGAAAAACCAAACGAGTTAATGGTAATGTGTAAATTTGCAACTTCAACCATTTTAAGCATAACAACACTTGGGACCAATGGGGAATATAGACTGATCATTATAATCTGATCTTTAAATTCTCAACAACCAAAAAAACACAATTTGTGTAACAGGTTCAGCAATAATTACTTATATTCAACTAGGAAGGAAACCAAGTGTTGATGAGCTGAGGAAAGGGAGGGGCTGTTGTTGCATTTCTATTGATTTGAGACATGTTACAGATTTAGGTGAACTTGTCCGTCACTGTTGTAAAATTACTGATAGATAATCCAAAAGGTAACATTAGCAATATCCAGTAAGTGGTGTATGATGTAGATCTGAGCCACCTTTCTGAATGAGAAGATCATTGAGAAATACTACACAAAATCGAGGTCAGAAAGTGTTCATGTAACATACAGAAGGCCCAGTTACTTTAATATATTGTACAGAGGTCTTTCTTATTCTATTTGCATGAATGAACTATTTCTAGTATCACTTTTCAATTTTCCCTCATTCTCTAGGTGAGACCCCCATGCATATTGCCGTCCTGAAACAAGACGTGGAAATGGTTAAGGAACTGTTGAACCGAGGTGCGGATGTGGTAAATGCACGTGCAACCGGTTCCTGCTTTGTCCCCGGAGAGGAATGTCAGTGTTATTATGGTAAATTCACTTTTATTTTCTCAGAACTAAGATGAGATAAATTATTGAAGTATTATAGCAGATTTCTAGAGGGGTGCATAGTCTTACATAACTGTAACCTGTTCATCTGCCTATTAATGAGTGTAATGTTTCAGTGTATCCTCCATAATTTGTTATTGTTCATTCTCACTCAAAGTTGTTTGAAAATGACATCTGCATTATGTATTCTGGTGAATTTCCCTAACCGGTTTAGAATTGCTGAATAAACAGGTAGTCATCTTCAATAACTTGTAGGAGAGTTACATTAGTTTTATGTAAGAACATAATCAACAGTGAATGCTTTTCTTTGAAATAATAGAAAAATCTAGGTGCCTTCACTTATCAAGAATGATGTGTGTCGTACATCTTAAACCAATGTTATCACTTTTGATTGGAAGCAATCTCAGGTCCATTTACAAAAAAGTGAACATGTGAGTCATAGAATCATTGAATAGCCACAGCATAATAGGAGGCCATTTATCCTATTTTGCTCATGCTGCCTCTTTACAGGAGCAATGCCTCACAGACTTTTGCAGTTTTCCAGCAATGCTTTTTTTTTCCATACAGGTGCTTATCCATTGCGAATTTGAAAGCTCCAATGTACACCCGTACTGTGTATTCTATATCTTAACTGCAGACTGCATAAATAGTCCTCATGTCACCATTTATTCTTCTTCCAGTCATCTTAAATTGGTACCCAGATCACTAAGATATATTAAGAAAGCACTCATCCACATAATGGTCCCGGTTTACTTATCTCTAGTCCAAAATTGGTGTGATCCATACTTTAGTCAATTAAGTTGGTAATTTGATAGTACAAAACAGTATTGCTGAGAAAAAAAACAAGAAAACCAATGTAAAGGCAAAAACATATTGATGAGAAAACAATGCTGACTAGTTAGCAGGTGGACTCAGATTTATAGAAACATTGTTGTGTAGATGCACCAGTTAATAACAACTGACAGTTAACTGCCAAGAGTTTGTTTAAATTTTAAACCAAATAGGTTGGCGCTGATTGGTCAAGACATTGCCCTGGAAAGTGAACCAGAGATTGGCTGTGACCTATTTTTAAGCAGGCAGCGTATGTGTACATCTGTTTCCTAGGACATACAAGTGGCTGTACTGTGAGCCTGACTGACAAGCCTAAATTGATTGTCAGTGTAATTCGTTGCATACTTGGGATTATTTGGTGAATTTTGTCAAGTTGTGAATCATGTCAAATATTGGATGCTGTGGTGTGAGTTTTGCAAGGTCTTGGGTATGGACAAACCTTGCATTTGTGAACAGTGAAAGGGATTTTCTGTTTGATATGATCTAGCTATCTTAGGGGAAAATGAGCTACATTCCTAGCTTCAGCCAAGTACTGAAATATCAAACTGCCCATTTATGTGATAGAGAGTTTGCATGATATACAGTGACCAGGATAACTGATCTGATCAGAGTAAGCACCATCCCATAGGATGGCTTTGATATGCCCTATTTTAGCACTAAGTGAATAACTACCTCAGGTGCTATTTGCAAGTTTGCTGATAAAGAAATCATATAACACATGGAACTGTGGTGTTAGCCACTAACAGATCTGTTTCTAACATTAAGAATCAAACACATGGGAGTGGACTTTGATATAAATGCATTAATTGGGACCTGACAACTCTCCCTGACATTGTAGATATATTGGCTTGAAGTCACTACATCTTATTTATCAATTGGCAACATTCTAGTTATGTTTATTAGGGTGTTCCCATTAGATAATATAAATGTATACTAACTTGTGTTAAATGCTTTACACACACTGCATAGAACTGTTCTTGATTTGCCATGGTTTTGATGACTAATATCTAGAAACATCCACAAAAAAAACAGAACAGTAGTAGAAACAATTTTGCTGTCGAACCCTCCTCATATTGATGATAAGAGTTTTAAACACATTTTTTTTCTTATCTGCAGGTGAATATTTGTTGTCATTTGCAGCATGTATTGGCAATGAAGAAATTGTCAGAACTCTTATCAAGCATAGTGCGCCCTTAGAGGCACAGGATTCCTTAGGTAAATATTCCACCATTCACAAACTACTAAACCTTTGAACTTCTTCATGTGTAATTATCATTGAGAACTTATATTGTTCCTGTCAACAGATCTGTAATCCTATGAATTACCATTGTGAATAATAAATAGATTTGAAGTATTTTGTTTGCTTAAAACCGTTCTGAGCTCATCATGAAAACAACAACCTTGCACAAGTTTCATTTCATATAAAAGTTGGTACGTCTTTCACAACAATATTAGAAAGATTCCATTTGGTGAATGTCAACCTTTTATTACCTCTGGATTCATTGAAGGTTCCTCCCAAAAATGGAATTTTGGGAATAAATTACATACCACAATGTAAAGTTCACAGATGTGTTTTTAAAACCTGATTTAAAAACAGAATGACTTTAGAAAAATCACATTTTACAAGAAGCTAACCTCTATTCAGTCCTCATGTCAGACAGGAAAAAGGATTGAGAACCAAAAGAAACAGATTGCAAGGAATTTGCTAAAAAAGCATATTTGAGGTGAGAAAAAATATTTTAACTTCGTGAGTAGTTAAGGTATAGAATGCATTGCTTGGAAGTGTGGTGGAGTTTGGTTCAACTGATGCATTGAACAGGGTATTAGATGATAAGTTGGATAGAAATAATGTACAGAGGTATAGTGATAAAGCAGAAGATTGAAAGTAGATATTGATGTTCATTTTAAGAGATGGTATGGATACAATGGACTGTATGGTGCTGTAACACCTCTGTGATTCTGTGAAGTTAAAGGGAGCTAGACTATAACAGATAGCATGGTTTCCTGCCATGCCATTAAAAAATACAATGGGGAGCTCTCTGGACTGAAGCTTCTGCTCTCTGGTGATGACTTTTGAGGAGGAGGGAATTTAATTAAGTGCATTGGTGACATATCTGAATCCCACTTCCTTCTGTTACATTATCAAGTGCATTGTTTAATGGAGTCATACACACATAACACTCCAAGTGGTTTGGATACCAAAAGATTAGGCAATAGATTAAAGACTTATCTTCTACCTCTGGAATCTGCTTTCAAATCTATTCCTAATTAACATGTTAAGTTTATCCTTTTGAGCATAAGGAAATTTGCAGGTGTCATCTCAGTCCATTTCTTAGTAGATGTGGGTATCTCTACTCATAAAGCCAGCACTATTTGCCAATATGCCTTAACATAAGAGGTAACAAATTTATATAGGGAAAATTACAAAAAGTACTACACAGCACTTGTATAAACTTGGGGTATGATTGTTAGAAGAAAGTGTGAGGACTGTGGATGCTGGAGATCAGAGTGGAGAGTATGGTGCTGGAAAAACACAGCCAGTCAGGCAACATCCGAGGACCAGGAGAGTTGATGATTGTTAGAGCTTTATTTCCATTTTTTTTTCTTCATTTGTGAAATGTTTCTGGGCCAACATATATTTCCTGTCCTTAGCTGCCTTTGAGAAGGTATTGTGAGCTGCCTTCTTGAACTGCTGCAGTCCATGTGGTGTAAAGTTGACCCACAATGCTCTTGATGAGGGAATTCCAGTGTTTTGACCAAACAACAGTGAAGCAAAAGTGAAATATTTCCAAGTCAGGACGGTAGTGGCTTAGAGAGAACCTTGCACGTGGTGTGGTTTCCATATATCTGCTGCCTTGTTTTTGTAGATGACAGTGATTGTAGTTTTGGAAGGTGCTGTTTAAGAAACCATGGTGAATTTTGTTAGTGCATCTTGTAGATAGTATACATTGTTTCTACTGAGCGTAGGTTGTGGAGGGATTGATGTGGATGTGGTACTAATCAAGCAGACTGCTGTGTCCTGTCTGGTGATAAGCTTCTTGGGTGTTGTTGGAGCTGCACGCAATCAGGTCATTAGGGAATATTCCATCACATTCCTGACTTGTGCCTTTTGGATAGCGGACAAGCTTTGGGAAGTTAGCATTCCTAGCTCTTGAGCTACTCTTGTAGAGGCAGAAGTTTGAAACAGAACTTACAGAGTCGTGGAAGCAGTCACTACCGTCCAACTAGTCTACACCGAACATGTTCCCAAACTAAACTAGTCCCACTTGCCTGCATTTGGCCTGTATCCCTCCAAACCTTTCCTATTCATGTACTTATTCAAATATCTTTTAAATGTTGGAACTGTGCCTGCATCTACCACTTCCTTTGGCAGTTCAGTCCACATTCTTTATAAAAAACATTGCCCTTCATGTCCTTTTTAAATCTTTTCCTCCCACCATAAAAACATGCCCCCAAGTTTTGAACTCCCCTACCTAAGAGAAAAGACTCTTGCTATTTACTTTATCTATGCCCCTATAAAAATGTCCAAGCCTATTTTTATAACTCAAGCCCTCCATTCCTGGCAACATCAACTTGTGAGATTCTTTTTTACCTCTCAAAAAAGGACAGGTACAAAATATTTGCCTGGAGAGATATTCTTCCCTCTATCCTGGTGAAAATATAATGATCACTATGCTGTACTTCCCTCTTTCTTTCTTTGGAATAGGAAATATTTCACTGCAACTCATCAAGTTGGAATGAAGAGTGATCATAATGTCCTATAATCTTATCCTCTTCTGATGTGTCAGAAATGGAAATTCAAAAATAGAAGCAGGATGAGGCATTTTTCCCTCTAAAGCCTGTTCCAACAGTAAATTAGATCATGTCTGATCTTCTAACTCATATGTATTTTTCCTAACTACCTGAGCTGTTTTCCTGAGCAGGTTTTGTGGTTGACCATTGTGTTCCACTTTAGGGAAAGGGAAACCTCAGCCCAGACAGCAATTGAACCCACCTTACATGACATTATTCCCAACCACACATTAGCCAACTGAGCTACCCAACTCATTACAATTCATTGAGTGAGGAAATTTCTCCTCACCTTAATGAACATAATGAACCCTAATTCTAGATTCCCCAGAAAGGAGTAAACCCTCTCAAGCACTTAAGAATTTCAATGCAATCATGTTTCATCCTTCCAAACTCTGGGGAATGTGGGCCCTTATGTCCTTACAGGACAGACAGCCATCTCATCCCAGCAGTCTCTTTGAAAAAAATGTAATGCTTTTTAAAGTTAAGCTTGACATCATTCGTGACAACATATTTATTTTATCTTTGTTCTTAAGGGTATTCTAAACAATATGTTTTGCCCTTCATCTAAATTTTACAGTCATTAATTATTTCAAGTAATTAGTTAATAAAAGCAAAAGTGGCATGAGATAAAACTGTTTCATTCATTGATTGTTAAGGCCTGAAATGTACAGTGTGAAACTGGCAGAGGCAAGTTCAGTTGAAACATTCAAAAATGACATAGGTTCCTTTCTGAAAATGAAGAATGTGCAGGGTCACAGTAGAGGGATGACACTGTGTGAATTGCTTATTTGGAGGGCCAGTGTAGACGTGTTGGATTATAACAGTTCTGTGATTCTGTAAAAACAAAATTTCATATCATGGTTTAAATTTAAATCTAAGTAAAATATCATCTGTAACAATAAACGTAAA
Organism: Hemiscyllium ocellatum; assembly: GCF_020745735.1. Taxonomy (NCBI): domain Eukaryota; kingdom Metazoa; phylum Chordata; class Chondrichthyes; order Orectolobiformes; family Hemiscylliidae; genus Hemiscyllium; species Hemiscyllium ocellatum. The sequence goes on from NC_083413.1 coordinate 50,815,382, forward strand.
CCTTCTTTGTATAATTGAAAGGATCAGAATTCATATTTCTTTGCCTATGCACACATCGATTTAAAGTGAAAATCTAGCTACAATCCCACATGGGAATAATTGTGTCCGGTTAAACCATATTCAAGTTAACCTGAATTAACCGTATTAAGATAGCTTTGGGTTTTGAGTTTGACAGAAGAGCTCACTAATTATCGATATGTTCATATATACTGTGATAATTCAGATTATGCCCAACCTGTTTCAAAAATGGAGGAAATAACTACATTTTAGCTTCTCAATTTCCCTTTCGAGAGCAGACTATGTTTGTATAATAGAATTCTCTTGGACAGGTAATACAGTACTTCATGTGTTGGTTACACAATCAGAAAAAAAACAGAAGTATTCCATGTATGATCTCATCACATCGCTAGTGTCTGAGAAACAACAGCCAAGTCTTGAGAACATTGTGAATAATGATGGCTACACTCCATTAAAGCTTGCAGCAGCTGAGGGAGATTTGGAGGTCAGTACATTGTAACTTTTGTTTGTTAAAATGTACAAGAGGATGGACTATTTATTTAAAGAGTCAATAATTTTAAGTACAAATCATCTCAATGGACATTAGAGTTTCTTGTGAAGCTGGGTTAGTTCATAACACACACCTTTGTAAATGTTTTAATATCCATGATTTGCCCCATTCATATGTGCCTTATCAGTAAAATTTCTATTTGTAGCTGTATTATTCAGCACAATTTGCCCTAAAATGTTTACAATAATTGTCTGCATTATCACAGCAGCTCTAGGTTTTACTTATGTCCAACGTTTTCATCATTAATATTACTTTCATTACACCCCAGTCAATCACTTGGGAGATTTTAAAGCCTAATTGTTTAGTTCATTCAGAAGATGTTTACTGGACTCTAGTTGACATCAAACCAGTTCAAACCTTTATTTAAAAATTGTATCAAATTTAATTGAATACTTTTTTAATACCTTAATTTAACTTTATTTTGCAGATGTTCAACTTTTTGGTGCAGAAACAAAAGAAAATATATTGGACAATGGGGACAATTTCTTACTGTGTCTATGATCTCACCAACATTGATACATGGGGTGACCAAAAATCAGTTCTGGATATCATAACAACAAGCAGGAATAGAGAGGTAACCATAAGGAATGAAGCTGCCTTTTCCCATTGTAATTATCAATTAAATTGCTCATTTTGCATGGGGTTGTTTTCTATTATCTTTTCCACTGAAAAGTTACATAGATAAGTATTTATATTCTTAATGTATATGAATTTAATAGAGATTGTGGCTTTATATAATGCCCCTCCAATTGAAATCTGTATTCAGCACCTCAGCCAATTTAACTTTGGTTGATTTTCTAAAAACATTTTCATCACAGAATTCACGTGCAAATTTTATTTGTTTATTTTTGGTGCTCTGGCTGCCGTTTCATTTCCAAAATGGCATGAAAATCACCCACACATAATTCCAGTCAGTCCACACCAGATGTCTCCTTTGGTGGATGTTTTGTGGGTTGCTGGATGGGAACAAGCGCCCAGCAAATCTAATGTCAGTCAGTGTCAGGCTGATTAGACTCTGAAGGTGATATTTTTGACCTGAATGTTCCAGCGGATTTGTTGTTTCAGTCTTGCATATCTGAACATTCATTCAATAGCAGAAGAACCAACCCTTGCTATCTACATCCAGCACCACCATCAGAGCTATTGAGAGGGCCATCAACAATTTACAGGCTTGTTCCAAGTTAAAATAAAGTGTATGAATGTTTGCCCTGTTCCCTAAAGTTGGTAAAGCCCACAAGAAGTAGTTCGACTCATCGGTGCAAACCTGAGTACTCACTTCAAGGGTTCTGCTCAGACCACATGTGCCCAGTTATTGATATGGTCATCTCTATCCCCTCAGCAGTATCCATCTATGTTAGCTTCAATGAGGAATAATTTGTGCCTTGTTTCCATTTCACTTGAAAATGCCCACTGAAATCTGCCACCCTTATTGAAGGCAGATGGGCAACCTCAAAGCCCAGTGAGGACTATCTGGCTGATTGTTGTCAAGGTGATCATGTCTATTAATGTCCTTGTGTCAGGCTCTTTCCAGGCAACACCTCCAAGACCTTGGAGTTTGATAAGCAATGTTGTACATGGAGGTTGCTGATGCTCTGTAAGTGAAAAAGCAAGAATACTTTGCATTCCAGAGAAGCATATGGAGAAAGAATATGGCTTTATCAAGATACCATGTTTCTTCACCTTTCAAGGTGCTATTGACTGTACAGCTTATGTTTTACACATGCCATATGTAAATGTTTGGCAATCACAAAGATAGTGCAATGTCGAACTGGTGTGTTTTCAGACTAACAATCGCACAAATTAATACACAATACTTTTATTCTGCACCAGTTCTCTCTTTCATCAGCATTTGAGCCACTACAAGAATCTGTAATGTGCCTAATATTCACCACGTCCATGACACTTGTACCCATTCCACACACACATGAATAGAACCCAAGTAACCAGGCAACCCACTTCATACTTGAAATGATGTGCTCCACATTTTGCAAAAACTGTGTGAAAATTTAGTGCTAGGCATCATGTTCGTTGACAATGAGGCATGGCAATACAAGAAATATTTCAGTATGTCCTGATTCTGATCATGCACATGAATTTATTAAGTTTTGTAGGGCAATTCATTCAGATCCTCAAAGGTAAACTGTTGGCATTGACCACATTTGTTACTTTCTCCTATCAACTTCATAGCGTCTGTTTGAAGGGTATACTGACACACTGTGAGCTGAGGACTCCTGTCTCTCTCTCTCTCAGTCTTTCTTTCCATGCCCCCCCCCTCCTCCGGCAACCCCAAACCACCCCATGTGCCGAGGTTTTTAGGGTATGTTTTCTCCTATGTTGTCCCATTCATGTCTCTGCTGAAAATGTGTTGCTGGAATAGCGCAGCAGGTCAGGCAGCATCCAAGGAGTAGGAGGGTCGACATTACAGGCATGAGCCCTTCTTCAGGAATGAGGAAAGTGTGTCCAGCAGGCTAAGATAAAAGGTGGGGAGGGGCATTGGAAATGCGCTAGGTGGAAGGAGGTCAAGGTGAGGGTGATAGAACGGAGTGGGGGTGGGGGTGGAGAGGTCAGGAAGAAGATTGCAGGTTAGGAAGGCAGTGCTGAGTTTGAGGGATTTGACTGAGACAAGGTGGGGGGAGGGGAAATGAGGAAACTGGAGAAATCTAAGTTCATTCCTTGTGGTTGGAGGGTTCCTAGGTGGAAGATGAGCCTAGGAACTCAGCACCGCCTTCCTAATCTGCAATCTTCTTCCTGACCTCTCCGCCCCCACCCCCACTCCGGCCTATCACCCTCACCTTGACCTCCTTCCACCTATCGCATTTCCAACGCCCCTCCCTCAAGTCCCTCCTCCCTACCTTTTATCTTAGCCTGCTGGACACACTTTCCTCATTCCTGAAGAAGGGTTCATGCCCGAAACATCGGCTCTCCTGCTCCTTGGATGCTGCCTGACCTGCTGTGCTTTTCCAGCAACACATTTTCAGCTCTGATCTCCAGCATCTGCAGTCCTCACTTTCTCCTCCCATTCATGTCTCTCTCTGTTAAAACTCAGTTGTGGAATGACTTTTTAATATCTGGTCCAGTCAAATTCACCTTCCCTGTAGGAGATGCAAATTGGTGTTAAATAATGCTGCTAGCATGAATTAATGTTACAATTTTACATCCCTGCTGAGGTTTGGAGTCAGTCGAGAGATTGTTTGGAATTGCTTGTAGATTACACCCATGTTCATGGGAGATGGACTTCCTGCATTGGAAGCACTGGGCACAGGTTAATCACATATTACAATTCCTTGCTTGTTTTTCAACTTCATTGAATTTATTGACTTAGAAATTTAAATTGGTTTCCTGACACACAATGACTTGAGACAGTTCAAAAGTGGTTTTGCTGCTAGTTCTTTGTGCTCTGGGAATTTTTTAGAAAATGAGAGAAAAAAAAAATCACCCCTGGAATGAGGTTACAGGCATTCAATACAATCCAATGCTGATAACGAAATGATAATGAATTTTCTTGGTAATATTTATCCTGAAAGAAATGTACATAATAAATTCAACTTGATGTCCAAGAATGTGCCATAGCAGTTGAAGAATGTGATTAAATCTTCGTTTATGTTGATTACACACTTATTTAATTGCTTTTGTCCATGACTTATGACTTTCAGTACACTGACAGGAAAACTTAAAATGTTTATCACTACTCTAAACTTTGGGACCTTTAATTATGTAAGTTAGCTTGCTGAGCTTGAAGGTTTGTTTTCAGATGTTTCGTCACCATACTAGGTCACATCATCACTAAGAGTCTCCGTAAAGCGCTAGTGGTAGTATGTCCCACCTCTCTATTTATAGGTTTTGGTTCCTTAAGGTGGGTGATGTCATTTCTGGTTCTCTTTTTCAAAAGAAGATAGATAGGATCTAAATTGATGTGTGTATGAATGGATTTCTGGTTAGAATGCCATGCCTCGTGCGTGTCTTTGTTTCGCCTTTCCTAGGATGTGTGTGTTGCCCTAGTCAATGTGGTGTTCTTCGGAACTATGTATTATTCTCGCAAATATAATGAAGGGAACACAGACCTTAAATTCCTTCAATCAGGGTTAGTGACAAGAAAATTGATGGAGCACATATTCTGCTTGTTTTTTATATAAGATCCTGCACAGCCAGTTGTATGTTGCAGGATTTAATCTGCAAATGAACCTGACTGGTTGATTGATAGGCAGTGGCAGTCCAAGTGGCTAGCTTGAACTGTTGCCCTATTTTTAATGTAACCTATCATTTGTGGCTGATCACAATAGCCTTTTGGTGCCTACTGAAATTTAATGTTTTTGTATTCTCTGTAGAAATTATGAGATAGGAATTAAATTGTTTTCTTTGTAGGTTCATAAACTCATTGATGCTAAACCAGTGAAGGAATTATTGCATCAGAAGTGGATTTCATTTGCATACAAGTATTTTCTAATGTGGATGTTTTCCTATAGTATGTACATTACAATATTCACCATCTCAAGCTTGTACCGGCCCTTGAAACCAGTTCCACCTGGCCAATTTGGTGACTACATTGTTAAAACTCAAAAGACTCTCGCAGTAAGTATATACAGCATGAAAATTTCAATGCTAGAGTTGTAAAGATAGTATTTCACAGTTTGTGAACTGGTAAACACTTTCTCAAATACAGTAATAAATCACTTTTAATCTATATAGAAAAGTTGAATGGTTGCTATATTAACTGCTAAACTGTTGAAATGTCCAAATCCAGTTTGAAAACGTCAGAATGAGACATTCCACCCCAGCTAGATATATTTGTTTTACACAATCCCTAATGTACTTTAAGATCAAGTAAGAGGGATTATCACTCAATAAATTTAATTCCAAGCAAATCAATTGATTTTAACAATAGACGCTGAGAGTTGTAGGTAGAAGCAGTTAACTGGGAAAGTAGATTGGAGGCTTACAATGTTCAATGACACCAGCAATGATGTACAGAACAACCTCGGTTATCCAAACATCAATTATCCAAATTTTGGATTGTCCGAACAAAATCTCAAGGCCCTGGAAAAACATTATCCATTATCCAAACAATCAGTAATCTGAACAATCAGTTATCCGAACAGAATACTCCCCGCCCGTCTTGGTCGGTTGTTTGAGGTTGTTCTATATTCGCATAGTTTTATAAGATAGTGACAGTCAAAGTTGTTAAAGGTATTGCATTGTGAATTAATTGTAGGATGTGGGTGCTAATAAACAAATATAACCCAAATTCAAGCCAATGGTCATCCAGGTAAAATAAAATAAAAATAAAATTGAATGTAAAAACTTACATGTGCATTAGGGATTTATTGCAAACAGTGTAACAGTCAAACATTCAGTTAATTTTCTTCCTCATTGGCTAAATGTCAATTCTTTTTCTTTGGTTACTAGATCTCTTTTTATCTTTCCTGCTTGATCATTCTGCTTTCACGTTGTCTGGAACAGTTCAACAACCAAATATGTAGATGGTGGGAATTTAAATGCAAAGAGATTAAGATTATTATCTACTGTTAATATCAAACCAAGAACAATTAAAGCCTGCTGGAATGAAGCTCTGAAGTTACAAACATAAATAGACTGAGTTAACTGACAAGAGGTAGCAGAATTGAAACATACATGAAGTTTTTCAGTGCAGTGTTGGAAACAAAGATACCTAGCATGTACTTACATAAATCTTTAAACTTTAATGAGTAGGTTAAAACTTTCTGAACAAAATTAATTTTGAGTTGTATATTTTGCAATGAAGCTCTGGATATCCCATTTCCCAAATAATAAATGCAACCTTATGTCTCTTAAGTTGGATATAGTAACTCTAGGAAAAGAGAAATGCAAGTTTAACAGGATGAAAACTCTGATGTAAGCAAAGATTCAAACAAATAGGACTGTATTCTCACAGATAGTGATTGATGCCAAATCAATTTTCGCAATACATGTTTTGAATTATTATAAAAAGTAATGATACTGAAGTAGGGAAATAGGAGGGGACATGCCTAATGTTGTGAAGGCCAGAAAAGTCAAATTAACTCCAGATTAGCTCTTAAGAAGTCTTAACAGTGTCAACTAAAGGTGGAAGAGTTATGTAGTTAAATATTGTGCTAACTGCATTGATTGTATTTCTAAATAATGTTCTTATACAATATTTTTACATAAAGCCAAAAACTGTAGCTCCATTGCTAATTAATGATCAGTCAATAAGTAGCAGTTTATATGACGCAAGTGAATTGTTACTTATAATGGACATTTTCACATAGTGTTTTTATAGTGCCTGTTTGTCATTTCCAGTAGCGGTTCATTGATGTTTGTATATTATGCTATTAAGAATAATTATTTGCGTATACTACAATGATTTATTTAACAAAGTAAACATTTTAGGAATCCTATCAAACAAAGGAAGACTACTTGAGACTCCTGGGTGAGCTAATAACTATCGTAGGAGCACTGGTAATACTCATCAGTGAGGTAAGCTGAGAAATATTATTGAACTCAGTTATAAACCAGAAGTAGGAACTTGTGCATTACCTCCAGTAGTTACAAAAACATGTACATTGTATCATGTAACTATTACCTTTGTTTTAGATACTGTATTTATACAAAATTGGTCCAAAAAATTACTTTGGAAATACATCAATTGGAGGACCTTTCCCACTACTACTGTAAGTACATGATCATTCATTTTCACCCTTCTCGTTTGTAGCAATCTATTGGAATGCATGTCAAAAAATAATAATTGCTGATGTTCTGGTGTCCAACTGCCCAGACTACCTAAGACAAATGTACGACACATTAAGCATGCAAATCAGGAGCTGAATGTTGATGTTTGGACACCATTTAAGAATTTGGCAAAATTTAGACTTAGTTCAGTTTTACAAAATCTACATCTGTCTCATCAACGATCATTAAAGGGATTCAAATGAAGAACAGATGAAATTTTAATTTGTTGATTTGACTTAATGTGGTAACAAGAGAGGCAGGTATTTTTTATCTGGTAGTTCCACAGAAATTCTGTGAGAAGTTCTTCTCATTTTCCTCCATATCTTATTTGCTGTAGGTTGGATCAATGCTTGATTTATGTACTGTAATACAGTGAAAAGTATTATTTTGCTTGCTATACAGGTGGATTGTACCATACAAAGTGCACCAGGGTAACATTGCAGAGTACAGAATACAGTATCACAGCCACAGAGAGAGAGATCAAAATTAACTTTTGAGAGGTCAATGTAAAAGTCTGATGACAGCACAGAAGAAGCTGTACTTGAATCTGTTCATACATTTACTCAAACCTTTGTACCTCCTGCCTGACGGAAGAGGGGAGAACAGAGTATAATTGGGGTCTTTGATTTTGCTGGATGATCAATTGTCTGAGAAAATTGAACTTGACCATCTAGCTGCAACAGCGTACAGAATTGATTTCTTACTTCTGTAACTGAGACCCAGGGCCTAATTTCTTTGTGTGCCTCAGCTCTTAACCATTGGGTGTGCATTGTTGTTGGTCAATTTTCCAGCCAGAAAATCCCAGTGTTGTCAGACTGGGTTCAGCAATTGGTTAAAGTCTGACAAATCTTGTGTGCAGTTCTGTTTAGCATGCTATGGAATAGTGGTTGTTATGTATTGTAGTTGTATATATTTTGTTGGGACAGAATCCTTTTAAGAATTGAGTCATGTGAGCACTGGTGAGTCACACTGGATAGTCATTAGCCAGGTTTACAGGTTTGTTCAGACTTTTATTGAACTTCTACAGAGTGCACAGCTATGGAATAAAACCTCCTTGTTGCATTGCAATAAATGATGTGTTCAAATGTTCTTTAGTTCTGACTGAAGCCTAATAACTACTTAGTACAAAATACTTTGGAAGTGTTGCAGAATAATGGGACAAGAATCATTCCAACTTTAGTAGCTTGAGATATGAGGAAAGCATTAAAACATTGCCATAACTTAAAAATGATTAATTATGCTTACAGCGTTATACATACTGTAGCATAATAATAAATTGCCTTTGATAAATTTAATCAAGAATCCTACTTTACAATAAGGTAATATAGTAAGTTCAGAGGATCTGAGAACAAGTTAGTGAAAAGGAAATCATTCTAAGATATTAGAGGGAATATTTTCATTTAAAAGAAAGTAAATATTCAGAAGAATCCATTAGGCAACACTGTGGGAAACTAACTTCAGGGACTTTGGAATTTAAAGGCTGAAAATATCAAGTACTCGTGCTTTTTGGGCCAAATGACATTTTCTTGTTCTTTACTTTCATTATCTTCATATAATTTAAAAGTGTAGTGTATATTTTTCTTTACTATTTGTTTGTGCATAAATTGTTTGAGTCTTCCATGAAATCGATGGATGTTAGCAATTTGGATATCTGGAGATCAGATTTGGAGATCAACAATGGTGAACCCTTTACTCTGTCCTAACAAATCCCTTGATCCTAACTTTGCAAGTACATCGCTTTTTGTCCCAGCAGTGTGTTTCTACCTTCTTCAGTAGCCCCTCTGATTTGAGATATACTCCCAGTATAGGAACAGGAAAGAATGGTAAATTTTAATTACTGGCTCACAAGCTCAGGCCTTTCCAAAGCCATTCAAAGTCATTTGAAATACAGGCAGGTGTCACATATTTGTAATTGTCTGGAATGTATACATTTCAAATTACAACTAAATTGAGATTGTCTATAACTCGACTGTCATAACTGGCTTTAAACCCAGAAACAACTAAATATCTTGTTAACCTAGTACACCACTTAATTCTTACCTTACATTTGGCTTTAGTCAATTTTAAAATAGTGAAAGTTGAATTGTTAACAGATTAAAGTAATTTTGCTGACTACTGCATGACTGATCAAGTTTTATTTGAATCCCCTATAGGTAGTCAGCGATCAGACATTAAATAAGTTTGAATAGCAAGAAAAAAGAGCTTGCATTTATATAGCAACTTCGTAGCTACACCAAATCTCAAGGCATGTCACAGCTGGTTAATTATTTTAGAGGTGCAGAACTGGCTTTAAAACAGCATGTTAATGCAATAAACTTGGAAAAGACCACTCATTAGTCTCTCGGTATGAATAAGCTTATGGCAGGTTGATATTTAGACTCCTTATTATGTCAGTTATGCCTGAGCCCATCAGAATTTGGTAGTGCCTTGTGATTTACATGAGAGATCCACAATTTTCCTCAACCTCGAAAAGACAGTAGGTCCATTTTGCAAGAAGCAATTAATGCCCAGTTGGGGAACCTGGGTGAGCAGCGTTGTGGAAGCTGAAATCTATGCCCCTCACTTTATCTCCAAATTACCTAGATGCTACCCCTACAACTATCTCACCCATAACTGTTATCCTGTCCTTACTCACCTTGTACCCTGTGTCCCTCAGTGATTCTAGGTCCCTCTCTGTGTGCATTACCTGCAGTAGCTGCCATTTACTCAGGATCCTAACTCTTGGGGAAGATTGGCCAAATCAGCACTTAATCTGGCTTAATTTGCCTTTCAGAAGTGACACAGGTTTCCCACTGTTTGCTAATCAGTGGGCTTAAATCATGTCAATTACATTAGCTTTGTCTCAATTACATTAGCTTTGCTGCAATGTATACAAGCACAGAAACCAATTTGCAAGAAAAGCACCATAAAGAGCAGAGCGACAAAATAGTTTAGTAATCAATTGAGCCATTTTAGTGTTGTTGATTCATGAGTAAGTGTTGGCAAGGACTTTAGAAATTACTTCCTCCTGGTTGTCCACTTGAGAGAGCAGATGGATATAATTTTAATGTCTCACTGAAAGATGATACCTCCCAGTGCAGGACTTCCTTCTGTTGCACTGGGAGTGATGTTGTATCCATGACATGTATTCAGTGAAGAGCAACACTAATGAGCCAAGAGAGAATGCATATAATGTTGAATAGATATACATCTGTATAATGTGTCATGATTTCTTTTGTTGCTCCAGCACATAAATGTTATATTTTTGGAAGAATATGTGGGAAGACTATAACTAATTTTTGCAAAATTATATCTATATAAAATACTAAAATTACTCACTCCAAGTTTGACTTTATGGTTGATCATGATGCACCTTTCTATTGCTCCAGGGTCTGTTACTCCCTTTTAATTGCTGTGGCAGTCATTATGAGAATCCATGCTGATGCTGGAGAAGCAGTTCCAATCTCCTTTGCTTTGATCATCGGGTGGTGCAACACCATCTATTTTGCCAGAGGTTTTAAAACATTTGGAAAATTTTCTATTATAATACAAAAGGTAAGAAAACAGGCTGAAGCCATTTTGTAAAGTCGACCAAGAGCTATAACATAATAGGCCAGAGTTTGTGGTCAGAATTATGGTAACATTAACAACCCTCACCATTATTGATATTCAAAGCACATAACAACTTCAGGCGAGAGAAAGTAAATGTTTTAAAGGGTAAAAGCTGTCTAAGATGTGTCACTTTATTATTAGATTCTCAAAAACAGTATCTCAATGTTTAATATTCCATTAATACAAATTAAATAGTGGGTCATTCCGCCACCTCAGTAATAGTTATAAAATAAATTTGCCTGAAAGTAGGGGTTTGTCCATTTAAGCCTAAATACCCTTTAAATGGTGTAATGAATCTTAATTTTAACTGACCAACCTCTTTGGCATTGCAACTTAATTATTACAAGTGTGGACTCTCATGCACTAAATTTTAATTACAGTTGTTTATATTTACATTTTTTTCTCTCATGTCTCCTTAATCCATTCTTTCTTTCTCTTCCATAGTTTTGTTCTTTACTTCATTTGATATTGAATTCAATGTTATTGTAACTTATTCTTACTGGTTCAAAGTCTACACTATCCAATAGTTAAAGATACATACAGTTTTGTAAAAAGAACTTGCATTTCTGTAACAATTTTCACAACTTCACTGTGTACTAGAACACTTGCCAGCAATCTAAATGTGGTTGAAGTGTGGTCACTGTTGTGATATAAAAAAAATGGCAGCTAATTTATGCAGAAATCCTACAAACAGTAATGTAGTAGGGACCAGATAATCTGCTTTTTAATCATTGAGGGACTAAAGTTGAATAGGACACCAGAGAAAGCTTCTTTGCCCTTCTTTGAAATAGGGCTAGGGGAGTTCTTTTACATCCACCTAAAAGCAGTTTAATAACAATTCATTCAATTTAAGATATAAATTGTCTTGGATTAATAACTGATCCAAAAGTCAGCACATGCCCTTATTAGCAAACACAGTAGTTTGGCTTGAACCCCAACTATGTAGTTCTTGAAAGATAAATTATATGAATGGAAGCAAGCTGACAGCAATTATTTCATACACTCTATTATTCCTTGAAAATGAATTTTTCCTTTAATTTATCATGAAATCGCTTCTCTAAAAACGTTAACTAGAAAATTGATTGAAGCAATCATTTTTTATTTTACTTGCAATTTTTCTCATGTCGTGGGCCACTTGAAACATGGTACCAAGAGGTAGGAATCAATTTTTGGAAATTCATTCATTTAATCTTATCTAATGCAAATAAGCGACAATAAAAACTCAACTGACATCTTTTCTGCAGAGGTCAGAGGCCGTTTTGCATAATGTGACTAAATACCTAAAGATATTATGGTACTGAAATAAGTATATGGCAGCCTCTAATGAAGGAAACTGGGAAAGGTCTTCAAAGGATATTTTCATTTAATTGGTTTTTTGAGTCCTCAAAATCATGCTTGACCACCATTTCTTTGGGGCAAGAGGAAGAATGGGGGTCAATAAGAAACGTGGAGACAGAAACGTGTCTGCCAATTTGAAGCACAAATCACTGGTTGTGAAGTAATGTTCCTTTTATCACCAGTACTAAAATTAATTCCATAGATGTCATAAGGTTTTGAAATGTTGCAAATTTAGGCAAAGATCAGATTTATTTTTGTCTCCTGGAAAAATATCAAAAAACTACAATTAACAAACTTATTGTTGAAAAATATATTTCTAAGAGTATGTAGTGAGATCTAAGAATTCCATTCTGGATATTGTGTTGGTGTATATTAATGTTTTTGTAGATTTGTTTACCTAATATTTTCATTGTTAATGAGAATAGGTAAATAAGCCCTTTTTTGGTGATAAAGCAATTCATTTAGAATATCAAGTTACATCTTTATCATTTATTTTTGCATTCTTTATCATTAATGATTTAAACTCATTCAGCCATCTTAGATGGTGAGAGAAACAGCAATTGTACCCAAATATCATATTTGCGTATTTTCATTTCCTTACAGCTAATATTTGGAGATTTTATGCATTGGTGCTGTCTTGTATTTATCTGTATCATTGGATTTACCTTTGGTATGTGTTTCATCTGAATAAATATCCATTTGTAACTCTTTTTCTAACAAAAATAGAATGGCAGCTGGAAAATGTTTTGGTCTAATTTTATAAGTTAAACTCTTGCTGCTGATAAAGAAGTAATTTAGAATAGGAAAATGTGTGCTCCTCCCTACATCAAACCTCTGTTTTTAAAAAAGAACAATAATTTTAATTGCAGGTCTAGATGTGCATCACCAGTGTTTGCTCATTATAATGGTCTAACTGCCATATTGTTAGCTGGGAGAAATACTTGCTCTCCTGAACCAGTTTTGGTATCAAACCATTCTTCGTTGTTTAATTTTAAGTTGCCACTTTTATTTTCTCTATAATCTTTGCTCAAAATGTTAAAATGTAATGATGTGGCGTTAGTTACTAACATCAATACTTTGACTTTAGGTACATACATAACTAGTTTTAAATATTGTTGATCTTGGTCTTATTGCGAATCAATAAATTGTAATAAAAGAATAAGTAAAATAACATTTAGGATACTGTAGTGATTGTGGAAGTTTTAATTGATGAACTCTATGTTTTTTGAAATGACCTTGTATTTCATTTCTTTCCTCTAGCATTTTACCTTATGTTTCAGACTCTGAATTTGGCAGATTATCCGTATTTTAGGGATTTTTCAATGACATTGCGCACCACATTTGAGTTGATGATGGGATTGATGGATATTCCTCTTCCTTATAATAAGCCGACTCCCAACAATATCTATATTGCTTATGTCATGTATATGCTGTTTGTATATCTCCTGCTATTAAATTTGTTGATTGCAATGATGGATGACACATACTGGAGAATTGCACCAGAGACAGAGGAGCTATGGAAAGTGCAGGTAAACTTTGCTTTCTTTTAATGTAGCTTGTTAGCCACAATAAATTAAATAAAGGACAGGCAGACATTGTGATCAGGATTGAGGCAATCTAATTCATATTGAGACATGGCATCACTTGTTTATGGAATATACTATTTTTGTATTTGGTGCTATCATTTTGTGGCAAAATAGTATGATATGATGAATCAATTTTCGTCAAGACTGCAGTAACTTGGCATACTCAATCCAATTATTTAAGCAGTAGGAGAAACACGAGCTCATATTTTCTGTGAGGTTAATGATAAGTATATTTTCCCAATCTCTGTGCCTGTATATGTACAAATATCTTGACCAAACATTTGGATTAATTTACAACAGATTGTGCTTTCATGGTTACTACTTATAATTTTTCCTTCCCAGATTGCAGCCACCATACTGCTTCTAGAGCAACGAATGCCATCATTTCTGAAGATCCGCTCAGGAGTTCCAGGAAGATCTCTAGGTTTTGATGATGACAAGTGGTATATTGGGTAAGTAGAAAATTACGTTTCATGATTTCTCATATTCATAACTAAGCCAAAAATGTGTTTCCTTTATTTGAACTGTATTCCTTTATTTTAATATAGGGTTGAGGAGATTCTTCCTGAGACAGAAGGAGGAGCTGGAATGAGCACACAGAGATATTCACAAAACATAAGATGGGACGTGGTTAGAAGAAATCTTGGAAAAATCATAAACATGAAAGATTCTTCTGAATCTACCATTTTATAGGAAACAATAGTGAATTAACAATCTGTTTCTTAAATGAACTATGTTTAATTAAAATTGCTAAATTTTTGATGTTAGTTATTTCCCATATAGAGGCTGAAAAAAATCGAAAGCAGTTATTTCCCCTAAAAATATTATGTAGCTCCTATACTATGAATAACCTTAGTGGAGTTATTTTTCACATTTTATTGTTCAAATATAAGGCCTGTTTTCCTGAAAATACGAAACTTTTTTAGCAAGCAATATGTTGGAACCTTTGGTCCAGAAGACTCCATGCAGTTGGACCTCAAAACTGGAAGTGACCATTTACTTTGTTTTAGCATGAAGTTATTTTACACAGGAAGTGTTCTGAACATCTGGACAAGTAAGCCATTAGATAACTGGAATCTACACAGAAATGATCAGATGGCTGTAAAGAAAGTTTTTATTATAATATTAAGTAGTCTCTTGGGAAATCTAGATCAAAAGAAGCAAAAGAGATAAGTTAAACTAGGAAATAGCGATTTCAAGTTGGACTTCCATGGAATCTCAATAATTTCCAAAGACAGACGGAACCGATTTCAGTATGCCAACCCCTATTCCCAGTGCACTCAATTTATGTCAAAATTGTATGAAGGTGTGGGTTATTGTAGATTGCAAATCAGTACCTCCATCCTGCCTGGCTCCACTTAAGAGTCCTAGTCCTCCACAGGCCAGGTTTTCAAGGAGTTCTGAATCACTGAACCTTCAAAATATTGTGAACCATAGTCTGGATATTGAAACCTTTCGAAAGGTAAGTTCAAATGTTCTCACCTATACCCACCACACCCCCTCCCAATCCCAATGTATGCCCCTTCATCCACTCATCATAATCCCTCAGTAGCCCCCCCCCGGGTCTACCTATACCCCCTTATTCTTATGTCCATTGCCCTTCATAAACTCCAGTCCAAATTGTGACCAAGCCCCCAATTGCCATATACATTCTATGCAGAGCTATTAGTAATAATGTCATGCATGAAAAAAGATCTTTAAAATATTAGTCATTAATACATTACTATCTGGAAATACTGTTTTTACCACTGGTTATAAAGATGCCAATCACTCAGATTTTCAAAGTATAATGTGTGTGGTGGCAATCAAATGGGTTGCTTTGAGCTAGACGGTGTCAAGCATTTTTTAGTGCATTTGGAGCTGTACTCCTCCAGGCTAGTGGAGAATATTTCATCACACTCCTTATAGATTATAGGCTGTATGAATATGTTATTGCAAAATTTTCAGCCTTTAACCTGCTCTTGTCACCATACTTTGTCAAAGGCTGTTAAAGTTAAGTTTGTGGTCAATGGTAAGGCTCCTGTGAGGTTGATAATCGGTATTCAGAGTTAGTAATGCCATTCAATATTAAGGGAGATGGTTAGATTCGTTGCTTAGCACTTTTGTGGTGTTAATATTACTTGTCACTTATCATATGAAGCCTGAATGTTGTCTACGTCAATTGGCAAAAAGGTGACTGTTATCCATTCATAGCTGTGCAGCAGAGCAATGCTATTATGAATACCAAATATCATATTTTGCTTTTGGGAAAGAAGTTTTGTGCCCTTTTCATTACTATTACAATCAACAAACAAAATTAGATAAATGTAATTTTGTTGTGGAAATGTTTCTTTAATTTAAATGATATTAATCATTATGGATCAAAATATGGACATAGTATGGCACATCATTTATTCTCTTGTACTGCAGTAAATTTCAGAGTATCTGTTGTTAGCAAGGTAAGTTTAAGCTTGCTGTGTCAAGTAATGGACTATTTATAGACCAAACAGGATCAAAATAAAAGCAGAAATTAAATAAATTTTCAGTTAATCTGTTTTTCCTTGCTTCTCACCTGCGTTCTTTGACTGAATGGATGCCTGATACTACTAAATCTGACTATGTATATCTGAACAAATATATGTGAAATTCACTGAAAGATCCTGGTCCCCGTCTCTCTGATTTACTGAGTGTGGGTGTGTGTGTCTGTGGTGGGAGTGTGGGGGGTTATGAGTGTCTGTGAGACGGTGTGTACGCACACACATACACACACTCTCTCACAGACACTCATAATTCCCATCCTGCCACACACACACCCACATGCACCCATACACATATAAGTTTGTGGGGTGAATTTGTACTTGCAGAATTACATTTTATTTTGCTCAAAAACTGCATGAATCCTGTAAATCCATTTTTTAGATAAGAATCAGCCTGACCATTGTGGCACAGACAGCCTCATAGGGAGTTAACACCTTTAATACCTTATCTGGCCGAGATGACACCAATTGTTAAAGTGCACTTGAGAATGTAACTTTTAAAAAAGGTTTTGTGATTTACACATAAAAGAACTGAAACCAACATGGTCATTCTAAAAGATGAGAGACTTAACAAACAATCCAGGTCATTTTCAACATATAATTTCAGTTACATCACACTGTAAATATCTGCTATAAATTCTGTGTTTTACAATCTTATTCTCCATAATCACCTGATGAAGAAGCAGCGCTCTGAAAGCTAGTGCTTCCAAATGAACCTTTGGACTATAACCTGGTGTTGTGTGATTTTTAACTTTGTAAACCCCAGTCCAACACCGGCATCTCCAAATCAGGTGTGCATTCAAGGTCCCCTTATTTAAGGAAGGAGATAAATGTTCAGCGAGTCGTTCAGAAAAGACGTATTGAATTATTTTCTAATGAGGATAGTTTAGGCAAACTAGGCTTATTTCCATTGGAATTTAGAGAAGTGATACATGCACTTGATTGGTAAATGGGGTCTTGACAAGGTGAATGTGGAAAGGATTTTTCCTCTTGTGGGTGCATTAGTACGAGGGGACACTTCTAAAATTAGGATTTGTCCTTTTAGGACAGAGATGAAGAGAATTTTTTTTCATAGAGCTGTGCATCTTTGAAACTATTCTTTAGAATGCAATGAAAGTAGGGTCATTGAATATTTTTTAGGACAGGGATGGATAGATCCCTTTTATGCAAGAGAAGATTATCATGGGTAAATGGGAGTATAGAATTCAGAATACAAATATATCAACCATTACCTTATTGAATGGTGAAGCAGGGTAAAGTGGTCAAATGGTCTATTTCTGCTCCTAGTTCATATATTTATATCTGCTTGACCTACAACCATCAGCTGAGATTATAACGATATGTATTGTTCCTAAGTCAAACAGCAATGCAGTATTATTCAATTTTTATTGCTTTTATATCAGTGGAATCAGAAGAGAAAGCTCAAAAAGTACCAAACTTCAGGCAAATTATCTGAGGAGAAAATGGATTGATTTAATTTTGTATTAATACAGTACTGGTAAGTTTACATAAGAAACAGGAAAATTATGTCTCTTCGATAAATGTTGCTAAAAATGTTAGGACTCAAGTTGAGAGAAATGTGGAAGTCTAAATGGGCTTCACAATTCACTCTGAATTGCTGTCAAGGCGGGTACTATATTTATTTCCCATCCATAGGTGGCCAAAGAATAACATTGGAATTTTCAATTGTTTTAACCCAAATTCAACATCTCAAATAGGTAGTGGATTTGGAATGACATTATTATATTGTTGGTTGAGATATCTGGATGACTAGTCAAATAGAATATCTATTACTATCACCTGTTTAATGTTGCTACATATTTAATCAATGCAGAATGCAATTAACAAAACAAGTAAATTGTATGATCTGCACAACCTTCAGAGGAAGTCATGATCGGATTGAATGCTCTGGGCAGGTGCTGTGTATAAATCTGACCACCAAGGACAATTCCACAGTAGTTTAGATCAGAGTAGTGTTGGAAAAGCACAGCAGGTCAGGCAGCATCCAAGGAGTAGAAAAATCGATGTTTTGGGCAAAAGCCTTTCATCAGGAAGGGCTTTTGCCCAAAACGTCGATTTTCCTGCTCCTCGGATGCTGTCTGACCTGCTGTGCTTTTCTAGCGCCACTCTGATCTAAACTCTGGTTTCCAGCATCTGCAGTCCTCACTTTTGCCTAATTCCACAGTAGTGTCAAATGACTTGGAATCTCTTGAGAACCAATTTGACACTGTATTGGAGGGATTTGAGGTTCTTTCTGAATTATGAACAAAGATGCTTGGTATGTCACAACTATCTTGTAATCTGTGACAAGCATTTTCAAAGACTTTTTAGACAAAATCATATGTAAAATTGAATTGGATTTGTTTATTACACACCTGTAAAGCATTATTCTGTGAACACATTTATGCACCAATGTAATTCATCAGCACTTTTTAAACAATTTAAAACATTTTCAGAATAATTAAATTAAAAAGTAACATGTAATAAATATTCAAAACTCATTACTTCTAAGTGATTTAACCATGATTAAAAATGGTTCAAAGTGATTTATGAAACTGTCTTGCAAAAGCGGCTCTTCGTTAATAGTTAGGAAATAGTGCATGTTCTGGAGATTACAGGATGGTCCACTGGTGCACAGTCAACTAGCAACTTAGGAATTCCATCTAATATCTTCAGGTTTGGCAATGAAGAGAACACTCTGGAAATAATGAAACATTCATTCTTAAACTTTTAAAGTAAAATTATTTTTTTTCCTCATGGTTTAAATGAGTCAATCAGAAGACATCACAATTTGATTCCCTAAGTATTATGTTTTCTCAGTATTGGATTTTGTAACAGTTAATTGTTGTCATTATTGAAATGGAAAAAGAGTGAGTATAAAATGATTAATTTCACTGCTTTAAGCCTGAGAAACTGACTCTAGCATGCCACAGCACTTGCTCAATTGCAGTCCAATTACAAAATAGGTCCTCAAATGGGTGTTAAACTTTCTAGCTGTACGTACAATTGACGTCACTCATTAAAGGGAGTACTGACAAAATGACAGTCATTATACTTCTGATATGTTTGATCATGTGCACTCTGTAACAAATAAAAAAATAAACTATAGACATATCTTGTGCCCAAAAATAAAATCTAACTAAGTTCCAATCCAGTTCTCTGCCTTTCTGTACCTCTAAAAGCTGAACTGGGATAACATTATGCTATTATTTGTGTCAATACCAAATTTCAAATGTTTGGTGCCATTCCCAGTCAGCTTAATTTGCCTGGTCTGTTATCATTAGCAACTGGAGACTTCAGAGGAGAGCAGGGACCAGCAGGCCACTGTAGAATTTAAGGGGGGGAAGCCACTTCTAGGTACTAGTTCAGATACAGGTATTTTCTAAACAAACTGTTCTGTTATTATACCCCTTTGGAGTAGGTGGGGCTTGGACTCAGGTCTATTGGCTCTTCCTTTGTACAAAGTACACTAACAATTTGATGTAGAGATTTCCAACTGTCTGCCCATTCACCTTTATTCCTGGCTGAAAAGATTACAGCTCCTGGCCAATCAAACTGGCTTTTCAAATTATTATCACACAAATATATACCAAGTAAGTAGACAATCAACCCTGTTTTTTCAAGTGCTTAATTAATTCCTAATTTCAATTTGTAGCAGACTCGGAGCTGCTTCCTGTAATGAGTAAATCCATGGGGGGGAAGAAATTACTGCACAATCTGAAAACAGCAAAGTTGTGACTTAAAATAGGTGTTTAATTTGGAAAATATTAAGCTCACATGAAGATATGAGAAGTGATTTCTGCTTGTAATTTCTGATGAAGAATGTAACAATTAGCCGAGAATCCAGGACTTTCCCATTGTTACCAGAACCTCCCTCTCCACTGTTCCTCAGATTCGGGAATTCACTCTGTGATGTCAGACACTGAAACTTACTTCAAAAAACTACAGGTCCTGCCGTATCATCACTGTACTGTCAGACCCCAGGCCACTACCCCAAACTATGGATCCCAGAGCACTACCCTCAATGATGATAATGCAGTGATCTAAAAACCAAAGACCTTTCAGTGGAGCTTCTGGTGTCTCTGGCTGCTTTTGGGATGGTCCATGTGACACCCCATATTGGGAAGGAGACCTCATTTGTGTTTTCTATACACCCCCTGAAAATATCCAAATTGATATCATTTTAACATCAAACTGCCATACCATCTAATTTGATGCACGATTTACAAACTTGGACAATTCAGGCCCTCTCAATATATTCTCTTTTGTCACTCACCAAAGACTATACATTTCCTGCAAGATAGATCCATCGCCAATGTTAGTTAAAAGACATGACATCCAACTTGCACATAAGGTTGTTTTGAATAATTTTCTTCTGGAGTTCTTAGATTGTAGTTAGGGATACTGTATTGAGTTGCTGAATTTGTCAGAGTGTATGGCAGGAACATATCGTCATTGGCAACATTATCAGTGATGTCAGATGGCAAGGGCTATGTTACAGCCAATGCTTAGATTTGGAAAACCTTCTGTTCGGACTCAGGAGATGCTGCTGTCTGTTTGGCCTTTCATGCTGCCTCTGGTAATTTAGGATTACCTTGACCTGGGAGCGAAATTACAGAATGCCTGTGATTATTTGCAGTGTTTGTCTGCATTGCCTACCACAACTGAATAACTGCACTATGTGACAGTGTGTAAGCCTGGCATTCTTGGAAGGCATTTGTGAGTGACATGTAATTATGTGAAAGTCCTGAATGCCAGGAGCCACTAATGGCTGTGGAAGGAGGGCTGATAAGAGTATTGGTAATTCTGCAGTACTTGTTTCTCTGATATTGATGACAGCTATTTTCTCCATGTTGTACTAAAGGAGAACATTATTGGCATTCATTCATGTTTGTCCATCTCTGGATGCATTGTGAAGCATGAAATACTTGCACGCTGTATCTGGATATGTTGATACAATAGATGATGCATATCATTGACTATTAATATAGTACATCCCAATGATCCATGCTGTGTTTGGATGATCATTGCACTCACAGAATTGTTTTCTCAATGAATTGCTGCTTATGTAAAAAGTCAAATGCATATTCTTATATTGTTGCCATACGTTGCCCATTCTCTTCCCTAATATTCATTGTCAGGCAAATAACACTCTGAATTATCAGTGGAGATTGATATGCTACTTTATAACGAATCAGTAATGACATGAGTTCATATCATTCTGATCAAAGCAAAGCACATGAAGAATAATTGCTTGGTAAAAGAAAAAAAATCATTGCACTTTCTGACAATTGTCAAAATTGCATTCAAATTGCAGAACTTTCTCCAAACATCCTCTCAGCTCCTCCTAGTGGCTAATCAAGGATCCTACTACTCCATCAAGTCAAAATTCTTATAGAAAGATTACCAAGAAAGTGGTGTCATGATTCAGATGACAGTTCAGTTATCTGATTGTCAAAGCACTGGAAACCAAATGGTGAGAAATCACTTCCGTTAGGGATTTCACATCAGATGTGTGAGAAGTATAAGCTATATATGTTCAAGCAGAAATTCAAAAAGGTTAGGTCAGACAGTTCTCCATTGCTGTTTTCTGGAAGTGCTACAGAAAATCAGTGTCTGCTTGTAAAGGAGGTATCTCTCAACTGCTAACAAAATTATAATGATTGATAAAGAACAATTCCACAGACATTCCATTCCTAAATCTGAATATTCTATATATTGGGGGTAAAGACAAGCCAGGGAACTATAGACCGGTGAGCCTGACGTTGGTGGTGGGCAAGTTGTTGGAGGGAATCCTGAGGGACAGGGTGTACATGTATTTGGAAAGGCAAGCACTGATTTGGGATCGTCAACATGGCTTTGGGCGTGGGAAATCATTTCTCACAAACTTGACTGAGTTTTTTGAAGAAGTAACAAAGACGATTGATGAGGGCAGAGCAATAGATGTGATCTATTTGGACTTCAGTAAGGTGTTCGACAATGTTCCCCATGGGAGACTGATTAGCAAGGTTAGATCTCATGGAATACAGGGAGAACTAGTCATTTGGATACAGAACTGGCTCAAAGGTAGAAGACAGAGGGTGGTGGTGGAGGGTTGTTTTTCAGACTGGAGGCCTGTGGCCAGTGGAGTGCCACAAGGATCGGTGCTGAGCCCTCTACGTTTTGTCATTTACATAAATGATTTGGATGCGAGCATAAGAGGTACAGTTAGTAAGTTTGCAGTTGATACCAAAATTGGAGGTGTAGTGGACAGCGAAGAGGGTTACCTTAGATTACAACAGGATCTGGACCAGATGGGCCAGTGGACTGAAAAGGGGCAGATGGAGTTTAATTCAGATAAATGCGGGGTGCTGCATTTTGAGACAGCAAATCTTAGCAGGACTTATACACTTAATGAGGCAGCGGTGCTAACCACTGAACCATTGTGCCTTCCTGCAAATTGTTCCTGGGAAAAATAAATGTTTCTAGACCATACATTTAGACACGCTAAACACACTGAACAAAGAGACCTTGGAGTGCAGGTTCATAGCTCCTTGAAAGCATTTTAGTCATTAAAAGCATGTATCTTCCGTATTGGACATGAGAAAGTGACAATATATATTTTAGATGCAAAACATAAGAAACTCTTCAATACAGCAACAGAATTGTAGTTACTCTGAAATAAAAGTCATCCGACATAGAACCACATTAGGAAGACATAGCACCAGACAAAATATCAGGAAGGTGTACTTTTAGAGGTGGGCCATATGTACGTAGATATCTTAGAGAAAGAGAGACTCTGAGGCACAGAATAGCTTCCAAATTAGACCGTAAACCATGAATTATACAAGTAAATACACTTCTGGATCCAACTGATGATGTAGCTTGCCAAAAGGTGGAAGAAACAACAGATTATTTTATAAGTCTTGAAAGCCTTTGACAATTATGCCAACCTCAGACCTCATAGAATCTTTGAAAGAGCAAGATTTAATCAGAGTTTAGCATCTAGATGAATCCATAGAAGATTTTATTAATGATAGCTACAGATTAATGGAGAAATGCAACTATATTGACTTGCAATCTGAATTCATGCAAGTCAGAAATGTTGTAGAGTTGCTGATGAGTCAGAGTTTTATTACAGTCCAAAAGAGGCCTGACTATGTGGAACAAGCTGAGTTAAACAGAAGTCCCAAAGACACAGAGACCAATTCTAAGAGGGGAATATCAACCTTACTATAGGAGATCAACAGAGTCTATTCAATTCCAAAGGCACAAAAATCACAAATGATGCATGTGAGAAATCAATTTAGAGAGTAGGACAGGCACCAGACACCAAAAGTCCTTGTTCAACATTATGGAATCTTACAGGCACAGACATTGCTTAGCTATTAAAAGTGAATGCTTTAGCTGTCACCTCATGCAGTTGCAGTTAAAGAAAACGGTTCAAGTTTAGGACGCAGTTTCAAGGGAGAAAAAAAAACCCAAGAAATCAAAATCAAAAAGCTGAACAGTCTTCAAAAGAAGAAAAAGCTAAAATCATAGAATCTCTACAGTGATTAAGGCATGTATTCAAACTCAGGAATGAGAATTCTTACTTGGGAAGTAGGCATAGGTTTTCTACAATTCAGCATCCCCTTTATTAGAGAGGTTTTTTGTACTATATCATTTATCTTAAGTATTTATGCCTCCAGCCCATGAACTTCACATCGGCCTGCCAAAGAACATCCCACCAAGATTTCTGCTCCATACCCTATTCCTGTAATCTTGCAAGTCCCAAGGCTAACCCAGCTTGCCTGCATTTCCTTGGACGCTATGGGCAATTTAGCACGGCCAACCCAGCTAACCTGCCCAACTTTGAACTACGTCAGGAAGCTGGAGCAGCCAGAAGAAGCCCACACAGGTACAGGGAGAATTTGCAAACTCCACACAGACAATCCCCTAAGGGTGAAATCTAACCCGGGT
Source organism: Hemiscyllium ocellatum (assembly GCF_020745735.1). Lineage (NCBI taxonomy): Eukaryota > Metazoa > Chordata > Chondrichthyes > Orectolobiformes > Hemiscylliidae > Hemiscyllium > Hemiscyllium ocellatum. Next base: position 50,839,645 of record NC_083413.1, read on the forward strand.
CCCTGGTGCTGTGAAGCAGCGGTGCTAACCACTGAGCCATTGTGCCTTCCTGCAAATTGTTCCTGGGAAAAATAAATATTTCTAGACCATACATTTAGACATGCTAATATTTATGTCAATGGTCATCTCACAACTTTTAACTTAGGCAATGGAACAAGTGGTAACCTTGGTTAAAGGTAACCATGGTTAAAGAAACACTGTGCAGCTAACAGCATTGTAGCTACATGGTCCAGGAGGCATAAATACTTAAAATAAACGATATACTACAAAATAAACCTCTCTAATAAAGGGGATGCTGAATTGTAGAAAACCTATGCCTACTTCTCAATTAAGAATTCTCATTCCTGAGTTCAAATACATGCCTTAACTTCAAACTTATTCAAATTGTGGAAGAGGTTAAACAGCAAGAATTGTTTTAAGAGTTTATTTAAAATATTATGAAACCTGAATATGAATACAGCATTACTTTGAAGAATGGCTCTAAATCCTTATGTTTCAGTAAACTCAGAAATATTCTGCATATCCTTATGAAGCAAGTTCAGGAATAGTTTGAAGAAATAACAAGAATGGGCATCATTTCCCTAGTCACAAGACCAAAGGTGCTTGAGCATAGTTCCTGTTCCTAAGATCAATTGTACCATTTGAATTTGTGTTGTCCTTTCACAGCTCAACAAGATGATGATGAGAGAATCCACCCTATGTATATGGTTGATGAGAATTCAGATGATCTATCCAAAAGTAGAATTTTCACAAAGCTTCAAGAAAATAATGGATTCCACAAATGCCACTGGATGAGCAAACAAATTGCTTGCTATATTCTTAACTCCATTTGGGAGATTTTGTTGAACAGATTATGATGTGGGGTTGTCTTATTTCAGAGATTTATCAATGGACTTCGTAAAATATTTTTTAAAGATCTTTATGGAGCAATATGTCACATGGATGACATATTGATACATGGAGGCGCAGTTGAAGAGCATGATCTGAGAATGTATGCTGTCTGAAATAGCTTCTAAAACAAAAGAAACTGCATTATAATCACACACCAAGATTTTACATGGTGTTTCAGAACACTTCAAATTCAAATGCAAACAAGTTTTCTGCTTTCTTTTTAACTTACTTCATAAGATGTATTGATTTAGAAGACAGAATTATTGGCGATAGTTTGTCATGTTTCCCCAGTCTTTGGCAATGATGTTGTTAAAGGTTTCTGTGCAATCATATTTAAAAGTGACCCTCACATTTAAACAACGAGTGATTTACATTTATAATTAATATTTTCCAAGAAAATTTACTTGGTTCTGTACTTATCCTGGAATTCACAGGGGTTCCTTTTCAAAGTTAGTGATTCGATTGGTGTTCCTCTCAGGTCATTAAGTCCTTTTAATGTCGCTATGTTGTTTTCAGTTACTGATAAACATTGAATTTGGGGAATTTTCGGCAGTTGTTTAAAAGTTGTTAAATGATTCTTATTGAGATTAAGTTCTTTACATCTGTAGAAACAAAATAAACATATTATTTTCAGTTTGAATTGAAAGACTACCAAACTGTAGATAAATTTGAGTAATCAAAGCAGTAAGTTGCTTAAATTTCTCAATGATGAAAGATTGAGATAAATGCTGAAATAGAAAAATTATTAGTACAAGACACTAAGGTTAGGGAAGTTAAACCTTTTGCTATTTTAACTGAAATCAGAATGTATAGATTTTCAGTCAAGAACGTCAACACAATGAGTGACAGAAGTGAAATAAACAGGTTTGTAAAGAAGGTCTGTCCTGAATGGAGAAAAAGCAATTGGAACTTACTTGAAAAATAATTGTGATAGAAGCTCATGTGGTTAACAATGCACACAATTTCTAAAGGATTAAGGATCACTGTCTAGTGGCCAGAAATATTCAAGATTTTTAAAAGTCAAAGCTGGTGATTGAAATGATTTAAATCCGACGCCTGTACAAATTTATCCAGGCCAAGCCCAGAATAAACATAAACAATCCTCACCAGAAATAAACCACCACTTATAAATATCTAAAAGTGTATATAAGTTATGTTAAATTGCATTGTAGTTATCACTGCCAATTAGGCAGGGACGCAGTGCCAAATAATCATTATCAGTGGACAGACACAATCATGTTCCATGCTTACCCAGGGAACCACAAAGTATTACATTAATACTTTGTGGAGTAGTGATTGTTGGAGTTGGAATTGGAGATATCTAGCATATGATTCCATGCATATGGAAATGGAGATGGCGGATTCAAGAAACAGACACCCTCAGGGCTCCTGTGACATTTCTGCCCTATACATTAAATGATGAAAAGTAAACAACATAGCAAAAAGAAGGTGCCATACTCAGAAAAAAAAAGCCCTTCATATAATAATAACATGTAGAACAAGTAACAAAGACATTCAGATATTTCCACAAAATACTGGAGTTATTAGACAGGAAGGGTTTAAATCTGAATAAATGAAGTAGCTATGGATCAATAGTTAAATGAAGTATTCCCTACCTTGGCAACCTGACAGAACTAAGATCTGTCAGAAAATTGTCCACCAACTGTAGCTTTTCCACTCGAATCAACCTGCGAAGAATCTTATAAAAGTTCTCCAACTGATAGGAATCACCAAGACCTTGGTATGATAGGTTTACTTCCTGTATGTTGAAAATGAACATTTTTGTGAATTTTTGGCAAAAGATGCACATGTATATCACAAGCTAAAATGGCTTGGAAACTTGTAATTTTTACTTATAATTCATAAGGTTATACGTGATCCTGGTCAATACTGAATAGGCTCATCTGAGATAGAATGCTAGAATTATTAACATTCAGTCCAGCAAAGCACAGGCCTGGAGTTTTGTCTCCTGGATTGGGAGTGAAGCAACAGGGAATTTCCCAGTTCCAAAAGGCTGGCCCAGGTAAAAGAGGCCTGGAACTTTGGTGTCACTTTCCAAGGTGACAGGATTCCCTGAGAGTTGAGTCAGGTGACCTGGACAGAACCAGAAACTATTGGGTACGTATTCCAAATATCACACCCACATCAACTCAGGTCAACCTATATTCACTATCCGGACTTTACAAGCCTTCATACCCTTCAAGCCAACATTTGCCACTCTACATAATCCTATAATCAACTAGGAGAAAGTGAGGACTGTAGATGCTGGAGATCAGAGTCAAAGAGTGTGGTGCCAGAAAAGCACAGCTGGTTGGGCAGCATCCAAGGAGCAGGCAAATCAATGTTTCGGGCAAGAGCACTTCATCGGGAAACGTCGATTCTCCTGCACCTTGGATAATGCCTGATCTGCTGTGCTTTTCCAGCACCACACTCTCGACTCTGATCTCCAGCATCTGCAGCCCTCACTTCCTCCCTAATGCTGAGAGTATGTTGAGACTGGGGAGAAAAGGGGTTCAGATTGGGTCCTGAGGAGTGTCAGGCCAGTGATCAGTGAGGAGAGGGAAGTTGGTGGTGGGGGGGGTTGGCATTGGGGAGTCAGTCCAGTCTGGCACCAGAAGGACCAGGTTAGGTCTGGCAGCATGAAGGATCAGATCAGGTTGAGTCAGGTCTGGTGACAGGGATGATCTGGTTAGGACTAGTCTGGCCCAATAAGGATGGAAAGGGGGTTGGGTGTCGGGGTGTTAGGTCAGGGTCTGGTGGATGTAGGCCATCCGGATGGATTTGGAGGCGTGTGGGGTAAATATCGGGACTGTTAAATAGTAACTCAGGAGTTAGAACATGTATTTTGTGGTCTGTCTTATCCTGAGGAAATATTTCCCTTAAGTTTATTGGAGCCCTCTGAAGTTTCTGATGCTTTTCCACAAATAAAAAAAAAGCTAGCTCTCACCAGGCAGTTCTCCCAGTTTTCCAATAATCTCTGATCCAGTGTAGCTTGGCTTTGGCTTTTCTTTCTCTCAGCTGAAATTCTTCTTCCATCTTTGAAAAACAGATGCTGTGATGGAGGGCCTTTCAACACACAAATTTCATGGAATTGACATGGTCTGTTGATCAGTTTTAAAGGCTAACCTTTAAACCTCCCAAAAATATTTATTCATTTGCATAATTTATAGGGTAATTGTAGATGACTTATATCTTGGTATAAGTACAAAGATTTGGAATCCACAAAAAAAATCCTTGGTCTTTGCTCCATGCTGGGATGATTCTGAGAACTGGTTCTGAAGCTAATTGCAGTGAGTACTTACATTTTATTAAAGAAAAGCTTAGAACTAGTTTTCTCTTAACTGACATTCTATCTCAGCAATGTTGACCTTCTTTAATTCATGTCCTTCTGAAATATCAAATATCCTCACATATTCAGATTCCAACCATTAACCATATCTCTATAACAGCGACTGTATCATACTCAATTCTTTACAGTTCTGCAATTAATTCTTCCATCATGTTATGAATATTGCATTAATTCAAATAAAGAGCTTTGAATTCTTTTCTTCTTGCCATTTTTCCTTCTCTGACCTTATCCACTGGTGTTTTCTTACACTTGTATGCTCTGAGCCTTCTTGTCATAGTCTGTATATTATCTAGATTACTGCCTATGTATTTAAAGTTCCTGAACCTATTGTAATTTGATAATATTATAATCAACGGAAGTTATTGGAGGTTAAGTTTAGAGCAGCCATTTCTGGACATCTCCCAAGCACATCTTCATTTCTGCAGACAGAAATGGTGAAGTTTGAAGATGTCAAACTTTGAACTTCAATGTAATGAAGATGATGCTTAACGAGATGGAGATATTCCAATTTGGATTGCTGCGAGAGTGGAAGGGGACATGGGAAATGGCAAGATATCATTGGTAGAGCCTCATTTTGAAACTTGGGCACAATAGGAGAGATCAGAGCCTCATAGAAGGAAACAAGAGTATGGGGATGTAGCTTATGTTTGTCATTTCAGGGAGGAATAGAGGGTCTCGATCTTTGCTGGGAGGATTCTGAGACCTGAAGCAGTGGTGATTATGAAGCTAGTTGTAGTGAATACTTACATTTTATTAAGGAGAAGCTTCATACTAGTTTTCTCTGAGCCAACCCAGCATTGGAGCAAATACCTGATTCAGACACGGGTGAAGAATACCTCTTGCTCGTTCTTATCCAATGTAGTGAATAATGCACTTCCAGTTGGTGCACATGCTTCCTAGCTACCATTTGGCTCTTAGGAAGCTGCATAGTGCCTTAAAAACAGCTGCTACATGACCCAATGCAAGCCCATTGTCAATTTATATATTTAATGAAAGTAATTCATGGATTTTATATAGCCATACCTGCAGAAACTCATATGCCTCTTAAAATTTGACTAATATAGTACAACTTGTTTTTTTTATCATCTTTAGGATTTGATTTTTATTATAATGGTGTTACCTGTTCTGATTCTTGGACAATGAAGTTGAGCACCTTTGATGTTATTTCCTTCCAGCTCATACCAAGTTCTGAACTTGAATTTATCAGATGGTAGCTTAGAAAAGAATGGCACACAAATTTAGAGATTTACATTTTATTGCATTTGAATATTAATCAACTACTCATTGAACTGTAGTAATTTGGCTCGAAAATCTACAGAATTTAAAAAAAGATTCAAAGTGAATTCACAAAAAAGCTTTATTGACAATTAAAATGGAATATTACTTCAACTCAAAGTTTCTCATAAGGATATTTTTTCTGTAAAGAAAGTTGTAATTTATAAAATCGTAGCTGGTATGCTAATATGAGATATTTCAAAAGAATTGCATTAGACTGAGATTAGAATCTCAAGATTAAACCTTTAATTTTGACTTTTGGAAAAAACTTTAATAAATTGGTTAATCAAGATTCCCCTTTCGCAAGACCATGTTGACTCTGTCTGTATTTAGATTTTCTACCTGTTGTGAAATAATCTCCTTAATAATAGATTTAAGCATTTTCTCTCTGCCACCTGTTACACTAATCAGCCTGCAGATTCTTGATCTCTTTCTCCTCTTTTAATAAATAAAGGAATAACCATTTCTATTTTTTCAATCTGACGAGACCTTTAAAGAACCTATGGAAATTTGGAAAATTAAAACCATTGCATCTCGTATGACAACAGCCACTTTTTTTTAACATCCAAGGATAAAGTCCATTAAGGCCAAAGGGATTGCCATATTTTAATTCTAAGTTTTTCTCAGTACCCTTTCTCTGGCGATTGTAATTGTTCTATGTCCCTTAAGATCCTTTCACATTCTGATTCACAATTATTCCTGTGATATTATTTCTGTCCTTTAGCTTGAAGTCAGATACAAAATTGAAATTTTTCAAGGTGTCCATGAATTCTTAAAATCTGTGTCTCATCTCTTCCAGGAGATTACATGCCGGTAGGTGGGAAGTATTTGGAGTCATGATGTTTAGTTGCAATATACCTAAACAGGACAGACCTCTTTCTATTCTTTTTCTTGTGTTTCTAAGTAGTTACATGTACATTTTTAAAACAAATCACCAACTAAATCTATGTGTAGCCATTATACCTAATTTAAACTTAAGTCATGTACTGCATAACTGTGGCTGTGATTAATCATATAGCATTTGAATGTCATGCATTTCGAAGTCTGTTATAATTGAAGCTTGTCCGGGCATATTTAATTTGCATTCACCAGGAACTATTTAAAAGTTTTAGACATGATTTCCACTCAAAGCTTTGATTTTAATGAAAGATTCCCTGCATTAACATTATAAAAAGAAAGAAAAAAATGGAATGGTGTGAAGTATGAAACAAACTAAAAGTTAAGGAAATTCTCTCCATTTCATGTCCCACTATGAAAGGTGCTGTTATTTAGTTTGACTTAAGTGTGTATTCAAATAGTATTGGAATATACTTTGGAATTTGTTGCAAGTCAAAAATATCCAACACTAAGTTCAATTCCCTTTTGAGACGGTTAGATTACCATTTCTTGGGCTGTTCAGTACTGCATTTTCTGAAAAGTCACCTGATATGGTGAAACAAATAGCAAAAAAAACTTCAGGTGCTGGAAAGATTTGGTATATGGCAGAGAAAATGTTAATGTTTTCCTTTATAAGCTAAGTGTCACTTGGATATTGTACAACACACCCAATGTAATTTCCAGTGATTTTGATAGGTATAACGTGCAGGAAGATTTCACAGCAAAACAGCAGTCTGCTTTGCTAGTTTATCACCTGGTCATGAAAGCGGCATTCTGAGACATGTTATAAGCTAAAAATATTTAGTTTACCTATATCTCCAATCTTTCTTTCACTGCAAACCTTTAATGATTCTAACTGATCATTTTACATGGTCTTCTACTTGCTTACTTTTGATTTGTTGAAATCAAGATCATTGCAATGGTCCCAGCTCTGAGTCAATCTTTCCTGTGAGAGGGAGGATATAAACTGTCACAATAATCTTGTTATTTCTATTGTATGCACATGGATGGCACAGAGATAAATCATGCTTCTAGATTTTTCTCTGGAGGTGCATGGGTACATGTGCCTTCATAGGCTGACAATATTTATCTAATAGGTCATCAAAGAGGTCAGTGCTGGAGCCCCAACTACTCAGTTCTGTACTGATGACTTGGATGAAGAGATGATGTGTATTGTAGCAAAATGTGCTGATGACATGAGGATAGATAGGAAAGCAAGTTGTGAGGTGGCACAAAGATACATGGACAGGTTAAGAGAGTCAGCAAAAATTTGGGAGGTGGAGTGTAATGTGGGAAAATGTGACCTTGTACACTTAGGTGGGAAGAATGGAAAACCTGAATATTATATAATTAGGGAGAGAGTACAGAATACTGCAGATGGTAGCATGTGTATTTCTTACTTCATGATACTTAAAAAGTTAGGAAACAGGTGCAGCAAGAAATTTGGAAGGATAATGGAATATTGCTTGTTATTGTAAGGGGATGAAATATAAAAGTAGCTGAATGTTATTACAATGTTATAGGGCATTGGTGAACCAACACTTGAGTAAGTGGCGGCATGGTGGTTAGCACTGCTGCCTCACAGTGCCAGAGACCAAGGTTCAATTCCCGCCTCAGGTGACTCTCTGTGTGGAGTTTGCACATTCTCCCCGTGTCTGTGTGGGTTTCCTCCCGGTGCTCCGGTTTACTCCCACAGTCCAAAAATGTGCAGGTTAGGTGAATTGGCCAGGCTAAATTGCCCGTAGTGTGTTAGGTGTAGGGGAATGGGTCTGAGTGGGTTGCGCTTCAGCGGGTTGGTGTGGATTTGTTGGGCCGAAGGGCCTGTTTCCACATTGTAAGTAAGTAATCTAAGTGTTCTAATCTCCCGGTTTAAAAAAGGATATAATTACAGTGGAGACAGTTTAGACAAGGAGTTGATTTCTGCAATGAAAGGATGGGAAACATTTATGCAAATTTGGATTTTAGAAGATTGAGAGGTGATCTTATTGAAACATAAGATTCTGAGGGGGTTTGGCATGGTGGATGCTGAGAGAATATTTCCCTTCATGAGAGGCACAGTCTCAAACTAATTGATCTCCTATTTAAGATGGGAATAGATGGGATTTCTTCTCTCAGAGACTCATTAACCCAGACAGCAAAAAGATTAAGTGATTGAATATATTCCATGAAAGTCAAGGGTTAAGAGGACAGGCAGGAGGCTGATGTTAAGGCCACAATGAGATCAGTCGTGACCTCAGGAAATGATTGAGCAGGTTCAAGGGATCAAATGCCCTTCTCATGTTCTACTCCGTAAGTACTTATGCTCATCTATTTTAGCAAACCCAGAAACATATGTGATATTCATTTTAGGATATTTATTGTTGCATTAAATGTCCCTGCTTCATCCCTCCAGATCTGCCTATAGAAGTTCCTGCTCTGGCTGCCAAATGTTACCAAATGAAACAAATTAGAGGAAACCTTCAAGACAATCAATAATACCCTTATTGCCATAAATTTCACTAAAGAGGAGTAAAACAAGAACAAACTGCCATTCTCAGATGTCACAATAGAACAAACAGCCAATGGGGAACTTCAAACAAGCGTTTACAGGAAAACAACATATACGGATCAAATACTGAACTACAGAAACAATCGTCCCAACACCCACAAACAAAGTTGCATTAGAACATTATTTCAATGAGCCACCACACACTGCAGCACAGAGGAACTATGCAGAGCAGAGGAAAATCACCTATACAGTTAATTCAAAAAGAACGGGTACCCAATGAAGACAGTCCACTGATTTCTCAGCAACAAACCCAAACAAGCAGTCAAACCAAGTCCAGAAACCCTAGCCACTCTCCCCTATATCAAAGACATCTCACAAATGACTGCCAGACTTCTCAGTCCTCTTGGCATCATGGGAACCCACAAAGCAAACATCCCACTAAACCAGCAGCTAATGAACCTGAAAGACCCTATACAGACAACAAGAAAAAAAAATGTCATTTAAAATATACCTTGCAAGAACTGTAACAAACACTACATTGGACAAACAGGCAAAACTAGCCACCAGGAAACATGAACATCAACTAGCCACAAAAAGACATGACTCACTCTCACTAGTATCCTTACATATAGATGAGGAAGGACACCACTTCGACTGGGACAACACATCTATCCTAGGATAAGCCAAACAGAGACAACTGTGAGAATTCCTAGAAGCATGACATTCCAACCATAACTCTGTCAACAAATACATTGATTTGGATCCCATTTACCACCCCCTGAGAAAAAGGACAGGAAATGACATCACCAACCCAAGGAAACCTAAACACATAAATAGAAAGTGGGCCATGCCACCAGTGCTGCATCCGGAGGCTCACTAAAGATGTTACCTAGTATGGTGACAAAACGTCTGAAAACGAACCATCCAGCTCAGTGAGCAAACCTATATCCAGTTACTGAAATCATCAATTCCTAGAAACTTCTGAGAATCCTAGAACATTGACCACTGGAAATCCATCTACTAACTTTCTTCACAATGTATATCTTTTCTCTGGCTCTGTTTTTTTCACACTTCCAATGTTCTTTGACACTTTAGGTTTCAACGGCTTTATTGGTGCCTGCCACAGACAGATGGGATCTCATGTCTAAAATGTAAAAAGTCAAATGATGTCATGCAAACACCACCTCAATTTTTACTGAGGCTTCCTTAAAGACATGCATTCTTTCAAGTGTATAAGTACAGCTAGTACTGCTATAACGCGGTAATTCCATTCTTGTGCAATGCCATGTTATACAAAAATTGCATAATAGCAGCACCATTTAAACTAATGCCACCCAAATCACATGATAACCAATGCACACTTTAAAAGTTCATGCTTTAGAAACAGTGTCCCCAATTTGTCAATTTTGTAGGAGCAAATTCACATGAATGAAACCCATGTTGTAGCAGTACCATCAGAAGAAACCAAGATAAGCTGATGTTAAAATGTGTTTTGAAGTCTGTCTTTTGGGTTAAGAGGAACAGGAGTGCTCCAATATGTAAATCGAGTCTTTCTGTGCTCTACCTTTATATAACACCCAGAAGGATTCCCTTATCCCACCATTCAACTTAATCCCAGTACTGTTCTCTCGATTTTATGGAAGTTGTTCTGTGATGATGTATAATGATTCCAACTGGGTTTCAGCAGGAGTCTTTCTTACAGTATCATAATGAGGTCTAAAAAATAGAATTATCTGCCTCACATCATCATCATATGAATTCTCACTGGCTCCAGCCCCTGTGTAATTTATCATGAGCTAAAGCGGGGGCTCGAGGTGAAATCTTACCCTCATCATTCTCATTACAAGCATAGCCCTTCTTTTTGCTCTCCGTTCTTTGAAACAATATTCAATGTGACCTTATAATATAATTCCCTTTTTTTTAATGCAGTGCTAATTTCACCTGCATGTTTTATTATCAAATACAGCCTTATTTCCGAAAGCAGATTTTAAAATTTCTGTAGGTAGCCTGTTTCCAAAATAAAGTCCAAGTCTTTAACGGAAAATACCATTTTGGTCTGACTTCCATATACAATATTATAATCACAACTGTACTTTACTAATAAAATTAATAACCAGAAAATACAGCTGAAACTTCTTAAATATCCAAATGAAATTCAGAATCATGACATAAAGCCTCAGTTAAGATGGGAACACCAAATTGGGTTTCACAAGCATTAAGTTTTCATAGGTCTTTCACGGTAAAATCTCATGAAAATGTTAGTAGGAGCATTGAGGAGATGAAGTCTCACCTTCATATTGAAGATTCCTCCATCAAGTTTTGCAGCATTACTGACGTGCTGAATGGGAAAGATCTTGAACTGATCTAGCAACTCCAGATTTGACATTCATGAGATGTTGTGCCATTAACAGCAGAACTTCACTCAAGGATAATTTTTAACCTCGCTGTACCATTACCACTAAACCAGAAAGTCAACTCTAACCTACCATGACAGCAGGAGGCCATGCCAGTAGCAGCATTAAGCATATCTAAAAATGAGGTGTCAACATGATGAAGTTATAACATAGGACTAATTGCATTCTAAGGTTCATTAGCAGCCCGTGATTGATAGAGCTATCATTTCAACTAATATTTCAGATTTAAGCTCTGCAATCCTGCCTTATTGCCAACAAAGTCAATTAATATAACTCACTGGTGGAAGAGATTTCACAAATACTTTCATCCTCAGTGAAAGTATTTTGCACAATATTTCAGCGCAAAAGATGAGGCAAAAGCATTTTCAGATAACTTCACCAGATGTGCTGTGCAAATGATCCATCTTGGCCTCCTCTGGAGGTCCCCATCACCGCATGAGCCATTCTTCAACCAATTTGATCAACTCCACGTGATATCAAGAAATGGCTGAAGACAATGGATATTGAAAAGGCTAACTTGTCAACATTACAGCAATATTACAGAAGAATAATGGTCCAGGACGAGCCATGCACTTAGTCAATTACAACACTAGAATCGATGTAGCAATGTGGGAAATTGTCCAAGCATGTCCTGTCCTCAAAAGCATGCCAAAAGCAGATTGACCAATTACTCCAATCTCAATCACTAGCAAAGTAATTTAAAATGTTATTAACAGTACTATTAAGCAACATTTACTCAACAATAACCTACTGATCAAAGCTCAATTTGAATTCCTCTTCAATTACTGTACTTATGACTGCAATACAAACTTGATTCAAATATAGACAAAAGTATTAAATCAAGAAGGGAAGGAAGATTGACTGTCCTTAACATCAATGCAGTATTGACTGAGTGATTAGGGACTGTAGGAAAATTGAAATCAATGAGAATGAGGAAAATCTCCACTGTTTGGAGTCATACCTAGCACTAAGGAAGATGGTTGTGATTATTGGAGGTCAAACATCTCAGTCAAAGGATATCACCTCAGGGTCATGACCAACTGTCTTCACCTGATTTATCAATAACTTTCCCTCCATCATAACGTCAGAGTTGGGGATATTCAATGATGATTGCACGATGTTCAGCATCATTCCTGACTCCTCATGCTGACACAGTCAATGTTCAATGCAGCAAGACCTGGGCAAAGTTTTGCCTAGGGCTGATAAGTGGCAAGTAGCATTGTGCTCCTCAATTGCTGGGCAAAGACAATCTCCAATAAGAGAAATCCCAATCATTGCCACTTGAATCCCCCACTGTTCACATGCTGGCAGTTACTACTGACCAGAAATTGAACTGGACCAACATATAAACACAATAGATACAAGAGCAGGTCAGGGTCTGGAAACTCTGTGGTGTACCTTTCACCCTCAGATTTCTCAAAGTGAGTCCACCATCTCCAAGGCACAAACCAAGATGGAATACACAATGCTTGCATGAATGCAGCTCCAACAACATTCAGGAAGCTTGACACCATCTAGGACAAAGCACTCCAACCATTCCCTTCAACATTCACTCACTCCACCAGTGATACTTACTGGCAGCAGTGCCTACAATATACAAGGGGCATTGTACAACATCTTATAAATGCATACCTTCTACTTCCTTCAAGGACAAGGGTAGTAGATACATGGGATCGCATCATTTATAACTTCCCTTCCAGGACACACACCACCCTGAGTTGGAGCTATCACAATGTTCCTTCATTGTTGCTTGGTCAAGATCCTATGACTTCCTTTTTAACAGCATTATGGTTGTTGCAATGTATCTTGTCAAGGGATTCAGCCTTTCAAGAAGGCAACTTACCACTGCCATCTCGATTAGAATGCCAATATCACATGAATAAATAAAACATGATGTCCAGTGAATGAAATACTGCTATTAGAAGAAACAAATTTGCGACATGTTATTTGCCACATAGTTTTTGAAAACAGCATTTCTTAACATGTGTGGTGTCAATTGCATTTTTAAATCCTGTTTTTGAACCAAGTTACCAATATCTGTTGAATATCTGGTGTCCAAATAGAAAGTGCACATTCCCATTCCTTAGAAGCCTGTTCTAAATAGGTTTAGGGAATTTCTTTGCCATCATTTGGAGAGCTGCTCAGAAACTGTTCAGAAACCAGGATAGTATATAAAGTGTATTGGCAGTTTGATCAGTTAGAAACAATCCTTCATGCTGGATGCACTATTCTCTATATCCCAGCCATGTATGTGAACTACCACTGAATGGAAGTGAAGCATCTTGCTCAAGGAGAAAGGTAAATTTGGAGGAATTGTTATCGCTTCTATCTTGAATGGTCAGTTTCAGTATGACATTGGCACAGGTCTAGAAACAGATCATTCATTCATTCCTTGACTAAAAAATATGTGCAGCTTGGGAAAAAAACCTTAAAGAGAAACAATTGCTAAACAGCTGATATGCATATTTTATTTCTATAAATTGATTTAGAACATTATATTCTTTACTCTGTTCTATTTTGTATGGTATGATCTGCTTGTACTGTATGGAAAACCAAATTTTTCACTGTGCCTATGTGACAATAATAAATCAAACAAATAAAATTAGAAACAAATGTCATTTTGACCAGCCTATGATATTCAATTTGCCATTATATTAAATATACTTTTTGTATGATCACATTTACATTCAGATGTCAATCTTACAGAGAGAATATAGCTTGGCTGGGAGCCCAGAACGCCATTCCATTGTTGAAACATCAGGGCCCCAACCTGATTAGAGGCTCCAGGTCTCTGATCTCTGCAGTCAGTTTCACTTTTTTTATATCCACAAGATTGAGAGATTTTACCTTTAATTGGATTAAATGAGTTTTTTTTAAAGAACGTAGAACACGGTCAAGGAATGATCTTTCTTTATAAGCTTTTTTTTCATGTTCTACTTCAACAATGGAAGCTTGGCTGGTAAACAGGAGTGGGCATAAATGGGTCTTTTTCTGGCTGGTGAGATGAAGCAAATGGTGTACCATACGGATAACACCTGAACTGTTCACAAATTACTCAGATGAAGGGACAGAAAGTGTGGTTGCTAAATTTTGTTGAAGACACAAAGTTGTTTAGGAAAGTTAGTTGTGAAAAGGACATAAAGAGGCTACAACAAGATATAAATAGGTTCAGCGAATGGCAAATGAAACATTAGATAGGAAATTGTAAAATTTTCTATGTTGGCTGGAAGAATAAAAAAGAAGCACATTATCTAATTGGTGATTGATTGCAGAGCTCTGAGATGCAGAGGGGTCCAGGTGTTCTTGTGAATGAATCTTGTATGCAGGAAGCGTGTTTGCAAGTACAGTGAGCAGATCCACTAGAATGTTATCACTATTACAAAAGCAATAAATACAAAGGTGGGAATATTATGTTTCCATTATTCAGACCACTGGTGCAACTACATCTGGGAAACTGTGTTGACCATCTCATTAGAGGAAGGATGTATCTGCATTGGAAGTTGTCCAGAGAATGTTTACCAAACTAATACCTGGTTATCTCATGAACAAATGTTAAACAACTTAATCTTGTATCTACTCGTTTAAAAGAGTAAGAGGTGACTTAATGAAACATATGAAGACCCTGAGAGATCTTGACAGAGAAGATGTGGAGACAATATCTCCTTTTCTAAGAGAATCCAGAACTTGGGTCACTGATTAAAATTTAGAGGTTGCTCATTTAAAAAAATACATGAGGCAAATTTTTTTTTGGTAGTGGTCATGCGTCTTTGGACCTGTGGAAGGTCCAAAGTGGTGTGAAAAAGTGGTGGAAGCATATTCTTTGCATATTTTCAAGGCAGGGTAAAAGGTTATCAAGCAGAAGCAGAAGGTGAATGTGAGGTTACGATCAGATCAATCTTGATGTTATTGACAGTGGAATAGATTTGAGGGCTGAATGGACTACTCCAACTCCTGTTTTATATGTTTACATATCATTCATCGCTTCTACACAGCATACAGGGTTGAATGAGCATGAGAGTGCCATAGCTTGTTATTGCAGGGTTCATATCATGGGATGGGGATGAGGTGGCATAAGGGTTGGGTGCAATTGACATGTGGGATATGAGAGGCCATAAGGACCATTTCTTAAGTCCATAGCCTGGCACAGGGCTATGAGGGATGTATATATATTGGACATAAGGAGGATCTTTTGAACTTACATTGCAAAGGGTTTCCCCACATATGTATGGAATGAGCTGCCAGAGGAAGTGGTGGTGGCTGGTACAATTGGGTATTTAAAAGGCATCTGGATGGGTATATAAATATGAAGGGTTTAAAGGGAAATGGGCCAGGCGCTAGCAGATGGGACTAAGTTAGGTTGGGATGTCTGGTCAGCATGAACATGCTGGACCGAAGGATCTGTTTCTGTACTGTATGTCTCCATGACTCTATCTGGACTATGGTTTCTGACACCTCTGAGATTCTGTGAACCATTGCGTTTTTTAAAAAAAGTAATACAATCCCATGAAAATCATAGAGGACTAGTACACGTTTCTTCCTGCAGTTGAGCTGTCTGGGACAGCATTGTCAAGTGTGGGCTTTAATCCACATCATCTTGCATCCTTAAAAAGGCAATCCCATAAATCGGAACTTCCAGGAATGGGATCAGGAATCCCAGATCTTTGGTCTTGTCTGACATTTTTAAAGGGTTTCCAAGTCTTTCTAATTGTCTGAAAATCAAAGCCATTAATTAATATAGTCTTATTTGGAGGTAAATATTTTGTTGACCTGTATTACATAGGCCATTTATTCTTAGGCTGAAGAGGGAGAGTGAACCCCAAATTGTTCTTTGGTGACTAGTTAAACTGAGAGTCTGAGACTTTCACCTGTTCCCTTGCCATATATTTGTCAGGGCACCAAAAGCCAGTGTTCTTATATCAATATACAGCGATATCACTGCAGTGTTTACAAAGCAATACAGTATTTAGCCTTGATCATGTGTTGTTGCCTGAAATAAAGTGACTGTACAAAGTAACAACATTGGACTACTTGAAGTTAATCTCTGATCAACAGTACTTGCATTTCACTCAATTGACAGTTATATGATCCATAGTGCTTTTATTTGGCTTTTCCAAATTCAAAAAGTCAACTGTGCATTCACATTTAGTTCCTCCTTGCCTAATAATGTGGTCATATGGACTGCTGAACAGTTCTGCTTTGGGTTCAAATAGGACATGCCCTGTAGCAAAGGCATTTATAGAAGGTTACTTAATTTAGGCTGGGCATAAGATCTGTTTGTTGTTAGCTTTGCCTTAAAAAAACAAAGCAATGTTAGTGAAAATCCTCACTGGTATTCAATTACCCAATATGTGCTGCCTTAATTGACATGAGGAAGTTTCTTTTTTCAGAAATTTGTCCTTCTCTACTTTCATAAATTGAAAACTAATTTGTACTACATTTGTCTTAATAAGTTCTAAGCTAAGTTGATAATGTAGAAAGAAGATTCATATATTTCCCTTGTGGAGAGAATTTATCGACTTGTTCAGTTTTAACCCTTTCATCTCATCACCAATGTCTGCTCCCTCTATATATGATAACTAATGTCCTCTGCCTGTTTCCCTTAACCTTAACAAAGTTATTAAACACCTTTACAATATGATCAACCAGGCATTAACTATCTCAACTGAGCAATCTTTTCATGCACTATCCTTTCAATACTGTGGAATGACTGACATTAACCTTAAATTAGCTTTGTTTGTTTGTTTTCACTTGGAATATGACGTGTAAATGTTCAACAAAATCAGCAGTGCAAATTGTTAGCAGAAATTTTTTGAGAAAAGACTGTGATAGGTCAATTATTCTTAATAATTCTACCATTCTGTTAAGAAAGTTTCACAAAGCTTTGTCTTCAGCAAATTGTTTCAATACTGGCATCATATGTTTCAAGATTTATGCTCGTTTGAGCTTTCAACAGAAAAATACAACAATTGCGCCACTAATTATAAACTACTGAATTCATGAGGTCAAGACATTTTTTTAAAAAGTCATTCACAGAATGAAGACACCTGACAAACAACCTGATTTCCCTCTTAAGTATACTCCGACTGCCTATATACTCTTCCAAGGATTCACTTGATCTTGTCTATACCTGACATATGCTTCCTTCTTTTTCTTAACCAAACCCTCAATTTCTTGAGTCATCCAGCATTCCCTACACCCACCAGCCTTTCTTTTCACCCTCAGGAGTATACTTTCTCTGGACTCTCATTTCTGAAGACTTCCCATTTTCCAGCCATCCCTTTACCTGTGAACATCTGCCCCCCAATCAGTTTTTGAAATTTCTTGCCTAATGTCATCAAAATTAGCCTTCCTCCAATAAAGAACTTCAACTTTTAGATCCGGTCTATCCTTGTTTGCCTGACCTGCTGCACTTTTCCAGCAACACATTTTCAGCTCTGATCGCCAGCATCTGCAGTTCTCACTTTCTCCTAGATGTATTTGGAAAAGCAAGGACTGATAAGCGATAGTCAGCATAGCTTTGTGCGTGGGAAATCATGTCTCACAAACTTGATTGAGTTTTTTGAAGAAGTATCAAAGAGGATTGATGAGGGCAGAGCAGTCGATGTGATCTATATAGACTTCAGTATGGCGTTCGACAAGGTTCCCCATGTAACTGGTTAGCAAGATTAGATCACATGGAATACAGGGAGAACTAGCCATTTGGATAAAGAACTGGCTCGAAGGTAGAAGATGGTGGTAGAGGGTTGCTTTTCAGACTGGAGGCCTGAGACCAGTAGAGTGCCACAAGGATCAGTACGTTTTGTCATTTATCTAAATAATTTGGATCTGAACATAGAAGGTATAGTTAATAAGTTTGCAGGTGACACCAAAATTGGAGGTGTAGTAGACAGTGAAGAAAGTTGCCTCAGATTACAACAGGATCGTGATCAGATGGGCCAATATGCTGAGGAATGGCAATGGAGGCTAATTTAGATAAATGCGAGGTGCTGCATTTTGGGAAAGCAAATCAGAGCAAGACTTATACACTTTATGGTAAGATCCTAGGGAGAATTACTGTACAAAGAGACCTTGGAGTGCAGATTCATAGCTCCTTGAAAGTGGAGTCGCTGGTAGATAGGATAGTGAAGAAGGCGTTTGGTATCCTTTCCTCTATCGGTCAGAGTACTGAGTATAAAAGTTGGGAGGTCATGTTGCAGCTGTACAGGACATTTGTTGGCCACTTTTGGAATATTGTGTGCAATTCTGATATCCTTCCTATCAGAAGGTTGTTGTGAAGCTTGAAAGGGTTCAGAAAAGATTCACAAGGATGTTGCCAGGGTTGGAGGATTTGAGCTATAGGGAGAGGCTGAATAGGTTGGGGCTGTTTTCCCTGGAGTGTTGGAGGCTGAGGGGTGATCTTGTAGAGATTTATAAAATCAAGAGGGGCATGGATAGGATAAAAAGTATTTTTCCTTGGGTGGGGGAGTCCAGAACTAGAGGACATAAGTTTAAGGTAGGAGGGGAAAGATATAAAAGGGACCTAAGGGGCAACTTTTTTAAGCAGAGAGTGGTGCATGTATAGGATGAGCTGCCAGAGGAAGTGGTAGAAGCTGCTACAATTATAGCACTGAAAAGGCATCTGGATGTGTATATGAATAGGAAGGGTTTGAAGGGATATGGGCCAAGTGCTGGCAAATTGGACTAGATTAGAGTCATAGAGATATACAGCATGGAAACAGACCCTTCGGTCCAACCCATCCATGCTGACCAGATATCCCAACCCAATCTAGTCCCAACTGCCAGCACCCGACCCATATCTGGGTCTGCATGGACGGGATAGACTGAAAGGTCTGCTTCTGTGCTGTACGTCTCTATAACTCACTGATTAATGTGTATGTAAACTTTTATATACTAAAATATATTTACGAGTTTTTTTTGAATGCATACTAAAAGATATTTCAATCAAAACTTTCTTTTCCCTTTTTTAAGACTGAGAAGCAATTTGAAGGTTAGATTTAAACAGTTTTCTGTTGTTCGGTCAGTAGAATGCATTTGTGCATGAGTTCTTGTGTGAGTGATACATATAAATTCATACATGGACGCCACTGTTATGGGTGTAGATGGACAGCAGATTTAATGAATATATTCCGGTAACATAGCAGTGGAGTAAAACTTATGAGCCCAGATAGCGTCTGTTTTTCTTTTCTTTTTTTCTCTCTTCTCTCATTTCCTTTTCTCTTTTATTTTATTTTACCTACCTCTTGGCGATGAGCTCAATCATGGTGACAGCATCGATGGCTGTGGGTAGGCCCAGCAATGCAGACCTATGGAGGCGACATCAGAACCAGTTTAGGTTCCTGGCATCGACACTCACGACTGCTGCTGCGGCAGAGGCAGGTTTGGATTCCCAGCAGAGTCTGCGTCCAGTGTAGATTAATGGAGGCAGTGGTGGAGGCAGGTTTGGATTCCTAGCAGTGTCTGCATCCAGTGTAGATTAATGGAGGCAGTGACGGAGGCAGGTTTGGGCCCAGTATGTGACCTGGCCACACCAGCAGATGCTGCATCGGTGAGGTGGGCCCAAAGCGGACCCATGGCAACAGTGGAGTTCTAGTTGGGCCACTGGTGGCATTTGTGGCATCTGCATTGGCAAGATCTATTGAAGACTCATAGTTGGAAGGGCGTCGGTGTAGGTGAGATGGTGCTGAAGAATGGCTACTTTCATCCCAGTGGCTGCGACGCGGTGAAGGAGACTCACGCCTGGCCACCAGGCCCATGGCCCATGGCAGAACACTTAACAAGAACTGTAAAGTTAAACACTTTTTCTTTATTTCTTCATTTTTCTGCCTTTGTATTCTATGTTTTGGTTTTTTTTGGTGTTTTAAGATGGTACTGGAGAATGACAACACTGTACAACAAATTTTATGTTATTTGTTATTTTATGTTATATAAAATACAAGTGACAATAAATAAATAAAATAAATCAGCTTGCTCCAGTACATTAAGGATGATTCCTCGGAAGATTGAGAATAGAAGCTAGTCCTCCTGATGTACTCAGGATGCTCAGAGTTGTAAATCAGTGGGGAGAAAAAGGATTGGAAACTTGCATATAAGCCATTGACTTGGTTTGTTATGAATTTGGTGTCCATAAGGTCTTCAACCTATAATGCATGCCGTTAGTGCTCTCAGGATACTGTAAAACAAGTACTCGTAGCAATGATACAATTTGCCATAGAATCAAGCTCTCCTTATCAGCAAAGTCAGACAATTTTTTTTTGCAGACATGTGCAAGCTCTGCACCAGAGCATGAGCTGCAAGCCAGCATTTTTTTTGCCTAATTTGAAATCCCAGCAATCTGAATTCTGCTTGCTTAAAGGATGCTTTAAAGAAAGTCGCCTTTTATTTTCTGTCACAAAAATGAGGTCTTGGTTATATTTTTATCCCCAAAGATTAGGCCATTTAGAACAACCAAAGTTTTATAGTCATTCTCTTCACCTCAAGTAAGTGACTATATTTGTAAAACCATGACACCGTTCCTTACTTCCCTTAGCGTATGTATGTCTTCTTCATCATTTTTATGCTGTCACGAACTCACCAAGACACATTCCCTAATCAATCCATTCTCCATTTAGACCTCTCAAATCTCCTTTACCCTGTTGTAAATGATTTACAATGATTGGCCTCTCTAATTGTTACAATTCCTTTGCATGTTTTGGTTTGCATTAGCTTTACTTCGAACGTTTGCCAGATTTCATTAAAACAAAGAAGGAAGGTAAGACTCAAATTGTTGAATCTCAATTTGCTGGCATAGCTAACTCTCCCATGACTTCATGGAGATGCTGTATGATAGATAACTGATGTTTTTTCTTCTTAACCTGAAAGATCATACCAAACATCTATTGTATTTTTACTGAAATATTTCATCCTGGTACAGCACTAAATTTACACAAAATTTCATTTATGACATCTGGGTCTAATTAACTGTTTTGTAAAACAGCAAAATGAAACTCCCAGATATAAGAAAGTGATTCAGCATCTCAGAGCTTGTTTCTCAACCTTCATCGTGGAACATCTCCCCTGACTGCCTACTGCAATGTTTAACTGATTCATAGTTTTATTTTAGACATCTAGCTATCCATCACACTATTTTTTTTATTTAGCTAGGTTCGTGACCAGTGGAAGTATAATCAGTGGAACTTGAAGATCTGAAAAAGCTCGGATATCTGATTTCCTTGTTCACTATGATAATGATGCTTACATTAGATTCCTACAGTATGGAAATAGGCCCTTTGGCCCAACAAGTCCACACCGACCATCCGAAGTGTAACCCACCCAGACCCCATTGCCTATCCTATATTTACCCCTGACCAATGCACCTAACAATATGGGCAATTTAGCATGTCCAATTCACCTGACCTGCACATCTTTGGACTGTGGGAGGAAACCGGAGCACCCGGAGGAAACCCATGCAGACACGGGGAGAATGTGCAAACTCCACACAGACAGTCGCCCGAGGCTGGAATCAAACCTGGGTCTCTAGTGTTGTGAGGCAGCAGTGCTAACCAATGAGCCATCGTGCCACCCCTTTTTTTTTGTTCCACTATCAATAGAATAGAATCCCTATAGTGTAGAACAGGCCCTTCAGCCCAACAAGTCCACACCAACCCTCCGAAGAGTAACCCACCCCTTCTACTCTACATTTACCCCAGACTAATGCAGCTAACTTACACATCCTTGAACACTATGGGCAATTTAGTATGGCCAATTCATCTAGCCTGCACATCTTTGGATTGTGGGAGGAAACCGGAGCTTCTAGAGGAAGCCCATGCTTACTTCTGACATTTGAATGTAGTTGTGAATCAATGGATTACAAAGCAGAATTTTAAGCAAGCAACTGCACAAAATGAATGAGTGATCATAAAACATAAATATACATACATATATATATATATATATTTAATATTTACATATCTGTCCTATTTAGACTGAGTGGGCTCCATACAGAAGACTGAATGTACATTGAGTGCTTTTCTGGGTATCCTTTTATGCTACATTGATGATTGGAGTATTTAATGGGCAGAATTATAACTGGCAACAGAAGGGTGATGATCAGAAGTATGGATCCACCCCAAACTATTGGTATGTCAGCCTTTATTGGGGTCTACACAGAGGCATGTAGGAGCAATCTGAAGATATTGGAACTGAAATTTAGAAGGAAGCAATCAATTCTGACTTAAGCCCAGCATTCTGACTTTAACAGCTGGAGCTCAGATTTCCTAGGCTGACTTAAATTCATCAGTTATCGATAAGGCAACAGCACAAAGATTCATTGCGATTTGAAACTGAAAGGCTGGAAAGCCAGTAAGTTCTTAAGATGCACAGATGTTATTATGAAAGGCTTTTGGTTTTCAGGACTTGCTCTGAGTGTGTTTCCACTGCTCAACAGGAGTTTTCCAACATGTTGAAAATTACTTGTTAGCTTGTACAATATTTTGCTCACCATGTGCTCCCTGTTTTCAGCTTTCATTGCAGCATGGGAGTAGCTTATACAGAGGAACCTCGATTATCCGAAGGACACGGGTGGAGAGTATTTCATTTGGTTAATCAAATTCCAGACAATCGAATGCCGGACAACAGTTTAGCCGAGCATCGGGACCTTGCGATCTTGCCAGATAATCTGATATTTAGATGATTGAATGCCGGATAATGAGTACAGCTCTACTCGCAACTTCTGAAGAGAAGCTACACTATCAGTGGCAAGAGCAAAACCATAAGTGCCAGCAGACTTGACCTAGCCACATTTGGCTGCACAGGACAGAAGGAATGGAAACCCAGCTCTACCTCAAAGGAAAACCTCAGTATAGTGCTACTAGGTGAAGGATCAACATTCTGAACAGAACTGAACAACAGCATCTCATGAGGCTCACAATTTCATATCAGACCATGATGATGGTTGCTTCTCCTGGAACGAGACCTTCTTCCTTGTTGACCATGTGGGTTTTTTTTTTAGATTAGACTTGATTCCCTACAGTGTGAAAGCAGGCTCTTCAGTCCATCAAGTCCACACTGACCCTCCAAAGAGTAACCCACCCAGTCCCATTTCCCTGTGACTAATGCACCTAACTCTATGGGCAATTTAGCACAGCCAATTCACCTGACCTGCACATCTTTGGACTGTGAGAAGAAACCGGAGTACCCGGAGGAAACCCATGCAGACACGGGGAGAAGGTGTAGACTCCACACAGACAGTTGCCCGAGGATGGAATCAAACCTGGGACCCTGGTGCTGTGAGGCAGCAATGCTAACCACTGAGCCTTGACGTATTTTTAGTCCTATTTTTCATGGCAAAACCAATCAACAAATCTTACTTTTTACTATCATCATTTCCATTGTTGATCAAATAAACAGGAACAAAGAACAACATATTTACATGAGAGGGCAGCTACTCACAGGTGACAATATTCCTGAATCATGGCTCTGTTTGGAAGTTTCTTTGCTTCGACAGGCAACTGGTAGTGAAATGCTTGTTTCATTCACATTTGACCATGGTGAAGATTCCTTTTTAGGAAAGCTACTAGAGCTTGTATTCACCCCTGAAGAACTTGAAATACAACAGCAATTTGTTAAAGTGTTATAGTTGATACTTATTTTCTACGCATTTGATTCGACTTACATATCTGACAAACTTCAGAATTATTCAATTCACATTTCAAGAAACTGAATTCCAAGATAATCAGGCTATAATAGGTGTGATTTTAATATTGGAGAAATGGATGGGCTTTGAATAACGAAACTTTAAGCTGTCTCATCCATTCAGGTCAATGTTAAGAGAACTCACTGTACTAACATCTTGCCCTAAATATCCAAAGAGTTTTGATATTGTGATTGTTGTATTTTGTAAACTCATACAACAAAAGTTCACAATTTAGTTCAATTTAACTGTACTAAATATGATTTTGCAGATTTCATAGATCCAGTGTTCAGGAGTTTAAGCTTTGCACTTTAAGACCCAATTGCAGTGACATTGTTTTGTAATTCAAACAACAATGATCTCTGTTAAAAATGCTCATTATTTCTGAACCATCTTGGAATGCAAATATCACACAGCATCTTCAACCTCTCTTTCCCAGCCTCTCCATCCCCCATCTTCAGTGTATGTGAGGAGCTCATGGATTTCATTGTCATTCAGCTGGTTCTGCTGTATCCCACACATTTCCCTTGTTCGCTGAGCCAAACCTTCCCTGAGGATTCTCCCTGCCATAGAATCCCTACAGTATGGAAACAGGCTCTTTGGCCCAACAAGTCCACAATGACTCTCCAAAGAGTAATCCACCCAGATCCATTCCCCTACATTTCCCCTGACTAATGCACTCAACCTACACATCCCTGAACACTATGGGAAATTTAGCATAGCCAGTTCACCTAACTTGTACATCTTTGGATCGTGGGAGGAAACCGGAGCACCCGGAGGAAACCCATGCAGACACAACGTGAATGTACAGACTCCACACAGACAGTCGTCT
Source organism: Hemiscyllium ocellatum (assembly GCF_020745735.1). Lineage (NCBI taxonomy): Eukaryota > Metazoa > Chordata > Chondrichthyes > Orectolobiformes > Hemiscylliidae > Hemiscyllium > Hemiscyllium ocellatum. The sequence goes on from NC_083413.1 coordinate 50,864,437, forward strand.
GAGGCTGGAATCGATCCCGGGTCCCTAGTGCTAACCATTAAGCCACTGCACTACCTCTGTATTTTTAATATAGGATCCCTACAATGCTGAAACAGGCTCTTCAGTCCAACAAGTCCACACTGACCCTCCGAACAGTATCCGACTCAGACCCATTCCCCTACCCTATTACTCTACATTTACCCCTGATGAATGCACCTAACCTACACATTCCTGAAACTATGGGCAATTTAGAGGAAACCAGAGCACCTGAAGGAAACCAGTGCCGACACGGGGAGAATGTGCAAACTCCACATAGACCAAAGCTGGAATCGAACCTGGGTCGTTGGCGCAGTGAGGCAGCAGTGCTAACCAATGAGCCACCATGCCACCCCATCTTCTAGTTTCTCTTCCCTCATCTCTTTTCAGCTTATTTTTCCACAAGACTCATTCCCCTCCCAGTAAACTCCCATCCCAGTATGCATGGTAGCAGATACTGTAAACATTCCCTTTTCTACTGTCACTATTCTTTAAACATTTCTGCCATTATTTCCCTCTTGAAATGAAACCATCCTTGATACCTCCCTTTCTGGTTACAAAGTATCACCCCATCTCCAACCTCCTTTTCTTCCTCACAAAACTTCTTTAACATATTTTCTCTGAATGCCATGACAAAAAGAAATTTCCACAGCACTGAAATAAGCCCTAAGTAAAGCTACAAATGATACCGTATTTTAATGAGGTCATGATACACTACTCTTTCTTGTCCTTCTTGATGTCTCTACACACTGCTCTATTGCTCTTTTTTAAAGCTAGTTTTTGCTTTCCATTGTCTCTGCTGTTTCTATTCTTTGGGAGACTCAAATTCCTCCAACTGAAAATTGAAAATACCAATTCAAGTGTGCGTCTTTAAGAATAAAATAGATGCAGTAATGGCAAAATTGTAGGTACATGATCTAAAATGATATTCCTGACACCACCATGGCAGTAGTTTGTGCACTGTAGGTTGGAAGAACATTTAGCAAAGTAGAAGTGTTAGTGAAGGGTAATATATCATCACTGGTGAGCATCATTGCGTTCAAAGAGCATTACTACAAACATACAGTCAACCTTCTTTAAAACAACTCTGCTTGACAAATATTTGTCCTTTAAAATTGGAAAAGTGTATTTAGGAAGAAAGTCATGGATATTATTTTTTAAAGATAAGGTTACAGTTAATCCTCAATTCTGCTCTAGTGGCAACCTTAGTAACCGGATACGTGAGCAGATGTAATTGAGCCATGAAGTAGTCATGCTTCTTTAATGAGAAACAAGTTCACATTTGTGAAACATAATGCCATTATAAACATATCTTACAAGCTGGATACAAGTTGACACTTCTACAAACTTACAACATACAATTATTTCAACTAACAAATTAAGTGAAGTGTTAATTTTACTTTTGACAGCTTTTTAGAAGGATATTTTTGTCTAACCCAATGTGGTCTGGCTGCAGGTTGTCTGTTAAACAAGCTATTTTAAAGTTCTTACCTTTCTGACATATCGTGTCTGCCTTACTGTCTGCTTGTTAGCTGCATGTGCTTCAATACCTTGAGCAAAATCTTTAAATTGAGCTGAATCCATGAGAAAGACGAAGGGCTTGAGAACGGGCCAAACTGGTCCGTTTCCTGGTAACATCCCAAAGCTAAAATGACAGACACGTGAGATAAGTATCAGGATGCGAGTTAGGTTGCATGTCAGATGAGGGTGGTATTAAAAAAAACTGCTAATGAAGAAAACCAGTACTGATAACAATAGATTGCTAAGGAGAGCATCAGTTTAAACATATGCACACTTTCAATCTTGTGAAAAAACTCACGTGAATGATATTCATAATTCATGTGTTCCTGTAATTCAATGAATGGATATCAATGGCAAGTCTGAAGGATTTCTGGTCCCCAGAATGATAATCCACATTCAAAGTAGGATGGTGTAGGTGATTGTGTATCGTGCACAAGGTAGATTAAAATGCCAAGCAACTAAGTAGAAGATGCCTTCTAAAAGTTGCTCTTTCAGACAAATCAATAGTTTATATATTGATTATGATTGTGTTTGATTAAAAAAGATCAAATTTCTTAAGTTTCCCAAAAATAGCACCAATAACTTTCAAGTTATAACATTGATGATTCAAATCTGCCATTTAAATTTTCAATTCAATTTTGAGACAATTTACAAATGCTATTTCACTGGTGGGATGTGGATCTTATTGATAAGGCTGACATTTATTGCCTATCTGTAATGGCCCTGGAGAAGGTGACAGTGGACTGCCTTCATGAACTGCTGCATGTACACTGTAAGTGTAATTGGGGAGTATCAGAATTTTGATCCAGTGAAGATGGAGAAATGGTGATATGGTTCCAGATCAGAATTATGTGTGACGTGGGGCTGAATAGGATAATGGTTGAATCCCTATGTGCCTGCTGTCCTTGTTGTTTTAGGTGGCAGAACTCACAGGTCAGAAAAGTGCCATTGATGAAGACTTGGCAAGTTGCTGCAGTGCATCTACAGATGGTGACTTTGCTGCCACTATTCGTTGATGGTGGAGAGAAATGAGCAACCAGTCAAAATGCTGCTTCATCTTGGATGCTCGAATGGTGTTGGAGCTGTATCATTTAAGCAAGTAGAGGGTATTCCATCACATTCCTGTTCCTTGTAGGTAGTGGAAAGACTATGGGGAATCAGGACGTGAGTTACTTGCCACAAAATATAGACATGCTCATGTAGACATGGTATTTATTGTCCAGCTGAGTTAAGATCATAAGACCATAAGACATAGGAGTGGAAGTAAGGCTATTCGGCCCATCGAGTCCACTCCACCATTCAATCATGGCTGACGGGCATTTCAACTCCACTTACCCGCATTCTCCCCGTAGCCCTTAATTCCTCGAGACAACAAGAATCTATCAATCTCTGCCTTGAAGACATCTAGCGTACCGGCCTCCACTGCACTCTGCGGCAATGAATTGTACAGGCCCACCACTCTTTGGCTGAAGAAACGACTCCGCATTTCTGTTCTGAATTGACCCCCTCTAACTTTAAGGCTGTGTCCACGGGTCCTAGTCTCCTCGCCTAACGGAAACAATTTCCTAGCGTCCAACCTTTCCAAGCCATGTATTATCTTGTACGTCTCTATTAAGTCTCCCCTTAATCTTCTAAACTCCAATGAATACAATCCCAGGATCCTCAACCGTTCCTCATATGTTAGACCAACCATTCCAGGGATCATCTGTGTGAATCTCCCCTGGACACGTTCCAGTGCCAGTATGTCCTTCCTGAAGTGTGGAGACCAAAACTGGACACAGTACTCCAAATGGGGCCTAACCAGAGCTTTATAAAGTCTCAGTAGCACAACGGTGCTTTTATATTCCAACCCTCTTGAAATAAGTGACAACATTGCATTTGCTTTCTTAATCACAGACTCAACCTGCATGTTTACCTTTAGAGAATCCTCGACTAGCACTCCCAGATCTCTTTGTACTTTGGCTTTACGAATTTTCTCACAGTTTAGAAAGTAGTCTATGCTTTTATTCTTTTTGCCAAAGTGCAAGACCATGTAGTTGCTCACGTTGAATTCCATCAGCCATTTCCTGGACCACTGTTCCAAACTGTCTAGATCCTTCTGTAGCCTCCCCATTTCCTCAGTACTACCTGCCTATCCACCTAACTTCGTATCATCTGCAAACTTCGCTAGAATGTCCCTTCATCCAAATCATTAATATATAATGTGAATATCTGTGGCCCCAACACTGAACCCTGCGGGACTCCGCTCGTCACCGGCTGTCATTCCGAAAAAGAACTTTTTATCCCAACTCTCTGCCTTCTGTCAGACAGCCAATCCTCAATCCATCCCAATAGCTCACCTCGAACACCATGAGCCCTCACCTTGCTCAGCAGCCTCCCATGTGGCACCTTATCAAAGGCCTTTTGGAAGTCTAGATAGACCACATCCACTGGGTTTCCCTGGTCTAACCTACTTGTCATCTCTTCAAAGAATTTCAACAGGTTTGTCAGACATGACCTCCCCTTACTAAATCCATGTTGACTTGTTCTAATCAGACTCTGCTCTTCTAAGAATTTAGAAACCTCATCCTTAATGATGGATTCTAGAATTTTACCAACGGTGGCACAGTGGTTAGCACTGCTGCCTCACAGCACCAGAGACCTGGGTTCAATTCCCAACTCAGGCGACTGACTGTGTGGAGTTTGCACGTTCTCCCCGTGTCTGCGTGGGTTTCCTCCGGGTGCTCCGGTTTCCTCCCACAATCACAAAGATGTGCGGGTCAGATGAATTGGCCATGCTAAATTGCCCGTAGTGTTAGGTAATGGGTAAATATAGGGGTATGGGTGGGTTGCACTTCGGCGGGTCGATGTGGACTTGTTGGGCCGAAGGGCCTGTTTCCACACTGTAAGTAATCTAATCTAAACCGAGGTTAGGCTAATTGGCCTATAATTTTCCATCTTTTGTCTTGATCCTTTCTTGAACAAGGGGGTTACAACAGCGATCGTCAATCCTCCAGGACTTTCCCTGACTCCAGTGACTCTTGAAAGATCTCAACCAATGCCTCCACTATTTCCTCAGCCATCTCTCTCAGAATTCTATGATGTATCCCATTGGGGCCAGGAGATATATCAATTTTAAGACTTTTTAGCTTTTCTAGCACTATCTCTTTTGTAATGGCAACCATACTCAACTCAGCCCCCTGACTCCCTTTAATTGATCTCTAGTCAATATAACTGACCATTAAAAATAATTGTGCACACTTGTAAATTTGGTGCAGGATGAGAACACCAGCCTAGATTGGAAATCAAGCAGATGTCAGCAACCTGAGAAAACATGAAGAGGATGTCAGGTACAGAGGTAGGTTAGTGAGAAAGCTTACTTCTGGGCTTTGTGACCATGCTTTAAACTTAAAAGTAAAAGACAATCACATAAAAAATCCTCCAGCACCATCCTCAACACCACACATTCTCCATGCCCATCCATGTCAACCCAATGCCTTATAACTGCCCCTAGAACCCATACACCATGTGCCAAACTATTCCCTAGTACCCACCAATCACCTTCATTAGAGTCTCCATGCAAAGCCGTGCCTCTGTTCTCAACTCCATGCTTTTGATCAACTTCCATGCAAACCGAAGCCAGGTACAAACCTTATGTCTCCCACATCCTCTGTGCTCCTGCACTCTCTTCCAATCCTTTATCACCCTATGAAGACTTAATGCCAAATCAGGCCAAGCCATGTCAGATACTCATCATCCTTCACACTTTCACACATAATGCCACTTCTCAGAGTATCCATCAAGACTGGACCTCAGGATCTTTGCTATTGAGAAAAAAAATCTTATTAAGTAATGTAAGTCTCTTACTTATTTCCACTACCTTGTCTTATTACAGGATGTGCCAAGCTCTGTGTGAGTGCTGCACCCCAGTGTTCCTCTGATCATACTCGTGCAGGCCCGATCTGTGAATGCCTCACCATCTGGCAAAAACGACTGTAAGGATTTACATAATTTCTTGGGTGGAACACCATTGCCAAAATGGAGGTGGTCTGGGAACTTCTTTAAATGTTAGCTCATCTAATGTGTACCACAAGGGTTGAGTTCTTGTTGAGACGCATGCCCTTAAGTTTAGCAACACCACATATAGTGAAATGATGCCTCAGATTTACAAATAGTCAGGATTCTGTACTTAATAAGTATTACATGACATAAATAACTAACTGATTGAACATGATATACTGACACCATTGCACTGATCAGGGGGTGGACTGAAAGCAAGGATCTTTATACCAGAGCATCACATGTCTCATGACATCATGCATCTGATCTAACCATTTAAACCACAATGACACAAATAGAATTTTCATCCCTTGATGGTGAGAATCAGATTTGTTCCATTGTCACTGCATTTTCAAATGTATCACTATTGCCCTTGCTATTCAAAAATTGTGAAAATTTCACACATGGTATCTTTTCACAAACCATGTGTTCAGACTTTAATATTTTGCCCTGGTTGAGGTTGGAATAACTATCTGTACACTCATTGATCATGTACTTGTACCACTTTGTCCTTTCTTTTCAACATTGCAACACACGTTGATGCTGTGCAAGGGAAGAACTGGATGGATCGGTCTTGTTGTTGAAGAGGGTAAACCAAATGCCCTGAGAAGTAGCCTGTAGATTGAGTATAGCTACCTGAAATTCTTGGCAAGTTGCTTTATATTTGATTACTTTGGATTTTAATACATGAGAAGTGCATTTGCAAGACTATTCAAGAAAGGAGAGTTTAAATGCTCTTCAAACAAAAGGTCTATCTGACTCAAGTAATAAGCATTCAGTTTCGGATACTTCTTAATAAAGGCCAACTGCTCTTCCTTTAGGGAATTTGCTAAAACCATGGTTAGGCGCAGATTTTCGTTATGCTTTGCCCACAAACAACAAACAAAATTAGATTTTCTTTCCCAACAAACCATCCGGCTGAAGAGCATCCAAACCAGACCTGCCCCCATTCTATCCCTGTAATCCTGTATTCCCATGGATAACCCACCTAACCACCTCTCTGGACCCAATGGCAATGCAGCTTGGCCAATCCACCTAACCTGCACATCTTTTGACTGTGGGAATAAACCAGAGCACCCAGAGAAAACCTAGACAGACACAGAGGGAATATGCAAACGCCACACTCTCAGGTGACTATCTGTGTGGAGTTGGCCTTGGAGTACTTAACTTGAGATCCAAACCAAAATGAAGCCAAGATGTATTACCCACTCAGCACATTTCAATGAAGAGAGTCACAAGAACTTCAGAAGTCATATTCACTGGTGTGTTCTCTCATTAGTTATTCAATAGTTCACTGCTATTTATGACAGGATTTGGTAGGATTATAGAATTGAGATCTGATCTATTGTTTAGCGATCACTTAACTCTGTATGTAACAAGTCAGTTCCAAAGTTTAGCCTTCACATAGTCTTGTGTTTTACCTTCACTTTTTGAGATGCCTGTTGATAGTCCTGGCAGTCCCCAACTCTCCACATTGAAGTAGGGATAGCCCCATGACTTGGTGTTAATAGCAGCTTGAGGGAAACACTATTACATGAGGCTACAAGTGCATTCAAATACAGGATCAAATTGGGTCCAAGCTGCCGCTGATGCCTACAGCCGACATCATAACAGTTTGAGCTAGCAAATGTGTAGTATGGAAACAGTATCAGACAACAAAGGTTTTCATCTTGCTAAAAGCAATACATGTGCAGGACCAAACATTCTTTATGAAAAGAAACTGTGCAAGCACAGCCTCATTGAAGAGACTGTTGACATGTTTCCACGTTAACATTGACTTAAAATGAATATTTTTGAATTTTTTTTTAGTTAAACCACTCATCTAAGTCTTAGATTCTAAGATGAGTATATGAGTTGATGAAACAAAGAATAAAAAGCAAGAACTGCTCAGAGACACTATAATGAGAGTAATCTGGCCTTTGGATTACCTTGAACAGGAGATGCTATTTGTCCCTTTCCTGAATGCCTCATCTGCAGAGAGAAATTGGCAAACACTACAAAGGTACCAAGTAAGTTAAGACACCATTTAAAGATGAAACATCCAGCTCTATGAACAAACACACTCAGTACTTCAAGAGTTTGAGAGAACAAAATGTAAAATAGACTCTGATTCATCAAGATAGTAGGTGATAATCAGCAGAAGGTTTTCCTGCCAATGATCTGATGCAAGAGACCTCATCATCAATCTTGATAGCTACTAGAGTTATTCCTTCCCTAATGTGTATAAACATTACTGTGCTAACATTTTTCATGGATCTGTTATGCTGACAGGACATACCCAGGAATGTCATTGGAGGAATTTGGAATGATTCTGTGCGTGGAACTTATCAGGCTGTTGCTTGACCAGTTTGTGGAACAGATCTCCCTGTATTTACAAAGTTAATGGAATGTACTTCGCAGGGTTGTCTGACCTAGGTATGCCTTTGTTGGATTTGGTGCATAAGGCAGTGGTGGAAGAGCCATCCAATTCCATTCTTTTCTAATTTAATTCTAGTAGCTTGATAGGATTGAGTGGCCTGCTTGACTTGATTTTAGAGGACAGCTGAAAATTAATAGGCCAAATTTAATAAGGATTAGAAGTTCAAAATCTTTATTCATCCATTCCTGATGAAGGGCTTGTGCTCGAAACATCGAATTTCCTGCTCCTTGGATGCTGCCTGACCTGCTGCGCTTTAACCAGCAACACATTTTCAGCTCTGATCTCCAGCATCTGCAGACCTCACTTTTTACTCATCCATTCCTCCCTACTCTTACCAGCCTTGTATTTCATTCGAACAGGAACATCATGGCTCTGAACTCTTGTTATCACACTTTTGAAATTCTCCCACTTATCGGTCGTGCCTTTACCTGTGAACAGTCTTTTCCAATCAACTTTTGAAAGTTCGTTTCTCATACCACTAAAATTTGCCTTACTCCAATTAAGAACTTTAACTTTTATGAAAGGTTTATGTTTTTCCATAACTATTTTAAAAAGAATAGAATTATGATCACCAGTCCCAAAGTGTTGCTTCTATACCACTTCAGTCACTTGCCCTGCCTTATTTCCCAAGACAGGAGATTTTCCGTATTTTCTCAAGTTTTGCTTCTTCTCTGGTGGGTATATTTACATATTGATAAAGAAAATTTTCTTGAACACTTTTAATGAATTCCTCACCATTCAAACCTTTAACATTATGGCACTTCCAGTGAATGTTTTGAAAAATTAAAATTCCCCACTACTACAACCCTATTATTCTTACCTATGTCTCAGATTGCTCCACATATTTGGTTCTCATTTTCCCATTAACTATTGGAGGGCCTGCAATGCAATCCCATCAAGATGGGACTTCATCTGCTTTACCTGTAAGAGGCCGTGCATTGAAATGAATGCAGTTTAATTCTTCAGAGTGACCTTGTTCACTGACTTGCCTTTGTCTGCCTTTTCTAATTAACTTTCTCTTTCCTGATTCAGATCCTCATCTATCTTTCTATTTTACTAGCAGCATATTGTTCATATTAGATGCAAATCAGAGCAAAATATTTCCTCATGATTAAAGAAAAATGGAAAATTAGTAGTTCTGTTTCTCTAAGTCTTTGTTAGTGAAAGCATTTCCAGGAACATAAGTATTTAAGGCTTGGATTAATTTTAATAAACATTCTAATATTTTCAAATGTTCTTCAGTTAGAATTCAATAAACCAGATGCTCTACATCAGAAATTATAGAATAATAAAATAGTTATAGCACAGGAGGATATGGTTTATTGTATCCATGGTAGCACTTCTAGCTCACTCCTCTGCATTTTCCTAAAACATTGCATTTTTCCTATACATAATTATTCAATTTTCTTTCAAAAGACACAATTTAATCTGTCTTCACACATTCAGGCAATGCATTCCAAGTCAAAATAAATCACTGCAAAATAATATTTTTGTCACATTGTTCCTGTTCTTTTTGTTAATCATCTTAACTGCTGCTTCTTGATCTTCAACCAACAGGAAGAGTCTCTCCCTATCTACTCTGTGAAACATCTCTATCAAAACTCCTCAATCTTTTCTTCTCCAGTGAGAAAAGCCTGTGCTTTTCCTATCAATCCTTGTAACTGAAATTTCTGGAACATGAACACTTTCAGTACCTCTTCAACATCTTCATTTGTACCAATGTATTAATTGAGTCTGAGCCAGTGTTTCATGAAGATTAATCATAACTTCCTTGGGCTTGTACTCTATGTCTCTATTTTGCAGCTAAACCCATCATAATAATAACATAATTTCTCCAGCTACTGCATTTTTAAAAAAATCTAGCTTAATAAAATTATCAAGAGTAAAGAGTTTTTCTTAATTATTTCTATCCTTTCATGGGACACAGGCATTATTGGCAAGACTATCATTTCCTGCCCATCTATAATTTATTCTTCAGAAGATAGTGGCAAGTTATCCTCTTGAATTGTTGCAGTCAAATTAGTGCAGGTTCACCCACAGTGCTGTTAGTGAGGGAGTTCCAGAATCTAGAATCTAGACGAGTGACAATGAAAAATGGTGATACAGTTCTACATCAGGACTTTGTACGATTTAGTTATGTAACATTATGCAAATGCTGTACTATATTAAAAATCTGTTTTTAAAGAGACATAGTATTTGGTCGCTGTCCTCATTTTGATAGCCATCAAGTTCTATCACATTTCCTCTAAATCATAATATGTTTTTGATTAAGATATTCATTGGAAGTAAACTGAATAATTAGAAATCTATTCAAGCATTCCTGCTGGAGATCATTCCTTCTGTTTATTGTTAGTTACTGAAACAATAAAATAGTCTTCCAAAATACAATGAAAACATGTCAAGAAGTTGGCCTGTGTATTTCCAAAACAATTAGCCAGGTAAAGTCACTCCTTTAAGGATTGTTTCTGTAGTCACACTGCACTGAAAGATTTTATACAAGCACGATTAAGAAGAAAATCCAAGGTAAGAATATTAAATCTGCCATTACACACTAAAACAACCTTTTCCAAATTCATAAACAAAAGCTCTTTATAAGAAAAGATATTCTGAATTTGGTAGTTCTCAGGAAATTGTGCATTAAAGCAAGTGAAATTCTTGTTAAAAGTTCTATAAACATCTTAAGATAATATTTAAGATTTAGATATATGGCTTAAGATGTGGTGCCCAATCCAGAATATTATTTTCATGTTAATTTGACAATAAATAATTCTCGGGAAGTTTTGATTCATATTGTAGTTCAGATATTGGCTTTTAATTGCGCTGAGGATAGACAAATAAATAACTTAAGTAAAATTGGAACTTTGTTTGCAGCTTGATTAGTCAGAAATGCTATGATGATTAAACTCAGAATCTCAGGTTATAATTTTCAGTGATTCAAATGGAGGCAGATATTGATAAACTGAACACTCATCGCTGTAATTATATTTGATTCAAGGAGACATTTTTCTATATTAATCTAATGGGCACATTTGAATTATTATGCCACATTGTTCCGGCAACAATGTTTAAATTCTTAACACATTAACAAATATAGTACCACTTTTTAAATTTAAGGTGGCTTAGCATAGCTCAAATTTATGTATGTACAATTTATAAGGATAAAACAAGTGACTCCTTGTAATTTTAATTGAATAAAATAGTAAAAGACAGTCTGTCAAATAACTTGTAGATGAAGCTAATGCAAACTATAATCAATGGGTGATGCACAATAGTTGCATATAATTATTTTAACATGATTTTAATTGTTTAAAAAGTAAAATTATAGCAATGTTATGGTTAGTTTTTTTGAAGGAAGTTTTGAAGATACGCAGTTTGCATAAATTTCACAAGCTTACAAGTTGGCAAATTTTATTGAAACATTGAAAAAAGTAAAGTCAAATTTGTTTAACACAGCTTGAATATTTTGCACTTCTCTTTTAAGTCATTTGTCTGAGACTGAGAAGATTTCAAAATTTAAAATGTTGACAGGAATATAATCTTTGCAATATATTTAAAGACAATGTGGATTATAATGTTAAATGATTGTACAATTTTACTATATAATATTCAGCAATGAATATCACAATCACTTTTCTCTCATAGTATCTCACAGAAATCTGGAATATATTTAGTGAAGTATAGAATAATACGTAAAAAACATTAATGGACAAGGCTTTTAGAATGAAATTGCTGAAATGTGTATTCCTATTGTGGACTCTCACTCACTACTAATACTTCTATGGAATTATTAGTTTTAATCAATGTGCTGGCTATTAATTTTGTAAGGATTATACCTGTAATTTCCAGTATTGAAGTTGAAATTTTAAATCGAATGTTAGGTCCTTACTGTAGGAGTCCACATTCAGAAAAGCAATTATAATATACATTTGTTCTTGAAGCAATGTTGATCAAATGTAATCCCCTCTCTTTTTAAAGGATTCAATCAGGAGTTTAGCTGCTAGAAGTAACTTAAACATGTATATCACAGTGAACATGAACGATACGGCAAGGTAAGGAACAAAGAACATCTTAAGAGGAAATATGTAACAACACTGAGGGACAAAATAATCTGCAGAAGCATTAGTTTGAATTTTGGACAGCATATTAGAGGGGAGGAGTTTTTGACTCAAAGAAATCAGCCGATTACAATGAAATCTCTAGCAAATGAAATAATTTAAAGAATATGAATTTCCTTACTAACATTTTTGGTTATTCCAGCTACATATGAAAAAATAATTTAAAATTTAATGCCTATGGGCTATTTTTAATAATGGGACTGGTTTTGTAAATCTGAGCTTCCAGCATGAGCCTTCTTCATCAATTGAACCAAGCCATTATGTTTTATGGGAACAATTATGTTGACTATTGGAGATTTTATTGTTTTATTGTGGTGGGGAGGGAGAAGACAAAATGGGAGCACTCACTGATAAACCTGAGAAAGGAGTCACATTTAAATCTTTAAGCAAATTTGGACATTGAGTAAAATAAAAGTTCTGCTTATTGGCTACCATTTTGATACCACTTTTATTGTTATTTTTGGTCAGTCTTTCAAATTCCATCTGCTGCAAAGATGTGCAATGACATTGTTGAACAGGTTAATTAGAAAATACCTAAACTATAGCTCCGAAATTTACAAATCCTGGGTCTCATTCTTGAAATACATTACATATCAAAGAAAGGAAAATGGATCATTTTTATAACTACTTAAGATTATCTGATATCAAATAGATTTGGAATTACTTTAATCTTTCATTCTTTAAATAAATAAGACAAAAGTGTGTTTTTTTTCAGGCATGGAAGTGAGTTTTTTAAAGCAGCTCACATAAATGACACTGTCAGTATGAAGTCCTTATTGACAAGTAAAGATTTTGATCCTGCCATTCGAGGTGTGTTTATTATATCTTAATTAATTCTAGTCATTATTATCTGTAATCTAATTTTTCTTCACCCATTTTAATTGCCCTGTATATCATCAGGTGGGAATGAAATTTCCTCTGCTAAAAGCAGTTGATAATTGAATGTATGCACCAGTGTGAAAGGCATCTAGATTAATTTGTCCTTATTTTCCATCTGCCTTCTTGAACTGCCTCTGATTTGAACCTTTCAGTCAACTCCTGCTGAAATCATGAATATTACCAAATGGAGACTGAGGGTTTTAAGCCTCTGTTAATTTGCTATATCCATTAATCAGTTCTATTCTTAGAGGTAATTTATTGAAATCTAATGTCCTTCAACTGCAAAGACTTCTTCATTAATAGCAAGCAGCTCAAACACTTGAATATATGAAAGTCAGTTTAGGACATTAATAGTCATCTATTGATAAGAGCCTAGTAACAAAATATTTAGAAACCAAAATATCAGACATAGCATATCATGAGAAAAATTTCAAATTACAACTTACAAACATATCATAACACTTCAGTGTTGATCCACCGATGTAGCTTAACATTCATATTGTCGGGAACTCTAGGTACAAATTTTTGGCATACAAAACATGTCTCATGAATAAGAGACTGCAAATCATAAGTTGCATAAAACACAAAAGTATTTGTCATTCAAATCTGTTCTGTCATTCGTGAGATTCACAGCTGATCCAAATTATAATTCATAATAACAAGATAATTCATAAGCACACCAGGAATTAGTTTATCATTTAAGTAGCTTAATACTTAGCATTTTGAATTCCTGAAACAGTGATTTCAAGTCAAATATTTTTTTAAAAAATTCTTACATTTAATTCCACGCTGATGTTTTAAAAATCCTTCTTCTTTTCTGATTTCTCCCCATTTCCTGGAAGATACTGACTCGTATCACATATGGCTTGATGAACAACAACAACATGTTCAAGCGACAATCCACCAAGCTACCCGTCAATTGTTTTGACTGAGCCATAAAGCATCACATTGTCATAAAATTGTCACCAGCTGCACATAAAACTACATGCACTGTTTACTGCAGACCTTGCTACAGAAAACAGAATCAATAGCAGTCCTTCCCTTTTGTTGTCCTTCAAAATCTCAGCATGAGACTCTGGAATTTCCCCCTAAACCACCCTGCCTCTATCATTTCATTCACTTAAACACTTACCTTGGTCCTATTCTGTCCTTTAGAGAGCAATTTTCTCAGTTCCTGAAAGATGTCTACCAATGATGATTCAATTGGAAAGATATGGGAAAACAAGGTTAGAACATAGAACATAGAACATAGAACAGTACAGCACAGAACAGGCCCTTCAGCCCACGATGTTGTGCCGACCACTGATCCTCATGTATGCACCCTCAAATTTCTGTGACCATATGCATGTCCAGTAGTCTCTTAAATGTCCCCAATGACCTTGCTTCCACAACTGCTGCTGGCAACGTATTCCATGCTCTCACAACTCTCTGTGTAAAGAACCTGCCTCTGACATCCCCTCTATACTTTCCTCCAACCAGCTTAAAACTATGGCCCCTCGTGTTAGTCATTTCTGCCCTAGGAAATAGTCTCTGGCTATCAATTCCATCTATGCCACTCATTATCTTGTATACCTCAATTAGGTCCCCTCTCCTCCTCCTTTTCTCCAATGAAAAAAGTCCGAGCTCAGTCAACCTGTCTTCATAAGATAAGCCCTCCAGTCCAGGCAGCATACTGGTAAACCTCCTCTGAACCCTCTCCAAAGCATTTACATCTTTCCTATAATAGGGCAACCAGAACACAGTATTCCAAGTGCGGTCTAACCAAAGTTTTATAGAGCTGCAACAAGATCTCACAATAAGATCTCAATCCCCCTGTTAATGAAAGCCAAAACACCATATGGGTGGCCATTTTAAGGGATCTATGTACCTGCACACCAAGATCCCTCTGTTCCTCCACACTGCCAAGAATCCTATCCTTAATCCTGTACTCAGCTTTCAAATTCGACCTTCCAAAATGCATCCCACCTCGCATTCATCCAGGTTGAACTTCATCTGCCACCTCTCAGCCCATCTCTGCATCCTGTCAATGTCCCGCTGCAGCCTACAACAGCCCTCTATACTGTCAATGACACCTCCAACCTTTGTGTCATCTGCAAACTTGCTGACCCATCCTTCAATCCCTTCATCCAAGTCATTAATAAAAATTACAAACAGTAGAGGCCCAAGGACTCAGCCCTGTGGAACACCACTCACCACAGACTTCCAGGCAGAATATTTTCCTTCTACTACCACTCACTGTCTTCTATTGGCCAGCCAATTCTGTATCCAGACAGCTAAGTTCCCCTGTATCCCATTCCTCCTGACCTTCTGAATAAGCCTACCTTGGAGAACCTTATCAAATGCCTTGATGAAGTCCATATACACCACGTCCACAGCTCGACCCTCATCAACGTTTCTAATCACATCCTCAAAGAACTCGATAAGGTTTGTGAGGCATGACCTGCCCCTCACAAAGCCGTGTTGACTGCATTTAATCAAGCCATGTTCTTCCAGATGGTCATAAATCCTATCCCTCAGAATCCTTTCTAACAACTTGCAGATGACAGACGTGAGACTTACTGGTCTGTAATTGCCGGGGATTTCCCTATTTCCTTTCTTGAAGAGAGGAATTACATTTGCCTCTCTCCAGTCCTCAGGTACAACTCCAGTGGAGAGCGAGGATGCAAAAATCTTCGCAAGTGGCGAAGCAATTGCATTTCTCGTTTCCTAAAGCAGTCGAGGACAAATCTGGTCCTGGCCTGACGACTTGTCAATCTTAATGTTTGACAAAATTTTCAGAACATCAACTTCCTCTATCTCTATCCATTCCAGCATGCACACCTGCTCTTCAAAGGTTTCATTCACTACAAAGTTTGTTTCTTTCATAAAGACAGAAGCAAAAAACTCATTTAGGGCTTCGCCTACCTCCTCAGACTCCACACACAAGTTCCCTATGCTATCCCTGATCAGCCCTACTCTTTCTTTGAGCATTCTCTTATTCCTCACATAAGTGTAAAATGCCTTTGTGTTCTCCCTAATCTGTTCTGCCAAGCCTTTCTCGTGCCCCCTCCTGGCTCTCCTCAGACCATTTTGAGCTCCTTCCTCACCTGCCTGTAATCCTCTATAGCTGAGCTTGACCCTAGCTTCCTCCACCTTATGTAAGCTACCTTTTTTCTTTTGACGAGAAGCTCCACCGCTCTTGTCATCCAAAGTTCCTTTATCTTATCACTTCTTGCCTATCTCAGAGGGACATATTTATTCATCACTTGCAACAACTGTTCCTTAAACAGTCTCCACATATCTATAGTGCCTTTACCATGGAACAATTGCTCCCAATCCATGCTTCCTAACTCATGTCTAATCGCATCATAGTTTCCTCTTCCCCAATTAAATATCCTCCCATTTTGCCTAATCTTCTCCTTCTCCATAGATGAAGTTCCCAAGCTCCAAACAACTCCTCTTCCTTCCCAACCAGAATGAGTCTTTCAGTGTCCACATAAAGTTCCTCTACTAAACCTCCTGAGCATCATGGAACTGAATTCCAGCAGCAAGGAACGTTCTCATCCCTGAGTTTCATCTCCATAGCTATGTAGAATGTGAGGCAGTTGTGATCACTATCACCAAAATGCTCTCCCGCCTCAAGATCTGATACTTGCCCCGGCTCGTTTCCGTGCACCAAGTTTAGAATGGCCTCTCCCCTCGTCGAGTAAAAAGTGAGGTCTGCAGATGCTGGAGATCAGAGCTGAAAATGTGTTGCTGGTTAAAGCGCAGCAGGTCAGGCAGCATCCAAGGAGCAGGAAATTCGACATTTCGGGCAAAAGCCCTTCATCAGGAATCTCCCCTCATCGGCCTGTCAACGTACTGAGTTAAGAAACCCCTCCTGAACACACCTTACAAAAACAGCTCCATTGAAATCTTCTGCTCGAAGGAGGTTCCAATCAATGTTGGGAAAGTTAAAGTCACCAATTACAACAACCCCACTATGTCCACACTTTTCCAAAATCTACCGACCTATGCTTTCTTCCATCTCCTTGCTGCTATTGGGGGGCCTGTAGTAAATCTCTGACGAGGTGACTGCTCCCTTGCTGTTCCTAATTTCCACCCATACTGACTCGGTAGGCAGATCTTCCTCGACAATGGAAGCTCCTGTAGCTGTGATACCCTCTCTGATTAGTAGTGCTACACCCCCTCCTCTTTTTCCCCTCACCCTATCCTTTTTAAATGCTCTAAACCCTGGAACATCCAGCAACCATTCCTGCCCCTGAGAAACCCATGTCTCTGTTATGGCCACAACATCATAGCACCAGGTAATGATCTATGCTATAAGTTCATCACTTTTATTTCTGATACTCCTTGCTTTAAAGCAAACACATTTTAACTGATCCCTTGGTTCCTTCCCAGGAAAATCCTTCCCACTAGCTGGTCTACCTCTTGCTATTGCCTCATCTGCATCAACTCACACCTCTGGTATACAGCTTAGGTTCCCACCCTCCGGCCATACTAGTTTAAACCCTCTCGAACTACTCGAGCAAACCTTCCACCCAGGACATTGGTCCCTTCCAGTTCAGATGCAACCCATCCTTCTTGTAAACATCCCACCTTCCCCAGAAGGCATCCCAATTATCTACAAATCTGAAGCCCTCCCTCCTACACCAGCTGCGCAGCCACGTGTTAAGCTGCGCCCACTCCCTGTTCCTTGCCTTGCTATCTCGTGGCACCGGTAGTAAACTAGAGAACACTACTCTGTTCGTCCTGCTTTGCAGCTTCCATCCTAACTCCCTGAAATCACTTTTTATATCCTCGATCCTTTCCCTGGCTATGTCATTAGTGCCAATATGTAACACGATTTCTGGCTGTTCGCCAAGGTTCTCAATGATGAAGAAAGAAGTCAGATTTACTGGCCAAGATTTTAATAGCACGATGAAAATCTCACTAGTAAGCAGCAAGGGGCCTATTTGCATGCATTACCATCTCATCATTACCTAATTGCACATCTTTTATATGTAGTTAGCTATTTTTCCAGGTAGAGGAAATAAACTATGTGGTGACAGTTCCTGACATGAGTGGATATCTGGTGACTCCAGCTTGCCACTTGCTCCTCAAGGCATCCACCTTGGCTGACAGACCCAACATTTTACAGCACACTCCATGGGGACCAATCTCTACATCCTTCATCCACAGAGATTGGCATCATCAAAGCAGCAGGTTCACCAGATCAGAGCACATCTTTGACTCACTTGGAAGAAAGTTCACCACTTTAATACTGCACTTGGAGTTCACTGACATGTTTCATTACAATGCTTTTGCCTCTTTGAATGCAGAAACAGACACCTATCACATGCATTGGAGCAGTTTGTATCTCAGAGCTCACATCTAATCTAAACTAATCTAATCTCAGAGTTCTTAGGTTGCTCTCTCAGCATGCACTGACTTTTCACATTCTTGCGTGCTCCCAACATCAATACCACGCTTGCCTTTTAGTACATTGCCACATCATTCAGAACTTACAGTCTCAAATTACTTCTGTCTTGCCTTTTAGCACAGACACAAAGCCAAGTAGCTTGAGGTAGTTGCCAGCAGTAATCAGTCAATGGGGTGGACATGTTGTTGTATGGCACCATCTATGTCATCACACTTGCAAGGTGTGCCAGCAGCTTATGTGACAAACACATAGCACATATTTCCATTTAATGGCTGCATCTGAAAATGCCAGGAGATTAGTTCATGGTCAATTAAGGTAGATTGTATACAGTCAGGGATTGTTGCCACAGTCAGACAATGGCATCAACCAGTAGCAACAAAGAGAAATAAATAGGTGGTGAAAAAATAAATAATTTTCCAGTGACTGACAGACCGAATCATATGATAAGATTTCACATTTTAACTGTTTTATTATAACAAACAAATTATATTCAACATTAACTTAACATTACTTCATAGTCAACTAGTACAGAAAACTATTGAAAAGACAATTTCACCATGAATTAATTAATGCAGTGGAAATTCCACTCAGTTTGCACATTGTGCCACACTTTTCACACATATGTAATTTTATAGATGAAGTTCCCAAGCTCCAAACAACTCCTCTTCCTTCCCAACCAGAATGAGTCTTTCAGTGTCCACATAAAGTTCCTCTACTAAACCTCCTGAGCATCATGGAACTGACTTCCAGCAGCAAGGAACGTTCTCATCCCTGAGTTTCATCTCCTTGAACAGGGATTTTGTTCTCATCAGCAATCTCTTCCGTGGATACCACAAGGACAATTATTTCCTCTATTTGGCACAACAACAGCCATTTCTCTCTCTTTCTGCTTTATCTATCTACCTGAGTTGAGAGTTTGTGTCTAGCAATACCACCTGCCTGTCTTTTGAGTCAAGGTGTGAAAACTGGCTTTTAAATATCTATGACATTTTTATAGTTTTGACCTGGGCTTCTGTCTCTACATGATGAATTTTAGCTGTGGTCCCTACAGTCCCATCCTCCATTCAATGGTTTTCTATTTTAAGTTGAATTAAAAGAAACAATTTAAAATATAGCCACTTATAAAGTCTCACATTTGTCACATCACTAAACCCTTAATCTCATTATAGATAGTTATAAAGTTATCCTTCACACAACACCAGGTTATAGTCCAACAGGTTTATTTGGAACTACTAGCTTTCAGAGTGCTGCTCCTTTATTAGGTAACTAATGCGGGCAGGATTGGAATACAGACAGACTCTAACTTCACACTTTTAATGCATTGTCTGAGCTGAGTTGTCACCTTTTTTTAATAAACCTTAAATTATCTTAGGAATGTGACTGGTAAGAAATTCTGGGATTTACATATTAATGAACTAATACCTGCAGTCCATTCTAAAAGATGAAACATTTAGCAGCAATCTAAGTTTGTTCAATATATCGTATCACTTGCATGACACTGAGATCTTTTGTTATAAATTTATCTGATTAAGGAGTAGTGTTCTGGATGCTAGTACTTCCAAATAAACCTGTTGGACTATAACTTGGTGCTGTGTGATTTTAACTTTGTCCACGCCAGTCCAACACTAGCACCTCCACACCATAGGAAGTTATAAACAGAGTGCTTGGTGTAGAATATATGTGAAATAATCCTCAACTCTTGTGAATTTAACCTCAGACATAGAATTTATATTTAAAATAAAATTATCGGGCACTTCATTTACCTAAAATATTTTTTAAAAAGCCCGGTTAGTACCAGTAATACCATGGAACTGACATAAACTTATGGTGCCATGCTATTATTGGCATGTAAATGGTGGGTTAGATTTCATTATAACAGCAATGACCCTGAGGATGGGAAAGAATGACTCGGACAATTGTGCGTCAGCTGTTATGTGATCATTGGTCCAATCTTTTGACTATCCGGCAGCTAATAAAGGACAGAGTCTTAAAGGCCACTTGGGAGTTGAGATCCTGCCTCTAGGAGTGTTGGTCAGTGCAGAGACTGGTTGACTGAACAATGATACCAAGTTTCAGAAAGTTAGATATAGTAATAAGAAACATTTGTTGTTATAAGTTTGTTTCATAAGCTTATTTGCTCAAATTACAAAATATTTTTTATAAAATAATATCACCAGCATTTTGATATTTCATTTTGATTTTGTTCTAAACTGAAATTCAACATTATTATTTAAAGGGAATTTGGAAGAAACAATCCTGCACACTGCCTTGTTAAATGGCAATAAGGAAATTGCAGAATTTATTCTGGATATGATGCCATCTCTCATCAATGAACCAATGACATCTGATATGTACAGAGGTAAAAAATAATAGTAGTGTTCTCATCGTTTATTGAGCCAGTTTTGACTATGTTAAAGACACTGTACAAAAGCAATCTGTTATTGTAGAATTTTAATCTCAGATTCATTAAAAGAAGAATTTACTTTATATGCGTTTACCAAAATGAACATGTTTGGAAAACAAAATAAGTGCTCATTTTGATCTATTTAACTAATCATTAAGTTTTGCAATATTAGCTAACAGATTTTATTTAATTAAAAGACATGGTCTTGTACATTAATATTAATTGTTTCTGAACCTTAATCAAAGTCTAAATATTGATGCCTGAGGTAAAACTGTCAGATATGTGACACTGAATCATGCAGTTGATCAAACTTTGGCCTTTCACCTTTAACATGTGGATCAGAACAAGTGGTGACTAGTGGGAGGAAATTCTCCTCTACCTATAATGGAGTTTGTGAGAGTGTTTGGACTGTTCCAATTTCTATCGAGAGCTTAATTCCAGCAGAGGTAGGGAGATGGCAGAGTTTGGGTATGCCATCACCTAGTGCCCTTCTTGCCACCAAGAGCAGGAGATTCAACCCAAAGAAACGTGGTGGCACGGTGGCACAATGGTTAGGACTGCTGCCTCACAGCACCAGAGACCTGGGTTCAATTCCTGCCTCAGGCAACTGTCTGTGTGGAGTTTGCACATTCTTCCTATGTCTGGGTGCTCCGGTTTCCTCCCACAGTCCAAAAATGGGCAGGTTAGGTGAATTTGCTGTGCTAAATTGCCTGTAATGTGTTGGTGAAGGGGTAAACGTAGGGGAATGGGTCTGGGTGGGTTGCTCTTCGGAGGGTCGGTGTGGACTTGTTGGTACGAAAGGCCTATTTCCACACTGTAAGTAATCTATTCTAATCAAACAATTACATACCAGTGTGCTGCTTGAATCCATGGTTCATGGAAGAGTTTGCTTTCATGATTAACTTTAAATTAATTCAGTGCAATTGAATCTGTAACATGACGAGCACAATTTCACAATCAAATCTGAAATTCTGCTCCTTAAGCTAATATGCAAGGCACAAGATAAACCATTGCTGACTAGCTATACAGAGATAAAACTATTACTTAATAGTCACCAAGTCATCTTTCCTTTGTAACATTCAAAAACATTTAAACTCAGTAACAAAATCTGAACATTCTTTCCTGATTTGGTTGCCATTATCAGCCAATTGAGGAATGTTGGTCATCTACAATTAAATATTTTTATTTCAGTTAGCCAATGTCAGCAGCAGATATTCTCAAGCTAAAATAAACCTTCCAGCTAACTGAAAAAAAACTATATTACTCACATCTTTAATGTGATGCTATTTCTTATCCTGTTTGGATAAAAGAGCTGTCTCTTGCACCATTTTCATTTCTGTTTCTTTTCATCCAATAGGTGAGACCCCCATGCACATTGCTGTTCTGAAACAAGATGTGGAAATGGTTAAGGAACTGTTGAAACGAGGTGCTGATGTGATGAATGCTCGTGCAACTGGCTCCTGCTTTGTCCCTGGGGAGGAATG
This sequence comes from Hemiscyllium ocellatum, assembly GCF_020745735.1. Lineage (NCBI taxonomy): Eukaryota > Metazoa > Chordata > Chondrichthyes > Orectolobiformes > Hemiscylliidae > Hemiscyllium > Hemiscyllium ocellatum. Next base: position 50,886,713 of record NC_083413.1, read on the forward strand.
TCAGTGTTACTATGGTAATCTCTCATTTATTCTCCAAAAGTAGAATTGGTCTATTTTTTATTAAATTGACAAAGTGAGCAGGGTCAGAGTACATGTGAGCTTTATACCTATTGACTGTGTATCCTTCTTGGTCAGGTTTAACAATATGTACAATGTGTCAGTTGTGTATAAAGTAATGATTTTAAATGATTCTAATATTCAGATTACGTTGGCTGTACATAATGTCAAACACAGCACGGATGAAGGCAAGGAATTCTACTCAAAATTTTGAAAGGGGCAGTTGTAGCTGTGCCAGTCCCTTAAGACCCTAGTAATTATGTCCGAGTTGTATTCGTCGCTATCATGCAATAAACCCTCTTGTTATCTGAGCACAATCCTTCTTCTACAGACACTAATAGGTGGATTATCCTCTATCACTGATTACTAGATAGCCTGAAGACAAACAAGATTGGTGGCAGCAAACTATCTCAAGCAACCTTTGCGTAGCACCATATCTTGGTAGAGGTGGCAAATACCAAGGTAAATGTCCAAGGTACCATCTGGGAAAATGCCACATGAGGTTTGGGAGTGTGCCTTAGTGGGGGAGAAATGAGACAGCAGGACATACAGCGCAAATACAGAAATATAACCATTACATTTGTAATGCATTGTTGGAAGTGCTTCTATAAAGAAATGCAGCACAGGATGTTTCTCCAATGTGATATTGAAGCCATCATCCAAACAGGTGAGCTCTCACAGCAAAGAGAAGAAAGTGTAGGCCATCTCAATGTTGTATTTGTGAAGCAGAAATCTAGCTACAAATATACTGAGGTAAGAGTACTCTTGTGTATCAAAGAGATTGGCAAAATACATGCACCATCAATTTTTCTTCCTGTCTCAGACACTTTACTAACCCTTTGAATGCGTCCTTATAACTTTGTTCTATAGCAGAGTACAATAATATATGCATAAATGTATATATGACATTTACAGCACTGATACCTTTAAGGGTCTTCATCTCAAACAGATTTTAAAAATCTAGCTACATAATGCATTTACCATCCTTTTCATTTTTGTTCTTCTCATTCTATTTGTTAACTCACTTCCCTCTATGCCTGCACTCAAACACCATAAAATGTGAATTACTATGTTTGTAGATTGAAGCATATTGGAGCCAGAAGTGAAATATATATTCCTTTTCTATTTCTATAGCTGTTAAAAATGAAGCAAAATCTCATAGCATCATGCACCACCCAAATAACAATCACAGACCTGGAGTATCTAACGTAGGCATTTAGATACTGATTTTCAAATAGAAGCATCAGGACAATCACAGACTGTGGATCAAGAGGAGTGAGGGACAGAACCTACTCATTGGAGGATCAGATAAGTTTTGTGATTTGGACTTTCTTCCAGAAGAAAAACGGATGTTACCTCTGACCAAATATAAGGGATTCAGTTGGCCGACTGAAGGCATTTATTAGTATGGAAAATGCGTGTATGAAGGGTAGTCAAATGATATGGATACAGCAAACTCAAAAAAAGTTAGGGAATTGCCAATTAGATTTACATTGGAATGGTTGTCATTCAGTTTTTCTGGTCCTTTTGCAGTCCAAACAGTTAGTTGAATAAATATTTAATTACCAGAGAAGTGAGTGGATTGGTCCACTTTGACAAGTCTTGTGCTGATCAACAAAATTTGTGGAACACTTAATTTTGGTATAATAGTACATTTGATACATTGACATTGGTATAATGGTATATTTGATTTTTTAAAATTAATTGTTCACTCATTTTCTTCTAACCTATTCATAACTCTGAAATGTTCAGAGTAGTTTTTGCCAAAGCGTTTAGATGACATTGGACAATTGTTACAAATAATCTCAGAAAAATCACTGAATTACTTTCTTGTTATTTAAAACAAGCTATCATTGAATGGTAAGTTTTACTAACATACCAAAATGTTTATGGATTTAATGGAACCCCAATAATTTCATGTCGGCCAAAGGATAAATAATACAATGAGCCAACTAAGAGAAACGTACATTCAAAAATATACAGGAAGTAACACAAAGTAATCTGAACTAGAATACAATTGGTCATAATTTTCTATAGCAGGCCGCTTGACAAATTCCAGCATTAGTTAGGTTTTGGATTTATTGCCTGGCGAGTTAAAAACATAAGAAATAGGAGCAGGCAAAGACTGTATGGTCCATAGAGTCTGCTCTGCAATTGAGTATGATCAATACATAAGAAACAAACGAGAGGCAAAAGTAGAAATTGGACTGCTCCAAATTGATGTAGGAAGGCTAGTGATTGGCCATAAGAAAATAGCCGAAGAACTCAATAAATACTTTGTGTCAGTCTTCATACTGATTAGCAAGGTTAGATCTCATGGAATACAGGGAGAACTAGCTACCTGGTTACAAAACTGACTCAAAGGTAGAAGACAGAGGGTGGTGGTGGAGGTTTGTTTTTCAGACTGGAGGCCTGTGACCAGTGGAGTGCCCCGAGGATTGGTGCTGGGTCCTCTACTTTTTGTCATTTACATAAATGATTTGGATGTGAGCATAAGAGGTACCGTTAGTAAGTTGCAGATGGCACCAAAATCGGAGATGTAGTGGACAGCGAAGAGGATTACCTCGGATTACAACAGGATCTTGATCAGATGGGCCAATGGGCTGAGAAGTGGCAGATGGATTTTACTTCAGATAAATGTGAGGTGCTGCATTTTGGGAAAGCAAATCTTAGCAGGACTTATACACTTAATGGTAAGGTCCTAGGGAGTGTTGCTGAACAAAGAGACCTTGGAGTGCAGGGTCATAGCTCCTTGAAAGTGGAATAGTGAAGAAGGCTTTTGGGATGCGTTCCTTTATTGGTCAGAGTATTGAGTACAGGAGTTAGGACAATAGACAATAGACAATAGAAAATAGGTGCAGGAGTAGGCCATGCAGCCCTTCGAGCCTGCACCGCCATTCAATATGATCATGGCTGATCATTCCTAATCAGTATCCGCTTACTGCCTTATCTCCATAACCCTTACAAATAATCTCAGAAAAATCACTGAATTACTTTCTTGTTATTTAAAACAAGCTATCATTGAATGGTAAGTTTTACTAACATACCAAAATGTTTATGGATTTAATGGAACCCCAATAATTTCATGTCGGCCAAAGGATAAATAATACAATGAGCCAACTAAGAGAAACGTACATTCAAAAATATACAGGAAGTAACACAAAGTAATCTGAACTAGAATACAATTGGTCATAATTTTCTATAGCAGGCCACTCGACAAATTCCATCATTAGTTAGGTTTTGGATTTATTGCCTGGCGAATTAAAAACATAAGAAATAGGAGCAGGCAAAGACTGTATGGTCCATAGAGTCTGCTCTGCAATTGAGTATGATCAATACATAAGAAACAAACGAGAGGCAAAAGTAGAAATTGGACTGCTCCAAATTGATGTAGGAAGGCTAGTGATTGGCCATAAGAAAATATCTTTGAGAGCTCTATCCAACTCTTTCTTAAATGAATCCAGAGACTGGGCCTCCACTGCCCTCTGGGACAGAACATTCCACACAGCCACCACTCTTTTGGTGAAGAAGTTTCTCCTCATCTCTGTCCTAAATGGTCTACCCTGTATTTTTAAGCTGTGTCCTCTGGTTCGGCACTCACCCATCAGCGGAAACATGTTTCCTGCTGCCAGAGTGTCCAATCCTTTCATAATCTTATACGTCTCAATCAGATCCCCTCTCAGTCTACTAAACTCAAGGGTATACAAGCCCAGTCGCTTCAGTCTTTCAGTGTAAGGTAATCCCTCCATTCCAGGAATTGACCTCGTGAACCTACGCTGCACTCCCTCAATAGCCAGAATGTCTTTCCTCAAATTTGGCGACCAGAACTGCACACAGTACTCCAGGTGTGGTCTCACTAGGGCCCTGTATAGCTGTAGAAGCACCTCTTTGCTTCTATACTCAATCCCTCTTGTTATGAAGGCCAGCATGCTATTAGCCTTCTTCACGACCTGCTGTACCTGCATGCTTGCCTTCATTGACTGGTGTACAAGAACACCCAGATCTCTCTGCACTGCCCCTTTACCTAAATTAATTCCATTGAGGTAGTAATCTGCCTTTCTGTTCTTGCCACCAAAGTGGATAACCACACATTTATCCACATTAAACTGCATCTGCCATGCATCTGCCCACTCACCTAACTTGTCCAGGTCACCCTGTAATCTCCTAACATCCTAATCACATTTCACCCTGCCACCCAGCTTTGTATCATCAGCAAATTTGCTAATGTTATTGCTGATACCATAGGAGGTCATGTTGTGGCTGTACAGGACATTGGTTAGGCCACTGTTGGAATATTGCATGCAATTCTGGCCTCCTTCCTATTGGAAAGATGTTGTGAAACTTGAAAGGGTTCAGAAAAGATTTACAAGGATGTTGCCTGGGTTGGAGGATTTAGCTATAGGGAGAGGCTGAACAGACTGGGACTGTTTTCCCTGGAGTGTTGGAGACTGAGGGGTGATCTTATAGAGGTTTACAAAATTATGAGGAGCATGGATAGGGTAAATAGGCAAAGTCTTTTCCCTGGGGTCGGGGAGTTCAGAACTAGAGAGCATAGGTTTAGGGTGAGAGGAGAAACATGTAAAAGAGACATAAGGGGCAACGTTTTCACACAGAGGGTGGTACGTGTATGGAATAAGCTGCCAGAGGAAATGGTGGAGGCTGTTACAATTGCAACATTTAAGAGGCATTTGGATGGGTGTATGAATAGGAAGGGTTCGGAGGGATATGGGCCAGGTTCTGGCAGGTGGGACTAGATTGGGTTGGGATATCTGGTCGGCATAGACAGGTTGGACCGAAGGGTCTGTTTCCATACTGTACATCTCTATGACTCTATGATTAATATCCTAACAATTAAGGAGAGTCAAGGGACAGAGTTGAGTATGGTAGCCATTACAAAAGAGAAAGTGTTGAAAAGCTAAAATGTCTAAAAATTGATACATTTCCTGGCCCTGATGGGTTACATCCTAGAGTTCTGAGGGAGTTAGCTGAAGAAATAGCGGAGATGTTTGTTGTGATCTTTCAAAAATCACTGGAGTCAAGGAAAGTTCCGGATGAATGGGAAATCACTGTTGTAACTCTCTAGTTCAGGAAAGGATCAATACAAAAAGTGGAAAATTATAGGTCAATTAGCCTAACCTCAGTTGTAGGTAAAATTCTAGAGTCCATCGTTAAGGATGAGATTTCTAAAATCTTGGATGTGCAGGGTCGGCTTTGAACAAGTCAGCATGGATTTAGTAAGGGGAAGTCATGCCTGACAAACCTGTTAGAATTCTTTGAAGAAGTGACAAGTAGGTTAGATCAGGGAAACCCAGTGGATGTTAGCTACCTAGACTTCCAAAAGACCTTTGATAAGGTGCCTTATAGGAGGCTGCTGAGTAATGTGAGGCCCTATGGTGTTCAAGGTGAGCTACTGGCATGGATTGAGGATTGGCTGTCTGACAGAAGCCAGAGAATTGGGATAAAAGGATCTTTTACGGAATGGTAGCTAGTGATAAGTGGTGCCCTGCAGGGTTCGGTGTTGGGGCTGCAGCTGTTCACTTTATAATATAAATGATTTGGATCAAGGGACTGGGGGAATTCTGGTGAAGTTTGCCAATGCTACAAAGTTAGGCGGACAGGCAGGTAGTTCTGAGGAGATGGGAAAACTGCAGAAAGATTTAGACTGTTTAGGAGAGTGGTCCAAGAAATGGCTGATGAAATTCAACATGAGGAAACGTGAGGTCTTGCACTTTGGAAGTTTTGGGCCAGTTTTGGGCCCCACACCTTAGGAAGGACGTACTGGCACTGGAGCGTGTCCAATGGTACGCTTAGCATACAATAAAAGGCTGAGGATCCTGGGATTGTATTTGTTCGAGTTTAGAAGGTTAAGGGGAGATCTAATAGAAACTTACAAGATAATGCATGGTTTAGAAAGAGTGGATGCTGGGAAAGTTGTTTCCATTAGTGGGGAGACTAGGACCCATGGGTACAGCCTTAGAACTAGAGGGGGTCAATTTAGAATGGAAATGAGGAGATATTTCTTCAGCCAGAGAGTGGTGGGCCTATGGAATTCATTGCCACGGAGCGCAGTGGAGGCCGGGACTTTAAATGTCTTCAAGACAGAGATTGATAAATTCTTAATCTTGCAAGGAATTAAGGGCTATGGGGAGAGTGCAGTAGGTGGCACTGAAATGCTAATCAGCCAACATTGAATGGTGGAGTGGACAGAATGGGTCAAATGGCCTTACTTCCACTCTTGTGTCTTATGGTCTTACGGTGTTATGGCTGATCTTAGTCTTCACGTCCACTTTCCCACCTCTTCTCAGATCCCCTATTCCCTGAGAGCCCAAAAGTTTGTCTACCTTTATCTTAAACATATCCTGCTGGACACACTTTCCTCATTCCTGAAGAAGGGCTTATGCCCGAAACGTCGAATCTCCTGTTCCTTGGCTGCCTGACCTGCTGCGCTTTTCCAGCAACACATTTTCAGCTTAAACATATCCTATCATGATGTATCCAAAGGAGGATTGTTGGACTGTATTCGTAACAGGCTACTATTGGAAAATTAGTATTGCAACTGTCTGCTACTTGTCAGTTAAACATTTCTGTTTCCATACTATCATATAAATCTCAAAATCCTATTGGACTCCTTGTCTTACCCATTGCAGCCTGGAAACAGGAGGAAGAGCTAATTTTGTGTTTGATTAAACCTGTCTCCAATGGGAACCTGACTGAGTCATCAAGTTTCCTGGGATACAGATATTTTCTTGCTTAATGAAAGATAAGGGCGACACAAATGGTTCAGATACCCAATGTGACTCTCACCAAGATAGCTGATGTCCTAAGCGAGTGTGTGAGAGAAATGGCACAGGGAAGGTGGCATCTTGGCACCAATGAGGAAAGGGAAAGGAGGACCAAGGTTGGTATGAGGAAGCAACTTCATCGTGGAGCAGAGGCCTACATTTCTCAGGGCCATCTTCTGCTTAAGTACTTCTCAATAAAATCTACCAGTCCCAAGATCTGCTGAATCCTGACATTCAAGAACATGGCAGAAGTTGGACACAGAGTCAGGATGTCAGGCTCTGGAATGTCATCCCATTTTGCTTTTGTTGGTTGGCAATCCTTTCTAAACTAACAACATGGGAAAATTCTGGCCCATGGCATCTGGGTTTTGGGTGAACATGGCAAACAATCGTGCATCTTGTTGCAAAATCAAGACTGAAAAATTGTGAAATTGACAATGGAGGGACTAAGAAAAGATTGTAAATTTAATGTCAAAACAAGTACAGAAAGAAAAATGAAGCCAGGGAATGAAAGATTGCACCAAAAAAGAGTCAAAGGGTCATACAGCACGGAAACAGACCTTTCCGTCCAACCAGTCCATGCCAACCATGTTTCCAAATTAAATAGTCCCACCTGCCTGAGCTTGGCCCATATCCCTCCAAACATTTCTTATTTATGTACTTGGAAAAAGTCATGGAAAGAAAAAATCAAATCCAAATCTTCCCATTTTAAAATCTGCAACAATTGTAACTTGAAAGACTGAGATTTCATACTTTTGGTTATTCATTTTTAATGTCAGAGTGATGACTAGCAGTATTTCATACATATTACATGGTTAAAGGAGTATTTGGACTGAAATGAACAAGATTTTACTTTCTGTGGCGAGTTTGTTTTTTCGAGAGAGTCATACAGTCATAGAGACATACTGCATGGAAACAGACCCTTCGGTCAATCCCTTCCATGCCGACCAGATATCACAACCCAATCTAGTCCCATCTGCCAGCACCCGGCCCATATCTCTCCAAACCCTTCCTATTCATATATCCATCCAAATGCCTTTTAAATGTTGCAATTGTACTAGCCTCCACCACTTCCTCTGGCAGCTCATTCAATATACATACCACCTTCTGCATGAAAAAGTTGCCCTTTGGATCTCTTTTATATCTTTCCCCTCTCATCCTAAACCTATGACCTCTAGTGTTGGACTCCCCGACCCCAGGTGACATTTTCTATTTATCCTATCCTTGCCCCTCATGATCTTATAAACCTCTTTAAAGTCACCCCTCATCCTCCGATGGTCCAGGGAAAACAGCCCTAGCCTACCCAACCTCTCCCTATTGCTCAAATCTTCCAACCCTGGCAACATCCTTGTAAATCTTATTGAACCCTTTCAAGTTTCATAATATCTTTTGATAGGAAGAAGACCAGAATTCCACACAATATTCCAACAGTGGCCTAACCAATGTCCTGTACAGCCGTAACATGACCTCCCAATCCTGTACTCAATACTCTGACTAATAAAGGAAAGCATACCAAACGCTTTCTTCACTATCCTATCTACCTGCGACTCCACTTTCAATGAGATATGAACCTATACTCCAAGGTCTCTTTGTTCATATGAAGTTGCTTTATTTGTGTATTATCTTTATTCAGATAATACACAAATAAAGCAACTTCACATCATTCAATTAATTCCTATGGCAGGGTGATACTTTTGCAAAGCTAAGAGAGAACATAACAAGTTTTGAATATTTACGGCTTAACCATGCATCTGTCACCTTAAATTGTTGTAGAATTTGTGCATAAATGACAATGAATGCCATTAGGTGCAGCAAATTCTGACCCAATAAATACATGACGACAACTTATTTTAGAAATACTCATAAAAGGGAAATGGCTTTCTGCCATTTCAAACAGGTGGCCAGTTTATCACGAAACTTTTAATGATTCTTAACAGCTGCAATGTCAAGAATTACTATAGAAGATAAAATTGTGCAAGCCTTCCCTAGCAACCACCGAAAAGCCATAAAGTGCTCTGTTGTTGCTTATTAGGAAGGCAGTAGGGCAACAACAAAAGTAATTAATCTTTAGGGGAATTGGAGCTTGGCTGCATAAACCCAGAATGGATATAATAAGATCAGAAAAAACACAGACTACAATAAATAAAATACCCCGTAATATATGCCCACTTAAGGAAACTGGACATAAACTATATTTATTATGGGAGTGAATTTCACATACTCAACAATCATAACTTTCGTATTGATTATATTGAGTACTTGGATGATTTTCATTGAAGATATGTTAGCTGAACAGCAGAATTTCTGTGCAAAATCCCCACATATTTTGAAATTTTTATGTTGGATTAAATTGGGAATGCATTATATTATAATATTGTGTTCTTAAAGTAGACAGGAAGTGACCAATTACATTACCTGAACAAACTGTCTTGCTTGTCATTCTGACTCCTGATTTGTGTTTCTCTTTGAAATTCTGATCTGAAATATGGCCTTGCCTGAGGGATTTCACAGCAATCGAGCACTATGTTGCTTAAGTGTAGACATTCAACATTCAAACAATATCAAGTGGGGAATAATCTTTTCACATATTTTTAAATTTCAAACCTTAACAGTAATCTATTCAAACTGTCTATCACAATAATTATCAATGGTAAACTGATGAACTAATATTGTTTATAGTTTTAATTCAATTTTACACATTGTAGAGTCTATTTTTGACCATATTGTCTTATCCACAGGTGAATATTTGTTGTCATTTGCGGCATGCATTGGCAATGAAGAGATTGTCAGAACTCTTATTAAACACTGTGCTCCATTAGAGGCACAAGATTCCTTAGGTAAGTGTTCCATAATTGCTTCAAGAATTTTGCCTAAATTACCTAAGGAATGTATATTTTATTAGTTATACAGCATGGAAACAGACTTTGGCTCATCACGTCCTGCTGTCTATACATCCCAATCTGGCTTAATCCCATTTGCCAGCATTTGGACCATATCCCTCCAAACCCTTTCTATTTATGTACCCATCCAGATGACTTTTAAATGTTTTAATTGTACCTGCCACTACCACTTCCTCTAGCAAAATGACATCCCAATTCCCAATTTGTCTGACCGAAATGCAACATCTCGCATTTATTTAAATTAAACTCCATCTGGCGCTCCTTGAACAATTGGCCATCTGATCAAGGTCCCATTGTATTCTGAGATAACCTTCTTCACTGTCCACTACACCACCTACAGGTCATTCTGGTATAACATGCATTTCATCTGTGTGACTTGGCTATAAGAAAATTGTGATTGACAAATTGTGGACACTGTTTGAATAACACAAACCTTCTGCTGAATGGGTGTAGCGATTTCCTATAGCAATCTTCTACAGTGTAATTTTGGTGTCATCTGCAAATTTACAAACCATACTTCCAAATTATTTATATAAGGGATGAAAAGCAGTAGACCCAGGACCGATCCTTACAGCACACCACTGGTCACAAGCCTCCAGTCCAAGAAGCAATCCTCTACTACCACCCTCAAGCCAATTTTATATTCAATTGGTTAGTCCCCCCAGATCCCATGTGATCCAACCTTACTAATCAGTCTACAATGCTGAACCTTGTGAAACACTTTGCTGAAGTCCACATTGACAATGTCTACCAAACTGCTTTCAGCAATCTTCTTTGTCATCTCTTCAAAATACTCAATCAAGTTAGTTAGAAATGATTTCCTACACACAAAGCTGCATTGACTATCCCTAATCAGTCCTTGCCTTTCCAAATGAATGTAAATCTTATCCCTCAGAATCACTTCCAATAACTTACCCATTACTAGACAAGGCTCACCGGTCTATGATTCCCATGCTTTTCCTTATAACTTTTGCTTACCTCTAATTGCACACGTTTAGGAAAATCCATTCCTTTCGCTGTTTGATGGTTTAGGCTGAATTTGAGTGTAGCTCAACCAAGAACTGAACATTGCAACTTGTGTTATTAGCAGCCCTGAAATGTTTCACTTCCAACTTTGTAGCATTAACAGCCTCTGTCTCTAGCTAGTCTTTATCTAGTCTGATTGGGAATTATAATTTTCATATGTTTAATATGCAATCCTAAACAAGAGAAAAATATTTCACTATCAATAAAACAATAACATCAGTTTACAACATTAGGAAAATCAATCCCGGTCATGAACAAACTGAGACAGAAATTACAGAAAACTTAGCAGGTCTTCAGGCATTCTGAAAAATAGTCCCAAGCATTAACTCTGCTTTCTTTTCATAGATGCTGAGTTTCTTCCCATCATTTTTTCCATTAGTTTCTATTTTTATTTCTGTTTTCCAGCATTCAAATTTTTAAATTTTTTTTTGCCTGGTAGTTAAGATATTTGTATGCATTTGCTACTGATGGATAGTGGAACACTTATCATGGTGAACTTGTTCTTGGTGCAAAATTACTGAATAGCTTCAGAGAACTTTGCCAGAGGCACAGTCCTCTAAAAGTTTTATTAATAAAGCCTTGGAAATTATGCCTCAGGAGGTGACTAAATTAGGAGCAAGTGAAAACTTTCCAATCATTTTTAAATAAGACACATGAGTGTCCTTAATATCATACTAATAACACTAAAAGATTTGATAATAGGTAATATCTATTAAAACCTAGCCATTGCCTATGTCCACAACAGATATACATTCCTCTAAAGCACAGACACTCAAAAGGAAAGATAAATCAACCATAGTTAACACAAGTTAAAGATTTCATGAGATTAAAGGAAGTGGCTTATAAAGGTGCCAGAAAAAGAAGTAAGTCTGAAGACTGGGAGCAACTGAAATCCTAACAAAGGACAACCAAGAAGCTGATGAGGAAAGGAGGATATAAATACAACCTGTCGAGGAATGTAAAGACAGACAATAAAAGCTTCTTTACATGAGTGAAAAGGAAAAGCTTTACTGGGGTAGAAGTGGGCCCATTTAAGGTAGGGACAAGAGAATTTGTAGCAGAGATAGGACATGATGCAGAATCTAAACAGTTAGTTGGTATCTGTCTTCACAAAAAAGCTCCCAGAAACATTTGGAAACCGAACCACTTACAAAACTGAAAAACTAAAAAAAATTAATATCAATAAATATAAAAGTATAAGGTTAACTGGTTTGAAGATTGATAAACCATAAGACAAGTTATGCTGCATCCTAGGGTATTGAGGAGATGGATAGTGTGATAATGGATGCATTAGTGGTTATCTTTCAAAATTCTATAGATTCCAGAGAGCTTCCTGCAGACTATGAAGTAACAAATGTAACTTTGCTTTTTAAGAAGTGAGGAAAGGGAATCTGAAATACAGACCTATTTGGTTGACATCAGTAGAAGAGGAAATTTTAGAATCCATTATGAAGAAAAAGGTAACTGGACATTTAGAAAATAATGGTAATATTGGGCAGAGTCCCATTGATTTATAAAAACGAAAACATGCTTGCAAACTTGTTGGAGGTTTAGAACATAGATCATTACAGCGCAGTACTGCCTTTTGGCCTTCGATGTTGTGCCGACCTGCGGAACCAATCTGAAACCCATCTTACCTATACTATTCCATTCTCATCTGTATGCCTATCCAATGATCATTTAAATGCCCTTAAAGCTGGCGATACTACTACTGTTTCAGGCAGGGAGTTCCATGCCCCTACTTCTCTCGGAGTAAAGAACCTACCTCTGACATATGTCCTGTATCTATCACCCCTTAATTTAAAGCTATGTCCACTTGTGCTACCCATTGCCATTCAAGGAAATCTGTCTAACCTTCTGATTATCTTATATGTCTCAAATAAGTAATCTCTCAACCTCCTTCTCGCTAATGAAAATAACCTCAAGTTCGTAAGCTTTTCCTCATAAGACCTTCCCTTCATACCAGGCAATATCCTAGTAAGTTTCCTCTAAACCCTTTCCAAAGCTTCCATCCTTCCTACAATACGGTGACCAGAACGGTATGCAATACTCTAAATGTGGCTGCATCAGAACTTTGTACAGCTGCAACATGATCTCTTGGTTCTGAAACTCAATCCCTCTAACAATAAAAACTAACACACCGTTTACCTTCTTAACGATCCTATAAACCTGGGTGGCAACTTTCAAGTATCTATGTACCTGGACACCAAGATTTCTCTGCTCATCTACACTACCAAGAATCTTACCATTAGCCCAGTACTCAGCACTCCTGTTACTCCTTTGAAAATGAATCACCTCATACTTTTCCACTCAGCCCAGCTCTGCAGCTTATCTATGTCTCTCTGTAAGCTACAACATCCATCGTCACTATTCACAACTCTACTGACCTTAGTATCATCCACAAATTTACTTACCCATCCTTCTATGCTCTCATTCAGGTCATTTATAAAAATGACAAACAACAGTGGACGCAAAACAGATCCTTGTGGTACACACTAATAACTGAACTCCAAGATGAATATTTCCCATCAACTACCACCCTCTGTCTTCTTTCATCTAGCCAATTTCTGATCCACACTGCTAAATCACCCTCATTCCCTTGCCTCTGTATTTGTGTAATAGCCAACCGTGGGGAACCTTATCAATGCCTTATTGAAATCTATATACACTACATCAACTATTTTACCCTCATCCACCTGTTTGGTCACCTTCTCAAAGAACTCAATAAGCTTTGTGAGGCACGACCTACCCTTCACAAAACCGTGTTGACGATCCCTAATCAACTTATTCCTTTCTAGATATTATAAATCTTATCTCTTATAACCCTTTCTAACATTTTACCCACAACTGAAGTAAGGCCCACAGGTCTATAATTTCCAGGGTTGTCTCTACTCCCCTTTTTGAAAAAGGGAACAATATTTGCTGTCCAGTCTTCTGACACTATTCCTGTAGACAATAACGACATAAAGACATACAGGCTCGGCAATCTCCTCCCCGGCTTCCCAGAGAATCCTAGGATAAGTCCCATCAGTTCCAGGGTATTTATCTATTTTTACACTTTCCAGAATTGCTAAAACCTCCTCATTATGCACTTCAACCCCATCTAGTCTCATAGCCTGCATCGCAGTATTCTCCTCAACCACATTGTCTTTTTCTAGTGTGAATACTGATGAAAAGTATTCATTTAGTACTTCCCTATCTCCTCTGACTCCACACACAACTTCCCACTAGCATCCTTGATTGGCCCTAATCTTACTCTAGTTATTTTTTTATTCCTGATATACCTATCGAAAGCCTTAGGGTGACTGTATTGCTTGTAGATTGATCAAGATGAATAAGTGAATCTGATAAATGTTGATTTTTGGACAGCTTTTGGTAAGGTTTCTCACAGAATGTTAGAAAATAAAATTAGAGCACATGAAGTTGGAGGAAATAAATAAAGTCACCATAGTCACACCAGCCCGTAGGGCTACTCTCTCATTAGAGGGAGATGACTGGTGGTGGTTTAACCTGAGGGTCACTACACCTAATGTAAGGGGAGAGGTTGAGAAGGAGAATCCTTCATGGTAACCTCAGCCAGTGTGGGAGTTGAATTATGCTGTTGGCATCATACTGCTTGCAAATCAATAGTCCAGCCAACTGAGCTAGGTGATCACTGGGGAAACATGCAAATATGAATTGAGAATTGATTAGTAAGTATAAAACAAAGAGTAGAAATAATCTTATCGTTCTCAGGTTTTCAGCCATTCATAGTGGTGTCCTACAAGGCCAGTTCTAGATCCACAACTGTTCACAACTTGTGCAAGTGTGAGCATATATTGCAATATTTCTAAATTTGCTAATGATACTGAAATGGGTGAGAGTGTAACTTGTAAGGAGGATGCAAGGAGGCTTCAAACAAACTTTGACAGGCCTACATGAATCAACTCAAACATTGCAGTTGGAAAATATCGGCATAGGTATGAGGTTAATCATCTTAGTTGGAAAAATAGAAAGGCAGGATGTTTCCTAAATGGCGAGAGGTTGAGAGGTCGGTGTCCAAAAAGACCTTGATGTTTTTGTTCACGATTCACTGAACATTAAGTATACAGGTCCAGCAAACAATTATGAAGACATTAATCTCAATGAGGTTTGAGAACAAGAGTTGGGATATCTTCCCTCAGTTAAAGAGAACCTTTATAAGATCTCACCTGGAGTACTATGTACAGTTTTGGTCCTTCCATCTCAGGAGGAATATATTTCTCATCAAGAGAATGCAACACAGATTAGTCCTTGGAATGGCAGGATTGTGTTATAAGGCAAGATTGAGAAAACTTAGTCTGTACTCCTTAGACTTCTGAATAACGAGAGGCCATTTAGGACTGAGAGGAGGCAGTATTTCTTCACACAGCGGATGGTGTATCTTTATAATTCTTTACCCCAGGGGGATGTGGAAGCTCAGTCATTGACCATGTTCAATACACAAATCAATAGGTTCCTGGAGACAACTTTCTTTAAGCGATTTTGAGGTAATGTGGGAAAATAGCATTGAGAAGATGATCAGCCAGGACCAAATCGATTAACAGAGCGGGCTCAAATATCTAAATGGTTTATACCTTTTCCATTGAGTTAAGAATGTCAAGATGTTACACTGTCAGTTTTGGCTATGCTGCCAATTCCCTCATTTTTCAACCCACTTAAGTCACTCTCTCTGTTAAGTATTCCCCTGCTGGCTATACATTTTATAAATATGCAAATAGATCATGGTCATGCTTGAGAGATTCTACAAAACACAATTCTCCTGAACTTAACATGGATTTCAATAATTTACTTCTTATATTTTCAGACAACTGGCACTAATGCTAATTTTCCCATTGTTATTTACATATTCTTGAAGTTTATCTATTGTGACTTTTTATTTCCTTCTACCAACATTCCTTTTGTTTCACTACTCCTGCCTTACCCCCATCACAGGTTTTGCCCTTTGATCTTTTATCACTACTTCCATCATGTCTCTGTACTTGCTTAAAAGCTTTTGCATCTTTGATTCATTCCAGCTGTGATAAAAAGTCATTGAATCCTTTTTTTCAATACCTTCTGTGTTTACTTCAGAGTAAAGACTGTTGCTATATCGTTCTCCAAAATGTACTCTTCGCTTTTTTAAATCTTGAATTTGAATTAGAATTAGCTTTATTGTAACGTACTGACATGAGTACTGTGATGAGTTTACAAATTGGCAATTATAGTGCCATCTTAGATACAAAGGTAAAGTAGGCACAAATTCTGGAATACAAATTCTTAGAAAAAAAAATAGAAAAATAAAGAAATAAAAAATCTAGCATTACAGATGTTCAAAAGTACAAAATCAGACATAAATTAGAAAAATAAAGAAATAAAAAGTTCAGAGTAATAGTCCTTCCATGATAGTATAATAAAATAGGACAAACCAAACAGAGACACACACAAGAAGCATTCCAACTGGAACTCTATCAACAAACACATTGATTTGGACCCCATCTCCCATCCCTCTGAGAAAAAAATGGAAATGACATCACCAACCCAAGGAAACCCAAAACACATAACTAAAAAATAAGAAACATATAAAAAGAAAAATTAGGATTCAGTCCATCTTAATCCATTTCACAGCTCTGGGCTGTAATGCCACAAGGAGAGTCAAACCAATGCTAACAACAACAGCCACCAAATAAGAGAATATCAGGCCTAGACCCACCTCATCTTTAAAGCTGCCACCGAAGCAGCGTAGTCAAAAGACACACCAGGATGCAGCCACAAGGAACCACCATTTGGCTGTCCATGTCATAATAGTCAGTATCACCTAAAACTTGCACATAAAATAATACCCATGACAATTACCATTTTTGTTTTCTGCATAAGTAGTGACAACATAAGGCTTCCTTGTACTAATTAAAAGAAATCATAAGTGAGAATTAATTCTAATACTGTACATGCAAATCACCCGTGAATTTATCCAGTTCATTTATTTTTAAGATTTTAGTTGGATTGGCAAACTCACTGTAAGGAGAAAGTGAGGAACTGCAGATGCTAGAAAGTCAGAGTCAAAACGTGTGGCATTGGAAAAGCACAGCAGGTCAGGCAGCATCTGAGGAGCAGGGGAATCGAAGTTTCGGGTATAAGCACTTCATCAGAAATGTCAGGGTGAAGGGCTTATGCCCAACACATTGACTCTACTGTTCATCAAAAGCTGCTTGACCTGCTGTGCTTTTCCAGCACCGCACCTTTTGACTCAAGCTCATTCTAAGCACAGGTATGCATACACATGTTTAAAATGCACATTCATACTGCTTAATCAGCCAGTTAAGCCATCAGAATCACTCTAAGGCAACTGAAATTATCCTCCAACAATTACTTCTGCATGTTGCCTTTATTCAGAAGACAAGCTGCTATGATAGTGATTAATAATTTGCACCATTTTCTGCAGGTAATACAGTACTTCACGTGCTAGTTCTACAACCAGAAAAAGAGCAAGCATATTCCATGTATGATCTCATTACTTCACTTGTGTCTGAGAAACATCACCAGTTTGTTGAGAATATTGTGAACAATGATGGCTACACTCCATTGAAGCTTGCAGCAGCTGAGGGTGACTTTGTAGTAAGTAAGCTACTTTTCTGCAATAATATGAATCCCAGCTTGGTATGGAAATAAAAGTAAGAGTTAAAGGTCCTTCTTCTTTTTCCCCATAGATTGGTTTTGTCATGCCTCCATTGGCAGCAACCAGTCAGAAATTTTGGGGATTAGTCACATTTCAAGGACTTGAGCGCAAAATCAAAGATGACAATGCAGTAGTGGGAGTAACTGGCTGTCTGTCAACTCCAGTTGTGCTTTCTGTTGGAGGTCAATGTCAAAGTTTTTGTGACACAACTTCAAAGAACTGAACAATAGCTACTAACATATTGTCTATGCCTTGTCACATTACCTTTCAGGAACTGTGCTATGCATAAGTTGGCTGCTGCAAGTGTGAAGAACTATGCAACAGTATTAGGGTGACCAATTCTTGGGGCTGCCAAACAGTTACTTCCACATAGGGATAGGGGTGTGATGTTTGGTCATGGAAACCTTGGGGTGGAGTTGGATGCTGGATAGACCCTAGGAGTGGGGGAAGAGGAGGCAGCTGAGAAGAGTGTGTAAGGGTATTAGGTGCTGTAAGTACCTTGTGTGCAGGGGGAGGAGTGGGGGTTATTATTCCTCACTCCTCTCTTTCTCTATCCATCTCATTCTATCACCGTCTGCCTAACTATTATCTTCCTATATTTCCATTTATGTTCCTTGCCGAATGTATGCAACATTGTGACTCTGCCTGGCAGTTATGTTGCAGTGTATCTACAAATTACAGGGCATAGAAATCATTTGGTTTGCTGTAATGTCTGCTTCATAACTTGTAATGTGTTTTACTGTTTTCAATAAACTAATTTGAAAAGTTAATAAATTCCTTATGAGTGGTTGATTATTCAGCCTTTATCATTAAGATAATTGGTCAGGGGTGAGTCAAGTAATCGGAGTCTGTAGTGTGGCCAGGGCTCTAGAGCCAAGACCAAGAAGAAGCCACATGTACGTACTGTGCCTGTGTGATAATAAAACATTTTTGGACAGCTGAAAGAAAAGGATCATGAGCAGTCTCCAGGTCACTGTTTCAGAAATTCAGGACAAAGGGTGCCCCAGCTACAAACAACGAAGGAGATTGGACATCTGCTCCAATCGTGGGATGGCCCCATCATATTCAAGATGAGTCCCTGACCATAGTGTGCAATCTTTAATCAAACTATCAGTTAGGTTGAAAGATTACTTTAAGTATAAACCTTCCTTCTTTGAACAAAGTTTTAAAAATATCAGGGAGGTTAGGTTGAAACTGTGTGAAACACAGGTTTGAACACTAACAGAATATTGTGTACAATTCTGGTCACCATTTTACATGAGGAATATGATCACACTCGAGAGACAAATAATATTACCAGAACTGAGGAATATTAGCTGTGAGAGACGTTTGTATAGGCTGAGATTGTTTCCTTTGGAATAAAGAAGGCCTTCAAAGAGGTTTAGAAGAGCTACACACAATTATTATTGTGCTATTGTGTAAGAAAGAAACATTCCCCTTAACAAAGAGACTAATAACCAGGAAAAAAAATGAAACAATTAGGAAAAAGCTTTTCTTCCAGAGGATTGTGGAGATTTGAAACTTACTACCAAAAGGTGAGCAGTGGGGAAAACCTCTCATGCATTTTATAAATACTTGGAGATCCAATGTGATGCTGTTATCTCCTGGTCTTTTCACCAAGATTTGGGGACTGCGCTTATAACTCTTTTTCAGCCAACACAAACAGAATGAATGGAATTAAACCCTTACTGTGGAGAGAGAGAAAGCTAATTTTTCGAGTCCAGATGACTCTTCATTAGAGTTGTGATCTCTAGCACTTGTTATTTTCAGTACAGGTTCCAGCATCTGTCACAATTTTCTCCTAATCTCCTACTGAATTGTAAATTCTCTAAATTTATAGTTTACTATGTTAAAAACATCTATAGTATTTGTATTTCATTAGTATTTGGATTATATTAATTCTTATATTTTCCAAAATCTTCCGTTACTAATCTGACTTGCAATCCTGGGGCAGGAGGCTATTGTTTTGATTTTCAACTGGAGCAGATTGCAATATAATTTAGCCCATGAAAATGGTTCGGTCCTCTTGCTGGTACTAATGGACTGGCAACACAAGTCTAAACTTTTATTGATATGATTGTTCTGTTCATTGTTTGATGTGCATTAAAATTGAAAATTAGCACCAGAATATTTCATTCATGGATTGGTCTCTTAACTGAAAAAGCAAAATGACAGGTTATGTCTGTTACATAGAATTGCATTTGTAGACTCTAATGGGGATGGGCATGGAGGTGGGTGGCTGCATAATTGCACACCACTGGTGATATGCTACCTCCCATGTTCTAAATCCCCAGAGGTAGAATGGAGAAACTGAGTCCACAGGCTTCTGATAGCTAACTGAGCCTATTAAGGCCCCAGAGGTGGCAGGGAAGACAATTGCTCTGTGGAGGTGGCCTCCCAGCAGCAGTCTGAGTCTTTGTGCTCTAACCATACTCGGAGTCCCTCAGCACTTACCTAAGTTGAGCAACAGCCTTAAGATGCCGTGTATAGAGGACCCCTGTTTGGGTGGCAAGCTAGCTACAACAGCATTTTTTGTAAACTTCACATTTCAAATATTTTATGAGATGGCATTCTTCACCAACCTGCCAAGTATTCTTTTTCTGCTTTCCAACTTTACCTTTAAATTTGATGCTATTGAAGATGAACAATGTTCTGGCCAAGATTTATCTTGGCACTCCAATTTCGAGAACCTTCCCGCTCCTTGCATGATGAGCCAACTCCCTGGCCTTTAATTGACCAGTTTGAGGAAAATCGTAAGTGAGTAGTTGTTTCCCAGTGTGGGTTTCTGACCCACTATTGAACTAGACAGCAGGACCCTGAAGACTCCAGAAAACTATGCCTGTGATTTCTCTCTTTGTGTTCATTCCCACTTTCTCGCTCTCAGTTTGTGCTCTTCTGTATGCTCACCTGCCTGCTCTTTTTCTCTTGCTTGTCATTTGTCTCCTTTCAGCTACTGATGCTATCCCCTTTACAACTTCCTCCTGGGATGATTCATGATGTCCTATGGTGCAAACCAGCCTAACATGTATTGGCTATCAAAAACAGAGTTGCTGGAAAAGCTCAGCATATCTGGAAGCATCTGTGAAGAGAAATCAGAGTTAACTTTTCAGATCCAGTGACCCTTCCTCAGAAATGTATTCGCTAAATCCACCCATCCTGCACTGCTGACTTCCATAATATCCATAAGTCCTATCATTGTTTGAATTAAAAGATGCGTGCAGCTCTTGTTGCTTGGATGTAGTATTAAAATAAACAATTACCTTTAACCTCTGTAATAAATTTGATGAGAGCTCTCAAAATGTTTTAGTCAGTGTTTCTTTCACTGTAGAAAAATAAAGAGTAGGTACAAAAAAAGTTTTTTTAAAAAAAAATTAAGTCTACAGGTAAGTCAACTAGGGAGAAAATACATAATTTCAACTTCCAGAGTGTATTTTGTGACTTCAAAGTGTCCCAAAGTAGTACAGTTTTGAAATGCTTTTACTGCTTCATTTTAAGAAATGGGTCAGCACATTGTGCATTGCATTGAAATGACATAAAGGATCAGTTAATCTGTTTTATGCAACATTGATTCAGAGATAAATCTTGGCCAGAACATTGTTCATCTTCAATGGCAGCAAATTTAAAGATAAGGTTTAATGAATATACAAATCAACCTCTGAGATATGATGTAACGGAACTGTGACTTTAATATTATCAGTGAGAGAGATGCTGGAATGATGGAACTGGATGAACGCAGGGCAGAGTAATCGGCTATATCTTCACAATGTATAAAATGTTGATAGATGCTGTTTGAGCTCAGGCCTGAGAATATCTGAACAAACTCACTAAAACACCAGTGTACACCCATATCAGAGCACAGAAAGGGTCTCACTTTAAGCATCTATCCTCCAGTCTGCACTTGTGGTATAGAGGCATGGGCTGAAGTTATGTGCTCAAAACTCTGAACTGGGTTTTGAACAAATAAAACTTTGGCTCAATGGTAGGACTTTCACCTTTGAGACAGACAGATGGTCACTTTTACTGAAGACTGGACTTCTTTTGTGTTTAATATTTTTTCCAAAATCTGACTCATTGTTAAGTAAACAATTTCAATAACACTTTGTTTCTATATTCATGGAGACAATCAGATAGTGCTGTAGTAAGAAATAACAATCTCAGATTGATTTTAAATGTCTGTTTTCCCTCTGGGGAAATGAGATTTCTCCTAGCTTTTAAACAAACAGTGGGCTGAAATGCTGAATTGATTCAAACTCAGCTTTGTAATCACAAAGTGAACAACATTAGGATATTCATAGCAATTTTCAGTGGTTCAAGTGCTTTTCAATTAAATTTGAAAAATATAAAATTGTCTTTAAGTATGTACTTACATTTGATTAATACATTCATTATTTTTCTTTCTGTAGATGTTCAACTATTTGGTGCAGAAACAAAAGAAAATATATTGGACAATGGGGACAATTTCTTACTGTGTCTATGATCTCACCAACATTGATACATGGGGTGACCAAAAATCAGTTCTGGATATCATAACAACAAGCAGGAACAGTGAGGTAACCATGAGGAATGAGGTGCTTTGTCGTAATTGTCCATTATACAATGCCTCTCCATGAGATGGCTCGACATATGTCATGAGTTTGAATTCTCTATTGTGAAAAGATATGTTTAAATTTTCAATGAGAAAGGAACTTAGTAACCATTGTGGCTTTAATGGTAACAACTCCTGCTTTGAACTCTTACATATAGCAGCTCAGGATCACAACTTCAAATCCACAAATCACAAAGTCCAAACTTTGACTTATTTCTTAATTATTTTAATTTCCATTCATAAAGCTAAATGAACTAGTTTTGTTACATACAATAAAGTCTAACATTTTATGCCTCTCCTTAGTGTTAATTATGAACGACTCACCGCTCCTTAGAGCCACATTTTTAAAGGTAAACAAGAGCAAGGCTATTAAAATTATCCAATATTCAATATCAAAAGAATATATTTTCTTCACAATGATTATCAATAAAACTTTTAACAAAACTAAAATAATTTTAAACACTTATGGAGAGATATATCGTGCAGCATACTATGGCAGGGGATTTCAATATTTCTGAAGGATCTTTATTTTATTCTTCATTCATGGGATGTGGGTGCTGTTGGCTGAGTCAGTATTTTTGTCCATCCCTATTAACCCTTGAGAAGGTTCTGGTGAGCTTCTTTCTTGAAGTGCAGCAGTCCATTTGGTTAGGGTAGATTCACAATGCCATTAGGGTGAGAGATCCAGGATTTTGACCCAGCGACACTTGAAAAACAATGATATATTTCAAAGTCAGGTTACTGCGTGATTTGAATGGAAACCTACAAGCGGTGTTGTTCTCGTACCAGCTGTCCTTGTCTTTCTAGAAAGTAATAGTTATGGGTTTGGAAAGTGCTGCATAAGGAGCCTTGGGGGTATCTGTTAAGGCTATTTACATGTTTAAAGTGGCACCTTCCCACCTGTACTCATGTTTGGAAGTCTTACATTGTGGGGTTCAAGAAATGGTATGAAATATCTGCAGTACCCATAAACGTAAAGGCCTCCATGCCAAAAATGTACTTGCTGTTATCACCTCAGATCTATAAATAAGATTTTGTAGATCAACAAGTTGCTCATCCCAGCTTTGATGTTCTGATTTGCTTTTAAAGGATTTCTTCCATTTCAGTTTTTAATGCTTTTTAAAACCTGTTGTGCACACATTTTCCTAAGGTTCGGTATTGCTGAACTGTTAATGGCAGATATTACGATCTATGGTCTTATCTTGTTGGAAAGTGGGAGGTCAGGTGAAAATGAAGGAAGAAAACATTGAGCAAAAATTGAACAGACATCGATTGATCTTGTTTTTGTAGGTTCGCAAACTTGTTGATGCTAAACCAGTGAAGGAGTTATTACATCAAAAGTGGAATTCTTTTGGGTACAAGTATTTCCTGATATGGATGTTCTCCTATATTATGTACATTATTATATTCACTGTTTCTAGCCTTTATCGGCCCTTGAAACCAATTCCACCTGGATTATCTGACAACCTCACCATTAGGACACAGAAGACTCTGGCAGTAAGTGTACACATTTTCTGATGGGGACTTTCTCAATTAGTTATGTTAGTAGTCTTTAAAACGAGTTCTTCTGGGGTGTCCAATACCTTACCTTTCAGAAGCATAACATTTTACTGCTGAAGTAATAAAATACTACTGACACCACCAAGAACGTTGTACAATAGTTCAGATTTGGGCAGGGCATTTAAAGAGTGAAAAGATGTGGGTGAAAAGGTGGTGGTAAATGAGGTGGTAAATCAAACCTTAATAAATAATTCATCCCAATTTTCCCTATAAGTTTCAGGGTCAAGCAGAAGAACAAAGGGCCCTTATAAGCCACACATTGAGTCCTTTTAAGTTAATGATAATACAATTTTTATCTTATGCTCCGAAGTATAACACTATTTATTTAACACTATAACACCGCATAGTAGAATGCTATTTATTGAAAAAGAAATTGGAGCAAGAGTAGGCCATTCAGCCCTTTGAGCCAACATGTTAGCTCTCTACACCACTGTCTTGGTAATCTGAAATATACCATGTACTGAATTTATTGTTCAGAGACTACTACCAATTTGTAATTCTTTATTTAATCTAGTTAAATACACCCACACTATGCTATTTGTGCCATGTGGGAATAACTCCAAATCATCCTTATCAGGTTGCTAAAGGATCCTAAAGCCTTTACACTAGAATGTTCAGCAGCAAAATAAATTTAAAGAAGCCAAACACACAAATTATTCTGAACTCACAGTAAAAGAGGGAGCATTAATTCAGTGCCAAATGTAAAAAGTATTTGACCACTGATGAAAAATTCCATAACTAATCTTCAAATGACTTTATAGAATCTGATAAAGTTCTAAAGACGATCTCTAACAGGCAAATACTAAATCTGACCAGATTGTCTTCTTATATCTTAGATAATATAGCTGTAGCATTCCCTTTTGTAAGACTGATGAATAATTCAATGCAGACATTTTTGATTAATATATTTTACTTAATGGTTGGATTTTCCTTCACTGATAGAAACAGAGAAAATAGAAACAGGATTATCATCCAAATCATTACCTTGTGCGTGCATTTGCCTCAAACCCTTTTGTTACTGTGTCAAATCAGCTGATGAGTATGAAGCGATATTTTGATAGAGAAGAAAGAGTTACCAGCTCTGTGTCCTAACTGCCTTCCGTCTATCCAAGTATATCAACTCAATAGTGGCAAGTTCATCATCCTACCACATGCAATGCAAGAAGGCAGGGCTTGTGAACTTAGGTGCTTTCCTTCAACCATTGACCCACCAAGGCTAGGCAACATTAGGGGTGGGGCAGCTGCAAGCAGGAAGAGAAGAAGGCTCCTCTGCTCCTCAAGCCAGTTCACCATTGTGCTGGCTGATTGGATTACCCCACAACCCTGCCCACCCCAACAATCTTCCACTCCCATACATATCAATAATCTATCTACATCTGCATTAAAATATTCAAAGCCTCTGCTTCCATTACCTTTTGGAGAAGAGTTCTAAAGACTCAGTCCTCTGAGACAAAAAAGTTCTCCTCATCTCTCTGATAACTGGATAACCCCTCATTTTTAAACAAGGACTCCTAGTTCTAGGATACTCCACAAGAAATAACAACCTTCCCACATCCACCTTATGAAGAAACTTAGATGTTTCAATCAAGTTGCCTCTTACTCTTCTAAACTCCAATGGATGCCAGTCTAGACTTTCCAACCTTTCTTCACAAGGCAAACTGCATATTTCAGCTGTTTCACCTTTAGTCTAGGAAATCTGAACTGCTTTCATTACACATTTATGTAATTCCTCAAAATAGGAGACCAATACTGTACACAAATCTCCAGGTGTGATCTCACATAATGTTGGGTTGGAAAAACACATTGAGAGGTTTGATGATGGATAGGCAACAGTTAGTACACAGAACACGGAACAGTATAGCATAGGAACAGAAGCATTTGTTCACCATGTCTGTGCCAATCATAATGTCATTTTAAACTAACCCCATGTGGCCTTGCACAACTGAAGCATGACTGAAGCATCAGGCTACAGCCACACACACTGCAAACTTCACCAATAATGGATGAAACGTTGGGCCAGTCTGAAACAAGTGAAAAACTGAACTGCAGGGTGCTTCCTTCTCCTTTAAATGATCTTATCATCTTCAGATGCTGCATAAGGGGCCTCACCACAATCCTAGTTACATTTTCTTCCATAGTCAATAGGAAGATCCCTCATTGTGGTGAAGATCCCTTGACTCCACTCTCATACCCCTGTATAGACACGAACCTTAGTCCTGAAAAATGGATCATGGGATCTGACCCCTCCCTGCATTAGCATTGGTTAAGAAGAATCCAGAATAAAATACCTCAAATGTTTCTTGATTATATTTGATGTTGTGTAACCATTTTTAAGAGCTTGTCAGATCAAGTATAATTTTTATTCAAGTATAAAAATATTGTTGGCAAGCTGTCTGCATTGCAGTCAATGGATTCAAGTTAATCATGCATTGCAAACCCTTTAGCTATTTTTGGCTCTTATATGTGATCCTAGATTACTTATTTTAGGAATAAGAGTGGTACAGGCTATACACCTATACTTTTACATTTATTGACAGTCATGTTTCAAAACTCACTTTAGGAATCCTATCAAACAAAGGAAGACTATTTGAGACTTGTGGGTGAATTAATAACCATCATAGGAGCTTTGGTAATACTCATAAGTGAGGTAAGTCACAATCCTTTTTTCTGTACACCTTATAAGCTAAATGGTTCACTTACAGTTCACTTGGACAGCTGCAGTTGGTGAAAGAAATTATTTGACTACTCATCCATGCCAGTTATCTGGCAAGAATAAATTTTAAGAAGGCGAATCAGCAGAATTCAAGATGATATCCAATTTCAGTCTTCAATACCAAGGTTGCTATTCAGCCAGAAAATGGTGTAATTTACAGAAGAGCTAATGGAGCTGTTGTTGCCATGACTTACGGTCGGATGTAGTATTCTCCTTCTAAAAGTGGCTTCTTCCAAGATTTGGAGGAACAACATTTCAGTTGTCCACAGATAAGATTTATTAAGCATTGGTGAAGAAGCAACTTGGAATTGCAATGCACTATGCAATAAAGGCCGGAGGTTGATTTACAGTTGTGAATCTTTTCATAAGTGCTAGAACTCAAAACTATGATAAAGCTGGTTAACAATCATTAATCTGAATACTGGCGAGAGTTTTGGATTCTGGGAATCCAGTACCAAGCATAATAATGATGAGAAATAATTTAGTTAGCTGCTGAGTTATGGGAGATATAATGCATCTAACCACCAATATTCCGACAGGAAAATGTACTGACTAAAGAGTTCTCATTTTATTCCATATCAAAACAGGACTTTATTGGTTTCTTGTGATGACTACAGCTTCTAATTAAAATGATCTTTGACTTTCACATTACAAGCAGTGTTGTCCAAATCCACTACAGATATCACATTGTCATCAGCTGTGAAAGTTGCTGATATCCACAACAACTATGTGACCTGATACTTTCATGCTAAACAGGGGTCATGCACAGTATTAGCCAATTTGCTCAACTCAAGAACATTTTGGTCAGTATTATGTAGATTGGTATTTGAAAAAGCTACTTCAGCCACTTTCCCAAGAATAACTGCTGATGGTATGAGAGAAAAATATGCCTTTGCAGAGTGGCAAGATTCTCAAGGCATAAGGAACCATGATCAACACAGTTGATTGCAAGATCTGGGTAATCGTGCACATTGATAACAAAGGATTCCATTCTGTAACTGTTCACTCCTTTTAATGACCAGCCACACCATCTCAATATGTTTGTAAACCTTTTCTTTCTGAGAAGCAGCCATGATGTGTTTATTTTAAGGCTGTCTGACATGCTAGCATTCTTTTCAAAAAACTAGAACCTTTCAAAACAGTAATTTTTTGAGGGAAGTTTAAAAATGAAACTTACCTTCCACAATGGTGGCTAATAGCACTTGTGTACATTGTCCAGACATCAGCTGAGCACTTTTATAGTGGATCCCATGTATCTACAGTTATTAAGGCAAAGACAGAATGATCATGGAATACCGTGAATGACTGTGAAGGCTAATTAATATTCCTGCGGTGAAAGTACATTTCGGGAATAGTAACCATTGCGTGATAGAACTTTTTATTGAATTTGAAAAAGATGTAGTTCACCCTGAAACTGTGGTTTTAATAGGGACATTTTGAAGATATGTGGAGAAGATTGGCACGCTGGGTTGGAAAAGCACATTGAGAGATTTGATGATGGATAGGCAACAGTTGGAACACAGAACACAGAACAGTATAGCATAGAAGCAGAAGCATTTGTTCACCATGTCTATGCCAACCATGATGTCATTTTAAACTAACCCCATCTGCCTGTATATGGTCCATATACTCTATTCCCTGTCTGACTATGTTTCTGTCTAAATGCCCCTTAAATGTTATTATTATATCTACTTCTTCCACCTCCACGCAGAGAATTCCATACACTTATCACCTTCTGCTTTAAAAAGAACTTGCCTCGCACAACTAAGTTAAACTTTCCTCCTTTATGAGGTTGCCCCTCAGATTCCGCTCTAGTGAAAACATGTTTATCCAACCTCTCCTTATAACTTATACACTCCAATCCAGACAACATCTTGATAAATTTCATTTGCACCCTCCACCTCCTTCCGAAGTATGGTGACCAGAACTGCACACAATATTTCAAAAGTGGTCCAAGTCAAGTTTTATGTAGCTGCAATATGACTCGCCAACTTTTATACTCAGTGCCCAGACCAATGGAGGCAGCCATGCTGCATGTCTTCTTTACCACCTTATTGACCAGTGTTGCCACTTCCAGGGAGTTATGGACTTGTATCCCAAGACCTCTCTGTATATTAGAAACAAAAAGAGATAAAAAGAAAGCATATGTAAAGTT